>NC_090653.1:153094160-153794160 GCF_040937935.1 Hyperolius riggenbachi | reverse complement strand
TCACCATTGTTTTTATTGATCTAGGCAATATAAAAGGTCCTTTACGCCTTTTTATTAGGGTGACATAATATTTTATTCATATTTATTAAAAATTTCCTTTTGGATGGAGACCGCTGTACTTTTTTTATAGTTAGTATGCATATTAATGTTTTTAGGTTGTATCTAAATATGTGCTCCAAGTGTAACTTACTAGTTTAATAAAAAGCGCTTTATATTTATTGATTGTTTCTATTTGGACCAGATTTCTGGTATGCAGGTATGCAACTGAAATATTTAAACAGCTGGAAATGCTATGGCTTTTATTGACCCGAGGAAACGGAGGCTGATCCTCCGTGAAATGCGTTGTCTGTACCCCCTTTATCTTCTATGCCCAATAAATCTTTCTAAGCCACCTAGCATTTCCCGCTGTTTGAATATTTCAGTTGCTGTGGCACTGCCTAGTAAACGCATGATGCCCATTATGATGCCCATTGCCCTGCCTACAACTGCTAATGGCTATAGCTAGGAGGATGTCGCTACCCAGTACTGCCACACTTGGTTTGAATCAGCATCCCCTATACATACCTGAACCATTGCCATCCAACGAAGGAGTCTGTGCAGCTGCCTCCCCTGGGAGACTCTATATCTGGCCACCTCCGAGAGAGCTTGGTCCCTGGCTGGCCTGAAAGGGACACTTGTCTTCACTGGCTGGTTTCTGCAAACAGCCACAACTGTATCAGGTGAGACCTGTCCATGACAGGACAATATACAGATTGCGATATCTTTCATAGAGCGCTCTCTCTTTTTTGTCTTTTATCTACATAGTGGAATATATAGCTGCCTATATTGGGACTGCTTGATGACACCTCTAAAGGGGATCTTTCCAAATCCCATACTTTTGACTGTCCCTAAGTGAGCTCCCCTGAATGTCTGTATTGGGGTTGTGACGACTGCAGGCGCGTTTCTAGCCTCTCTGTCACTCCAGACAAGAAGTCCTGTGTCACCCCCCCCCCCTCCCCCCCCAAAAAAAACCCTCTGAACAATAGAGAATATAAACCATGTGCCGTATAGGGTGGGTGCATAATATAAGGAGTCCCTGAGATAAAAGAAAAAAAACCCTGCTAATCCTGTCGCATTTTGTTGCACACCCCCTTCCTGCACTACCCCAGCTTAGTGTGTAAATGCTGATTATACTATAGCAGAAGCTGTGCTCTCACCTCTCCACTGGAGTCCAGTGCAGTGCTTCCGCCTGTCTTCTCACCGCTCACCCTAGTGCCCCGCATCTCCTACCGCATGTAGCATGATTAATACATGCTATATGAGGAAACTGAGGTGCCAGAACTAGAGGGAGCAGAAAACAGATAGTATGGTTGCACAGGCAAAATACTGGACTCCAGAGGGGAGATTAGAGCACAGCTTCTGTTGCGCTATACTCTGCATTTACACACTGGACTGGGGGTGCACAGGAGGGAAACAGGAACAGATAGTGGGAAAAGGGGTCAGAGGGAGGCACAAAGGGAGACAGAAGGAGGCACAATGGGACAGAGGGAAGAACAGAGGGATGCATACAGAGCCGGATAATCCACAAGGCAACTTAGGCAAGTGCCTAGGGCCTGGAGAGAGTCTAGGGGCCTGGTTTATGCTAACCCCCAACAAATCTTGCCAAAAAAGCTAGGTGGCAATCAAGTGTGGGCCCAAAGTCATTGCTTGCCTGGGGAACCATTTCACTTTAATCCATCTCTGGATGCACAGGGGAGAAGAGGTGTCACAGTGGGATTAAAGGTGGCACAAGGAGACAGGAGGAGGCACAAAGGGAGACAGAAGGAGGCACAGGGGGAGAGAGGAACACACAGGGAGACACAGGTGGCACAAGGAGACAGAAGGAGGTACAAGGGGACAGAAAGAGGTACAAACACCCCTGGGGCATGGCTTCACCCGGGAGGTGTGGCTTCATTTGGGGGAGGGTTACGTTCAGGGGCTGGGGCTTAATCAGGGGCATGGCACCTCCCAGGACCAATGTAGATCAGTGTGTAGCAAGCACCCACGGAGGGAAAAAGGTGAAGTGGCAATACAGGACCAATGGCATTCCATGCAGTGGCCTGTATTGCCTATGCCTAAAAACGCCCCTGGACTTCTGCTCTCTTTTTGCGTCATGTGTTTGCTTGATGGAGTGCGTCACTATACGTCATCAATCTCCTATAGTTCCTGCCCTGCCTCACCACACAGAAAATTTCTAACATGGCAAATCTGACTTTTGATCCATAAACTGCAGAAAGGCGACTCAAGAGCCAATAAACCGTCTATGTAGGAGCAATAAATTACTGCGTGATTTAGTCAAGTAGTTAAATGTGCCAGAAATCGATTAGAAAAAATGACACATGTATGACCAGCTTTAACCTGTGTTTGAAATGTGTTAAATGTGTATTTGCTTTGTGTCCCATTCTTCCAAATACATCTTTTCTTATTCTGTAATCTTGCCTTTCTCTTTAAATCTGTGAGTGGCTAGAAGGCAGATTTCAAATGCTATTAAAATGCAAAGGATATGCTATTCACCACAAATACAGCCCCCCCCCCCCATTGTTATCATTACTGTGTATTTCCATAGCACTGACATATTCCACAACACTTTCCAGTGTATCTTGTTATGTCAATAACTGTCCCTGGAGTTCACAAATGTATCCCTGGTATAAAAGCAAAAAAAATGCTTCCACAAAAGTTAGAGTTCCGAAAATAGATGAATGCTGTGGAGTACTAGTCCTTCACACATTCAAAAATCAAGTTCCAGGAGTATGCCCTAAATGGGGGGGGGGGGGGGGGGGGGGGTGGGGGGTCATCATCCCTAGACAGGCTAAGCAAAACAGGAGGGCCAGTCTTTTGGATCAAAAAGCAATGATCCTTATTTTTTTTTATTTTATTTTTTTTACAGTATTTCACAGGTTTCAGAGAATACAGCTGCACAAAGTTTTTCAAGTACAGAACCAGGTGGTTTAGCAAATTAGAATAGGTGTTATAATGAAACATTGTGCATATGGCTTCTGATTATTTAGTCTGTTATCTTATTTGACATTTTTTTTTCTGAAGTAAGGAATAATTTAAACAATGTTAGTACTGTGAGTTTCCCAAATGCAAACCTCCTTTGGTCATTTGACTTTCTTATTTAAAGAGGAGCTGTTAGGTATAAGGTCTCAGAGAAAAAAAACACATATATCAGTAGCTAAAGATTGGCTGGACTTACAATAACATATGCATTTCACTGTCCACGTTTGGATTTCACTGAATTTTTATATAGTATTTGCAGAGAATGATGCTCCTGACAGCTCATGGCAGGTTCCATGTTTGTCTGTCTCCTATGAAGCCAAATGTGTCGTCATGTCCTCCCTGCTTCCTGATTATTCCACTCACAAAAAAGACAACACTACTGTGCAGTGAATATTAATTAGCCATGTGGCTAGGAACAATAGCGGACTTATGCAGTATACTCTGCCCGGAGATTTTTCAGTGCTGTGAGCTGGACTGCGTTACAAGCTGTTGTAACATGAGCCTGTAACTTCTTACTAGCAGCAGAGGGGAGGACCCAAGGTGGGAAGAAGCTTTGCAGTATGGTATGCGGCCTCTTGGCCTCTTAAGAGCTTGGGAATAAAGAGCCTTGCTGTTCAGAACACATCAAAAGTAAGAGAGATTTTTAACTTCAGTATTGCCTTTTTGGCTTCCTTCTAAACTGTTTAACACAGGAGAATAGAGGTTTAAATTAGCTTTTGCAGCCTCACAGTTACTATTTAAGGACTGAGTTATATGTTTTCTTGCCTTGCCAGGCTGCTAAGAATCATCAATGTTTTTGTATGCCCATACTTTACCATGTGTAAAAAACTATTGCAGTACATGAGCCAACCCACATGTTGGATTACAGCCGTAATTAACAGTGCATTATGGTACAATACCATTATTATATGCATGCTTAATTGTGGCCTCCCATTCTGTAAACTGCATCTTCAGCAGGCCAAAGACCTCAAATGACGGGCAGCAGCATATGTAAAATCCAAACATCAAAGTCAGTGTGTTTGGCTAAAGAAGAGCATAAACATGAATAAAGACAAATACTCAGATTTCCTGAAAGTTAATGTTTACAGCTAGGAATGTGGAAATTTCACATAAGGGAACTAGAAATAACAAAATAAACCTTACAAACTTTCCTATTAGTTTCTCCAACCAACAGAGTACCGTTCACCGCTGTGTGGTTATTGTGCGGACATGTGACTGTTGCCAGATTAGGCACACAATGCTCATCTTATGCCTGTAACCATTATTAACGCCTACTTGTCAATTTAATGGAAAAGTCTTACAATTAGAATTTTTATTGCTGTCCATGTTCACCATTTGTAAAAAATTTATTATTTTATGGTTCAGACTAAAAGTGGGGTAAAACACATAATCATAAACAAAGACAACTGTAGTCTGTTAGGTGTTTAAAGGTAAGTAAGAGGTATATGGAGGCTGGATAGTGTAATGGTAAAAGGGACTCCGAGGTCAAAATAAATAAGAAAATAGTACTCACCTGGGACTTTCTGAAGCCCAGTGTAGGTCGGGACGTCCCACGGCGGCCTCCTGGCTCTTCTCCCAAGGCCTGTCCATATATGGCTGGCCAGCGGCTCCCCCGCGACACTGGGCCGAGTGTCGGGCTCCTTCTTCCGTATAGGTCATAGCTGACGTCACACGCCAGCTGCCTCGCGTCATCACGTCGGCCGGCGTGACAGTACTACGATTAAACCGTGCATGCACCATACTGTCACGCCGGCTGCCGTGATGATGCGAGCCGGCCGGCGTGTGACGTCAGCTATGACCTATACGGAAGAAGGAGCCCGACACTCGGCCCAGTGTCGCGGGGGAGCCACCGTCCAGCCATATATGGACAGGCCTTGGGAGAAGAGCCAGGAGGCCGCCGTGGGACGTCCCGACCTACACTGGGCTGCAGAAAGCCTCAGGTGAGTACTATTTTCTTATTTATTTTGACCTCGGAGTCCCTTAAAGGGCTCTGCCTCTGACACCGGAGACCTGGGTTCGAATCTCGGCTCTGCCTGTTCAGTAAGCCAGCACCTATTCAGTAGGAGACCTTGGGCAAGTCTCCCTAACACTGCTACTGCCTATAGAGCGCGTCCTAGTGACTGCAGCTCTGGCGCTTTGAGTCCGCCAGGAGAAAAGCGCGATATAACTGTTCTGTGTTTGTTTGTTTGTTGTTTGAGGCTGCCATATTTATTTCCTTTTAAACAATACCTGTTTTCTGGGGTCCTGCTGATCTTACTGTCTTAAGAAGTGCCTGAATCACACACACCTGAAACAAGCAAGCAGCTAATCTAATCAGATTTTTGTCGGAAACATCTGATCTGCATGCTTGTTCAGGGTCTATGGCTACAAGTATTAGAGGCAGAGGATCAACAGGCCATCCAGGCAATGTTTATTGTTCAAAATTAAATATATATGTCAGTCTTCATATCCTTATCACTTCAGGTTCCCTTTAAGGCAGTCCCTCATTATGCAGTACCTATTTAAAAGAAATAGCCTAAATGTCTTTGGCCTCAATTCACTAGGACCGTGCTGGAGATAATAAGGCAAGAGAAAACTTACCACCACACATCAATCTTGCCTTGTTAAGGTGTAGAGATAAGTTTTCACAGTGAGAGAGTTACAGTTGTGTTCAAAATTATTCAACCCCCACTGAAATTGAGTGTTTTGGCCAGTTTGACATTGATTTTGATCATTTCAGTCATCTTGTTTACAATTAAATCAAAGAGGTACTTGTAAGTCAGACAAATATAACATAACATTTATAATGAAATAACCACAAATGTCTTTTCTGTGCTCACATCATTATCAGTTTTATTCAACCCCCAAGTGACATTCATTCTTAGTACTAAGTACAACATCCTTTTCCAGTTATAACAGCTTTAAAAAGTGAAACATAGCTTGACACAAGTGTCTTGCAGCGATCTACGGGTATCTTAGCCCATTCTTCATGGGCAAAAGCCTCCAGTTCAGTCACATTCTTAGGCTTGCACGCTGCAACTGCTTTCTTTAAGTCCCACCAGAGGTTCTCATTCAGATTTAAGTCTGGTGTCTGTGATGGCCACTCCGAAGGTCGAAGGGGGAATAGCCTAAGTTAGGGCTGGTGCACACCAGAGTGGTTGTGAAGCGTTTTTTTAAAAGCTTGAAGGGGAAAACCGCTTGGCTAATGAAAGTGAATGGGCTGGTGCACACCAGAGTGAGTCGTTTTTTCCACAAACGCAAACTCGGGGGCTGCAGCATTTTTAGATTTCTGAGGCGTTCCTGCCTCAATGTTAAAATATAGGAAAGTGGAAAACCACTCTGAAAAACGCTAGATCAGAGCCGTTTTCCAAGCGTTTTTGTTACAGAAGCTGTTCAGTAACAGCTTTACTATAACAATATTTGTAATCTGCTACACAAATACGCTCCAAAAAAGGCTAGGCATGTTTAGAAAACGTCTCTAAACATGCCTAGAATCGCTCTGAAATCTGCTTCAAAAACCTCTAGCGTTTTGCAGATCTGCTAGAGGTTTTTGGTGTGCACTGGGCCTTAGATTGTGTGCTTGTGAGTTTTGAGGGAGCTTTTAAAGATTTCAAAGATTGGTGAGTGACATATGAAATTTCAAATACTTTCCTAATTTTAACTTATTTCATCTTATCTTACTGCAGAGATATATGAAAAATAAATACCAAACCACTGGACACAAGAATGGGAGAAGTACCGGTAATCAAAATGCAATATTTATAGAGTGACTGCACTTTAATTGGCCAATCCTCAAAATGTCCCCTATTTTGCAGCTGGTTTATAAATTAAGAAATCCAAGTTAGTGTTTTCAATTCAACAGCAAAAGAAGAGAGTGAGTGCACACCAAAATGTATGCCTGATACTAGACACTCTTAAGCGGTGCAACATCCGGATGAACACAGAACAACAAGATCTTGAAAAAGGCGGTATTGCTGGGCGAAACGATCGTCGGCCTCCCTCTGCACCTCCTGTCTTCATGCATGTGCTGATAGGTATCAATGTTTTTTTACAAAAGCCTGGTTTTTTTTAAATGAAGGATTAAAAATGTGGAAGTTTTATTGATGAAAAAGCGTGATGCTCCTGGAATCTTTCTCTAATTGGATTAATGTTTTAAATGTTACGATTAATGGTGTTGTATAACTGACTTTGTGCCAGAAAAGTTGCTTAAAGGGACCCTGAGCTTTCTGTAAAATCGCAATCAGGACTTACCTGGGGCTTCCTCCAGACCTGGGGTTTCCTCAGTCCCTTTAAAGGGAACCTTAACTGCTGCGGAAAAATAAATTCACTTACCTGGGGGCTTTCCCAAGCCTCCTGCAGCCGTCCTGTGCCCGCGCCGGTCCTTCGGTGCCCTCCGGTCTCCCTCCGCCGCTGAGTTTCGATTTCGGATGACTGCCAGTCGTCCTGGGGCCTCTTCCGCATTCCTTGTCGTAAACTGCAGTAAAGCGCGTCCGCATGACGCCAAACGCGTCATCGCATGACGTCAAACGCGTCATGCGGACGCGCTTTACTGCAGTTTACGACCAGGAATGCGGAAGAGGCCCCAGGACGACTGGCAGTCGTCCGAAATCGAAACTCAGCGGCGGAGGGAGACCGGAGGGCACCGAAGGACCGGCGCAGGCACAGGACGGCTGCAGGAGGCTTGGGAAAGCCCCCAGGTAAGTGAATTTATTTTTCCGCAGCAGTTAAGGTTCCCTTTAAGTACTGAGCCCATAAGATGTTTGGCGATGACTTACCATCTTTAGTTAGTACCCCTATGTGCATATATCTCCTCATCTCTCTCACTTTTATGATGTAGCCACACTTCTAAAAAAAAACATTTCTATTATGATCAGAGGTGTTGTTTTTATCTTCATCAGATGGTGTAGAATGGCGGATGGTACATGGACCCGATGGAAGGAGTTTTCCAACATGTACTAGAATAAGGAGAGGTTTGTAACAGAGGCGCCAAAACAGGATAAGGTTCATTAAAAACCATGTAAAAAGAGGAGGTAGCGGTGGACTTGCCTCCTCCAAGTAGACACACAGCTGTTGAGTAATGATCAACAATAACAATTATTTAATCACTCCACAATGCAACAGGTTTTGCAGGTTTGTTCCCGATTCATGAAGCAATATCATAGTACAAAAATAGTTCTGGTGTGCAAACTAAAAATTAGGGGAAATACAGAGACCTATTTTAGAAAAACAAAACGTGTTTACATATATATTTGGGACACTAACTAATTTTATGCATTTTTTTTATTTATACCCTACCGCTTTTTATTTGTTACAACCCTCTTTAAGGAGCCTAATAATTCATACCTATTATTGTGAAATCAGTTGTAATAACATTTGTATTTTATACCCTTAAAAAAATAATTGTTCTGCAAACATCTGTATAATTTCTGGCTCTCTTTAGCCAGCTGATTAAATCAACTATACAGACGAGTTAGGCGATAGCAGAGAAACAGATTATTTGCATTACATCTGCAATTGGACAGATCGAAGATCGCTGTTGTCCTGAAATATATTACTGTCTCAGCTGCCACCATCTTGGTTTATTAACCCTAATCTTGGAGGCTAGGCATAGGATAACAATTTAGCTGAAGAAAATGGGGTCCAGAGGACAAGCATTGGGGCTGGCCAGGTACTCCACCCTGTGGTTATTTTTTTAGAAACACTACACCGTATAGCTTAACTCTAACCCTACGCCTTGTCCGCTAGGATCATAAATCTAAGATGGTGGTAGCTACTCCCATGTCATTTATCTGTTGAACATGTCATTTCATTACAGGATTTTGCCATATGCAGAATTAAAGATGGCAAGTCATTGTGATTTGATTGAAAGACACATTTCATATGGCTGGATTTATTACTGGACTTTTAATAAAAAGTTTTTTTTAAAAGCAGGTTAGGGCTCGTTCACATCATACGCGCATCCGTGCGCATTTGGAAGCGTGAATGATGTGTAACACGCAAGAACGGCAGAAGGGCATAGACAGCCCTTCTGCCATTCACATCAAAGGCGCTGCGCAGCAGTACGATGCGATATGATGTGCTTGCATACTGCTGCATGAGTTCGGTACCCCACAGTATTTTTTCCCTTTTGTAAATATAAAAATAATATATAAATGTGTACAGCTACTTATTATGTAATACTAATATGTAAACATGTGATCCATGTGTGGCATTGATTGCCATATCAGTTAATTTTTTTTTTTTTTAAATTGTCATTTAAAGTTACACTTTTTTAAAAAATAGTAGTTGCAAGTTACAAGTATTGGTAGGTAAGTAGAATAGAGTATAACCTAACACAACAGAACAAGCCGAGTCAAGAATCAGTTTTATTAACCCATGCAACTCATACAGGACAATTACTGTATTTTTTGGACTATAAGACGCTCCAGGTTTAGAGGACAAAAATCAGGGGAAAAAATCTACCAAACCTGGTGCGTCTATGATGCAGGGGCATCTTATGGACCTTTCTCCAACTAATTATGTTCCCCTTGTGCCAGGGGCATAACTAGAAATCCCCGGGCCCCCCTGCAAAAAAAAGTCTGGCTTTCGGGCAAACCACTCCACAGAAACAGCCCTTACTAAAGTGGCCAATGATCTTCTTACAGCTAAATCCAAAGGTCATTATTCCATACTCATCCTTCTTGATCTGTCATCAGCGTTTGATACTGTCGACCACATTTTACTCCTACAGATCCTTTCATCTTCATCAGGCATAAAGGGCCTTGCTCTCTCCTGGATATCATCCTATCTCTCTGAAATGTTTTTCACCGTCTCCTTCTCAGAACAGACCTCCTCTCCACGTCCTTTATCTGTGGGGAATACCTCAAGGCTCTTACCTTGGCCCCCTCGTCTTTTTCATTTACATGCACAGCCTTGGTAACTTAATCAACTCATTTGGTTTTCAATACCACCTATATGCAGATGATACACAACTGTACCTCTTGGCCCCAAACCTTAACTCCCTCCTCACACGTTTTCCCGACTGCCTGCCTGCTATATCTTCTTTAATGACCTCTCTCTTCTTAACCACTTAAAGAGGAAATTCAGCCTAAACAAACATAGCCATTAAGTTACAATAGTTATGTTAATTAAAATAGGTAGGTAATATAATCTCTTACCCACCTTGTTTTAAAAGAACAGGCAAATGGTTGATTTCATGTGGTCAGCCATCTTTTTGGTTGAAATGAGGTGACAGGGAGCATGAGATGCAGTTCCAACTGTTCTGTCTTGATCACCTCTCCCAGTTGCTAGGCAATGAGAACAACAACATCAGAAATCCCATCATGCTTTGCACAGTATAAGGGGAAAAATGCCCAGGCAGTTTTCTTTGATGGGGCAGAGCTTAGTTTCTGTGCAGCCAAAAATGAGGTTTGGATAAGAAAAACAAAGTTCTGATGCTGTGAAACTGTTAACGAAATGCCAAGCCTTTTCAGTGCTGCTGAGTACATTTTTGGTCTGGAGATTCACTTTAAGGACTACGGCTTCCCCTGCCCCCCCAATTAATAGCTTGCTGCAGAGTGATACAACTTAGCAGCCAAAACGTCCCCCCCCCCCCCCTTTTCTGCTCAGCAACAGAGATTTCTGTTGGTGGGCTTTGATCACTGCTGCAGGGTTTCCATCTTTTTAAAAATTGATTTATTAGTCTTTTTTTTATAATTAACTAACCCCCCGGCAGCCAATGACAGCGATTGGCTCTCATAGGCATGAACCTATGAGAGCCGATTGCTCTGTGAGCCTCTGCAGGGGACAGCCATGTGATACGGCGCTGTACATTGTAAATAGACAACGGTTTCACCATCTAACAGTCTCCTACAGGCGATCGCTGCTGGTAGACTGATGTAAGAGTGTAGCTCTATCCCTTAATTTATTCCTCACATTCACTCCCTAACCAGCTCCTGTCATCTCTAACTCAAAAACATCTTGCATTCAACCTTTTCTCACTCAGGACACTACAAAAATGTTAGTACATTCTCTTATTATATCTTTCTCTGATTGTTGTAATATAGCTTGGTGGACTACCAACGAACTGATTGGCACCCCTCCAATCTGTACTGAACACAGCTGCTCGTCTCATCCATCACTCTTTCTCGGGCTTCCTCCTCTGCTCCTCTCTGTCAAGCTCTTCATTGGCTGCCAATTACCGAGAGGACAGACCGGGCCGGACTAGTAGCAGCAGACCAGTGCAATATGGTGTGTGTGTGTGGGGCACAGTCCGTAGTATAAGACTATAAGACGCACTTGCTCCCCCCCCCCCCTTTTGGGGAAGAAAAAGTGCATCTTATAGTCCGAAAAATACAGTTTATGTATAGAGAATAAAACCTAAGAATCTCTTTAAAAGAGATGGCCCCTTTCCCCTTTCCCGAGTTATTTCCTAGGTGACATTTTCACATCTTGTATTTTCACATCTTGTATTGACAAATTGTCGATATATTCATAATTTGTTTGATAGTACTTTTTCACCTAGGGTCCGATCGCTGCAGGCTTTGTTTATTTTTTTTTTCAGATGCCTCAGCGAGGCTCTCTCTCTCCCCGTCCCCCTCCCTCCCCTTCCCTCCTCCCCTCCGTCACAAGAATTGGAACAGGACAGCGATCCGTCCGGTTCCGCCTCTCATAGGCATCAGCCTATGAGAGGAGGGCGCTCCCCAGCCAATCAGAGGCTGGGGATCGCCGATCTGTACAGCGCTGCGGCCCCCGGCAGCACTGTACACTTGTAAACAACGGGGATTTCTTTCCCCTTATGTTTACAAGCAGCCTGCTAGCCGTGATCGGCGGCTAGCAGGCTATTCACGGAACTCCGTTCCGTGAAGCGACAGGGAACAATCGCGCATGCGCGCGGCTGTTCCCTGGAAAACTGCAGCCCCAGGACTTGATGCCAATTGGCGTTAGGCGGTCCTGGGGCTGCCGCCACGGTCACGCCCATTGGCGTGATGCGGTCGTAAAGTAGTTAAGAGGAACTCCAGTGAAAATAATGTAATAAAAAAAGTGCTTCATTTTTACAATAATTATGCATTAATGATTTAATCAATGTTTGCCCATTGTAAAATCTTTTAAATCCCTGATTTACATTCTGACATTTATTACATGGTGACATTTTTACTGTTAGCAGGTGATGTAGCTGCTGCTTGCTTTTTTGGCAGTTTGAAACAGCTGTAAACAGCTATTTCCCACAATGCAGCAAGGTTCACAGACAGGAAACTGCCAGGAGTACATACTTAGAGTTTCTTGTGGGAGGGGTTTCACCACAATATCAGTCATACAGCGCCCCCTGATGGTCTGTTTGTGAAAAGGAATAGATTTCTCATGTAAAAGAGGGTATCAGCTACTGATTGGGATAAAGTTAAATTCTTGGTCGGAGTTTCTCTTTAATATCTTAGTATGTAGCTGTGCAAAGATTAGGTGTTTGAGATTATTTTCTTTTAGCGAGAAGCTGCGATGGCAGAGGCACAAGCACGCTCACGTCACTGAAGTTACGGACCATTGTGAAGTTCTTGTTTCTCCATGGTGAGTAGGAAAAAACAAATAAATACCAGTACATACAAATCTAGATTTATTTATGGTCTGATATGCAGGGCCGGATTTCTGGCAAGGCCACATAGGCCATGGCCTAGGGCACCAGATGTTTGGGGGCGGCTCAGTGAGGGGCAGTAAAGCTGTTCTATGCAGCCACCCCTATCTACAAGGACAGCTTTAACCTTTGAACTCTCTGTCCTGTACTTGTGTCGTCCCTGCAAGACCTGTAAGCTCTATCCTGCAGGTATACTTCAGCCTAACTCTCATGGTGACTCAATGGGTCCATCATTAACGACTCGAGATGGCAAACAAAGTTCTTAAGGAAAACATAACTTATAATCTATACGCGTATTACTGAAATGGTTATTGTCTGTGACTTCCAATGATGGAAAGTAAGTCGAATTCTTGGGCACATAGAGATAACAACCATACGTATAGTTGGCCTTGGGCGGTAATTAGTACAAATCCGGCCCTGCTGATATGACCCACATTATTATACCAACAGTTAACCACCTAATAGCAGACAAAAGATAATGAATCCAGTCTGGGTTTGCTGAATCATTTATGATATCTCCATTGGAGATGCCATGAGGTCTCTGCAGGTGTTCCTGGCAGAGAGAGCTGTAAACACAAGATTTTATGGTAGTGTTACCAAGGCAGACTACAATTGCTGGTACTTTTCTGTACAGCAGACAGTGGAGAATTATATTCATATTTATTTTTTAATCTAGTATTTATATAGCATTGACATCTTCCACAGCACTGTACAGAGCAGGGGCATCTCTAGCCATTTTGTCACTCCAGGCGATAAATCCTGTGGCGCCCCCACCCACCCCCCGTGATTGTCCCCCAGCCCCATACCCCCCACCCCCGTGGTGAACATCACCCCCAAGACCCCCGAAAATCAGCAGCGTTTCACCAGAAAATCAGAAAATACACTTATTGCGGCATGGGTTCACCAGAAAATAGTTGTAATGCAGCAGAGCGTTTCACCATAAAATATACTTATTGCGGCATGCACTCACACACACCACACACACATACAATATACACATGCACACAGTACACACACTATACATGCACACACAGCACACACACTATACACAGTACACACGCACACTATACACACACATACTATACACACACAGCACACAGTAGACATACACTATACACACACACTATGCTGCTACCAGGGGAGGACTGGGACCTTTTGGCCTGGGGGGAAACATAGACTTGAGGCCCATTATCATGGCAGCCTCAGCCCAAATTATTAAGTCACATTTGCAAATTGCTAGCTATCGCTATTGCGATTTTGTCGTGCACTAGCCCAGAGAGGAGGAGTAGAGTGAGACTGAGAATAGCAGGAGATGGAGCAGAGAGCTTATCTGTATTGCAGTCCCACATTACACAGAGACTAGTTGCCGGTAATAGGACTGCTGTCCCTGCCAGTCTCTCACAAAAATCAGAAAGCAGCCCTCCTGGAGTCTAGGGACTGTCAAAACTGTTCAACCTGTTTAACACCGTATCTGCACATGCAGTCATTATAACAATGGGGAGAGACCAGACAGATTTTTTTCCCACGGACCCTCCAGACGAGCTCTGCATCATGCTGTGTATATTTACCAGCTTGCCTGCCCTCTAATTGCACTTTTATCAGCTAGCCTAGTATTTCACTTTGCCTTACAACAACAAAACTGAGTACACCAGACACCAGACCAGCCCTAAAACACTGAATGAAAAGCTGCCTGGGGGGCTGTCCATGCCTGGCTGCTACACTCAGTCATCCATGCAGTTACTAGTAGCAGAGAGAGAGGAACTGAATGAATCAGTGAATCAGTTAAGAGTGAAGAGAAAACGGAAAATCAGCTCATATAAGCAGCACCACACATGATTAGCAATAGAAAATATGACACTTTATTAATCTGGATACTAAGCAAAAAAGCACATAAAAACATTTAAAACAACGCACACCACATCAATGCACCAATGATTTACATAAGTATATAATGAGCATATCACATGATAAATCTCGACCTACAATATATATAACCAAGAGATCAGAGGTGGGTGTTCAATAATGAGCACCCCAACCTCTTTAGAACCCGGGTTCGGCACCTCCTCTAATCTAATAAAGTGCTTATGTGCAACAACCTGTAAACAAAAATTATTAGTGATACAAAAACGCTATATGTGCAGCCTGTTAATGACAACCATATGGGTGTAACCTATAAACATAGCATGTGGAGGAACGTGGTGTTTGAGGGAGACAGACAGAGCCTGACATGCATTGAATGTGCATAAGGAAGAGGGATACTTAGCCGGGTAGCAGTAATGGCATAGGCGGGATGTGGTGGCGAAAAGGACCCTCAGTGGACGACTCCACCGGTTCCGCGGACGTCACGCCGCTTCAAGGAGTGTGAGGGAGAATGTGGCATTCAACAGCGTACAACGCTGTTTTAGTACCCGGATGCGTCGCACGCGTATGTGCGTCATCAGACGCGTAATGAATGACGTGGATGGGCGGGGAGATACTACGGAGCGAAGCGGTGGCCACGTAGAGAGTGTGTTGGAGCGCATAGGCAGGAAATCCGCAGTCGAAGATGGAGCGCATGGATAGGTATATATGCATAAGGAGACAGAAGATCCCCTCCATACACACAAATCCCCTCAGTGCTATACAATATCGGTACCATAGTACATGTACAATGTTCGCTGCATAATAACACGGTAATACATAAACATCAGCACTTATTAATATTATACACAGTCAGGCATTATATCAGACCATTAAAGTGGCATATCGTACTGCACCAATAAGTCATATATCACAAACATCTCTCAGAGTATTATGGGGAAATATTTGAACATCCTCAGACAACCAACATGGTTTAAAGTCGCTCATAATTTAAGGACAATAATGAACCACCTCAAAGAGTCACAATGTCCATATGTGTACAATCCAAAGGAACAGCGTCGCAAAAAGGTAAAATTTAGACCGGCGAAAAATAATAATGTCCCAAGGTCCTGAAGTCCAATTAGAATGGCACAAGGGTCCAAAAGGGTCCACAAAGAAGTCCCATACAGACAACAACATAGCCAGCAAGCTTATCTCTACACAGTGTTTGTAAGCATCAATCTGCAATACAAAAAGCATATATGAGTACATCATTGAATAAAGCCAGAGTAATCAATTTCTTCATTGAGCCCAAGAGGGGACATGGATCCCAGACTGTAAATCCACCTTGCTTCTTTTTGCAGAAGTCTGGACACAATGTCACCTCGCCTGTTATTCAGCTTAATATGTTCGAGGCCAAAAACCTGTAAATGGCTATATGAGCCTGCATGATGGTCTAGGAAATGGGCTGCGACAGAGGTGAGTGTATGACCCTCCCCACGATCTCGCTCAGCCAATCTAATCTTTGACATGTGTTGTTGTACTCTGACTTTTAAAGCGTTCTTGGTCTGTCCTACATATATTTTGGGGCAGCTACATCTCAGGGCATAAATTACTCCATGGGACCGACAATTTATATATTGTTTTAACTTGAAATTATAGGATTGGGAAGCATTAGCAATCACTGACTGGCAACTCATGTATGGACACACGTTACATGCTCCACATGGGAAAGTCCCCTGTATGCCAGCCCCAATGGTGCGTCCCACATATGATGTAAAATGACTTGCACATAGCTTATCTCTTAATGTGGGGCATTTCTTGGCAGTAATAGAAGGATGAGTTGTAATGCATTCCCTCAAATCCGGGTCCGATTGTAGAATCGGCCAAGACTTTTTGAGTCCCTCATAGATTTCTCTCCAACTATTATTATAGACAGTGCTAAGTCTCACCACTTTATCATTACTCCGTGGTCTCTGATGTATAAGGTCGGTCCTGTTCTTATTTTTCGCGATGAAGAAGGCTTGCCTAACCACTCTTCTCGGATATCCTCGATCCAGAAATCTCTGCTGTAAATCAGTTGCCTGTCTGAGAAAGTCAGATTCGTTAGTGCACACACGTCTGAGTCTTAAAAATTGGCTGGTAGGTATATTATCTTTGAGTGCTTTATTATGTGCACTCTTGTAGTGGAGAAGGCTATTTACCGCTGTCGGTTTTCTATAAAGATCAGTAACTACAGTACCATCCTCCTGAAGTTGTATCAACAGGTCCAAGAATTCCACACATGATGGTGACATCTGCATAGTTAGAAAAATGTTCATATTATTTTTGTTAAGGTCTTTCACAAACTGGTTACATAATTCACTGGGTCCATTCCAAAAAATTAACAGATCGTCTATATAACGATGCCACCCCAATATATGGGGGTGGTATGTGGCATAGCGATCTCCGAACACGATTTCTCTTTCCCAAAAACCCAAGAATAAATTAGCGACTGCCGGTGCACATTTTGCACCCATGGCAATACCGCATATCTGTTTATAGTGTTTACCATTAAACAAAAAATAATTATGATCTAGAACAAACCTCAATAGTTGTAATAAGAAGGTATGGAGTTCAGAAAGGGTGTTCTCTTCCATTTCCAAAAAGTATTTGACCGTAGATAGAGCCCAATCATGCGATATATTCGTGTATAATGATTCTACATCACAGGTAAGGAGAAGAGTCCCCGGGGGCAACCGAAGATCCTCCAGTATCCTCAGGAGGTCCATGCTATCTCTAAGATGTGAATCAAGGGCTGTGACATGGGGTTGAAGAAAGAAATCAATAAAGGAACAGGCTGGTGCTGTAAGGCTATTAATGCCCGCAACTATGGGTCTCCCAGGAGGATCTATAAGGGTCTTATGGACTTTGGGTAACATATAAAAAGTAGCAATGGTCGGTGTTTTAGGGAACAAAAAGTCAAATTCCTTAGGGGAAATAATCCCCCTGCACTTAGCCTCATTCAATAACATTTCAAGTTGGACATGGTAATAGTCCGTAGGGTCCCCCGGGAGAACTTGGTAATTAGTCCTGTTACCAAGTTGTCTATACGCCTCCTTAAGATAAGCATCCCTCGGCCAGATGACAATGTTACCACCCTTATCTGCCTCTTTAATAATTAGATGTGTATTATTTTTCAGAGATTGTATTGCCGCCAATTCCTCCCCTGTTAAGTTGGTATCCCGGGTTTTATGGGGTCTCATGCCAGATACTTCCTTGAGCATCACTTCAAAGAATATTCTAATAGCTGGATAGTTCTGAAAGGGGGGCATATATTTTGACGGATTTCTGAAAAGTTTTGTTCTTTGACTCACCACTTGGGATTCATTCTCAGATTCGGCCAGGAGCTCCATCAAATCACTGAGTGCTTGTCTGTCCATTTCATTCAAACCCACTTCACTGGGCAATGGTGAGTGGAAATGTTTTCTAAAAGCCAACCTTCTGCAAAAGAGGTATAGATCCTTTGTTAGTTCAAATTTGTCCAGGGTTTTGGTAGGAGAGAAAGTTAATCCCTTCTGTAACACAGTCATCTCAGGTGCTGATGGTACATACTCGGATAAGTTAATAATGCTCAGTACATTGGTCTCGAGTGATCCCATACCCTCCTGCGTTTCAGATGTTGGGGTGTACGTAATAGGTCTCTGAGTCTGTTTACGCCTGCGGCCCCCCCGTCTGGTTCTCCTTCGGTGTCGCTTGATAAAAAATCATCACTTTGTGTGTCTGATGGCTCAACAATGTCCTGTCCTCTCGGATTAACTGGTTTAGTTGGTCTAGGATTTTTGGGGGCATCATGAGGCCTGTGGTTACCACCCCTGGGTTGGGGTCTGGGCCTAGGTCTAAACCGCCTGGTATTCCCTCTGTGTGTCCACCTGTATGCACTGCCTGTGTCATAGTCATATCTGTCCCGCTCAAATTTCCTCCTTTTTCCATCTATAATGGATGACTCCATTTTGTCAATATCTTTCTTAAGTAATTTAATAAATGGTTGTACCATATCATTTTTATCCAAACATAGTATTTTTGACTCCAGATCAGATAAGCCAGATTTCACTTGAGACAATAGTTTCCTATCATGGTCTATCAACATGTCAATTATAATTATAGAACACTTAGCGAGGCCCTCCTCCCAGGTATGTTTTAAATCCCCCTGGAGTTCCCAGGTAGGGAAAATTTGGACTCTTAGTCCTCTAGGGTAAATTTGTTCCTTTTTGTATTGTTCTAGACTGTTGATATTCCACCATAATCTAATATGGTTTTTATGTAGATCTTTATATTGTCTAAATAGTGTTTTCGTGTCATCTGGTAATTGCTGATCTGGGTCATTTCGTGTGGGGAACGCCTTTCCCAAATTGGCACTCCAATTAGCCTCCATAGAATCCCACAGGCCCTCCATATCATCAATCAATTATAAAATTCTCACCATAAATTCAGTGGTAGGTGCATATGAGACAACAGGAAAAAATTCCAATGCACAATATTTTATAGAACACTCACTGCACTCATACCTATAGTGTGTGCTTGAGCAAATAACAAGGTTGGGAAAACGGAAAATCAGCTCATATAAGCAGCACCACACATGATTAGCAATAGAAAATATGACACTTTATTAATCTGGATACTAAGCAAAAAAGCACATAAAAATATTTAAAACAACGCACACCACATCAATGCACCAATGATTTACATAAGTATATAATGAGCATATCACATGATAAATCTCGACCTACAATATATATAACCAAGAGATCAGAGGTGGGTGTTCAATAATGAGCACTCCAACCTCTTTAGAACCCGGGTTCGGCACCTCCTCTAATCTAATAAAGTGCTTATGTGCAACAACCTGTAAACAAAAATTATTAGTGATACAAAAACGCTATATGTGCAGCCTGTTAATGACAACCATATGGGTGTAACCTATAAACATAGTATGTGGAGGAACGTGGTGTTTGAGGGAGACAGAAGCTTGCTGGCTATGTTGTTGTCTGTATGGGACTTCTTTGTGGACCCTTTTGGACCCTTGTGCCATTCTAATTGGACTTCAGGACCTTGGGACATTATTATTTTTCGTCGGTCTAAATTTTACCTTTTTGCGACGCTGTTCCTTTGGATTGTACACATATGGACATTGTGACTCTTTGAGGTGGTTCATTATTGTCCTTAAAGGGACTCCGAGCAGTGCAGAAACTATGGAAAGATGCACATCATTTTAAAGCTCTCTTTCTCCTCTTTCCAATGATATATAAACCACCACCCTACGTCTTTTAGTTTTCGCTATTTTCGCGATTGAAATTGCCGCGGCCGCGATTTCGATCGCGAAAATAGAGAAAACTAAAAGGTGTAGGGCAACGATTTAGGTGTCGTCAGAAAGAGGAGAAAGAGAGCTTTAAAATGATATCCATCAAGCCATAGTTTTATTGTATTACAGAGGACGACACTTTCCCCAGTGTCGGCAGCTCCATTCTGCTAAATGCAGCTGCTGACTTTGACAAAAAGTCGCCCTGTGTAATACAATATAACTATGGCTTGATGGATATCATTTTAAAGCTCTCTTTCTCCTCTTTCTGACGACACCTAAATCGTCGCCCTACGCCTTTTAGTTTTCTCTATTTTCGCGATCGAAATCGCGGCCGCGGCAAATTCAATCACGAAAATAGCGAAAACTAAAAGGCGTAGGGTGGTGGTTTATATATCATTGGAAAGAGGAGAAAGAGAGCTTTAAAATGATGTGCATCTTTCCATAGTTTCTGCACTGCTCGGAGTCCCTTTAAATTATGAGCGACTTTAAACCATGTTGGTTGTCTGAGGATGTTCAAATATTTCCCCATAATACTCTGAGAGATGTTTGTGATATATGACTTATTGGTGCAGTACGATATGCCACTTTAATGGTCTGATATAATGCCTGACTGTGTATAATATTAATAAGTGCTGATGTTTATGTATTACCGTGTTATTATGCAGCGAACATTGTACATGTACTATGGTACCGATATTGTATAGCACTGAGGGGATTTGTGTGTATGGAGGGGATCTTCTGTCTCCTTATGCATATATACCTATCCATGCGCTCCATCTTCGACTGCGGATTTCCTGCCTATGTGCTCCAACACACTCTCTACGTGGCCACCGCTTCGCTCCGTAGTATCTCCCCGCCCATCCACGTCATTCATTACGCGTCTGATGACGCACATACGCGTGCGACGCATCCGGGTACTAAAACAGCGTTGTACGCTGTTGAATGCCACATTCTCCCTCACACTCCTTGAAGCGGCGTGACGTCCGCGGAACCGGTGGAGTCGTCCACTGAGGGTCCTTTTCGCCACCACATCCCGCCTATGCCATTACTGCTACCCGGCTAAGTATCCCTCTTCCTTATGCACATTCAATGCATGTCAGGCTCTGTCTGTCTCCCTCAAACACCACGTTCCTCCACATACTATGTTTATAGGTTACACCCATATGGTTGTCATTAACAGGCTGCACATATAGCGTTTTTGTATCACTAATAATTTTTGTTTACAGGTTGTTGCACATAAGCACTTTATTAGATTAGAGGAGGTGCCGAACCCGGGTTCTAAAGAGGTTGGGGTGCTCATTATTGAACACCCACCTCTGATCTCTTGGTTATATATATTGTAGGTCGAGATTTATCATGTGATATGCTCATTATATACTTATGTAAATCATTGGTGCATTGATGTGGTGTGCGTTGTTTTAAATGTTTTTATGTGCTTTTTTGCTTAGTATCCAGATTAATAAAGTGTCATATTTTCTATTGCTAATCATGTGTGGTGCTGCTTATATGAGCTGATTTTCCGTTTTCCCAACCTTGTTATTTGCTCAAGCACACACTATAGGTATGAGTGCAGTGAGTGTTCTATAAAAAGTTAAGAGTGAAGAGTCAGGACTCAGGAGCTGATGCTGTACTCGGAGCCTTCTCTCACTGACTCATTACTGTGGTTCTTGGAATCATTGAGCTGAAGGAACTGAATGAATCAGTCAGTGAATCAGTTATGAGTCCAGTCAGGCGCTGCTGTTAGCTGCTGCTGCTGTAAACTGATACCTGAGTGAGCTGAGAGGCATTTCTTCTCTCACTACTCAGTGCAGCAGCGCTCCTGCCTCCTACTGCTCTAGGCAAGAATTTATAGCTGCCTGGTGGGTGAGACGCCTGTGGTACAGAGTATATTGTCTTGTCACTTCACTGTCCCTCAGAGGCACTCACAATCTAATCCCTACCATAGTGTATCTATGGATGTATTGTGTAATGTATGTTTCATAGTCTAAAGCTAACCTTGGCACTCCAGCTGTGGTGGAACTACTTGTCTCTAGGACACAAAGGGTTAATACTCTCACAGTTTATAGACACCAAAGTTTTCAAACAGGCTCAGTATATGAAAAGCTGCTGGCCTTCCTTTAATCCTTGGTCCTGGACAATCACATCCACATGCAAAGAAAGAAAACTATGCACATAGCGTACAATTGCATTCACAAGGAACTCTATTTCAGGTAAGACTGCCACCAGAGGCTATTCCAGTAGTGCAAAGATCACTTTACTATATTTTTCTTTCTTTGCATGTGGATGCGATTGTCCATGGCCAAGGATTAAAGAGACTCCGTAACAAAAATTTCATCCGGTTTTCTTCCATCCTACAAGTTCCAAAATCTATTCTAATGTGCTCTGGCTTACTGCAGCACGTTCTACTATCACCATCTCTGTAATAAATCAACTTATCTCTCTCTTGTCAGACTTGTCAGCCTGTGTCTGGAAGGCTGCCAAGTTCTTCAGTGTTGTGGTTCTGTGATGCATCTCCCCCCTCCAGGCCCCTCTCTGCACACTGCCTGTGTGTTATTTAGATTAGTGCAGCTTCTCTCTGCTCTATTATCTTTTACAAGCTGGATAAATTCTCCTCTGAGCTGGCTGGGCTTTCACATACTGAGGAATCCCATACAGGCAGAGCTGTCTGCACTCTGCAGGAAGAAACAGCCTGACACTTCAGTGGAAGATAGCTGCAGGGGGAAAGAAACACACAAATGATCTCTGGAGATTAAAAAGGAAGGCTGTATACAGCCTGCTTGTGTATGGATGTATTTTCTATGTGTGGACATACTGTACATCAACCTACTTCCTGTTTTGGTGGCCATTTTGTTTGTTTATAAACAAACTTTTTAAAACTGTTTTTAACCACTTTTAATGTGGCGGGGAGCAGCGAAATTGTGACAGAGGGTAATAGGAGATGTCCCCTAACGCACTGGTATGTTTACTTTTGTGCGATTTTAACAATACAGATTCTCTTTAAAGGGAGGCCAGCAGCTTTTCATATATGGAGTCTGTTTGAAAACTTTGGTGGCTATAAACTGAGAGTATTAACCCTTTGTGTTCTAGAAACAAGTGTGCGCGTTCTGTTTTGCATTAAAGTCTATAAAGACATGAAGAAGATAGTTTGTTGTGGAGGAAGATGACTGGCCAGAAAAGAGTCCTAAACTCAACCAGATACAACACCTTCAATATGAATTCAAGTGGAGACTGTGAGCCAGGCCTTCACGCCCAGCATCAGTGCCTTAGACCTCACAAATGATTTCTTAAAGAATGATCAAAAATTCCCATTAACACACTTCTAAATACTTCGCAGAAGTGTTGGAGCTGCTATAGTGGCAAGGAGTGGGCCAATTCCAGATTAAATCTTTTGTTCAAAAATGAGGTGTCATTAAAGTTCATATGTGGGTAAAGGCAGGCTTCTCAATACTTTTGGTAATACAGCATATGTTAGCCTTGTCTGCTGTATATGCAGTTCTGGACCTTTTGGTCAGGCATCAACAAAGCTGTGACATGTAGAATATTGCCACTAATGCATCCCTCCTAAATTGGACAGGCTTCTCCAGTTTAATGTAACCTTAGATTAAGCTTAAGTGAGCATGGGAAATACTAATTAGAGGTTTTAATGCTAAAAATTAAAAAGAAATCAGGATTTCCTTAAAAATGTAATGTTGCTTATTGTGTTAATCATAGTAAGTTTTCATTTTAATCCACTTTAACATGTAAAAGGAAAACACAGTCCGGTGGACACCCGAAGATGAAAAGCAATATGTGGTTACCTAGTGTGACTGTAGTGAGTTATAAACATCCCATTCTCTGTGGCAGTTGTGGAGTTGGGTGTTGGGGGCTCTTTAGTTTTGATGTTTAAGTGGTGGGGCTCTGTGGCGGTTGTGGTGTAGTTGGATGGCCGGGTTCTCCAGCGGTTGTGATGTTGGGTGGCGAGGCTCTGTGGTGATTGTGGTGTTGAGTGGTGGGGCTCTGTGGCAGTTGTGGTGTTGTTGGGAGGCCGGGTTCTCCAGTGGCTGTGGTGTTGTTGGGTGGCGGGGGCTAAGCAGCAGTTGTGGTGTTGGGTGGCGGGACACTGTGGTGGCTGTGGTGTTGGGTGATGGTGCTCTGCAGCGGTTGTGGTGTTGGGTGATGGTGCTCTGCAGCGGTTGTGGTGTTGAGTGGCGGGGCTCTGTGGTGGTTGTGGTGTTGGGGATCTGCAGCGGTTGTAGTGTTGGGTGACAGTGCTCTGCAGCAGTTGAGGTGTTGGGTGGCGGGGGTCCTGCAGCAGTTGTGGTGTTGGAGCTCTGCCTCTGTGATGGTTGTGGTGTTGGGTGGTGGGGTTCAGCAGCAGTTGTGGTGTTCTTGGGTGGCGGGACTCTGCGGCGGTTGTGGTGTTGGAGTTCTGCCTCTGTGGTGGTTGTGGTGTTGGGTGGTGGGGTGCAGCAGCAGTTGTGGTGTTGGGTGGCGGGGGCTCTGCAGCGGTTGTGGTGTTGGGTGGCGGGGGCTCTGCAGCGATTGTGGTGTTGGGTGGCGGGACTCTCTGGTGGTCGTGGTGTTGGGTGGTGGGGTTCTGCGGCGTTCAAGGTATTGGGTGGCAGGGCTCTGCAGCGGTTGTGGTGTTGTTGGGTGGCTGGACACTGCAGTGGTTGTGTTGTTGAGTGGTGGGACTCTGCACTACTTGTAGTGATGGGAGGCAGGGTTCTGGTTTTGGGGTTCTGTGGCAGTTGTGGTGTTGGTTGGTGGGAGCTCTGCAGAGGTTGTGGGAATGGGATTCTTTTGAGTATCGGGGGTTTACTTATAACAAAGAGATAAAACATCTGGAATCTTAGCCGTCTCTATAGGCAACACACTCGCCCTTCAGTTCTCCCATCTTTACAAGACAGGCCAGTTATGATTCTGCTGAACTTATGGAATAGGTGGACTGTGCTGAATAGGTTAAAGGGAAAGTATTTCTCTGTCCCTCAACAGAATTGGAGGGAAGAAAAAAACTTTGTAGTTGTCATGACAACAGGCGCATTGGTTATTGTGAGTCACAGAGGAGTAGAGTATTAGGGGAGTAGATTATCCATGACAAATCTCTATATACAGAGAGCTTTCTGCCTTCATATCTGCAGTATAACTCTCCGAAACACATCTTCTCAGACGTGAAGGGTCGTGCTTTACACACTTCTAATTGCAGATTCCTAGCGTGTTTTATTCTGCATTTGGATATTACATACAATGATGTGTGTGATAAACCTAAAGAAATCAAACGATTGCACAGCAGAAGATTATTAGCGTTTCTTGAGCAGGAGCTTCTGGGGGTAGACTCACATTTCATATAATGGCTGGTCATAGGGATTTCATTTAATTACACTGTCCTAAGTGGCAGTCACTAAGGTGGCCACACACACGCAGCAATCTGGTCAGGCAGTTTTTCAACAAATTTTCCTATGTCACAGAAGAACTGTAGTGCAAATAACGTAATTAATTAAAATGTCTAATTTTTTTAAATATTTGTTTATAAATTATTTAGTCAGCGTTTGCCCATTGTAAAATCTTTTCTCACCCAGATTTACATTCTGAAATGTTGCAACATCTTAGGTCGTGTCAGGTGCAGCTCTGCAGAATGTTAGTTTCTAAAATTGCTTACAATGTCACACCTTGAACAATAGATCATGTAGTCTCTAAACGTTGGCATTGTTTTACTCAAATACAATTAACCAAAGAAGTGCTGACATACTGTATACTTGACACCTTTGGAGTTGGAGTGTCGTTATCCACTGTTTGAGCCTCTAGCACTCAGTATCTAAAGACTGTTGGCTAAACTGACAGGATTATGTCTCTTTAACAGTGTATAATTTGGGTGCCTATTATATAATCAAACTCTGGTGCTGCAGGGGTGTATAAGAAATGGGCAGACTCGGCTGCAGCGGTGTAGCGAAAATGGGCACTCAGATGTAGCATCCCTGAGCACCTCAAATATTGAAGGACATGGCAGAGCAGTGTGGGCAAGTTACCAAGTGCCAGTAAGTTAGTTTCATAGGGAGCAATTAATGTCCGGTTCACACGGACGCTTGGCGGCAGTTACCGATAGCGTCCAGGACTCGTCGGCTAAACGTTCCCATTCAAGTGACTGGAAGCATTTAGCATCACGCATTTACCGTCGATTGCACAAACGCTGCTTTCCGATCCTGATTTACCACATCTTTTCAGGCGACCCTAGAAGCCGCATGCGGACAATTCACCGTCGTGTCTTCATGTTCCTTTGCGGGGCCGAAAACCACTGATCGTGACGGGAAGCAGACGATCGCCGCAGAAAGCCCGGCATCGCCCCGAACGTAACGACGCAGGACGGAAAGGCCGGAGGATGCCGCCAAGCTTCCGTGTGAACCGGCCCTTAGTGTTACGAGTGGGGGGAGTTTCGTGTTAGGAAAAGGTGGGGGGAGGTTACTGTTAAGAGTAGGCAGGTGGAGAAAGGTTGGTGTGAGAATTAAGTTAGTTAAGGTGAAAGTAGAATATTGGTAAAATGACATATATTCTTCCATCGGTAATACCAGGCATGCAAATTTTCGTGCACTTTTTTAAAAATATACACCACAGAAATGCCTGTTTAGATTGTGGCGCAGAACAAAGCTCACACACTGCAACTGTCCACATCAAGTAGTGAATGTCCACAACAAATAAACCTGCCCAAGATTATTTATCCCAGCATCACAACAAACAGTTGGTATGATAAAGAGCCAATGGTCTCATACATGTCACCTGAATCTTCATGAGCCTGGAAGAAATGAACTTGGATGTATTTTTGTGTTGTGGGTCCTTCTTTCTTTATATCTCCTGCATGATTCCCCAATCGCCATTTAGATATTATGACTTTAACTTCTATTATTTTTTTCCTGCACTGGATGTCACTGGAGGCCATTTTAAATGTTATAGGGTTAATTTCAAGACATGGGATATATTTCTAATGGCACAATTGTTGCAGCAGGAGATATGCTGGGAATACACGGTTCGTTTTGAACCGTGTAATCGAGCCACTGATGGCTCGATTGATCATTTCCGACCTGTCCGATACCCCGCCGGACCGATTCCCCACTCGATACTGCGGGCAGGACAATAGTAAAAAAACGAAAAGATGATAAGAAGCCGCCTGCGGGGACGAGCGGGCATCGACCCGGGCGCCCGCGGGGACGAGCGGGGACGCGCCGGAATCTCCGGAATCTATCAAGCGGCTCGATACACTGTTCAAAACGAACCGTATATTCCCAGCATTAGTTTAGCAACAGAGTGGAATAAAACACTGTGAAAATATATATATCATTCCTTTTCTCATCCTACACAGGGTTTGCGCATCTGTGACTGCGTGTGATAATCGAAGAAAAGAATTCAGTATAACAACAAAGTGTAGAATCCCTTCCCCATCTCAGGGAATAATACAATCTGGTCTCAGATGTCAGTGGCACTGGCAGTGCCTGCAGGAGCCGCTATAAATACTCGGATGCAGAGCGGCTGGCTGGTCAGGGAATTTCATGGCTGTCAGTCTGAGGCTCG
Source organism: Hyperolius riggenbachi (assembly GCF_040937935.1). Lineage (NCBI taxonomy): Eukaryota > Metazoa > Chordata > Amphibia > Anura > Hyperoliidae > Hyperolius > Hyperolius riggenbachi. The sequence goes on along the minus strand of NC_090653.1, from coordinate 153,766,843 downwards.
TCATGCAGCGTTCTGTCAGACAGGGAAAGGAGCAGAAGCTCAGGAGAGCGTGCCGCGTTCTGCACAGTGACGTCATAGCTCTGCAGTGAGAGCTGGCCACAGCGAATGCTGTCATCCTCTGTAGAACATACGCACCTCTGTGCTGTTCTGTATTTTTAGACAGGAAGTGGCTGGCTGCATGGGCTATCTTCCTATCAGTGAAAGATGCAAACGATCTGCATCGGGAAAGATAGGGTTGAAGAGACATGGCAGCATATTCTAGTAGGAAAAAATGTTTACCTTTTCTTTCAAGGAAATTCAGTTGTAAAAAAAAAAAATTGCATAGCTCCCAACTGTCCCTCTTTTGGAGGGACAGTCCCTCTTTGGGAGCCCTGCCCCATGTCCCTCTTTCCTCCTCATTTGTCCCTCTTTCAGGACTTTTGTCCCTCTTTCTACGTAAATATATGTATTTGTCAACTAAAAAATGTTTTCATAGACTGTAAACTTTATTCCCATCCTTTAAATTGATAAATTACCAATTTTAAAATGTTAATACGAAGGAAAATGAACCAGGATAGAAAGGACCAGTGTGGTTTGAATTATAAAACAACATATTTTTCTTATGAAATCTTTTTGGTATGCGTGACTAGGGATTTGCTGGGGCGTGATAAGGGGGGGTGTCAGGGGCGTGGCTTAAGTGTCCCTCTTTCTCATTTCAAAAAAGTTGGGAGGTATGAAATTGTGGTTTAGAGGATGAGTGGAATAGTTTGCAGACAACCCAGCAAGCTCATGGTGAACCAGAACTAGGAGTGTGTAAGGGACTACAAAGGACCAAAAAGTTTGTCTTCTTTAAAAAGAAGGTATTTGCGATAATTCAGGTTGGAGTGAACATGTAATGTCTCCCACAATGCATCACTGCTGAATATGCAAATCATCCTTTCTCCATCCATCGAGAGAGACATCACTTGCTCACTCCAATCTTAATTATCGCAAATAAAGTGGCATACCTAGGGCATTTAACAGCTGGTGCGACAGGTAATGCCAGTTATAGGTGCCTGGTATAGTTGCCCACACTATAGGAGCCTGGAATGTCCCCAGTATAGGTAGCCTGGAATAGTTGCACGCAGTATATGTAGCCTGGAATAGTTGTCCCGCAGTATAGGCAGCTTGGAATAATTTCCCCCAGTATAGGTAGCCTGTAATAGTTGCCCCGCAGTACAGGTAACCTGGAATAGTTGTCCCCAGTATAGATAGCCTGGAATAGTTGCCCCCAGTATAGGTAGCCTGGAATAGTTGCCCCCAGTATAGGTAGCCTGGAATAGTTGCCCTGCAGTATAGGTAGCCAAGAATAGTTGCCCCGCAGTATAGGTAGACTGGAATAGTTGCCCTGCAGCATAGGTAACCAGGAATAGTTGCCCCCCAGTATAGGTAGCCTGGAATAGTTGCCCCCCAGTATAGGTAGCCTGGAATAGTTGCCCCGGTATAGGTAGCCTGAAATAGTTGCTTACAGTATAGGTAGCCTGGACAAGTTTCCCGCACTAGGAAACAGTGGCAGCATGGTACTTGGCGGCGTGTGCGATCAGACTCCATTGCTTGCCCACACGTGGCCAGCTACGGCTAAGAGAGTGAGTGTGTGAAGTTAGCGCAGCGAAGAAGCCGAGTACCACCGCTGCTGCTATTTCACCATCCCAGGTCAGGACCTTCACTACACTCAATGCTTGCGGCTCCTCCCAGCATGCAACACAGGAAGACGGAATTCAACAGGAACTGATGCAACAACACATGACGTGACGGAGGCGAAGCCGAACGGGGTCTGAGGCAATCAATTAATGCAGGAGGAGGCCCCGAGGAGGAGCAGAGGCTGTGGCAGCTAAGCAGCATAGTTAATCGGACTTCCGTGTATTCCAGCAGGTCCAGCCATGTGTTAGGTATATATGTACTGGTCTGGGCTGGCCTTTTTGACACCCTCCTTTCGGCCATCACCTGGGGCCCCTTGCGTCCAATGAACGGTACGCCACTGCACAAATACCTTCTGTTTTAACAAGGCAAACTTTGGTTTTGCTGAACATTTTAGTAAGAGGGCTTTTTTGGTCTTTTTGTAGCCCCTTATACACTCCTAGGAATTCTGGTTCACCATGAGCTTGCTGGGTAGTCTGTAACTCGGGGTGTTTCAAGTCCCACTCCATAGAGCCACATTAGTCCATGCCATGCACTGATGAGGATCAACCAATCTGAAACAGTCTGTATGCATGTTGGATTATTGTGGCTCTTTACAATTAACAAGCTGAGACATCATTGCATTCCAGCGGTCCTGGAGGAGTGGTTAGCTTACAGGGACAAAAAAGGATGATTTGCATATTCAGCAGTGATGCTGTGGGAGACATCACATGCTCACTCCAACTCGAATTATCACAAATACACTCTGTTTTAAGAAGACAAGCTTTGGTTATGGAATAGTTTGCTAAAGACAAGAAGCTCTCACCTGTAAATGATGAATGGTGAGACTTCTGCCTACTTTCATGCTTGTCTGTGGCAGGGACCTATGTACTCACGATTATGTCATGCTTAGAGTGCTCCCAGACATGGTCACGCGCTGTGGGACTCGTGCAGTTGGGCCAGCGTAGGCGCAGTGATGCCCAACTTCGGTGACCCGGAAGAGGGTGCCGGAGGGCAATTAGCAGCATCGGAGGGGCAGAAAGGAGAACGGGGGGAACGGTGGGCTCGTTTCTTTTATATTTTTCGGCGCTGGTATCCTTTAAAATTTCTTTTAAAATGAAACTCCCTGTAAGGGAGGTTCATAATAGTGTGCTGTTAGGGGACTTCTCCAATCTGTTAGGAGACTGTAGTCCACTGGATCCCACCGGATGCGTGCTGAACGTCGCACAGACAATTTGCAGTGCGATTTGGTGTGTTAAAATGCCTCTGTTACATCTCTCACCACAATGCCCAACTGTGAACTTAGCCTAGGGGCTTGATTCACAAAACGGTGCTAGCTGTTAGCACTCTGTGAAAAGTGCTTAGCGCAAAAATTTTGCGTAATAACGGTGATCGCACGCAAACATCCGCGTTGACACAAATTTTTCTAATGGCGCAGTATAGGTGACTAAGCATAAGAATGCATTCTTCTGTGAACTAAGACCCCGGCTTTTAACTTAGCTGTAGGGATAACAGTGGTGCCTGGATGAGTGAATCTGTGAATGCATTTGTTTGAACATTTGCATGTGAGAGTGCGAAGGGTTACTGATTTTTGCTAATTTTCTGGCCACATCCTCTTCAGCACCTCCCTTTCCTTAATAACTTATTTAATGTCCTAACTAGAGGCGATGTGCCTGGATATATGATTTTTTTTTTCTAGTTTTAACCAGCAGACTTCAGCAGGCAATGCAGAAGTGAAGTGAATGGCTTTACCAGAGATGAATTAAGATTTAATGGGACCCTAGGCGAGGTAGTAGATTTGGGGTCCCCTTGTGCTCCCTTTGGTAGGCTGAAGTGGAGAGAGGTCAAAGAAGGTGGCAGGTGGGCCCCTTGACACCCACTGGTCCCAAGCACCTGCCTAGGTTGTCTGGTGGATGATCCTGCTCTGGACTTTACTGTATTCACCAACAGTAGGTTGCCATGGTTATCTACCACTCTTCCAATGCTCAGCTGGGAAGAATCCAGCCTGGTGGATCCTCAGGTTCTCAGGAAAGACTGTGTGTCCAGCAGATGAATTGTGTTTGTTGGGTTGGATATGTTAAAGGGAACCTAAACTGAGAAGGATATGGATTTTTCCTTTTAAAATAAAACCAGTTGCCTGACTCTCCTGCTGAGCCTGTGTCTCTAATTCTTTCAGCCACAACCCCTGAACGAGCATGCAGATCAGGTGTTCTGACTGAAGTCAGACTGAAATAGATGCATGCTTGTTTCAGGTGTGATTCAGCCGCTACTGCAGCCAAAGAGATCAGCAGGACTGCCAGGCAAATGGTATTGTTTATAAGGAAACATCCATGTCTCTCTCAATTTAGGTTTCCTTTAAGCCTAGACTGTGGTAGGAATGCAATGAAGCAAAAAAGTCACACCGCACATTTGCATGCATTGTGTCACATACAGTAAAGCATGCAGTCAAAAAAAAGTTTGCTTTACTGCCATTATTTACAGCGCTATTGCAGTGCAATTTTCTGTGTTAAAATCTCTCCATTACATTGCACTGCAACCCCCCACTGTGAACGTTGCCTAAGTGAAGTGAACTGTTAAATGTTTCTGAAGCAATTGCTGCTGATAACATTGGAAGAATACACAAATAGATATAATTCACAAATGTTCTTCCTACTAAATGATGTTTGGCCCCAGTAGCTCATCACAGTAAATCACCAACACATTTCTTTTTTCTTCTTTTCGGTTCACTGAAGAGTAAAGCTGGGTACACACATGCTATGAATGACCCCCAGCAGGGAGCAGGACTTGAACCCTCTGGTGACAGTTTTGGCCAAGTCCTGTACAGACGCGTCGCTAGCCTACAGCATCTGTGGCATTAAATTAAGCTTGACAGTTTCAAAATATGAGCTGCAAATAACAAAAGAAATAAATATAGAATAGCACTGTGCTTAATCAAAGCAGAAATATTCATATGAAATAGTAATTAATATGGAACTGTAATCTTCCACAGAAAAACAGCCCTGACGACAAAATCCACTAGGAAATAAAATTAGGATTGAGGTACTGGCCCAGGAACATGTTTTCATTATTATTATTGTTATTATTATTGTTGTTGTTATTATTATTATGTATCAATATAGCGCTGACACCTTCCACAGCTCTTTTACATTGCCTGTACAGTCATGTCACTAGCTGTCTATGAAGGTGTGAATAGGGTGGGGAAGAGAAGATAATGGGAGGGTGATAGGCCGGCCCGTTTTTACATCACAGGAGCCTATAGGCACAGATGTCCTGGCACCCTAGACTTCACCCTCCATGAGCCTACGAACCCCCACAGAACCGCACTGCAAATGTGCTGGCTGGCCCAGCTGTCACTGCTCTCTTACTTACCTTGACCATCATAGGTAGCTACAAGTGCCCCTTAGTATTAGGTAGCCAGAGGTGCCCTCAGTATTAAGTTGCCCCCGACTGAAGGGAGATCACGTTAGTAAAATACAGAGAGCCGAGTGAGTAACCTCTCATTTACACTCTGCTCAGAACTCTGCATAGGGAAGGAGGGAGAGAGGCACTCGGGGAGGGGAGTGAGCTGCCTATCCATCATCAGGCACCTGTAGGCACGTGCCTACAGTGCCTTATGGTAAATCCGGCCTTGGTGATAGGAGGGAACATCGCCCCAAGCCTGCCTCTTCCTGTCTAACAATTTCATTTTAACCAAAAGTTACATTTTTCAAGGAGTGATTACGGTTACTGGGTAAATGAGAAGAGGAACGGACAAAGCACAGAGATATGTGAATCCAGCATGAACATATGTGCTTACCTCAGGTAGCTTTGTCTCAGGACAGGAAGCAGGAAAATCAGGCGCATATGAGAAGTGGACAAATCGGATGTCGCCATTGACTCTGTTAAATATTGGCTGTTGGGCGCAAAACTGGACAATTTCGGGCTCCCGTGAAACTGTTTTGCGCCTATTGTTATTTATCGTTTTTACATTAATAAAACTTAAACATCATTAAATTCATTTCCACAATTATCATTTTTTTAAATTATAGTTTTAACCTTTTAATATTTTGATATTGCAATTTTTTTAATCAATTTTACACTCATTTTTAGAATTATAATTACGTTAATTATCGTTTTGACATGTAATTTATGGAAAAAAAATTACTTTTTTAAAAAAATCATTTTGACATTCTTTTTGAGATTTTTTAATGGGAGGGTGTATTAGGGTGAGGCACTATCAGGGTGGTCTTAGGGGTAGGCACCACCATGGGGGTCTTAGGCCCCGTTCACACTTGCGTTTTGGCATGCAAACGGACCGGATCCGGATCGTATCAGGACCTGATCCGGATTGGAACCGTACGGTTCCGATCTGGATCCGATCCGGACAGTGTTGTCAACCGCCCGTAAATTTACGGGCAGCCCGTAAATTTTGATACAAAATGACCTGCCCGTGAATTCCGTAAGGAATTCAGCAGCGTCCGTAAGGGCGGCCAGTCGGCCGCCCGCCCTGTTGCAGGAGGACAGCAGCGCAGTGGAGGAAGAGCTGTGGGCAGCGGTGGAGAAGGGGGGCAATCTCCCCCCCCCTTCTCTCACCTTAGTGCTCTCCCTCCCTCGCTGACTGTCCCCTCCTGATCTAAGTGCGGAGTGGTGTTTGGCAGGGGGCGGGACTTGCCTTCCGTCTCACTCCTGCGCCGGAAGTTCTGCTGCTCTGGACTAGAGATGTCGCGAACCTCCGATTTTAGGTTCGTGAACCCTGTTCGCGAACCTCCGCGAAAGGTTCGGTTCGCGAAAAAGTTCGCGAAAAAGTTTGCGAACCGCAATAGACTTCAATGGGGAGGCGAACTTTGAAAATTTTAAAAAATTCTACCAGCTGGAAAAATGATAGAAAACATGTTTCAAGAGCTCTAATACCTGGAGGCACACCTGATTGAGTGAAATACACATTACTGCTGGAGGACCCGCCCTCCCTCCCCCTCCTCCTCCTCCTCCAAGCAAGGTCCTTATACTATTTGACTCAGTTGTCTGCCTACACTAATTAGTTATGGGACAGCTGCTACACACTCTGCTAGGGAGATTTTAATTAGCCTCTTGTGGGTTCCTCCCTTCCTCCCCTTCTACCTATTCTGCCAGGGAATTATACTATTTCAAAAACCAGTTTACGTCATACCATGGCTGGGTATCGAACCCAGATCTCACTGTGTGGTGGGCAAGCACCCTAACCACTGTACCACTACAGTAGTAACTGAAGCTAGCCTAAAATTTACCATTTATGCTCAATGCAATAGAAACATTAGGTTGCTTAAAGGGAACCTTTTTAACTGAGAGTGATATGGATGTTTCCTGTAAACAATACCAGTTGCCTGGCAGTCCAGCTGATCTTTGTGACTGCAATAGTGGCTGAATCACACCCTGAAACAAGCATGCAGCTAACCCAGTCTGACTTCAGTCAGAGCACCTGATCTGCATGCTTGTTCAGGCGCTGTGGCTAAAAGTATTAGAGACACAGGATCAGCAGGCGATTCAGGCAACTGGTATTATTTTAAAAAGAAAAAAATACCATCTCCTTCACCGTTTAGGTTCCCTTTAAGGATTTGTAGCATAAAAGCCAACTCACATTGGCTGGGATTTGAACCTGGGTCTCACTGTGTGGTGGGCAAGCACCCTAACCACTGTACCACAACAGTAGTAACTGAAGCTGGCCTAAAATTTACCATTTATGCTCAATACAAGAGAAAAAGTAGACAAGACAAATAACATTTATATCACACTTTTCTCCTGGCAGACTCAAAGCACCAGAGCGACAGCCACTAGGGCATGCTCTATAGGCAATAGCAGTGTTAGGAAGACTTGCCTAAGGTCTCCTACTGAATAGGTGCTGGCTTACTGAACAGACAGAGATGAGATTTGAACTCTGGTCTCCTGTGTCAGAGGCAGAGCCCTTAACCATTACACCATGCAGCCACTGCTTACGGACATGTAGCCAGACATGGCCTTGTCTTTTGTGTTCAACAGTTGTCCAAAGAGAACCCCAGATAGCCAGGTAGATTCATCTCTCTCTCTCTCTCACCAACACTACATGCTGAAGCCAGCCTAGCATGTACCATTTATGCTCAATCTATTTATGCTCAAAAATACAATTCCGCGGAAAGCGGTGACCATCCCTACTAGAGAGAGAGAGAGAGAGAGAGAGATATGAATCTACCTGGCTATCTGGAGTTCTCGTTGGACAACTGTTGAACACAAAAGACAAGGCCATGTCTGGCTACATATCCGTAAGCAGTGGCTGCATGGTGTAATGGTTTAGGGCTCTGCTTCTGACACAGGAGACCAGAGTTAAAATCTCAGCTCTGTCTGTTCAGTAAGCCAGCACCTATTCAGTAGGAGACCTTAGGCAAGTCTTCCTAACACTGCTACTGCCTATAGAGCATGTCCTAGTGGCTGCAGCTCTGGTGCTTTGAGTCTGCCAGGAGAAAAGTGTGATATAAATGTTATTTGTCTTGTCTACAGTTAGTACTGTTGTGGTACAGTGGTTAGGGTGCTTGCCCACCACACAGTGAGATCTGGGTTCAAATCCCAGCCAATGTGAGTTGGCTTTTATGCTACAAATCCTTAAAGGAACCTAAACGGAGAAGGATATGGATTTTTCCTTTTAAAATAATACCAGTTGCCTGAATCACCTGCTGATCCTGTGTCTCTAATACTTTTAGCCACAGCCCCTGAACAAGCATGCAGATCAGGTGCTCTGACTGAAGTCAGACTGGATTAGCTGCATGCTTGTTTCAGGGTGTGATTCAGCCACTATTGCAGTCACAAAGATCAGCTGGACTGCCAGGCAACTGGTATTGCTTACAGGAAACATCCATATCACTCTCAGTTAAGGTTCCCTTTAAGCAACCTAATGTTTCTATTGCATTGAGCATAAATGGTAAATTTTAGGCCAGCTTCAGTTACTACTGTAGTGGTACAGTGGTTAGGGTGACTTGCCCACCACATAGTGAGATCTGGGTTCGATTCCCAGCCATGGTATGATGTAAACTGGTTTTTGAAATAGTATAATTCCGGTAGGAGGGAATAGGTAGGAGGGAGGAGGGAATAGGTGGAAGGGTAGGAAGGGTAGAAGGGTAGGAAGGGAGGAACACACAAGAGGCTAGTTAAAATCCCCCTAGCAGAGTGTGTAGCAGCTGTCCCATAACTAATTAGTGTAGGCAGACAACTGAGTCAAATGGTATAAGGACCTTGCTTGGAGGAGGGAGGGTGGGCGGGCCTCCAGCAGTGAGCTTGGCAATAATGTGTCTGCTGACAGTGATATGGAGGGTCAAAGTTTTACTCAATAGAGCATTATGGGGCGAATCAAGCTTCCGCAAAAGTTCGCCTGATGCAGGCGAACGCGAACCCCCAAAGTTCGCCTGGAACCGTTCGCAGGCGAACCGTTCGCGACATCTCTAGTCTGGACCAGACCAGAGTAGCGGCAAATCATCCCGCGCCGGCAACGAGAGCTAGACGCAGGTAAGTTCCGCTTGCTGCCGCCTGCCAGCCACTCAGCACTTAGATCAGGAGGGGACAGTCAGCGAGGGAGGGAGAGCACTAAGGTGAGAGAAGGGGGGTAGATTTACCCCCTTCTCCACCGCTGCCCACAGCTCTTCCTCCACTGCGCTGCTGTCCTCCTGCTGGGGGGGGGGGGGGGTCACCTGGCTACCTATTGTGGGCACATATACCTCTGGCTACATATACTGGGCACATATAACCCTGACTACATATACTGGGACATATACCCCTGGCTACATATACTGGGCACATATACCCCTGGCTACATATACCTGTGGCTACATATACCAGGCACATATACCCTGTCTACATATACTGGGCACATATACCCTGCCTACATATACTGGGCACATATACCTGTGGCTACATATACCGGGCACATATACCCTGTCTACATATACTGGACACATATACCCTGCCTACATATACTGGGCACATATACCCCTGGCTACATATACCGGGCACATATAACCCTGACTACATATACTGGGGACATATAACCCTGGCTACATATACTGGGCACATATACCCCCTGGCTACCTATTGTGGGCACATATACCTCTGACTACATATACTGGGCACATATACCCTGCCTACATATACTGGGCACATATACCCCTGGCTACATATACTGGGCACATATAACCCTGACTACATATACTGGGACATATACCTGTGGCTACAAATACTGGGCACATATACCCTGCCTACATATACTGGGGACATATAACCCTGGCTACATATACTGGGCACATATACCCCCTGGCTACCTATTGTGGGCACATATACCCCCTGGCTACCTATTGTGGGCACATATACCTCTGGCTACATATACTGCGCACTTATATCCCTGGCTACATATACTGACGCTGGCTGTTTGACATTATGTGCATTTACTGGTGAAAAGCTGTCTCTTATTATGTGCATTTACTGGTGAAAAGCTGTCTCTTATTATGTGCATTTACTGGTGAAAAGCTGTCTCTTATTATGTGCATATACTGGTGAAAAGCTGTCTCTTATTATGTGCATATACTGGTGAAAAGCTGTCTCTTATTATGTGCATTTACTGGTGAAAAGCTGTTTCTTATTATGTGCATTTACTGGTGAAAAGCTGTCTCTCATTACGTGCATTTACTGGTGAAAAGCTGTATCTCATTACGTGCATTTACTGGTGAAAAGCTGTCTGTCATTACGTGAAAGGCTGTCTCTAATGTGCATTTACTGGTGAAACGCTGTCTCTCATTATGTGCATTTACTTGCCATGCCCACTTTCGTCGCCGCGGCGCGCAGTTTCCTCGAACATGTTGCCCCCTACCCATTTGACTGCCCCCTCGTATGTGCCAGTCTAGAACCGGCCCTGTACCCCTGCCTACATATACTGGGCACATATACCCCTGGCTACCTGTTCTGGGGACATCTATACCCCTGGCCACCTATTCTGTGGACACCTATAGACCTGGGGCTACCTAATTTTGGGGAACCACTGCTGTCAGATTAAATGTATTTTGGGGAACTGCTGCCAGATTATGTGTATGTTGGGGGAATCGCTGCTGCCAGAATAAATCTATTTTTTGGGAACCACTGCCATATTGTCTGTATTTTGGAAGAACCTCTGCCAGATTACGTGGATTTTTTGGTGAAATGCTGTAAGATTACATGTATTTTGGGGGAAGTGGGGAAAACACTATGGCAGAGCTCAAACTTCCCTGGCAGACCTTTTACAGCAATACTAAAATCATGTATATTTGGCCCCACCCATGACCACGCCCACATTCTGTTGCGTGACCATGCCCATTTTTCGGCGCGCCGCGCAGGAGATTTTGTCAGTAAAAAAAATCCTTTGTCAGTAAATTTTTAGGTATTTGTCAGTAAAAAATAAGGTGAAAGGTTGGCAACACTGGATCCGGATCCGGTCCGTTTGCATCAGGACTGCTTCAGACTGCCATCTGGATCCGTAGGGGGAAAAAAAACAACAACAACAAAATACCTTAAAATTTGTTGGGGTCTGCAGAAGGTGCATCTGGTGCACCTGTAGAATCAGGTCCTCCGCTGTAGGCCTCACCTCCACCTCCGACATACTGCCAAAACAGCTCCAGCACGTGTGTCACTGCTGCTCCACTCCAGATATGCTGGGCCCATGTGTCCCCATCTGAAATGGCCGCTATGATACGCATAGGAAGTGGGGTAGAATGTCCGGTGTTGTCTCCAGTGTGTTCTGTGCTTCCTTTTCCCATTGGTTTTCTAATCCGGATGGTGCAGTCAGGCTCCGGTCCGGGTGCGTGGGCCGGATGAGCCGGACCAAAAAATAGCGCATGTTGGAAAAGTGTCCGGAGTCTGGATCCGGTCCGGCTCTGTACTGTACGGAACCTACGTATGTGAATGTCCGCATAGCCTTTGCATCGCTATGCGGAACGTACGTTCCGTTTGTACAGTATACGGTCCGGATCTGATCAGGCGGATCCGGACAGGGAACGCTAATGTGAACCGGGCCTTAGGGTTAGGTACCACCAGTGTAGTATTAGGGTTAGGCACCACCAGAGGAATATTAGAGTTAAGATCCACCGGGGGGGGGGGTCTTAGGCTTAGGAACCACCAGGGGGTCTTAGGGTTAGGCACCACCAGGGGGGTTAAGGGTTTAGGGATAGGTAAAGGGGAAGGTTCAGTGTGAGAGTAGGGTTAGGCTTAGTAGTAATAAGATAAACACCTCTATTTTTTTTTCAATTACCTAAATCAATAACACTAAAATACCGTTTGAATGATGGAAAGGTGTTATATTGGACTTAAAAAGTCAGCCACTTCTGAAACGAAAAAATTTTGATTAAGATTACAACTAATATTTTGTACCATTTAATTAATACTTTACATGTATTTTTACAGACGTTATTGATAGTGTCTGCTAAATGTCAAAAGTAAACACGATTAAGCTTAAACTATGTGTCTCTGGAATAATAACAATCATTAAAAAATAATTTATTTGTAAAAATATATTTTTATACTTATTATTGCAAAATAAGGAATTCGTCTGTATCCCCCTTTTTTCATAGCGCCTCTATTTCATGCACGCTCAGGGCAGGTATCCTTTAAAGAGAAACTCCGACCAAGAATTGAACTTTATCCCAATCAGTAGCTGATACCCCTTTTTACATGAGAAATCTATTCCTTTTTACAAACAGACCATCAGGGGGCGCTGTATGACTGATATTATGGTGAAACCCCTCCCACAAGAAACTCTGAGGACCGTGGTACTCCTGGCAGTTTTCTGTCTGTGAACCTTGTTGCATTGTGGGAAATAGCTGTTTACAGCTGTTTCCAACTGCCAAAAAAGCATGCAGCAGCTACATCACCTGCCAACAGTAAAAATGTCATCATGTAAAAAATGTCAGAATTTAAATCAGGGATTTAAAAGATTTTACAATGGGCAAACACTGACTAAATCATTTATACATAATTATTGTAAAAATGAAGCACTTTTTTTTATTACATTACTTTCACTGGAGTTCCTCTTTAAAGCGGATCCGAGATGAAAAACTAACTATAACAAGTAACTTGTCTATATATGTTATCTAAAGTTTAGATAGTTTACACAGCATATCTAGCTGCAAACAACTTGAAAAGTTTATGATTATTTATTCCTGTGATACAATGAGGGCAGCCATGTTCTTTTTGTCACATTGTCACAGGCTGAGGGCTGGTGATGCTATCAGCCTGCCTCTGTGTCAATTCAGTCCCCTCTCTCCTCCCTCCTCCCTCCTCCATTCTGCCTCTGAAATCTTTGGCTAGTAACACCTCCCCCTCCTCCTGCCCAGACTGAGCTCCCAGAAGCCCTTGCTACTGTCTGAAAATGCCAAGGCTCTCTGGAGAAGCTGTGGGCGAGGCTTGTTTAGTTTATAGGGAACAGGGATGGTCGTAGTCAGCCAACTACGTGTATTTTTACGCAAATACGCTTTGCAATCTACGGCTCCGAAATCAGCCACTTCGCTACGTTAGCATACCGTAGACTACGCATTAAAATACGCAAGCTTCACGTATTGCGTAGAGTAGTTGATGCGACCGCTTATGCCCTTATGCGGAAAAATTTCTGCAATAATCTGCTAACTATGTGCATACACAAACTAATAAAAGCATACATTCCAACATCCAATGCGGAATTGTATGCGTATAAAGGGCAATAAAATTTGTGCGCATGCGCAATGACCCATATAAATGCAGTTACCGCACGCGTAGTTGACTTCGCAATACATACATCAACTACGCGTAGTGGGCGAAGATACGCATAGCGGGACTACGACTACGCGGAAATGTGTACGTGTAGTTCTTAAACTTCGCCTACGAACTACGATGCGTAGTTGCGTAGATTCGGGCTGGCATAGTTTACGAGCAACCCTGATAGGGAATATTAGTATTAAAACAAAAACAAAAAAAGTATTTGGCTTGAGGAATGCCCTATAAACTATATGAAAGGAACACAATTATGCAATGAGTAAAAGTTTATCTCGGATCCACTTTAACCTTTTGGGGACCGCGGGAATACGTTTCTACGCTGCTCCTGCGGCGCATCTACTCTGATCCGGCGTTGGATCTACGCCGCCGGTTCCCCGCTACCTCCCGCCGATCGGGTCTCCTGGCCGCCCGTAATTCGGCTGTCAATAGACAGCCGGGAAGTTAATTTATGCGTAAGGAGCCAGTTTCATTGGCTCCTTACCATGTGATCACTGTGAGCCAATCACAGTGATCACTGGGCAGAAAGCAACAAAGTTGCTTTCTCGCCCGCCCTCCCTGTCAGACTGTCAGCGATCTCTGATAGAGAGAGCTGCAGCTGCTGTGTCTGTGTCTCACAGACGGTTTTAATGTTAAAAAAAAAAACTATTTTAACTATTGTACACCTTTGATCCCCTCTGATCCCTTCCCAAACACCTATAGTGTTAGTGTAGTCTAGGGTCTAGGGTCTGTATTGTATCAGTGTAGATCAGTGTAGATCAGTGTACAAAGGAGTGTAGATAGACATATATATATATAGTGTAGGGGTAGAGAGTACAGTATATAGGAGTGGGTGTAGAGAGGAGTGTATATAGTGTAGTGTAGAGAGAAGTGTATATGTAGTGTAGAGAGAAGTGAATATATACTGTATACATAGTGTAGTGTAGAGGAGGAGTGTATATATACTGTATATATAGTGTAGTGTAGAGAGGAGTGTATATATACTGTATATATAGTGTAGTGTAGAGAGGAGTGTATATATACTGTATATATAGTGTAGTGTAGAGAGGAGTGTATATATACTGTATATATAGTGTAGTGTAGAGAGGAGTGTATATATAGTGTATATATAGTGTAGTGTAGAGGAGTGTATATATACTGTATATATAGTGTAGTGTAGAGAGGAGTGTATATATACTTTATATATAGTGTAGTGTAGAGAGGAGTGTATATATAGTGTAGTATATACAGCACTGTATATATATTTCTGTGGAAAGTGACTGCATATAGGGGCCGTACCCATATACAGTTTGTGTATATACTGCCATTTCTTAAAAAGGCAGAAATGACGAAGAGGACGTACTCTCTTCAGCAGGCGTATGAACTTATGTGCCTGTCTGGTGAAAGCAGCGAGGAGGTGGACAACTCTGACTCGGAGTTTGAGCCAGTCGTCGACAGCGACACCATATCCGCTGATTCAGAAATTGAGGATCAGTCCTCTCCCCAACCAAACAGCAGCGGGAGGCAGAGAGAGACTGTCGTGACAGCCAGCCAGACAAACAGTGGAGAGAGCAGAGTACCCCCTGCAAAACGCCGGCGCCGCCACACATTGATACCAGAGGACATGGCTAATCCTGTGTGGTCACCCGCCAATTTGGAAGCAGTCGAGCAACCACCATTTACCGCCCAGGCAGGAATATCCATAGACACCACAAATTTCTCCCCAATGGATTTCTTTCAGCTGATAATATCGGATGAGCTGTTGGGGATGATTGTGGAGCAAACAAATCTGTATGCTCAGCAGCACATCGCTGCTCACCCAGGGTCCAGTTACGCAAAGCCCGGTCACTGGAAGCCCACTACAATCCCCGAATTTAGAAAATTTTTAGGGCTTTTCCTGAATATGGGCATCACCATAAAACATCATTATAAAGACTACTGGAGCAAGGTATCCATCCATCACATGGGCATTTTCTCATGCACTATGTCCAGAACACGTTTTCTGACAATATTGCGTTTCCTGCATTTTAATGATAACGCTCAGTGTGCATCCAGTACCAGCCCAAATTTTGATCGGCTTTATAAAATCCGTCCCCTTATCAATTATTTTTCCCAAAAATTTCCAGAGCTATACACGCCTGAAAAAGATATTTCCATCGATGAATCCCTCATACATTTCACCGGACGTCTGGCCATAAAGCAGTACATACCCTCTAAACGCACGAGGTATGGTGTCAAAATGTACAAGCTTTGTGAAAGCACCAGTGGCTATACCTGGTCATTCAGGATTTATGAGGGGAAGGACAGCCAATTAGAGCCCCCTGGGTGCCCAGATTACATCGGCACAAATGGGAAAGTGGTGCGGGACTTAATTACCCCATTGCTAAATAATGGCTATAATCTCTACCTGGACAACTTCTACACGAGTATACCCCTTTTTAAACATCTGTTCAGCCAGAAAACCCCTGCTTGTGGTACAATGAGATCGAACCGTAAAGGCTTCCCACAGACGCTAGTCAACAGGCGCCTTGAAAGAGGAGAGTCACAATATCTTCGCAGCAATGAAATGCTGGCGGCGAAGTATAAGGACAAAAGGGATGTGTACATGCTTTCTACAATACATCCAGCAGCAAATGCACCGACCAGGAGAGATGGTGTACAGAAGCCATTATGTATCCACGAGTACAACCAGTACATGGGAGGTGTGGACTTCAACGACCGTCTTGTACAGTCACACCTGGCCTTGCGCAAGTCAAAGTACTGGTATAAAAAGGTTGCAATTTATTTAATTCAAGTGGGCATAGTTAATTCTTGGATACTCCACAAAAAGTCCACAAACAGTGGTACCTATAAGTCTTTCCTGGAGACCATAGTTATCGAACTGCTGGAACCATCAGATGAAGGCCCAAGTACAAGAAGTGATGCAGTTGCCAGACTTTCTGGGAAACATTACCCAGTAAAAATTCCACCAACCGCCTGCAAAGAATATCCACAGAAAAGATGCAGGGTTTGCTCTAAGCAGAAAAGGAGAGTACTCAGTCGATATCACTGTACAGATTGTCCTGAAAAACCTGGACTGTGTATGAAAGATTGTTTCCGGAAGTACCATTCCTCCATAAGATTTTAAATAGTTTCCCCTAAAATTCCACTAAATTTCACAAAATCAGCAGAGGTGTACCATTCCTCAACATTTTAATTTTTTCCACCCGCAAAATCCCAGCGTTTGCAAAATGCATTTTTTTTATTTAGAAATGTCAGTTCTTTTGCTTTTTCATAGACATACTTCGGAGTGTAGAAGAAATTCACCCCAGAAATGATTCAGTAACTCCTTCCGAATAAAATGATATCAGATATGTGGGGCTACATTGTTTTTATAGTTAAAAGCAGTATCCAGAAAACGTTGTCTGTAATTGAGCTTTCAGAGAGCATAAATCACATGCTTGTATTTTCCAGCATAAGCCGCTCACAATGACGTCTGAGGTAAAAAGTCTGTCAAATTCCCACCAAAATGACTTCATTCAGTAAACTAAACCCCCTGAGGTATCATTCGATGGGTGCATTGATAATTTTGGCTGCATAGATTATTGGTGAAATGTGTGACAACAAAATAAAAAATGCATTTCATTCCATCAAGTTTCACCAATAATCGATGCAGCCAAAATGATCAATGCACCCATCGAATGATACCTCAGGGGGTTTAGTTTACTGAATGAAGTCATTTTGGCGGGAATTTGACAGACTTTTTACCTCAGACTTCATTGTAAGCGGCTTATGCTGGAAAATACAAGCCTGTGATTTATGCTCTCTGAAAGCTCAATTATAGACAACGTATTCTGGATACTGCTTTTAACTATAAAAACAATGTAGCCCCACATATCTGATATCGTTTTATTCGGAAGGAGTTACTGAATCATTTCTGGGGTGAATTTCTACTACACTCCAAAGTATGTCCGTGAAAAAGCAGAAGAACTGACATATCTCAATAAAAAAAATGCATTTTTCATTTTGTTGTCATACATTCCATCAAATTTCACCAATAATCTATGCAGCCAAAATGATCAATGCACCCATCGAATGATACCTCAGGGGGTTTAGTTTACTGAATGAAGTCATTTTGGCGGGAATTTGACAGACTTTTTACCTCAGACTTCATTGTAAGCGGCTTATGCTGGAAAATACAAGCCTGTGATTTATGCTCTCTGAAAGCTCACTTATAGACAATGTATTCTGGATACTGCTTTTAACTATAAAAACAATGTAGCCCCACATATCTGATATCGTTTTATTCGGAAGGAGTTACTGAATCATTTCTGGGGTGAATTTCTACTACACTCCAAAGTATGTCCGTGAAAAAGCAGAAGAACTGACATATCTCAATAAAAAAAATGCATTTTTCATTTTGTTGTCATACATTCCATCAAATTTCACCAATAATCTATGCAGCCAAAATGATCAATGCACCCATCGAATGATACCTCAGGGGGTTTAGTTTACTGAATGAAGTCATTTTGGCGGGAATTTGACAGACTTTTTACCTCAGACTTCATTGTAAGCGGCTTTTGCTGGAAAATACAAGCATGTGATTTATGCTCTCTGAAAGCTCAATTATAGACAACGTTTTCTGGATACTGCTTTTAACTATAAAAACAATGTAGCCCCACATATCTGATATCGTTTTATTCGGAAGAAGTTACTGAATCATTTCTGGGGTGAATTTCTACTACACTCCAAAGTATGTCCGTGAAAAAGCAGAAGAACTGACATATCTCAATAAAAAAAATGCATTTTTCATTTTGTTGTCATACATTCCATCAAATTTCACCAATAATCTATGCAGCCAAAATGATCAATGCACCCATCGAATGATACCTCAGGGGGTTTAGTTTACTGAATGAAGTCATTTTGGCGGGAATTTGACAGACTTTTTACCTCAGACTTCATTGTAAGCGGCTTTTGCTGGAAAATACAAGCATGTGATTTATGCTCTCTGAAAGCTCAATTATAGACAACGTTTTCTGGATACTGCTTTTAACTATAAAAACAATGTAGCCCCACATATCTGATATCGTTTTATTCGGAAGGAGTTACTGAATCATTTCTGGGGTGAATTTCTACTACACTCCAAAGTATGTCCGTGAAAAAGCAGAAGAACTGACATATCTCAATAAAAAAAATGCATTTTTCATTTTGTTGTCATACATTCCATCAAATTTCACCAATAATCTATGCAGCCAAAATGATCAATGCACCCATCGAATGATACCTCAGGGGGTTTAGTTTACTGAATGAAGTCATTTTGGCGGGAATTTGACAGACTTTTTACCTCAGACGTCATTGTGAGCGGCTTATGCTGGAAAATACAAGCATGTGATTTATGCTCTCTGAAAGCTCAATTATAGACAACGTTTTCTGGATACTGCTTTTAACTATAAAAACAATGTAGCCCCACATATCTGATATCGTTTTATTCAGAAGGAGTTACTGAATCATTTCTGGGGTGAATTTCTACTACACTCCAAAGTATGTCCGTGAAAAAGCAGAAGAACTGACATATCTCAATAAAAAAAATGCATTTTTCATTTTGTTGTCATACATTCCATCAAATTTCACCAATAATCTATGCAGCCAAAATGATCAATGCACCCATCGAATGATACCTCAGGGGGTTTAGTTTACTGAATAAAGTCATTTTGGCGGGATTTTTACTATTTCAGTAGATTAGAGCTTCAAGAAAGTGATGTACACTAGCATTGTCACTTTTGTTCACTGAAAAGCTAAATTACACAGTTTTTCACAATCCCTACAATGTACCTAATATGTAAATATTTTGCATTTTTTTGCCATATATGCATAGGAAACACATGAAATAATAGATTTTAAAAAGATTTTATGTTTTAATGCAAGATATTTACACATCTTTGGTTGAACATTTCAGACAATTACATTTTTGAACACATTTTTTGTGCAATTTTCTCATTAAAAAAACAATAAAACTCCAACATTCACATAATTAAGTGGTATAGAAAAAAAGCCCTATTTGTCCTGAAAAAAACAATATCTCATTTGTTTGGATAGACTAAAAACTGAGTAAGATATTTAAACTCAAACAAAAGCATCTCAAAACTATGAAAAATGCTCTGGTCCTTAAGGGGGTTTTATGTGCTGGTCCTGAAAAGGTTAAGCAAGGCTTACTAGGTCAGAATTCACAATACACAATAAACCAAATCACATTCTGCCTGATAGAAGAAATTGCTGAGGACCGTTTCCACTAGAACTGAATTTTCACATGCAGGAAATAAACAGCATGCAGCATTTTTTGGGACATTGGTCCATAATTGGACATACTGAATATCAATATGCAGGATGTGTACAAAAAAATCACATAAAATTCACACACCCTTTTTATCTCTATGTAAAAATTCACATGAAAATTTTTACTTGTAAAACTCAATCCTGTAACGTGTCCTAAGAGTTCTATCTATTAGGGATAATTTGAAGTGGGGATCCCACTAAGGGCTGGTGCACACCAAGAGCGCTTCTGAGCGCTTTTTTAAAATGCTAGCGATTTGAAAAGCAATTAGCTAATGTCTTTGTATGGGATAGATCACACCAGAGCGATGTGATTTTTTTCCCCAAATGCAAACGCAGGTCCTGCAGCAATATGGAAGCGATTCAGTCTCAATGTTAGGTATAGGAAAAGGGGAAAATCGCTCTAAAAAAAATGCTAGAACAGAGCGATTTTCCAAGCGTTTTTTTTTTTAAAAAGCTGTTCAGTTCAAACTGTAAAAAAATATATAAAATGGGCGTGGCTTGGGCGCGGTCCGGAGCAGACGCATGGCGCTGTAGCTCCGCTTTCTAGAGGCACGCTTTGAAGTTCCCCGGGGCCTTTCCTGCACTATTTCATTTGCCTTACCTTCCTCACCTCCGGGGGGACATTCTGGTGCATGCCGGGGCGACGATCGAAGAAGGACTCGGGCAGCCAACGCTCCGTTCAAGATTACTTGCTGCGGCCAAGAGGAAAGGTGTCTGCCTCTCAAGATGGCGCTGGCGGGTCGAACAGAGCTCCAAAGGCGGTGAGTGATCCCAGCTTTCAGCCACCAGCCTCAGCTCAGTCCCCGCTATCTAAGCGAGACCTTGAGGAGAGCTTAGATCGCAATTACAACAAGTTTGTGGGTAAGCTGCAAACGGAACTCCGCCGGACGGCGGATACCCTATCTAAAGAAATTGCTGACATAGGCTCTCGTACCGATCACTTGGAGAAGAAATATGACGAACTTACTGCTGCCCATAACACCCTTAAACAGGAGCATGAATCCTTACAATCTACTGTTTCCTTAGTACAGCTGCAATCTGAAGATCTCGCCAACAGAAATAGGCGCAATAACCTGCGAATCAGAGGCCTATCTGAAACCTATACATCATTGCTAGAAGTTGTTCCCAGTATGTTTCATGCACTGCTTCCTGATGTTCCAACTGAACAGTTTATCTTTGATCGTATACATCGAGCCCTCCGATCCACTCCTGCAGCAGGTAAACCTCCTCGTGATGTAGTCATGTGTTTCAAAGATTTTCTCCTCAAGGAACAGATTCTCTTGCACACCCGAAACCAACCAGAGTTATCTTTTGAGGGCCATGCATACAAGATATTTCCTGATATCTCTCCTCTCACATTGGATCGTAGACGGAATATGAAACATTTTACGGCCGAATTGATTAAAGCAAAAATTCGCTACAGATGGGGTTTCCCCTTTAAGCTGCTGGTCCCATACAACGACACTTTTTTAGTGACTACCACTCCTGCAGAGGGCTTAGAACTCCTCAGTAAGCTGGGCTTGTCACGGAACACTGTCAGATCTTCTCCAGCTCGGTCAGCTTCAACATCATCTCCTCATTCTACACCTAGACCAGATGTCTCTCCAACCTGGTCGCAGCAACAATCTCCTAGATCTCCACCTCAGCATCGATCCCCACGATCTTCATGAGGTTTATTTTACAGACATTAGCTTATTTTATTTAGCCCTCAGTTTTTCGGAAAGCTTGACTGCCATGTTCCTGGATTGTTTCCTTTTTCATCTGCACAGATATCGCTCGATATATGCACTTTATTACTCCCATTTGTTCCATTTATCACTTTTAAGATATGCAGTACATGTGCCGTCCTGACCCTACCTAGTATTATGACCCCCCCCCCCTCAGCTTGGAATATGTCTATGTGGCTACATCTTCCCTTATTATTCCTTGCAGAGTTTTCCTGGGCAATGCAGGGTGAGTTGGAGTTGCAGTACTTGCCCAGATGTGTAGGTAATCCCATATGTATAACTCACTTGTACAGTATATTGTTTTTTTATGTTTATGTTATATTGATCGTCAATTTTGCACAGAAACCGGGCCTAGAGGTATCGGTTAGTCAGTTGATTTTACTCCTTTATTTTAGCTATAATGTCCCCTGAACTTCAGATTATTAGCCATAATGTGAAGGGTTTCAATGAACCCATTAAACGAAGGAAGGCATTCCAGCAATATAAATGGTTAGAGGCACGCATCATTTTTCTGCAAGAAACACATTTCATGACGGGTAAAGCACCCCTGTACTTTGACAGATCTTTCAAACGTGCATACAATACTACCTTTGATAAGAAAGCTAGAGGTGTTGCCATACTTTTTCATAATAGTCTTTATTTTGATTTAATCTCTTCCTATGAAGATCCCGAAAGTAGGGTCCTTATATTGAAGGGTGTTCTTGAGGGAAAATAACTGTCTCTAATAAATTGTTATGCCCCCAATACCTCCCAATCTAGCTTTATCCGGAGGTTCTCTCCTATCTTAGACAAATATTTTTCGTCCCACATTATCCTTGCAGGTGACTTCAATTCAGTTGCTAACCCGGCCCTGGATCGTACCACCTTATCACCATTTGCTAGATGCTTTCCTAAAAACTTCTCTTCCCTCTTCATCCGAAACCAATTAATAGATATTTGGCGGGCATGTAACATTGGATGTAAGGAATATACCTTTTACTCCCACCCACGTCAGTCATATGCTAGACTCGACTATATCTTTTTAACACCTGTTCTGGCTGCCAATGTTCATGCCTCTAATATTGTCAGTTGTGTATGGTCAGACCATCACATAGTATCTGTAGCAATACTTGGTATAGGGCTTCCATATAACCCTAAATTTTGGCGCTTAAACGATAGTTTGATTGCTGACCAGGCTAGTAGATTCTAGATAGCCTCCGGATTAGAGGATTATTTCCTGTTTAACGATTTACAATATCATTCCCCTTCCCTTCGTTGGGTTGCTCATAAACCTGTTATCCGAGGTCTGTTCATTAAAAAAGCTATTAACATTAAAAAACAAAAGTCAGAGCAGATTTTGAACTTGACCCGTGAGATAGATTCTCTCTACAAGAGACATTTTCAGAATCTAGATCAGGCTACCTCTCAACTGATTTCTACTAAGCGATTGGAGCTTGATTCTCTCCTCTCTCAGTCCCATCTAAAAGCAATCACATTTTCTAAAGCTCGCTTCCTATTATATGGTAATAATCCTTCTACGCAATTTGCCAGGAAACTAACTAATTTTTATAAGCCCCCACATTCCTTCAGGTTGCGGAATTCCCAAGGTAAACTGGAATGTCTCCTTCTCAGGTCATTACGTTATTAGAAACCTATTATACCAACCTTTTTGGTTGTCCATCTGGGGTAGATGGGGTGGCTTTGGAGGCCTGGCTCACTGACTTAAATTTGCCGTCTCTTGGCCCCGAGCAGTTGGAGGCCTTAAATGTTCCGATCTCTGAATCAGAAGTCCGTTTGGCAATAAAATCTCTGAGGCCTTCGACTGCCCCGGGACCAGACGGGTTCTCTTCTCAGTATTTCAAAAAATTAGCAGATTTTCTGGTACCCCCTCTTACCTCTTTATATAACTCTATACTACAAGGGGCGGCCTTCCCACCTGAAATGTTGTCTGCTAACCTTACTCTTATCCCCAAACCTGGGGCAGATCATTTTTCCCCTGGAGGTTTTCGCCCAATCTCAGTCCTTAACAATGATGTAAAATTATTTGCAAAGATTCTGGCCTCCAGGCTATCCCACTGTATCGGTAGCTTAGTCAAAGGCAATCAAACTGGTTTTATCCCTGGAAGACAGGGTTACGACAATGTCAGGTTGGCAGTTAACCTATTGCAGGATGCAGAATTAAAAAAAAACAGGCTTTCTGATGTTAGGCTTAGACATAAGTAAAGCCTTCGATTCTGTGAATTGGAATTATTTGTTAACTTCTATGAAGTCGTTTGGTATTACAGGTGCCTTTGCTGCAGCAGTCTCTGCCCTATACTCTGCACCTACCACATCTATCCGTATCCCTGGAGCGGTTTCCGACCCTATTCTCTTAAAAAGAGGCACCAGGCAGGGGTGCCCTTTGTCGCCCCTGCTTTTTGCCCTAGCAATGGAACCCCTGGCGGCAGCCATACGACAGCACCCTGACATACACTGCTATAGGGATGGTCAGCATAAAATTGCGCTTTATGCGGACGATGCCCTGTTATTTCTTTCCAGGCTGGTCATCACCCTACCCAATTTGTTCAGGCTGCTGTCCCAATTTGCACGTTTTTCAGGACTTGCTATTAATTCATCCAAGTCTGTTGCTATGCCTGTGAACCTGCACCCTCATGCCATTAAGTTATTAGAGGCTAATTTTGATTTTACTTGGCAGAAGAAAAAATTTAAGTATTTGGGCGTTTACCTAACTCCCTCTTTCCATCACCTATTTGAGGCCAATTATCCCCCCCTTTTCCAACATATTCGAGCCATAATTAAAAGCTGGGCCCCCTTTAAAACCTCCTGGTTAGGCCGTGTCATTGCCTGTAAGATGATACTACTACCAAAATTATTATATGCCTTTCGTATGTTACCAATCTCCTTAACTAAAAGTGCTTTAGCACCTATCCAATCCCTCTTCAATAGATATATCTGGGATAATAAACAGCCGCGAGTAAAGGCTATGGTCCTATATAAGCACTGTAGTCAAGGGGGAATAGGACTCCCATCACTGTGGCATTATCACTTGGTTGCTCGCTTAGGCCACATTTTAGATTGGGGCCTTATCTCGGCCCTTCCTCCCTGGTGGGAATTTGAGTTTCAAGCAATCCAACCATACCATCCTAAGCACCTCATTTTTAATCTTTCCCCTGATATGCTCCGAGAACTCTTCAGTTGGCTGATGGTGTAATGGTTAAGGGCTCTGCCTCTGACACAGGAGACCTGGGTTCGAATCTCGGCTCTGCCTGTTCAGTAAGCCAGCACTAATTCAGTAGGAGACCTTTGGCAAGTCTCCCTTACGCGCCCTAGTTGCTGCTGCTCTGCTCTGGCGCTTTGAGTCCGCAAGGAGAAAAGTGCAATATAAATGTTATTTGTCTTGTCTTGTCTTCAAATTAAATAAAGTTGTCGCCCATCTACTACAATTTTGGTCAAAGGTACTTTCTAAATTTGCCTTAATAAGAACCCCTTCCCCAAAATTATCATTTCTGAGTAATACCTGGTTCAAACCGGCACTCTCTAACCCTAGTGCTTTTGCTTTTTGGGCTAACCAGGGTCTGGTCACTGCCAACAAATTTTGGCAGGGAGGCAGGTTCATAACGTTCCAACAGTTTCGTTTTGGTAGGGAAGCCCCCTGGGGGGAAGCCTACCACTATCTTCAAATCCGTCATTTCTTACAGTCCCAATTTCCTAACTATGTTTTGACCGAGCCCTTTACATTTGAAAACATGTACGATAAAGGGGTCAGACAACCAGGTACTATTTCTCTTCTTTACCAGTTGCTTCTATCTAACTTACCTACTGGTCCTATGTCCTATCAGAGAGCATGGGAGCAAGACCTGCAGACACAAATAGATACCTCCCAGTGGACTACATGCTGGACTAACATAGCCTCCGTTACACGATCAGCCATATTGAAAGATACGGCGGTTAAACTCATGATGAGATGGTACTATACACCTGCCCGCCTTCACCGTATTTACCCAGAATGTTCTCCTCAATGCTTTAGAGGATGTAAGACATTAGGTACTCTTCCACGTATATTTTGGAGTTGTCTTACTGCAGCAGACTTCTGGAATGATTGGCAACAGTTATTCTTTGAAGTTTCAGGGGTTCGCCCCAACCTAACGGCGACTATGTGCCTTTTATATGGCCATAACCCATCAATACCCAAGCAATTTCTAAAGCTTTATCACTATACGTTGTTGGCAGGTCATTGGTCCATTGCTCTCAAATGGAAAAATCCAGGATTAAGCATACAGATAGTAAAAGATAGACTGGACACTATCATGTTAACAGATAGACTTTATTATATGAGCATTGAAAATTCAGACAAGTTCCATAGTATATGGGGCATCTGGATGGAATTTAGGAGGCTGCATCTATCATAACCCTTCCACATTTTCCCCTCTTACAGATGGACATTGATATCGTATTATGAGTACTTCTATTGATGTATGACTCTTACCTTGGGCCTGTTATTATTATTTTTTTTTTCTTCTGTGTTTGATTTATGTGGCACTTGTCTGTGTTGGTTTTTGTGAAATGTTCTTTCACTGAATCTTTTGTATGTGACATGATCAATAAACCCGTTGAATAATAAAAAAAAAAAATATATATATATATATATATAAAATGGCTACACCAAAACGCGCCAAAAATCGCTAGGCATACCTAGAAAATCGTTAGCACATGTCTAAAATCACTCTGAAAATTGGCTTCAAAGAACACTTTTTGGTGTGCACTAGCCCTAAGCCACTCAAACAAAATTTAAAGGTTGCAGGCAGATAGCGTATTTTCATCTAAACTTGAAATAGTCTTTAAGAAGTGTACTGTTACTGTTTGTATGCCAATAGAGAGCTGCGTTCTGTGTGTGTGTGGGTGGTTGGAAAGAATACTACCGTAGAAACTGAAGATGTAGGCAGAAGACACACTCAAGGGAGTATATCGACACACACGGAGAGTAATTACTGAGGAAAAAAAGCTTGAAGCAAGACCAAAATCTAATGGTTTTAATACTATTAATTTATGTAATTAAACAAATTACAGTGCAGACATCGATATCCAGAATGACAAGCACTGAATAAGCACATTTAGGGCTTCAGCTGCAAAATATTCCTGACATCACTTAGCTTATAACGTACCTGGCGGCAGTTGAATTAAATTACCTCCTTAGCTGGACCAAGAGGGACCAAGAGGGAAAATGAAGTGTTTTTCTGACAGGCTGCAGAATCTTTGGAAGATGCGTCTTTAAAAAACAAGCAAATGACCTACTTGTAGCAGATCAATGGCTTCTGCATTGTCATTCTGGGGACGGCTTTCTCGGTGCTGATTTCTTGCTGTCGTGTTTGCTGGTGCCAAAAAATGTTGTCTTTGCTATGTTAGATTTCTGTTTTTGGCATAGATTATGTAGGAAAAGTGGTTGGTTTTGCAACATGTGGACATATCATGCCCTCTTCATTGAAGCTGTGTAAGATGAAGCTAAATAAAATAACAACATGAAAAATGATTACAATCATTTCGGCAGGTTTCATGCACATTAAAATTTGTTTAGGATTTGAGATTTTCCGGAAACGCTATACATGTAATGTATTTTAAACGCAAGGGGCTCGATTCACAAAGCGGTGATAACTCAGTTATCACGCCTAAAAGACTTTAGGCGTGATAACCTTTGCACCAGCAAAGTTATCACCGCTTTGTGCTGTAACTCGCGCGCGCAAAGTCCCATAGGGCTTAATGGGAGCTTCGCGCGAAGCGGGGGCCGCTGCGCGCGCGCGTGTGCGGTTGCGCGCGGAAAATTCGCGCAAGTTTCTTCTTATCATGCCTAAACTGAGTTTAGGCGTGATAAAGGGGTTTTCACAGGCGTGCAAAGTGTTTGCACCACTTTGTGAATCAAGCCCATTGCATTTTATTTGTGTTTGCAAATTTGTGTTTGTGATTTCTCTGCATTTAAAATTCTGATGGAGGGTCTGCTTATTTTTGTGTGGGATTTAGTTAACAGATCTGAGTTCACAGATTTCCGATTTCTTTTTGTGTTTTCAGACATCTCCATGGAGATTTTTCCCAGCTGTTTCTAATGTGCTCAGCCCATTTCAGTCCACCCCACAGCATCTCCTTGGGAAATATTGCTGGGCTTTGACAAGGCCATACTAGAACTTCCCATGTCTTAAAGGATACCCGAAGTGACATGTGACATGATGAGATAGACATGGGTATGTACAGTGCCCAGCACACAAACAACTATGCTGTGTTCCTTTTTTTTCTTTCTCTGCCTGAAAGAGTTAAATATCAGGTATGTAAGTGGCTGACTCAGTCCTGACTCAGATAGGAAGTGACTACAGTGTGACCCTCACTGATAATAAATTCCCCTGTTTATCTCTTTCTTGCTCTCAGAAGCCATTTTCTGCTAGGAAAGTGTTTTATAGTTAGAATTTCTTATCAGTGAGGGTCACACTGTAGTCACTTCCTCATCATGTCACATCTCTGGATATGACTCTGAGTAAGTGCACTCATCTTCTTTGGTCAACCATGGTGAGGCCTGTTCTGAGTATAACCTGTTCTGTTAAACCGGTGTATCATCTTGGCCACCATGCTGCAGCTCAGTTTAAGGGTGTTGGCAATATTCTTATAGCCTAGGACATCTTTATGTAGAGCAACAATTCTTTTTTTTTTAAGATCCTCAGAGAGTTCTATGCAATGTAATGCCATGTTGAACTTCCATTGACCAGTATGAGAGGGCGTGACAGTAATAATACACCTGCTCCCCATTTACATCTGAGACCTTGTATCACTAATGACTAACAAGACCCTGGGGAGGTAAAGTGACTAATTGGGCAAAATGTTGACATTCTTCACTTAGGGGTGTTGTTTCCAGTTGTTTAAGCATTAATATCTGTGTGTTGAGTTATTTTGATTGGACAGCAAATTGACACTGTACACTGTTGAATTGAAGCTGTACACTGACTACATTGTATCAAAGGGTCATATCTTCAGTGATGTGCCATGAAAAGATATGGTAAAATATTTACAAAAATGTGAGAGGTGTACTCATTTTTTGAGAAACTATGTATTTTATTATGGTAGTTCTCACCAAAGTTGCTCAGAAATGGGATTCAATTAAAGCATGTAGTTTTAGAATCAAATAACATTTTTGTGCTTTTCTCCTGGCGGACTCAAAGCACTTGAGCTGCAGCCACTAGGGTGCGCTCAGGAGGCAGTAGCGCTGTTAAGGAGTCTTTCCCAAGGTCCCCTCACTGAATAGGTGCAGGCTAATTGAACTGGAAGAGCCAAGATTTGAACAAATCCAGGAGGTCACTTGTGTCAGAGGCAGAGCCCTTAGCCATCACCCTATCCAGACCACCAAGGGTAAGGGGAAAGAACTGGAGGTTCTCCTAGTTTGGAGATTGGAGGTATTTTGGGAAATATTCTGATGCATATCATTGAGTAGAGAGGCAGGGGACGGCTACTTGTCAGAGTATATAACTTAAACAATACCTACAGTAAAACTGTTGGCATTTTACACGGCTACAAGTGTGATCTCTCTCTCTCTCTCTCTCTCTCTCTCTCCCTCTCTCTCTCCCTCTCTCTCTCTCTCCCTCTCTCTCTCCCTCTCTCTCTCTCTCTCTCTCTCTCTCTCTCTCCCCAATCCACTAACAGGGGAAGATACACTTTCTGTGTGTGATTCACAGGATGTTTCAGACTCGTCATGTTTGTTAGCTTCTGACAGGACGTATCTGGAACAGACCTTGGTCCCACCGCTCTCGCCGTGATTGTGCACAGCCAAAGGGGGAGATTCAGCTGCTCTCACCTCTCCTTGTTCCCACGACATGCAGCTTCCCCTCACCTCAGATCGCCATCCAGGCTTCGGAATCCAACTGCCTCTAGTATCAGGACCCGGTTTGATGAGGTCATCAAGCCGGGATCCTGTACTTAGCTTCAGTGTGAGGCTGGATGGCGATCTGAGAAGAGAGGGGAGCTGCTCACCACTGGAACTGAGAGGTATTTTAAAATACCCACTAAACACCAGGGCAACTATAAAAAACCCATCCACCACAGAAACTATGGCAGCTATAGGGGGGCCAGTAGACTACGAGGCAATTATAGGGGACAGATTGGTCGTTAAGCAGATGCTTATTGGTTAGACAAGGTGTGTATGAAATCACCAGATATTTTTTAAATTATGTAGGCACAGTGCATGCGTGAAAAAAGCATTACTTTTACATGTACTGATCTTTTGCATGCATACAGGATCCTTAGATCCGTCGCTCAAACCTTCCAACCACACCTATGCAACAGATTCATTCCTCAGTTTCAAAAGACTTTTATCTCACGTGTACATAGCTTAAAGCAAATGCTATTTTGGAATACTTACATCGGAAGGGGAAGCCTAGAGAGGCTTCACCTGTCCCCCTCAGGCACGCCGGTCTAGCGATGAGATCCACTGAAGTCCGGCTGCACTGCACATTTGCAGTAGCAAGGAACCGCTCAGCCAGGGGCGTACCTAGAAATCTCCGGGCCCCCCTGCAAAAAAAAAAATCTCCCCCCAGGGCCCGCTCAGGGACTTTTGGGGGGCAGGAGGGGTCGCAGCATAAGAGGTGAGTGTGGAAGATCGGTGGGGAGGGGGGAAATTCCCCCCCCCTCTCTTACCTCGGGCTCTCCTCTTAGCGCTCCCCTCCTGCAATCATTGGTGGCAGCGGGCAGCAGCAGCGGCGGTGGCAGGCTAAATACATTACCTCCTTCTCACTGGAGGTCTTCCAATCTCTAAGAGCAATTTCTTGTTTACACAGGAAGTTGCATGAAGCTCTTAGAGAACGGAAGACCTCCGGCGAGAAGGAGGTAATGTATTCAGCCTGCCGACGGGGAGCGCTGAGAGGAGAGCCCGAGGTGATGGGGGGGGGGGGGAATTTCCCCCCTCCCCACCGATCTACCACACTCTGCTCTTATGCTGCGACCCCTCCTGCCCCCCAAAAGTCCCTGAGCAGGCCCTAGGGGGGCCCCGGCCCCCCTCGCGACGGCAGGGGTCGCATTCCCTATTGTTACGCCAGTGCGCTCAGCCTGTGGCGGGAAAAAGCTGAGTGCAATCGGGGCTGTGCTATTGGGCAGGCGGCTTGCACATGAGCAGTAACACAGACCCAATTGGGCTCAGCTTTTTCCACCAGAGCCCGAGCAGGTCTATGTGCTCATGTGCAAGCTGCCAACAAGCTGACTTTCAAGGGGCCCGTAGGGGCACTTTTTCCCTTTAGGTACAATTTAATAAGGCTTGAGCCAATTAGCTCTAAAAGGGAAAATAATTCCTTCACAACTCAAGATTGAAATCCGATAAAGTCCCTGGATCCACACTGCTGGGAGTTAAATAGTAATTATGTCCTTCAATTCACAGAAAGCATCCAAGCTCCCTTTAAACCCATATTCTAAATTATTCCAAAATCCTCTGTCTCTTATATTCAAAGTTTTAACTCTGCACGGAGCTTGGCATCATTTGTCTTTTATACTACTATTTGAGGAGAAAGAAAAATTCCATTTACACTGTTGTGCATTTGTCTTTTTAGTTCATCTGTTCTACCCCCTCACCTTTCACTCCTTTGTTATGTAATAATCACAATATCGCACTGTAATACAGTCTTCTGGGCTGATTGAAAGTAGAATTATGCTTAAAGCAATTACTGCACAATTACATGTTATTTTTACCTCAACTGCCTACTCTGTATTGTGACAAATATTCCCTTACCTGAAGCAAATCCACCATCTTATCCAGAGAAATGTCACCAAATCACCAGACTGTCAAGACGAAAAAAAAGACTACTTTCCCTGAGACACACACTTTACACACGACGAGTACAAACTATTATATATCTGTATTGTACTGAGATTTTCCGTCTTAACTTCAGATTACACCTTTTTTAAAGCTATGTTCACAATGACATGCTGCGGTGTACAGGATTGCAAAACAACAGAGGGGACAATCACATTATGCCTGTGGTGCGTTGCATATAGTACATACAAAGTATGCTTCACTGCAACTGTTAATGTGCATGTTATGTGGTACACATTGTACCCCCTTCCCCCCACCACCGTGGACTCAAAAACCCTTACTCTTTAGGGACAGTCACACAGCCACAGGTCAGAAGTAGATTTGTCCACTTGCTAGTGACCAGCCGCTCATCCAGGAGGAAGCAGGGACCAGGAAACACAGGCGAAGAGAGCTCAGAAAGCCAACTCCTCCATGGGCGACGTGCACTGACAGCCTGCAGTATCGCTACAGGACATCAAGTGTCATCACGTGGTGGTGACGTGATGATGACTTGACGTCTGACGCAGGCAGCCTAGGAGGAATCAAGGAAGCGATCACGCTGGTAATCTTCTTTCTTGTTTCATTCAGCTGCACCGCGGGTCACCAGTTCCCTATCTGTTATTTCCTTCTGTCTGCGCCCCCTTCTTCTACTTGCTGGTCTGCGCCCAGGGCGGTCATCCTGCCAGCACTGCCCAAGAAATGGCCCTGCGTTATGCCAATGTGTTCCACTGCTAACATGCCGATGTGAACATACAATACCATTACAATATAATTACAAAGCATTTGCAATGCGATTATATTGTCTGACACAAAGACTTGCAACGTGTCTCAGTGAACGTAACCTTACTTACCTCTACAGCTTCCATGTATTTAAAGGGAATATCCAGGCTGCAAAAAAAAAAAAAAAAAAGCATCTACTTACCTGGGGCTTCCTCCAGCTCCTAGCAGCTGCTATGTCCCTCGCTGCAGCTCCACTCTCAGCCAGTGGCTCCTGGTCCCCACCGGTGCAGAGGCCGACCTCACCAGGTTTTCCACTACTGCGTGAGCACCGCTGTCAAGCACTTGCACTTGTTGTGGAGTGTACTGCGCCGGCGCAGTAGTTCAGGAATAGGAGCCAGCGGCTGAGAGTGGAGTTGCGCGAAGGGACATAGCACCTGCTAGTGGCTGGAGGAAGCCCCGGGTAAGTAGAGTTTTTTTTTTTAAAAGATTCTTTATTTATGAGCAAAGTTTTACAGAGATATAGCATCCCACAATAACATCATATGCACCTCACAGTCAAGAATTAGATATTGAACACATAAAAATGCAGCTTACCAGTGCCGCCAGCGTACAGTATTCAAGAGGAGTGAAGCACCTTTATTAATATAACGTGCAAATTCACAGGAGGCCATACACGCCTGGGTATTAAAAAAATACATTCTAGATTTATCAATGTATAGGATAGGTAGCAAGTTAAGTTCACATGGCTGCCCCCATGTGAGCGTAAAAAAGTCCTATACGTTAAATCTCCATATAGGAGGGGTCACATAAGTGTGGGTCCCTCGAGGCCCATAGGGATCATACACTCGAGGGGCTCCGCTATATCAGGTTGATATGGACTTTTATCTCATTATACATTGAAAGGGGAAACGGAAAGGCGTATAAGACCTAATATTAGGTGGGAGAATGAAGTAGTTGGGTTTTAAAAGATAGAAAGGAAGAGAGAGAAACAGAGAAGGTGACATAAGGAAACGTCAAGAGGTGGCGGCGCGTCGGGGCGCGGGGCCCCACACCAGGACCCAAGCCGGGGCAACCTAATTCTAGTCTCAAGCAAGAACGCTAAAGAATGTCTACACGGGGGAGCATATGAGTGTAGTCCCAGGGACTAAGTGTTAAGTATTCTAGTGTAATCCCCTGATTCCTCATATTCTGACCAAGGAGCCCAGGTACGGCTTAAACTGCTCATCGCGGTTGTATATTGACTGGGTAAGATTTTCCATTATTTTAATGTGCTTTACTTCTCTTAGCCACTCCGCTGTGGATGGAGATTGCGTTGATTTCCAATGACGGGCTATTACCAGTCTGGCGGCGTTTATTAAATGTTTGGAAAGTGATTTTTTGTATCTACCCAGACTCCTAGGTGTGTTATGGAGCAGATAATATGAGGGATCAGAAGAAGTCTCTACCCCCGTCACGCTTTCCATTATAGATTTCACTGATTCCCAAAATAGTGATAGATTCGGGCAAGTCCAAAAGATATGCAACAGTGACCCTGTGTGTGCCTGACATCGCCAACACAGGGGGCTAACGCTGGGGTACATCTGATGAAGCCTTTCTGGGGTTCTGTACCAGTGTGTAAGGAGCTTATATCCCGATTCTTGGATGTGTGCCGCGATTGAGGCTTTGTGGGCTAGTATGACAATCTTTTGCCACTGTGCATCTGAGAAAGTGGAGCCCAGAGAAGATTCCCATTTGGAGCGTAGAATGGAGCTAGGATCCCTGGAGGTGATTAGCATATTATATATTAATGATATGGCCCTTGTCATGGGACCGACTCCGGAGCACATGGATTCGAATTGTGTTAGTGGACGGGAGAATTCAGTTTTAGATCCCATGCTGAGCAAAAAGTGTTTAAATTGGGAGAAGGCCCATATGTCCAGGTTAGGAGATCCCAACTGGGACTGTATATGGCTCAGGGAGTTCCAGTTGTTATCTGTCAACAGGTGACATGCTCGTAAGAAGCCAAGGCTCCTCCAACTCCTATATGCTAGTCCACAGGTACCCGGTGGAAAGCGAGGATTATCTAAGAGGGGAAGAAGGGGGGAGGGCCATGGTGCTAATGAGGATGATTGGCTATGTTGAGCGAATAATTTAAGAGTGTTCACAGTGACAGGGTGCGAAATACCTCTAATCCATGGACGCTTACTAGTCCAGCATAAGTTTTTAAGGGCAAAATAAGAGATATCATGTTCCATCGATACCCATTGTTTATGAGTGCTATTTCGATGCCAGTCAAATATTCTGAGCAGCGAAGCTGCTGTATAATATAGTTGCAAATTTGGAATGGCCATTCCCCCATACTCCTTTGGTAAGGTTGTGATATGATATTTTAGTCTCGGAGGTTTACTTTGCCAAATGAAGCGCTGTAGGACCTGTCTAATTTCTTTGAAAAAGGAAGTTGGAATAGCTATAGGGAGAGTCTGGAAGAGATAGAGGAATCTGGGGAGCACATTCATTTTAACAATGTTGACACGACCGAACCACGAGAACCTCGTACTGTCCCATCTCTGCAAGTCATGTTTTATTGTTGATAAAAGAGGCCTATAATTTAGGTTAAATATATCTGAGAGATCGGCAGGAATTTTAGTGCCCAAGTACGTTAGGGCTCTGGGGGACCACTTAAACTGAAATGTGCCTTCTAAAGAGCTCTGTACAGCTGGGTCCAAATTCACGTTCAATGCCTCGCATTTACTGTAGTTAATTTTGAAATGTGAGCGTTGGCCGTATAGTTTAAGCTCTTTTAGTAAATTAGGGATTGAAACATGTGGTGATGTAATGTAAAAGAGGAGGTCATCCGCGTAGGCGGCTATTTTATGTTCTGCGGAGGGCAATTTGAGACCTTGAATATTAGGGTTAGACCTGATTGTACGGAGTAAGGGTTCAAGTGTGAGGGCAAAGACAAATGGGGACAACGGACAGCCTTGGCTTGTCCCGTTAGCTATCCCTAAAGGCTGTGATAGTTCACCGTTTACCTTTACCTGTGCTGTGGGATTAGTATATAGTGCCATTATCCATGAGAGCATATTGTTAGGAAGACCAACATGTTGCAGGGTGGATTCAATAAATCTCCAATGGACGCGATCGAAGGCCTTCTCTGCATCTGTAGATAAAAGCATCATTGGTGAGGCCCTCGATCGCGCCCAGTGTACCTCCCCCAGTGTTCTAATTGTGTTATCTCTTGCCTCTCGGGTTGGGATGAAACCCACTTGGTCATAATGCACCAAACCCGCCATGTGAGGTGACAACCTGTTTGCGAGAATTTTGGCGAAAAGCTTTAAGTCTAGGTTCAATAACGATATGGGGCGATAATTGGCACAGAGCGCAGCGTCCTTGCCCTGCTTGTGAATCACCGTGACATGAGAAAGGAGCATATCTCTCGGGAAGGACGTGGGGGTGTCAGTGTCAATTAAGGAATTGTAGGCCCTGAGGAGGTGGGGGTGCAAAGTGGTCATGAATCGTTTATAATAGTCTAAAGAAAACCCATCATGTCCCGGGGCCTTTCCCGATGGAGTCTGAGAGAGTGCTAATTTAAGTTCGTCTAGAGATATGGGGTCCTTCAGATTTTCCATAGCTTCAGGGGATAGAGTGGGTAAACCTGACCTGATGATGTATTCTCGCATCTGCTGCTGTAGTTCAGATTCATCACCTCCTGATAAATCTTTGGGGATGTTATATAGGGATTCATAGAAGCTCCGGAAGATCCGGGCAATAGACGAGGTTAAGTAGAGTTTTTTAGGGGTTTTTTTTGTTTGGTTGGTTTTTTTTTTGCAGCCTGAATACTAAAGTTATGGGAAAGAGCATTGCATATACATATTTTTGTATTTAAAGACATATTAGTGTATCATTAAAGTGGAGCAGTATCTTGATTGGCTGGGAATTGCCCTACTATATAGTGGCAATCAAGATTGCATCCAAAAAGTATTGCTGTCCTCTTGTAACATTTAACAAGTTATATCAGACATAGGGGAAGAAGTGAGAACATAACATGATTATTGAATGCCCAGCAAGTAGATAAAACAACAAACCACGGCCCACATGTAATTCACTTTTTCTCCTGAGTTTTCTCCTGGGTGATATTTTCACACCTTTTCATAAAATGCCTTTTAAACCACCAGCAAGCAAGAAAACACTCAAAACAAATTATATGGTTCTTTCCACCAAGTTTTGGGTACTTTTTCAACTGTAAAATACAGGTACTTAAAAGTTATGTTAAAGAGAATATTAAAATTATATCCTAGGAGATAATTCAGGATAAAAAAAGAATTACATATGGGCCCACATGTCTACTCTCATTAATACCATGTACAAATAGATAGGGATTTAGGAAGACAAAAAGTGACTTTCTATCAAAAGCACAGGATGGAGGGAAGGGGGAAGAACAGGAGGTTGCCTTAGTCTGGAGATGGGAGGTATTTTGGGGAATATTTTGATGCATACCATTGAGGAGAGAGGTGGGGAGGGCTATTTGTGAGAGTAGTCAGCCCAGTGCAATCAATTTCAATACATATATAGAGAAGGATCAAGGTATAACACACTGATTTATGCCAAAATGCAAAAAGTTTATTGCCTTAACAACCAATCTTAAAACAGGTGCATTTTTCACAGCTACAAAAGCAGAATCATTGAAAAAATCATTTAGAATCCCATCATACTGTTGGATGAGGAACCAGGGCCTACGTAGACATATTGCTGGTCACTATGGGCCCATGGGCGTAGCAATCACCCCTGTGACCCCCTCCATCACAGGGACCTGGAGGCTTTGGGGACCCTCCTCCTCCCTCTCCCCAGCCAATTAGCAAAGTAACCTCCCCATTTGCTCACAAAAACGTCCCTGCCACCTCCTCTCGCCATGCAGAGTAGCGAGTAGCGGGAGCATCTGTAATTTTTTCCTGTTTCCAGACGCTGCTTCACAGCAGAACCAGCTCCCGATCAAGTGACCCTCATGAGGTTCGGGGACCAAGGGGGCCCCATGCTATCATTTTTGCAGGGGGGCCCTGTTAAGACTGGTTACGCCCCTGTATGGGTCTGATTCATCAAGCAGCTAAAGCAGCGCAGCTTAATATGCAGTAGTGCTTGCTAATCTACTTTTTACGTAGCAGCGCTCGCTGCTATGTAGAAGCGTGTCTTCCCTTAGTGACGCGCATTGCTTCCTTAGCAACGCGTGTAACTTTCAATGCGGTCCTGTGAAGTATTGGTACCTCAATAATTCACTCGCGGCCACTACAATTTGTCAATTAACATGTTAATTGTCATAATAGCAGCCACGAGTGATATATTGCCATAGTGACACTTCACAGGACCACCCGATCGAAAGTTACGCACGTTGCTAAGGAAACAATGCGCATAACTAAGGGAAGGCACTCTCCTACATAGCAGTGAGCGCTGCTATGTAAACGTGGATTATCGAGTACTACTGCACACCAGCGCAGCTTCATGAATCAGGCCCTATATCTAACACAGCCCACAAGATTTATTCTGTGCATACAGCCCATGAACACTCACACATCACTCACTCACTCTGTGTACCCATTTATGGGAAGGACAGTTAAAAGTAAAAAGGGCACTTAAAGGGAACCTAAAAAAAAGAAGGCAGTTTTTCTGCAGTCGCTTTGGGTCCGTGCCAGTAGTCACGATCCTCTATCGTTCTGGCCACGCGCGTCCTCGTTCACACTCCCGTTGTCTGCTGTGTCTACTGTGCCCGCACCGGAGAGCAAATGAAGACACATGCGATCACAGCCATGCAGGCGCAGTGGCCAGTCGGGGTAAATCGAAACTTAGCGGGGGGACAGGGCAGCTGCAGGGGGCCGGTAGAAGCCCCAGGTAAGTAAAACTGCCTTTTATTTTACTAGACTTTAGGTTCCTTTTAAAGATAGCTGTCTGCATCCAAAACCCAGGTCAGGTCACTATAATACTTGAAAGTCCTTGAATATACTTTAATTGCATTAGTCAAGCAGTAGTAAACATGCATGATGCAGCACATGATGTAGTTGAGCAGCTCCAATTAACAGCATAGTCCAGCAATTAAGCACA
The DNA here is from genome assembly GCF_040937935.1 of Hyperolius riggenbachi. Lineage (NCBI taxonomy): Eukaryota > Metazoa > Chordata > Amphibia > Anura > Hyperoliidae > Hyperolius > Hyperolius riggenbachi. Next base: position 153,728,872 of record NC_090653.1, on the reverse strand, counting down.
TTTAGCTAGAACAATAGCCTCTGTTGGCATAGCTTTCACACACTGTGCAGCCAATCACTGCTCAGTGAGCATGTATAATGCAGCGCATAAGGGATAAAGCAGTTAAATGTAGCAAGGCAATCCTGCAGTACAGGCACATTTAGCTATGACAGCGGCTCTTGTTGTAGTAACCTGCACGCAATAACGCAATACGCACCTAACACTGCACAGTGTAACCCAGGCAGAATACGTGTCACAGGGGCTATCATCCCTGCTCCTGGGTAGTAACTTCTCACCCCTCTTGCTGGCAGCACAGTACTTCATGGGCCACCCAGTTAAAGCAGTGATCTAGATTCAAGTGTCCCTTCTTCTGTATTTTTTGAGATTGGAACCAGTGTCCAGGAGGCTGAGTAGTGCCGGTGCTCCAACGTTTTGACCTACGCGTCGATTTTGCCTACTTTCCCTTCAGCGCGTGCTTAGTACTTTCCACGCCCACTCTGCACATGTGCATTTAGGTTTTCTAATTTCCCCTCATCGGTTTACCCTACGGGTGTGCGGAGTAATAGCCTGTGGCTGGAGGGAGTGCTGCGGCAAGTGTGTCCCAATGAGCAGGCTCCTTTCTAGGGTCCGTGCAGCCGCCCTGAGCATAGATGAATCATCTATTTCTGCTACATTTTCATACTTATTTCCATTATTACCTTAATAGCAATAAAATACAGTGAAACTCATAAACAATCTCCCTATATCCATAGTAGGATATTTCGATTTGTAGGTCACCTCGATGGAGTTCTCCATCATTCTGTCATTAGCGTAGGTTATTTCGACAATGTAGGACAAAACGTTGGAGCACCGGCCATAGGCTGGAAGCACACAAGGTCGCCGAAGGCTACTTGTGAGAGGTGTATTCTCAGGATAGTGAGAAGGTGGTGACAGAAAGATGCTATGACGCTTATGAGTAGTCTTGTAGAGTGGATTCAGAGTAGAGTAGTTACTAGAGTCTAGCAGCTAGACAAATGAGAAGGGCGATTGGAGGAACCTTTGCATAGTGCTATACAGGCTTCTGCATAGAACTCTTTGAAGGACTTGCCTTGATCAAGAAGTAGTAGGTGATTTCCAGTTTTCTGCTGCAAAAATACACACCTTTTCAAAATGATCTGTCCTTCGAAAGGTATTGGCTGCACCAGTTGATTGAGCCTGAATATATTAGGAGAGAATTATTTGCATTACAGCTGCAAGTACAAAAAGGTTATAGATAAACACAAAAGGATGCCATAGATAAACAGCTTATAGCCATTAATACAAAACAAGGTGTGAAAAACATCCATTCAGTTCACTCCCATTTAGTATTTTCATAAGTATGAATGAGTGCTTATCATACTTTTCCCGCGAGAATGGCCCAGTGATTCCCCATGCAGTCGCTGAATGATCGTGGGAAAAGCCTAAGGGGCAGGGGGAAGTACAATACCAACTGTTTATCAGGAAACACAGAATGGGCGACCTCTGAACGAATCATTTGCTCCCAGGATGCACAGCAACCACCACCAACCAATCAGCAGAGATTCCACCACAGACAAATATAAAGGGGGTGGATGGGGTGGGTTTTTTGCTCTTTCTTGTGATTGCTGTGTGTTAGATCTAGAAATAGAGACAGAAAGAGAACTGTATGCTTCAGTGGGCGATACCTAGTAGTTAGCTGTATTTTACCTATTGAGAACCGTGATTTGTAGGATTAATTGTGTACAGAATTGTGATTTGTAGAATTTACTGTGTGCTGAAGTAGAGATAGGTAGAAGTGTGTTTATTTACGTTACTGTACTGTATTGCCAGCTACTGAGAAAACTTTATGAGCTATAGGATTCCTTCACTGCAGATTCGCAGAGTCTTATTTTGCTTTGTAGTTCGCAATTACGATGCAAAATCTTAATGCGAAATTACGAGAAAATTCATAATAAATTTCCCATGTAAACATAGTAGCAAAACAGTTTATGTACCGTGTTAGCCAAACAAATTATATAGGTAGAAAAAAACAACGTTTTGTAAAAAAGAATACCTTTTAATGGCTAACTAATAGAGTTAAATGATGCAAGCTTTCTGGGATCTAGTCCCCTTCTTCAGGCATATTTCCAGATGTAAGCTGAAGTAAAACACTGATGCAGATAAATGGTAAACACGAAGATGACAGTTGTGCTGGTTACTGTTTATCCGTTAGGTGTCAGGTGATCAGCAGGCTGGAGCCAGTGAGTTAGTGCAACCATACATGAAATCCAGCAGGTTTCTGAAGATCATGAAGCCAAATCAATCATGTTACATAAGGTGTCATGAATCCTGTTCCACAATTTAAACCTTCTGTTAATGTCTTGAACATTTTCATAAATTTTTCTTGATTGATAATTTTTGAAGTTACCCTTAGGAATAAGTACTTTGAGATCTTGCATGCTGTGTCCTGGTTCACAGAAGTGTTGGCCCACTGGTGTGTCCATTTTACCTTCATTGATTTTAAAGCGGTGATGGTTCATTGTGCGCAGTTTTTGTCCTGTTTTTCCAATATAGATTCCTCTTCAGGGGCATTTCATGCAGCATATCATGTATACAACATTGGATGACTCGCAGGAAAATTGGTCTTGTATTAGATGATGTATATGTTACGGCCAGAACCCGAAGTGTGGCCACTTCTAGTTCTGGCCGGCCACTTCGGGTTCTGGCCGGCCAATATGCGAAGTGGCCGCAGCGCTGCGGCCAATGTGAGAAATGGAATGTTTACAGCCGTCTCGCCCGGCCAAATTGATGACAAACTTGCTTAATTTAATGAAATGTAGCCGGCGGCAATGTCATAGAATAGATGAAGCCGCCGGCTTTCGCGCACTGCCTCTCCCCGATCCCCCCTCCCTCCTCTCGCCGCCTCCCATTACAATACATAGCAGCCGGGCGGGGACATGCAGCCGGAGAGTCGTTCGTCGCAGCAGGGGCAGCAGAGCGGGGGAGGCTGCAGACATCGCTTCTGCCAGCACCCGCTCTGCATTCCCCTGCCGCGACGAACGACTCTCCGGCTGCATGTCCCCGCCCGGCTGCTATGTATTGTAATGGGAGGCGGGGAGAGGAGGGAGGCGGGGAGAGGAGGGAGGGGGGATCGGGAGAGGCAGTGCGCGAAAGCCGGCGGCTTCATCTATGACATTGCCGCCGGCTACATTTCATTAAAATTAAGCAAGTTTGTCATCAATTTGGCCGCGGCGAGACGGCGTCAACAAAACATTTCTCACATTGGCCGCAGCGCTGCGGCCACTTCGCGCATTGGCCGGCCAGAACCCGAAGTGGCCGGCCAGAACTAGAAGTGGCCACACTTCGGGTTCTGGCCGTAACATATACATCATGTAAACATAATCATCCATAATTTTGCGTAATTTCAAGAATTTTTGTGTAATTTTGTGCCCCCCATACATGCTACCATCACTGAACTACTTATGATAAGGGGAATAGTGGGAACAAGCCCCCCCAAAAAAATATTTTTCAAAAAGACCTTGTCGTTTTTGAGATAATTGATTTTGAAAATGCAAAGGAAACGGTTTTTAAACTGTCATTTTTCTGACTTTAAAAACCATTTTTCCTTGCATTTTTAAAATTGATTTTCGCAAAAACTACAAGGTCTTTTTGAAAAATGATTTTTTTTTTTTACTTGTTCCCAGGACTATCCTTAACTTATATCACAATTTTGGTGTCAATAGCATTTAGGCCCGATTCAGCCAAACAGATCCGGTCAAAAGGGTTCTGGATTCCGCTTCAACGGATCCGTAAGGCTTGGTTCACACTGACAAACGGCTATGCTCACTGGTCAATCGGATCCGTTTTCACTTCCTGGCCACTCCAGTCTTCCGTGCACCTGAGCAGGTGGGTGTGGGAGGCCTGGCTTCTGCACCTGAGCAGGCGGGTGTGGGAGGCCTGGCTTCTGCACCTGAGCAGGCGGGTGAGGGAGGCCAGGCTTCTGCACCTGAGCAGGCGGGTGTGGGAGGCCTGGCTTCTGCACCTGAGCAGGCGGGTGAGGGAGGCCAGGCTTCTGCACCTGAGCAGGCGGGTGAGGGAGGCCAGGCTTCTGCACCTGAGCAGGCGGGTGTGGGAGGCCTGGCTTCTGCACCTGAGCAGGCGGGTGAGGGAGGCCAGGCTTCTGCACCTGAGCAGGCTGGTGAGGGAGGCCAGGCTTCTGCACCTGAGCAGGCAGGTGTGGGAGGCCAGGCTTCTGCACCTGAGCAGGCGGGTGTGGGAGGCCAGGCTTCTACACCTGAGCAGGCGGGTGTGGGAGGCCAGGCTTCTGCACCTGAGCAGGCGGGTGAGGGAGGCCAGGCTTCTGCACCTGAGCAGGCGGGTGTGGGAGGCCAGGCTTTTGCACCTGAGCAGGCGGGTGTGGGAGGCCTGGCTTCTGCACCTGAGCAGGCGGGTGTGGGAAGCCAGGCTTCTGCACCTGAGCAGGCGGGTGTGGGAGGCCAGGCTTCTGCACCTGAGCAGGCGGGTGTGGGAGGCCAAGCTTCTGCACCTGAGCAGGCGGGTGAGGGATGCCAGGCTTCTGCACCTGAGCAGGCGGGTGAGGTAGGCCAGGCTTCTGCACCTGAGCAGGTGGGTGTGGGAGGCCAGGCTTCTGCACCTGAGCAGGCGGGTGTGGGAGGCCAGGCTTCTGCACCTGAGCAGGCGGGTGTGGGAGTCCTGGCTTCTGCACCTGAGCAGGCGGGTGTGGGAGGCCAGGCTTCTGCACCTGAGCAGGCGGGTGTGGGAGGCCAGGCTTCTGCACCTGAGCAGGTGGGTGTGGGAGGCCAGGCTTCTGCACCTGAGCAGGCGGGTGAAGGAGGCCAGGCTTCTGCACCTGAGCAGGCGGGTGTGGGAGGCCAGGCTTCTGCACCTGAGCAGGCGGGTGTGGGAGGCCAGGCTTCTGCACCTGAGCAGGCGGGTGTGGGAGGCCAGGCTTCTGCACCTGAGCAGGCGGGTGTGGGAGGCCAGGCTTCTGCACCTGAGGAGGCGGGTGAGGGAGGCCAGGCTTCTGCACCTGAGCAGGCGGGTGTGGGAGGCCAGGCTTCTGCACCTGAGCAGGCGGGTGTGGGAGGCCTGGCTTCTGCACCTGAGCAGGCGGGTGTGGGAGGCCTGGCTTCTGCACCTGAGCAGGCGGGTGTGGGAGGCCTGGCTTCTGCACCTGAGCAAGCGGGTGTGGGAGGCCAGGCTTCTGCACCTGAGCAGGCGGGTGTGGGAGGCCAGGCTTCTGCACCTGAGCAGGCGGGTGTGGGAGGCCAGGTTTCTGCACCTGAGCAGGCGGGTGTGGGAGGCCAGGCTTCTGCACCTGAGCAGGCAGGTGTGGGAGGCCAGGCTTCTGCACCTGAGCAGGCAGTGAGGGAGGCCAGGCATCTGCACCTGAGCAGGCAGGTGAGGGAGGCCAGGCTTCTTCACCTGAGCAGGCGGGTGAGGGAGGCCAGGCTTCTGCAACTGAGCAGGTGGGTGTGGGAGGCCAGGCTTCTGCACCTGAGCAGGCGGTGAGGGAGGCCAGGCATCTGAATCTGAGCAGGCGGGTGTGGGAGGCTAGGCTTCTGCATCTGAGCAGGCAGGTGAGGGAGGCCAGGCTTCTGCACCTGAGCAGGTGTGTGTGGGCGGCCAGGCTTCTGCACCTGAGCAGGCGGTGAGGGAGGCCTGGCATCTGCACCTGAGCAGGCGGGTGTGGGAGGCCAGGCTTCTGCACCTGAGCAGGCGGGTGTGGGAGGCCAGGCTTCTGCACCTGAGCAGGCGGTGAGGGAGGCCAGGCTTCTGCACCTGAGCAGGCGGTGAGGGAGGCCAGGCTTCTGCACCTGAGCAGGCGGGTGAGGGAGGCCAGGCTTCTGCACCTGAGCAGGCGGTGAGGGAGGCCAGGCTTCTGCACCTGAGCAGGCGGTGAGGGAGGCCAGGCTTCTGCACCTGAGCAAGCGGGTGTGGGAGGCCAGGCTTCTGCACCTGAGCAGGCGGGTGTGGGAGACCTGGCTTCTGCACCTGAGCAGGCAGGTGTGGGAGGCCAGGCTTCTGCACCTGAGCAGGCGGTTGTGGGAGGGCAGGCTTCTGCATGTTGCCATTTTTATGATTTCTGTATTTTGGTCCGTTGGTGCTCTTGTGTTTTAATATATGCCTGCCTGCTATACTGTATATTCAATCTCTAATATGTTGTCACTGTTATTGTACTACTGGGAAGGTTTTTCTCCCCTTCATGCCTTTATAGCATTGTACATCTATCTGTGTTATGATCTATTTTTCTGTTTCAATATTGCCTTAATTAGGGTGATTCACCCTGGTGAGCGATTGCTTTGCGACAGGCGCCGATCGCTCTCCGCTCCTTTAGCAGAGACGTGGGCGGATTGTTTACATTCCGCTCCACGCTGCCTGCTGTTAGGTACGTCACGGCTGGGCATAACCTTTCCGCCCAGAGGATTAGGTTCCCCATCAGGTCCGCTCCGACAGGGGGCATGTACCTAATGATGTCATCCATCTGACCTCTTCCTCTTTGATCGGCGTCCTGAGAGAGGATGATGCAGACGTCACGCCTCAATGCCTCACTATGCATCTGTGCTTCGTGAGCTCTCATTGGTTGCTTAAATGTGTGCATATTAAGTAGCAGTGCCCTATCAAGTCCGCTTTGCAGGACTGATGGGGATTGGTCACTATAGGCGAGTGCCACTTTTTGATAGGTTAACTTCCATGTTGGTTCACTACATAAGAAGGAGTATGTGTACATTTTGTTAGACACTGACAGAGCTTGACAAAGGAGGGCTCCACCTCCGAAACATTGCTTTATATGCTTGCCCAGCAAATGTCTATGTGTCTTTAATAAAGAGCATAAATGTTTATTACGGATGGTGCCGGTCCTCATTTCTTCTTGATGCAACAGGGCCCCGAGTGCTGTGGGACCCAGTGACCTTGGCACATCATTTGAAGCATTCAGGAGTGCTGTTCATACCACTTTTTACCACACTACTTTTACACCTACTACTTCATGAATGGCATTCATTCCTGGAGTCATCCAGTTCATGATGCCAGCTAGCAATGCGCTCTCCTGCTGTTTTGATGGCAGAGAGAGGCTAGTGGGCTGAGCTGGCACAAAACATCCCTGTATCTTAGATCCTGCTTCCATGGCCTAATGTTTCCGTTATCAGGCAAAATTCCAATTTTCCTGCCATCTCATTTTCTGGAAAACCACAAGGTCTTTCGGATTTTTTTTCATTTTCCCCTTATTGTCACTGTTCTCCTTCACATACCTACCAAATTTGGTGTTTGTAATCGGCATAGGGACTTTGCTATTAAACCATTAAAATTGACTCATTGACTTCAAATGCAATTGGTGAAATAGGTTTGGTGAAAACTTGTGGAACCACCCAAAGTTCAAGGAAATTTCTGTGACACTGCCAGAGGCGTTCTCGTGCATCCCTATTCATTAGCAGGAAAGCTGTTTTCAGTAATCTTACAAAGCATAATATAAGGCACTTACTGGATTTGTGGGCATTTTTCTGCATGTGGCAAAATTACGCACCACCCCACAGTTATTTAAGTCGTTGGCCCGGGAATAGCATATTTTTTGTATATCTTTGCATTTGTATGGATTGGAACTTGTGTCCCAAGGAACTCTAGCTTTATCTACTTGGAGCATTGTGATAATTTCCACTTTTTCGAAACATCCTTTTTGATGAGGAGGAACTCCATGTTTTCATGAGTCTATGGGTGGGAGTGTGTGTAGTGGTTGATTTGCACTATAAATTGAACTGTATTTGATCTGTTGGTTTATTTAAACTTTTTTGTATTGTGTACTGTGTCTTTATCCCTTTTTAGTGCTACTTATCTTACTTTTATTGGCTTAACTAGATGCTTTCACTGTGCATGTCTTTCTGGTGTGCTGCTTAAAGAATGCCTTAACACACGAGAAAATGAAAATCGGGAGGGGGGGGGCAGGGGCAAGCATGTTTAGTGGGCTCTCCTCATGCCCACTGCTCCCCCCGTTCTGACGGCACAACTATGTAGTACACCTGCTTATAGTGCTCCTGGGCTGCGGGCGCACAAACAAGGACGCGCGTCAACGAGCAGCGCCTGTGCAGTCAGCCGTGACCACCCTGACCAGAAGTAAGTTTGGGGGATTGTTAGGCTGTATCAGAGGGAGACACAGGAGAACGGGGGAGTGGTGGGCATGAGGAGAGCCCACTAAACATGCTTATCCAGCTATCCATAATGAGGTGAGAGGACATGTGGGGGGGGGGGTGAATTGCATCACTGGGGGACATCTGGTGAACTGGGGGGGAATATAATAATGGGGTATATGTTGGGGTTCCTGGAGGGGAGAACCTAATACTGGGGGCACATCTGGCTATAATGGGGGCACTAATCCTGGGGGCACATCCGGCTATAATGGGGGAACACCAATCCTGGGGACACATCTGGCTAAAATGAGGGGTGCTAATCCTGTCTATCTACAGTATACTTTATACTGGGCAGTGGCAAATACAAGTGACACATCTGACTATACTGGGGGGGGGGGGGGGGAGGGGTTAATACTGGGGGGACATAATACTGGTGGTATGGTTTTTATCTACTGTAGCACTTTTTATTTTTAAACTGGAATTAATAAAACTGAGAAATAATGCTTTTCCCCCTCTTTTTCCAATTAAAATGCATAGAAAACTATTTTTCTTGGAAAAAATACACCCCAATGAAAGTCTGCTTTGTGTTGAAACCCCCTCCCAATATAAATCATTTAGCTGTTGTGAGTAGGGATAAAGTTATTGCTGATTAAATAGGGACATATCTAAAAGGTCAAAACTGCTCTGATCCAGCGGGTCTGGATGCGAAGTGGTTAATAATAATATGGTCATCTAGAAAGTAACAGCCGTTTTCATCTAATCATTTAGGGGAAAATTGTATTTATTTTATTAAAGACTCCCTGGCCCATATGCAATTATTTTTTTTCTCCTGAGTTTTCTACTAGGTCAGGGGTGTGAAACTCAAATACAAAGTGGGCCGAAATTGTACACTAGACAAGACAAGACAAATAACATTTATATTGCGCTTTTCTCCTTGCGGACTCAAAGCGCCAGAGCAGAGCAGCAGCCACTAGGGCGCGCTCTATTGGCAGTAGCAGTGTAAGGGAGACTTGCCAAAGGTCTCCTACTGAATTAGTGCTGGCTTACTGAACAGGCAGAGCCGAGATTCAAACCCTGGTCTCCTGTGTCAGAGGCAGAGCCCTTAACCATTACTCAATCAGCCACTAGGACCTAGTCACTAGAAAACCTCAATCTCTACTGGCCACCTTCCTCCCTTATAAAGTTCTCTGGTGGCTAGTGGTCCTCCCTCCCCTATACTGTTCCCTGGTGTCTAGAGACCCCCACCTTCCCCTATACATTTCCCTAGTGTTTAGTGCTTTCCTCCTACCTCCCCATATGGCTTCCCTGGTGTTCTAGGGCTTCACCTCCAATATAGCGTCCCTGGTGGTCTATAGTGGGCCAAACATAATTCAAAGTGAGGAAACCACTTGAGGGCCAAATGTAATGGCTCTGAGGGCCACATTTGACAGAGTCAAAGTTTGACATGTATGTTCTAGGTTATATTTTCACACCTTGTCAGAAAATGACTTTTAAATAATTATTACAAAATAAATAATTTTGATAGTACTTTTTTCACCAACTTTTGGGTACTTTTTCAATTGTAAAATGCTAAAAAGTTATTTTAAAGAGAAAACGAAAATGATCTCTTAGTAGGTAAATCAGAGAAAAAGTGAATTGCACATTTCTTCACATAATCAACTCCTTTATTTAAAGTTTAAGAATGACAATTGAATCATGCCTTAAGAAAGCCCCATCTGTCCTTATAAGGATAAATATGATCACAAGCTGTATAGATTTCTTTCGGATTGTGCACTTGTTTCTATATTTTTTGGGGGGGGGGGGGGGGGAAGGAAACAATGATTAAAGAAAAAAAATTGCGTCTGGCAGGAAGACTGTGTGAGGGATGTACAACCGGAGAAAGTGTCACACTAACACCACTAAAAGCAAGAACAAAAACCTGATCCAGTACTGAGAGCTGGTTGTGTTGGTAGCAGTGAGTTGTCAGAGACAGTTCAACTGCTGGAATGAACTATGCAGTGTTCAGCACACTCAAACCCCGCACAACGAATGACCCAGCCTAGATAATTATACATTTAAACCTTTCTCTTTTCTATCGATTCAGCTTTTCTATCGATTCTACCCTCTATACTGCAGTATTGTGCCTGTTGTTTGAAATTGTGCTTGATGTAAAAAGCACAATTGAAATGGAGTACGTCTCCCCAAGGCTGCAGTGAGCTGGCAGGGATGACACACTCATGCAGCATATGACTGTGCCAGTGATCAGCGGAATAAGGACAGGCTTATTCTCTTCGCCATGTCTGCAGAGATATTAGAACTGCTGCCGTCACACACACTGAAAGATCTCTACCTACAGATGACAACGCAGCACTCACATTACACAATACACACACACACACCACTAAAACACTGTATAGGAGCACTTAGGAGCCATATTTTTGTGCATAACTTCAGTAATTATCCAAATTATTGCAGTGTTCATTTGCAGCCCAAAAAATAGAACAATTAATACATGTCTGCCTTGACGGCACTTTAAAACAAGGCTTGGGTTAACCACAAGACATACTCCAGCAAATGAAAGGGTATTCCCAGAGCTATAATTGGGTAGTATCACTGGCTCAGAGTCAAAGCACAGGAAAGAGAAAGCCTCCCACTAGTTATTTCAGTCCTTCATTTCTCTGCACAGAGTTCTCTGTAGCATAAAAAGAGGTTCTTCTGCTGGCTCTCAGCCAAGGCTGGCACTGAGAAGCAGCTTCAGGAGGTCAGACAGACAGAGGAATCAGCAATTATAGGAGACATCCCTGGATGAGGAGCACACACACTACCAAAGCCAGCCATGATTAACCCTCGCACATAACCCATAAAAGAGGGGAGACTTCCGCTGGAGCAGCAGGTTGAGAAAATGAAGATAGGAAGAATACATTACACACTTAACAGCCATATTATGTAATGAGAGTCGGTAGTACAGAAGATTCAGCAGCACCTGAGGTTGCAGATATAAACGTTCAGTGCAACCGATATTCATCTATTGGAGGTGATGCACCATATGAGTAACTGGCAATGTATATATTGTTGAGACTCACGTCATGAGATCTTTGAGATCATTCAGAAGGATTTAGGAAAGTCAGTATTTCAGCGAATCAGCGATTATCAATTGGCTTTTGCTGACTGGAGTAGGTAGACCAGCTGTACATATAAAATAGTTCCTCCATGCTGTTTGAGCAGAAGTTGCTTGTGGCAGTGATTATATGCGTTCTAGAAGAGAAAAGGGCGTCTAGTTACAATTATCTTATTCTATGATCTGGAAAAATGACACTAATAATCTATCTCCCTCTAAAGTCTGGTACACACGTTCAATTATGTTTGGCCAATCACTGACCAATGTTATCACCTCCATGAAGTATGAGGGTTTAACGACACAATCTTGTAATATACATGCTCATAATATTTCATATCTGTTGACGGTTATACTACATGGAGGTGGTACAGCGTATCCACATTCAGACGCAGTAACTCTTTCCTTCTAGTTTTGTTCTCACTGGCTCATCAGTGGCTTGAGGATCGTCACTACGTCTGACGAATTTATGAAAATGCAATATTCACAAACTATTTGCTAATTGGTCTGACTGTTACATGTAAGTGCTTGCCCCTTACTACAACACATACCTGCCTATGTTATACAGTGTAACCAATACCATCTAATCCCTAAAATAGATTTATACATCCTAAAAAAAATCAACACCACAGGCAGGAAGATATTAGCTTAGAGGAACTGTCACGAAAATCTTAAAATTGAAAACACATACAAATAAGAAGTACATTTCTCCCAAAATAAAATGAGCCATACATTACTTTTCTCCCATGTGGCTGTCACAGTAGGTAGCAGAAATATGACATTACCTACAAGCTTTGGGCTAGTCCATCTCTTTATGGGGGATTCTCAGCATGGCCTTTGTTCTTTATAAAGACATTCCCTGAAAATGATTAATACAAAGATGCTGGCCAGCCTCCCTGCTCGCTGCACACTATTTTGGCAGTTGGACAGAGCAACTGCCATTCACTAAATGCTTTTAAAAATAAAGAAATCCCTGAGAACCCCCTATGAGTATATGGGCTAGTCCAAAATCTGTCGGTAATGTCACATTTCTACTAACTACTGTAAGTGAAAGCAACATAGGAGAAAAGTAATTTATGGCTCATTTTACTCTGGGTTTTACATTTTATGTGTTTTCATTGTATGCGTTTTAAATTTTAAGATTTTTTGCAACAATTCCTCTTTAAATGATACAGTATATATTACTCCTATCATATATTCTATAATCTCCAGATATATTTGAAGATAATGCAGTAGTCCTTATTATACAGCACAGGTGGGAACTGCCTGATGCTGGATATGTGCCTGTGTTGGTTGCTTGAGAATTGAAGCAACTGGGCCTAAAATCTAACACTAACCTCCCCCGTAGATGAAATGCAGAGCGGTGCGCAATGGAAACAACTTACAAATCCTCTGGGCACCGGTCCTCTTCCAGCTGCTTTGCTGCGTCCTCTGTGTATGGCTGCCAAAGCGTGCATGTGACCCAATGTGGGTCAGGTAACACACCAGGAGCCGTACAAGGATGCAGCACAGCAGCTGAGAGCTGCAGGAGTGAACAGGACCAGTGCCTGGACGATTTATAAGTTGTTGCTGTTGCGGACCGCTCTGCAACTTAAAAAAAAGAATGCCCTATTCTCCACCAACCAGGCATGCTGGTTGGTTCAGACTGCAGGATGCCCGGGTTACAGATAGCTGGAACTTTACTTTATAAACCTCACAAATGTTTACCTAATATAAACCTTACAATTTAGTTGAACCTCAATCATTGGCTATTATTTCTATATACTAGTCGCACTCTCTCCATGTCAATGTTTTTAAGTTAAGACCCACTTTGTTTCTTATTGTGCAATGAATTTAACTTTATGACGTCTCCTCCAATGCAGTTTTAACCTCTAAACTCCCATAAAGTGCAATAAAGCCAGGTCATTATATATTATTTATATCAGGTGTACCCATTAGGTAGATTGTGATCTACCAGTAGATTGCAAAGGACACCTGAGTGATGTACGCATCATATTCTGCGCCTTTGACTTGGATGAGCTTAGTGCAATATGCTGTCCTGAAGTTTTGCACAGCAGTGTAGAGCTTTATGATGTGTAGCAAGGTGGAGAGCCATACATCATTAAGAAGTGAAAACATGAAAAAAAGCCTTTGTGTTGCTATTTGCTAGTAATTACTAGAAATATACGTGGCATTTAGAATTTTAGTTAACTTTGACAGTTGTCCTTTAAGTTCAGGTTTGCTGGATTGCTCACAACACTATGGTTCCTATCATGGAAGATGCTTTAGTAATTCAGACCTATGGTCTCTAGAAATGTTTGAATATTGGAAATGTAAAGGCAATACTTAACAGTAATGAAGAATTGATTGCAAGCTCTTGATGATTGTTGTTAGCACTGCTGGTCACAGGTCCAAGGAGTGGATGTCAGCAAGGCTGCACAGCTATGCCAGGACTGCTGCAAAGGCTTGTTTGGGAAGTATGACCCATGTTTGTGCACAAACCTTTCCATAAGTATCTGATGTGTATCACACACTAGATTTCAGAATTATTTTTTTAAAAATATCTATTGGACAGCTGCATTGTACTGTTCGATTCAGTGCAAAGCTACTGGGCCATTCAACTGCTGCCGTTCTTGCTCCGCCAGTGATTGATCTAGATTCTCTATCTGGAACGATTGAGCTATTTGACCAATTTTGTCTGCAAGTCGATCGATCACTCGATTGCCTACACCAGGGGTCTCAAACTCAATTTACCTGGGGGCCGCAGGAGGCAAAGTCAGGATGAGGCTGGGCCGCATAAGGAATTTAACAATCGCGGCACATCGCCGCCTCTGCCCGCCCCTCTCACTCTTTCTTCACAGAGAGGGGCGGGGAGAGGCAGCGATCCGTGCGGCGATTGACATCAGGAGGGGCAGAGCTGAAGCTGAAAGCTCTGCCCCTTCCAGGAAATGCCAGCGGATTGCCCCCCGGGCGATTTGGGGGCTCTGCAGCCCTTGTTTAGCGGCGGGGATGCGGCGGATTACTTGGGAGCACTGAAGCGAACTATAAGGAAGCTTTTGCCAGTGAGGGCCACAAAATATTGTATCGAGGGCCGCAAATGGCCCGAGTTTGAGACCCCTGGCCTACACCATTGATTTTTAGTCGATTTGAGCAGAGTGATCAAATTGGCTGCAAATCGCCGGGAGAAGCTGTTGCATGTATGGCCACCTGTATTCTTTCTTTGGGTTACTAGAGCAAACTAACACAGGAAGCATTTTTCCTTGTTTGATGTTACTTGCTGGAACTAGCTTGCACATTATGCACGCCTTACACTTTTACAAGCAGGCATAACATAAATGGGTGCTGTTTCTTGTGACTCTCAGAATTCCATTTGTAGATAAGCTGGCCAATGACATAAACTGGTGGTTAAACATTTCCAAACCTGGCAGATCTTCAGGAAACCACCCTTCCAGTCAAATGTATATTTGTACCTTTCTTCAGGCACCCAGGTATGAGTGTTAATGTCGTTGGGAGAAAGAGGACTGTTTAGTGCTCAGCTCCAGGGGGGAAAAAAATGACACCAATATAGAAAGGCATTCGAGTGTATTTTTGTGTTTTATTGCTTTCTGTATTCCAATTTAAGATACTTTCTAAAGGTGCCATAAATGGTAGAATTTTTATGAATGGATCTAAAATATCATTGACTTGATAAATTGGGAATAATAGATTGGAAATGACATTAGTATCCGAATATAAATATTATTAATAGGGTTGAATATTTACTGATGTCAAAAATTCTATATCAATAAACTTTCTTTGATTTTGCAAAAATTATTTTGGAGATTTATTATATTTGAAAGAGAAAACAAAAACCAAAAACAGGCACTCTAGTGATGCAAGGCAAGACTGCTTGGTACTACACCATTGGTGCCACGTTACGCTTGGCACAGGACATACAATCTATATATTTAATGGGCCATAAATAAACATCTATATTTTATTCAACACACAGATCTAATTTGAATATCAACTTTTGCTTTTGGATATCTAAAACCATATTTAGAGGGTACACTGATTTCACCCATAATGACCAATTATAAATATTTTCAATTACAGCTTGTCAAGCAAGCTCATGGTGAACCAGAACTTTTAGGAGTGTGTAAATGGCTTAGGGCTCTTTCACACTAGAGGCTGCGGTAGAAAAGGCTGAAAGTCAGCCTTTTGCTTAACGCCAATACATAGCGTTTTCAAAGCCTTTTGAAAGAGTTTTACAGCCCATATGAAAACGTCCTTTTTTTTTTCTTCTATAAAAATAAGTGAACAAGATAGCTGTAAAACGCTTTGAAAAGGCTTTGAAAACGCTGAAGTTGGCGTATTCCATTGATTATCATTGAAACGCCAACAGCCAACTTTGGCTGTTAACAGCCCTGAAAAAGCTCCTGGGAGCGTTGAAACGCAACGCTTCAAAACGCCGAGTTAGATGTGAAAGGTAAAATGAAAGTCTATGGACTTTCTTTTACCTAGCAAAACGCCAACTTCAGCCGTGGCGTTAAAACGCCGAAAAATCTCTCTGGTGTGAAAGGGCCCTAAAAGGGACCAAAAAAGCCCTCTTACTAAAATGCTGTGCTGTGTTTTGAGAAGGCAAATTTCTGTTTTGCTAAATGTTTGAAATGAGTCTGTACAGGTAGGACTATCTTGGCCCGTGAGTCTTCAGCAATAGACATTACTGGATATATTCAGCCATTGTTATTGTACGGTGTTATTTTTTAGACTGTAGTGAGATGTAAAACAAGAACGGACATTGTATAAATACACACACACAGTAAAGCAGGCGTTACGTAGGGTAAACGTGATGGATCGTTTTATAGATTTTAGCCCTTGAATGTGGCTTTGTTCTCACTCATTATGAGATGTTTTGTTTGCCAACTGTGCCCAAGACGCACGTTAGGATCCTAACAGCAAGACCACAGCTCATCACTGCATGCGCCATCAGCCAGGCTTTGTGAGTCATCCAGATGCACGCTGGGTAGCCGTATCGGGTGCTCTGCACACCTCTCACCTTGACATTTGAGAAGATGCAAACCAATATAATGACACATTAACAGCCTCTGTCCCCCGCCTACACACAGTCACAGTGAGAGCCTGCCAGGGAATCTCCTGCTACGACAATATGGTTAACCCTTTGCCTTTGTGTGCAGACAACCTCTCTGCAGCAGAAGTGTATTAACTAATCAGGTCTCCCTTCACTGCAGTGACTGGATACCACAGAGGACTAAGGAGCAGATATGTAACAAAGCCTTTAGCACTTACCCACGCACAATGACTGTAACCTTATTTGTGCTTCCTGTCAGTAAACTAAAGTTGACTAACATCTTTAATGGTTATTACAAGCGTGGAAGGCTAAGCATAGCAGACACAGATAAACACCCACACACCATTACAAAAAAAAAGCAATAAAGAAAAAATCAATGATTTAATAAACAGATGGAAAATTGCCTATTGTCACTAATTAGTTAAATTACTTCAATCAATGAGTTACAGTTTAGGATAGGAATGCCATAACATCTCATCACATCTGTCATAAAGAAAAGATTCTTGTCGACCAGTAAAGATGAGCAAAACAGCCAATTTTTTAATTATCAGGAGAATTAGAATCATTTTTATTTGCCAAGCACGGCTGGGTTGTGCCTGGAACTGGATTCAGCACATACTGGACTCAGAAAGTAGGAGACAGAACACAAAATAACAGTAATGTAAGCATGATACATTAAAAGGCAGTCATTCAATAGACAGTTGTTAAAGGCAGCCAGCACCCAGCGGCTGAGAGTTCAATAGGTTGACATCAGAGGGAAAAAAGTTGAAATGCCTTGGGGTCCTGTTTGAAATGGCCCAAATGGAAGCCGACTGAAGAAGCAGTTGCCTGGGTGTGGGGAATTGTTGGGGATCCTCAGCGCTCTCGAGTGCAGTCTGGAGTTATAAAGGAGGTCAAGTGGGGGGAGGGGTTCCCGAATAATCCTCTACCACGGATCTGATGACCTTCTGTAGTTTGTATCGGTCAATGGTGGAGGAGCTGGCGTACCAGACCAGGAAGGATGAACAGAGGACAGATTCAATGGTCGTTAAGTAAAAGCGCATCAGAAGCTCCTGGGCCATACCGAACGTCTTCAATTGGCGAAGGAAAAACAGTCCTTGCTGGGCTTTCCTCTGCATAGAGCTGGTGTTGGCCTTCCAGTGAGGTAATTTTTTAAGGAAAACTCATTTTAGAAAATAAAAGTACCGTAGTGTATTTCGAACATTTAAAATAGGTAAGGGGATACTAATGAAGTCCTTTACTCACTCTCTGCAATGCATTACGTAGCAATAGGGGATGCAAAAATTGTGACCACATTGGGGACCCTGGACAAGAATGGTCCACCAGGGTCCCCTTCAACCACCATATTAGCTATGTGTGCTTTAAATAGTGTTAAAGAGACTCTGTAACAATTTTTCAGCCTTAGTTCTTCTATCCTATGAGTTCCTATGCCTGTTCTAATGTGCTGGGCTTACTTCAGCTCTTCCTAATTACACCGTCTCTGTAATAAATCAATGTATCTTTCCTCTGTCCTGTTTGTCGGGCTAAGGCTTTGATTGTGTGGAATGTGCAGGGCTGCTTGTGATTGGTAGAAGCGATACACACCCTCTGCAGGCCCCCTGCATACTCACACACTATGCTTAGCTGAGCCTATTAGAAGCTGGTTAGTTTGTTTGTAAACATTGCCTAAAACTGTTAATACAAGCCAGGATTGCAGCAGAGAGTGGCAGAAACAGCACAGAGGGGCACAGGAGAAAATAATGAATAGAATGGTATGCTTTTTATTGTAAGAATATTAGAGTACAGATTCTCTTTAATCATTAAGGCTGGTTTCACACCAGGACGTTGCGTTTTAGGGGACGTTATGGTCGCATAACCTGCCCCTAACGCAACGCCTGGTGCTCCCTGCTTTGGACGTCAGAGTGAGCCGCGTTGTGGTGGCGTCCGTGATGCGCACTCTTGGACGCATGCGGCATCACGTGGTCCCGCCGGCCAATCGACACACAGAGCGGCCGCTCCAGGAAGTAAACACTGCACGTCACTGAGTGCAGTGAATGTTAATTAGCCATGTGCCTGGCCGCTCTCCGCTCCTACCCAACGTTACTGAGCATGTGCAAACTGTCTAACACGGCTCTGCCACTTACAAAGTACTGCATGCAGTACGTTATATTATGGCGCAGCGTTACACTGTAACGCAACGTGAGCACTGTGAACAGCCCATTGATTTTTCATTGCTGTGCGGTGGGGTGCGTTACAGGTTGCTCTAACGTGCGCCTGCAACGTCCCACTGTGAAACCAGCCTTAAACTAATGGTTTTCCTCCCACAAAAACTTAAGTGAGAAGAATATGGAGGATGTCATATGTATTTCCTGTTAAACAATACCAATTGCCTGGCAGCTCTGCTGATCTATTTGGCTGCAGTAGTGTTTGAACCACACCAGAAACCTGCATGCAGCTAATCTTGTCAAATCTGACAATAATGTCAGAAACACCTCCTCTGCTTCATGCTTGTTTAGGGTCTATGACTGAGGGCATATTCACAGTGAGACGTTGCGTTGTAATGCAGCGTTAAATGTGACGAAGAGGCTACGCTAAAGCAGCATAACAACGCAACACAAAAAAGGTGATTACGCACATTAACACTGCGTTACCGTGGCATACAGTAGATACAGTGGGGCATACAGGCAATGAAAAGTATGCCTCTCTGTATCTGTTAACTTCTGCATTTAGGTAACGCACTGCATGCAGTGAGTTACCATAACACAACATTTACAACGCAACAGTAATGTCACACTGGGAATGTTACATAGGCTTAACATTGCAGTGCGTTAAAGAGACACTGAAGCGAGAATAAATCTCGCTTCAGTGCTTATATTCAGCATGTGTGCCCCTGCTAAACCGCCACTATCGCGCGGCTAAACGGGGGTCCCTTACCCCCCAACCCCTCCCCCCTGCAAAATCAACTACCAACTTGATCGTAGATTTTGCTGCTGTTGAGGCAGGGCTAACGGCTGCAGCCCTGCCTCTCAGTGCCGTCTATCAGCGGTGCATCGCCGCCTCTCCCCAGCCCCTTTCAGCGAAGGAAGACAGAGGGGCGGGGGAGAGACGGAGATACGCGCTTAAAGATGCGCATGAGGCAGGGCTGCGGCGGTTAGCCCTGCCTCTATGCGGAAGAGATCCCCAGCGAGGACGGAGGGGATTTGGGGGGTAAGGGACCCCCGTTGTGCGGCGCGATAGCTGCGTTTTAGCAGGGGCACACATGCCCCTGCTGAATATGAGCTCTGAAGCGAGATTTATTCTTGCTTCAGACTCTCTATAACCTGCACTATAATTACTTTATAACGCAGGACAGTAACGTCCCACTGTGAATGTGACCTAAATGTGTTAGAGGCAGAGGATCAGCAGGACAGCAAGGCAACTGGTAATGTTTAAAAGGAACTAAAGAGAAAGGGAAATGGCAGCCTCCATTTCCCTCTCTCTGCAGCTGTCCTTTAACTCTCCGACACTTTACAGCTAAATAAATAATTTTGTCTAGAGTTGAGGAAACTAGTATCTAGTTAAAGATAAATTCCTTATTGTCTATATAGTAAACCTACTTGCCTGTGTCACACATTAAAATTAGCAGTGTAAAATTCACCATCCCCTCCCAGGTAACTACACCTATTAATAGTGAAAGCTGCTATATTGCATGCTTAGATCATATCCATTACAGACAGCGAGCAGTGCAGTGAGAAACAAAAGCAGTTTATAGCATCCAATCACTTCAGTGGCCACACAGAAGCTATCTTCTATTTGTTTTGTGTAAGCACAGACCTATCTATAGCAGTATGTGGATCACATGAATATCCTCTGACAGCAGGGAGAACTAAAGAAGACCACACATGCATCAATCTTCCCTGGCTGATTCAATCACTCTGATCGAATCTGCCGAATATCTTTAGCACACCATGCCGCCCGCATCAATCGTAATTTTGATTGATGGTGGAATCTGTTGAAAATATTTTTGTGCAGTGCACGGGTGGTTTTAAGCCCTCTCTGATCAGATTCACATTAGAGAGGAATTGATCTGTTTGCCTTACCTTAAAGTGCACCCAAATTAAAAATACAAGATTTCAGAAATAAAATCTATTTTCTAAATTATAATAATAAATAGCAGCCTATTTTCAGCTGCGTGATGACAAATATAAAATATTTTACATTTATTGGAGGAACCCCTCCCTTCCTTTCAAATTGCCGGGATTTTTCCGGCAAACTGGTGGAGTAGATGGTGTCTGGCAATGGAGGAATTGCTAATGACTGCCCCCAGTATAACCCTGGCTATGAAAAGAGAAGGGTGAAAAGCATGCACTGAAATGATCATAGGTTTGAAGGAGTGTTTATTTATCTTTGTATGTGTCAGAGTGGTACAACTAAATATTTTTAATTAAAAAAATGTGGGGTTTGGGTCCGCTTTAACCTAAAGTCGACTCAGCAGCACTGAAAAGGCTTGGTTTCTTTAACAGTTTCACAGCATCAGAACTTTGTTTCTCTTATACAAACCTCATTTTTAGCTGCACAGAAGAAAACTGCCCAGGCTTTTTTCCCCTGATGCTGTGCAAAGCATGATGGGATTTCTGATGTTGTTGTTCTCTTTCTGCTGTTTTGGTGCAATTTTTTTTTTTTTTTTTTTTTTTTTTTTTTTACATTTTGAATTTGACATTTGAAGCCTAGCGTGTGCAGCTGGGAGGGGTAATCAGGACACAGGACAGTTGGAACTGTGTCTCATGCTCCCTGTCACCTCCTTTCAACCAAAAAGATGGCTGCCCCCATGACAAAGATGGCAGCCCCCATAAATCACAAACATTTGCCTGTTCTTTTAAAACAGGGTGGGTAAGAGATTATATTACCTATCTATTCTAATTAACATAACTAATGTAACTTGATGACAGTATGTTTGTTTAGGCTGAAGTTCCCCTTTAAGTGTGCACTAGAGATGATGGATGAAATACTAGTTCTTCAGGCTTGATCCAAATTTTGTTACAACTAGTATAAAGCTTGAACTTAGGAGAACATGGTTTTCTGTATTTTGCATTCCTACATTTTTGGGTAAGTTTTGGAATGCATTTGCCTTTTTTCAGTAGTTTGCCTTTTTCAATAGCATAAAATACAGTATCATATTTGTTTAATTAATAACGCATGTAAAAATGCAGTCCTCTGTGTCTCCATTCTAACCACTTCGCATCCAGACCTCGTTTCCCCCTTATGGACCAGAGCAGTTTGGACATTTTAGCTATGTCCCTATTATTTTTTCCCTCAAATAATTTTGTTTTCTTTGCATTTTACTAGCAAAAAACAAAAAAAACTATTTCTCAATTTTACTAATTCCAGTTTAAAAATAAAACGTGCAGCAGACAGTGCCAGAGATGTGCACAGGAGCAATGGCCAACCATGCTTCTGCTAGATAGGCTTAGATAAAGTCACAGAGGACGTAGATATACTTTAGTGGTGGATAAAGTGGTTAATACATTATGTGCATTTTGCATGGGTTTTTGAGAAATATGCAGTAAGTTGTGCGTTTTGAGATACACACATTGTAAAACACACATATATGCATTTTTCATGCGGCCCATAGACTTTCATTATGTGCAAAAATGCATGCATTTTTTCGCAATGCTAGCGATTCTGCCTAGTGTGCTCCTAGCCTGAAATTGACACATGGGGGGGGGGGGGGGGGGGGGGGACGGTAGACTGACCACCGGTCCAGCAGTCATCGGGAAACAAAATGCCGATACTGCTGCACACCCAACCAAGTTTGAGCGAGATGTATCCTACATGCTGAATTCCTACAGAAATCGATTGGAAGCATGATCGGGCAGCCATGTTGCAGCATCAACCTTTACCAGATTTGATCTTTATCATTATTGAATCTGCTGTAAATCAAGTAATGTATGGGTATCTTGATCCTGTTCTGTAATTCTACAAGGCAGATGCTTTAAATAGGAGCATTTGGAATATCAAAACAAACCTCTCATGAGCTCAGAGGTAGTAACACAGGAATTCAACTGGGTCAAAAGA
The DNA here is from genome assembly GCF_040937935.1 of Hyperolius riggenbachi. Classification (NCBI taxonomy): domain Eukaryota; kingdom Metazoa; phylum Chordata; class Amphibia; order Anura; family Hyperoliidae; genus Hyperolius; species Hyperolius riggenbachi. Next base: position 153,706,599 of record NC_090653.1, on the reverse strand, counting down.
AGGTGAACTGGCCCTTCATACCGGTTAAGCACTTCTTTCCTATTTTCCCTTTAGAAGTAATAATACAAGCTCTGTAGCAGATCAAGCGTCCTCTTTATTAAATAAGCCTGTTCAGGGTTAATTCTGCAGTAGCTGAGCTGTCCCACACCTTCATTCATGAATGAAATCTTATTAAAATTTATCATAGTACTGGACAAGGGATTCTAGGCGATTACTATTGTGATATACAATGCACTGCAGCTCATTTATCTACAGAGAAAACGCAGCTCCAGCGTAGAATTAAAGGATAAAAAGATCATGTTGATATTCTGGGGACAGCATGTTTGCAAGCCGATTTAGGCTTATAAAACTGCAGTAAGTGTTGTCAATGAAATTATGTGATAAGCTTGTAGTTTGTTCAGTCTTTCTAACCTGTTCATCAATGAGCATAATAACAATTTAAAAGCTGTGTAGTGTTATTTGTTAATCCTTTGTGGATTAAAATTTGGACAAATGACAAAGGAGTCTAAATTAGCGCATATGTTATAGCTAAAGATGGCTCGAATGGTTTGACCACAAATTAATTTGCGCAAAATTCGGTGGCTCGCGGTCATTCGAACTTTATGGCGGTTCGACCCGCCTCCTACACTACATTGTTAGGGTCAACTTTGACCCTATACATCACAGTCAGTAGACACAGGGTAGCGAATCAGGCTACACTCCCTCCTGGAGCCCCACCCCCCACCCTTATAAAAGGCAGGCAGCGTCAGCCTTTTCACTCACTTGTGGGGCTGCAGTAATTAGAGAAGGAAGAGCTTGCTGCAGAGACATTAGGGAAAGCTTAGTTAGGCTTGTTAGGTTGCTCTTTCTTGCTGATCCTTATTGCTAAAAAGCAGTGTGTGTGTGTGTGTGTGTGTGTGTGTGTGTGTGTGTGTGTGTGTGTGTGTGTGTGTGTGTGTGTGTGTGTGTGTGTGTGTGTGTGTGTGTGTGTGTGTGTGTGTGTGTGTGTGTGTGTGTGTGTGTGTGTGTGTGTGTGTGTGTGTGTGTGTGTGTGTGTGTGTGTGTGTGTGTGTGTGTGTGTCCCACAGACACTTGTGTTGCATATACAGCCTTGTCGGTCAGTCTTAGCTGCTGGACCTTGGCTCCTTGGTAATTCCTACTGTTTCCTACTGTGCCACTGCCAGGCCCAGCACATTCAGTGACTACTACCTGTGTGTGTGACAGGCAGCTGTACATTTGTAATACCCATCACTGCATATACCTACCTGTTCAGTGCACCCACCAACCTACGTGAGCGCACGCAGTGTGATATTTAATACCACCAGTCACTGTACCTGTTCATGGCACCCAGGCAGCTGCACATTTGTAATACCCATCACTGCATATACCTACCGGTTGTTCACAGTACACCCACCTACCTACGTGAGCACACGCAGTGTCATTGCACCTGTTCACAGTGTGTGTGTGTGTGTGTGTGTAGCTGCACAGTGTATTGATACCAGTCACTCACTGCATACCTGTTCACTGCACATTGTATTAGTCAAGTCAGCACATACCTTTCGCTTCATCCCCCCCTCCCCCCCATATGGGCAAAACAGGCAGAGCCGGAGGCAGGCCACCCGGCAGGTCTGTTCGAGATCGTGCTGTCGTGATTTTGTGCGGCCCTGGACCAAAGTACAGTGTTCAGAAGGCGCGTACCTTCAACCCCCAAGATTGTCAGGACGTAGTTCACTATTTAACACAGAACACCTCATCTTCCTCAGCTTCCGCACGGAAGCGTGACATATATTCCTCCTCCTGCTCTGATTCTGGCGCCCCACTTTACATTCAGTCAGCCGCCACCACCAAAGTGCCATCACCTCAGGGCTCAGCAGTGTGGACATTTTTTTGTGTGTCTGCCTCAGATAAGGGCAATGCCATCTGTACTCTCTGCCACCAAAATTTGAGCCGTGGAAAGACCAAGACCCACATAGGGACAACTTCCTTACGAAGGCACATGATGACAAAGCACAAACTGCAATGGGATGACCACCTGAGGAAAAGCAGCACACAAAAGCAAAGCCACACACCGCAGTGGAAGATACCAGGCCACAATTATTTCTCAAATAAGGCAATACCCAAACTGTACCGTGATGTTGAAAGGCAAGTGGTGTCATCTCTGGCACACAGCGTTGGGTCAAGGGTCCTTCTGACCACCTGGTCTGCAAAGCACGGTCAGGCCTGCCCGAAGACTAAGTCAGTCCCCACACACAGCATCTCTGCCTGCACGCCGTGTGACTGCCTGCCCCAAGACTAAGTCGCTCCCCACACAGCATCTCTGCCTGCAGGCCGCTTGACTGCCTTCTCCGCCACCACCAACAGGGTCCAGGACTCCAGGCGGATTCCTGAATTTTTAAGGCCACTGCTAGCAGCGGCTGCTATAATAATTTTTCTGGTGCGTGTACATGCCTGCCTAATTTTTCGGGCTGCACTGCAACAACAAAAAAGGCATGTACATGTGTCAATTCCCCTTCGTGATCATTACCTTGCAGCGGTGGAGGGGCTTGCGTATCACAATGAAGCAATGACCGCCGGCTATATGAGTGCCTCCGGGTGGGGGGGGACACACCCAAGATAATAAGGTCGTTGCTTCATTGTGGACAGACCAAATTCGATCAGCTGGGCAGTCACTGTTGTTCATATCATTGAGCTATCACAGCCCAGCTACTATATGGGCTTGAAAACCGCCACGGCCTGCACTCTCCCCATGGTGCACGCCTGTCACTACACAAACAGCTGTTTGCAGTGTGTTACACAGCGAGTTTGGTGTGTCAGTGTGAAGCAGTACTCTAATTACACACCCTGATTGATGTATACACATGCAAGATGTTTTAAAGCACTTTAGGCCTCCAATTTAGCATTCAATGTGATTTCTGCCCTTAAAACGCTGCTTTGCATCAAATCCAGATTTCCCCCCGGGACTTTTGGCATCTATCCCACTCCGCCATGCCCCCCTCCAGGTGTTAGACCCCTTGAAACATCTTTTCCATCACTTTTGTGGCCAGCATAAATGTTTCTAGTTTTCAAAGTTAGCATCCCCATTGAAGTCTATTGCGGTTTGCGAAAGTTCGCGCGAACCAAACTTTTGCGGAAGTTCGGGTTCGAGGTTCACAAACCGAAAATTGGAGGTTTGAGCCATCTCTAGTTATAGCTCACAAATAAGGGTAACTATAAGGGCCCGTTTCCACTAGCCGGACGAGACATGCGACAGCACCTCCTTCCTGTGCGAGTATGCAGCCGAATCCTAGAAGCCGTGCCATGCACAGCTATGGGATTCGCTGCCTCCCACATAAAAAAATGCTACAATATCGGCCCAATTGCTAAGGCAAGCGATTCGGACGGCGGCAGCATTATCCCCTATGGCAGAGTTTCTCCACGCAATTTGCTTGCGGAGAAACTCTGCAGATTTGTCCCGATTTCTGCAGCAGTGGAAACAGACCCTAAGGCCTTGGGCACACTAGAGCACTTTTTTTTTTATCGATTTAGGAGTTTTGAGAATTGCCAGAGCCTTTAAAAACGCTTTGCTAATGAAACTGTATGGAGGTTTAAAATTATTCTACAAATTGGAATGCTTGGAATAGCACATCGTCAGATCAGAATCCTGAAACTTTATAGAGAGTTTTTTTTAACTTGGGATGATCAATGAGATGTCAATAAATTCTCCTTGCATTTACATTTTTATGTAAATTATGTGCAGCTCAACATCGGACCAATCAGAATAACGTCCTGTCAATTTTTATTGGTCAAGTTCAAGCTGCATAACATTTACATAAAATTTGAATGAAAGGAGAAATTATTTGCATCGCAATGACCATCCTTAGTATTAATTGATACCATTATTAACAAGAACTTACATTGCATAACTTTTGTCTTTTGAGAGTTGATTCCGTAAATGACTGGTTTCATTAACTGAAAGATCATTTTTTTCCCTTCATGCTGGTCATTTTTTTCATGATGACATCTTTTTAGCAATCCTTAGCCTCAACAGTGGCAGAGAGAACTGTTAATTGTACACTATATAGGCCTCAATTCACTAAGCTTAACTCCTGTCTTTAATAACTCTTCTGAGCTTTTTTTACAGTTATCACCATGGTGATATAATTGTGATAACTGTAAAACAGCTCAGAAGAGTTATTAAAGACAGGAGTTAAGCTTAGTGAATTGAGGCCATATGTCTTTGGTTGTCGCGCATTTGATCCATAACAAGAACGTTTTTTTATCATGTAAATCTATTTTATTGTTTTGCAATAACAGTTACGATTATGTAGTAAAATCTGGAGTGTTCAAGCTTCTTCAATGTACTTAACGACCGCCCCACACCAATGGGCGTGGTCGCGGCGGCAGCCCCAGGACCGCCTAACGCCAATTGGCGTCAAGTCCTGGGGCTGCATTTTGCAGGAGATCACGTGCAGGCTGCACACGCCTCTCCTGCTCGGGGCTATTGCCGCTCGGGAGACTGTAAAGACGGCGTGATCACTGTCTATTTACACAGTACAGTGCTGCGATTGGCAGCAGCACTGTACTGGGGACGAGAGAGCGATCAGCTCTCATAGGCAGAAGCCTATGACAGCCGATCGCCGTTATTAGCTGGCGGGAGGGACAGGGGGGGAAAAAAAAATACACATTTTTATTAACAATAACTACAGATATTTGTAAAAAAAAAAACCTAACAATTGGGGGGCGATCAGACCCCACCAACAGAGAAATCTGTTGGTGGGGAGAAAAGGGGGGGAGGGAAATCACTCGTGAGCTGTGTTGTGCGGCCCTGCAGCTTGGCCTTAAAGAGAACCCGAGGTGGGTTTGAAGAATATTATCTGCATACAGAGGCTGGATCTGCCTATACAGCCCAGCCTCTGTTGCTATCCCAAACCCCCCTAAGGTCCCCCTGCACTCTGCAATCCCTCATAAATCACAGCCACGCTGCTGACAAACAGCTTGTCAGAGCTGGCTGTGTTTATCTATATAGTGTCAATCTGCTGCTCTCCCCGCCTCCTGCAGAACTCCAGTCCCCGCCTGCATCCCTTCCCTCCCTGCTGATTGGAGGGAAGGGACAGGGGCAGGGAATGGAGCTATGCAGGAGGCGGGGGAGCAGCTGAGACAAACTACAGATGTAAATACAGCCTCACAGCACGGCAGTGATTTATGAGGGATTTCAGAGTGCAGGGAGTCCTTAGTGGGGTTTGGGATAGCAACAGAGGCTGGGCTGTATAGGCAGATCCAGCCTCTGTATGCAGATAACATTCTTTAAACACACCTCGGGTTCTCTTTAAAGCTGCAATGGCCAATTATGCAAACCACAGCCTGGTCTTTAGGGAGGTTTGCCACTGTGGTCCTCAAGTGGTTAAAGAGGAACTGTAACCAAGCATTGAACTTCATCGCAATCAGTAGCTGATACCCCTTTTCCCATGAGAAATCTTTACCTTTTCTCGAATAGATCATCAGGGGATTCTGGATGGTTGATATTGTTTTGAAAACCCTCCCACAGTATATCAGGACCTAGGTCCTGACAGTTTCAGGTCTGTGAGCCTTGTTGCATTGTGGGAAAGAACAGCTGTTTCCAACTGCCAAGCAACTGGTATCTCCCTCTGTGCATATGTAGATTTATAAAAAAAAAAAAAAAAAAAAACAACCTTTCAGCCTACTGCATTGTTAGTGGGTGTTCTTAAAGGGACTCCGAGCAGTGCAGAAACTATGGAAAGATGCATATCATTTTAAAGCTCTCTTTCTCCTCTTTCCAATGATATATAAACCGCCGCCCTATGCCTCTTAGTTTTCGCTATTTTTGCGATTGAAATTGCAGCTTCCGCAATTTAATCGCAAAAATAGAGAAAACTAAAAGGCGTAGGGCGACGATTTAGGTGTCGCCAGAAAGAGGAGAAAGAGAGCTTTAAAATGATATCCATCTTTTCATAGTTAGTTGTATTACACAGGGCGACACTTTCCACAGTGTCAGCAGCTCCATTCAGCAGAATGGAGCTGCTGACTTTAGGAAAAAGTCGCCCTGTGTAATACAACTAACTATGAAAAGATGGATATCATTTTAAAGCTCTCTTTCTCCTCTTTCTGGCGACACCTAAATCGTCGCCCTACGCCTTTCAGTTTTCTCTATTTTTGCGATTGAAATCGCGGCCGCTGCAATTTCAATCGCAAAAATAGCGAAAACTAAAAGGCGTAGGGCGGCGGTTTATATATCATTGGAAAGAGGAGAAAGAGCTTTAAAATGATATGCATCTTTCCATAGTTTCTGCATTGCTCGGAGTCCCTTTAAAGATGACAGTTGGTGTTTTCTTTTTTCCATGTCTGCCAGTAGTAAAGATGATTATGCGCAGGCTGATTGTGGATCAAGCAATATGAACAAATTACATGGTGAATATCGATCATTTTTTTTTATCCCTTTCTTTACTTCTCACTTTGCAATGTACTGACTGATGTACTGATTTATCTTTTCCCCTTTTTGGCTAAAGTTCCTCTTTAAAATCTTTGTGGTGTCATAACAAAGGTTATGTAATGTGTGTAATAACCTTTTCATTTGCACTAACAGTCATTTCTTGAAGCATTCGATTTCAAGAGTAAACTCTCTTCGTCAGATTCTCCCCAGACCCCCCCCCCCCCCTGTGTACTGTATGCCTCTATCCCCCCTGTAATAACCCACTGATCACCTGTCAATCACCCCCTGTCACTGCCACCCATCAATCAGCCCCTAACCTGCCCCTTGCGGGCAATCTGATCACCCACCCACACCAATAGATTGCCCGCAGATCCGACATCAGATCACCTCCCAAGTGCAGTGTTTACATCTGTTCACTCCTCTAAACACCCACTAATTACCCATCAATCACTCCCTATCACTACCTGTCACTGTTACCCATCAGATTAGACCCTAATCTGCCCCTTGCGGGCACCCAATCACCCACTCACATGCTCAGATTGCCCTCAGACCCCCCCTTATCATCAATTCGCCAGTGCATTATTTACATCTGTTCTTCCCTGTAATAACCCACTGATCACCTGTCAATCACCTATCAATCACCCCCTGTCACTGCCACCCATCAATCACCCCCTGTCACTGCCATCCATCAATCACCGATAAACACCCACTAATTACCCATCAATCACCCCCTATCACCACCTGTCACTGTTACCTATCAGATTAGACCCTAATCTGCCCCTAGGGCACCCAATCACCCGCCCACACCCTCAGAGCGCCCTCAGACCCCAGCCCTGATCACCTCGCCAGTGCATTGCTTGCATCTATTTCCCCTCTAATCACACCTTGAGACACCCATCAATCACCTCCTGTCACCCCCTAGCACACCTACCCATCAGATCAGGCCCTAATTTGCCCCGTATGGGCTCCTGATCACTCAGCCAAACCCTCAGATCCCCCTCAGACCCCCTTCCGATCACCTCCCCAGTGCATTGATTGCATCTATTTTCCCCTCTAACCGCCCCCCGAGACACCCATCAATCACTTCCTGTCACCCCCCTAGCACTCCTATCCATCAGATCAGGCCCAATACAACCTGTCATCTAAAAGGCCACCCTGCTTATGACCGGTTCCACAAAATTTGCCCCCTCATAGACGACCTGTCATCAAAATTTGCAGATGCTTATACCCCTGAACAGTCATTTTGAGAAATTAGGTTTCCAGACTACACACGCTTTTGGGCCCGTAAAATGCCATGGCAGTATAGGAACCCCACAAGTGACCCCATTTTAGAAAAAAGACACCCCAAGGTATTCTGTTAGGTGTATGACGAGTTCATAGAAGATTTTATTTTTTGGCAAGAGTTAGCGGAAATTGATTTTTATTGTTTTTTTCACTAACTTGTGACAAAAAATAAAATCTTCTATGAACTCACCATACACCTAACAGAATACCTTGGGGTGTCTTCTTTCTAAAATGGGGTCACTTGTGGGGTTCCTATACTGCCCTGGCATTTTAGGGGCCCTAAACCGTGAGGAGTAGTCTAGAAAACAAATGCCTCAAAATGACCTGTGAATAGGACGTTGGGCCCCTTAGCGCACCTAGGCTGCAAAAAAGTGTCACACATGTGGTATCGCCATACTCAGGAGAAGTAGTATATTGTGTTTTGTGGTGTATTTTTACACATACACATGCTGGGTGGGAAAAATCTCTCTGTAAATGGACAATTGAGTGTAAAAAAAATCAAATAATTGTCATTTACAGAGATAATTCTCCCACCCAGCATCTGTATGTGTAAAAATACACCACAAAACACTTTATACTACTTCTCCTGAGTACGGTGGTACCACATGTGTGGCACTTTTTTGCACCCTAAGTGCGCTAAGAGGCCCAAAGTCCAATGAGTACCTTTAGGATTTCACAGGTCATTTTGCGACATTTGGTTTCAAGACTACTCCTCACAGTTTAGGGCCCCTAAAATGCCAGGGCAGTATTGGAACCCCACAAATGACCCCATTTTAGAAAGAAGACACCCAAAGGTATTCTGTTAGGAGTATGGTGAGTTCATAGAAGATTTTATTTTTTGTCACAAGTTAGCGGAAAATGACACTGTGAAAAAAAAACAATTAAAATCAATTTCCGCTAACTTGTGACAAAAAAAAAAAAAAAAAATCTTCTATGAACTCACCATACTCCTAACGGAATACCTTGGGGTGTCTTCTTTCTAAAATGGGGTCATTTGTGGGGTTCCTATACTGCCCTGGCATTTTAGGGGCCCTAAACCGTGAGGAGTAGTCTTGAACCCAAATGTCGCAAAATGACCTGTGAAATCCTAAAGGTAATCATTGGACTTTGGGCCCCTTAGCGCAGTTACGGTGCAAAAAAGTGCCACACGTGGTATCGCCGTACTCAGGAGAAGTAGTATAATGCGTTTTGTGGTGTATTTTTACACATACCCATGCTGAGTTGGAGAAATATCTCTGTAAATAGACAATTGTGTGTAAAAAAAAAATCAAAAAATTGTCATTTACGGAGATATTTCTCCCACTCAGCATGGGTATGTGTAAAAATAGTCCCCAAAACACAATACCACATGTGGTACGGCAATACCACATGTGTGGCACTTTTTTGCAGCCTAACTGCGCTAAGGGGCCCAAAGTCCAATGAGCATCTTTAGGCTTTACAGGGGTGCTTACAATTAGGCACCCCCCAAAATGCCAGTACAGTGAACACACCCCACATTTGACCCCATTTTGGAAAGTAGACACTTTAGGCTTCTTGCACACCAAGACGTTGCATTAGGTGCCACGTTAAGGTCGCATAACGTGCACCTAACACAATGTATGGTGCTGCAAGAGCCGACGGTAGAGTGAGCCGCGTTAGGCGGCTCGATTCCTATAATGTCTCCCAGAGTGGCGCTGATTGGCCAGCGGGACCACGTGATGCGGAGCGAGACACTCCGCATCACGTGGTCCCGCCGGCCAATCAGCGCCCGCCAGTGCAGTGAATATTAAGTAGCCATGTGCGCAGCTACTGTAGCTGGCTCTCCCCGCCTCCTCTCCGCCCCCCACTGCGCATGTGCAAACAGTCTAACGCGGCTATAGCCGCTCCAACGCCGTAGCATGCTGCACTTTGCGCAGAACGTGCAGCGTTACATGTAACGCAACGTGGGCTGTGTGAACAGCCCACTTGTGTTACATTGCTGTGCGTTGGGGGAGCGTTACAGGCGCACTAACGTGCGCCTGTAACGTCTTGGTGTGTAAGCAGCCTCAAGGTATTCAAAGAGGAGCATAGTGAGTCCGTGGCAGATTTCATTTTTTTTTGTCGCAAGTTAGAAGAAATGGAAACTTTTTTTTTTTTTGTCACAAAGTGTCATTTTCCGCTAACTTGTAACAAAAAATAAAATCTTCTATGAACTCACCATGCCTCTCACTGAATACTTTGGGATGTCTTCTTTCCAAAATGGGGTCATTTATACTATCCTGGAATTTTAGCACCTCAAGAAACATGACAGGTGGTCAGAAAAGTCAGAGAAGCTTCCAAATGGGAAAATTCACTTTTGGCACCATAGTTTTTAAACGCTATAACTTTTACCCAATCCAATAAATATACACTGAATGTTTTTTTTTTATTTTTTTTTTTATCAAAGACATGTAGCAGAATAACTTTCGCGCTCAAATGTATAGGAAATTTTACTTTATTTGAAAAATGTCAGCACAGAAAGTTAAAAAAGTCATTTTTTTGACAAAATTCATGTCTTTTTTGATGAATATAATAAAAACTAAAACTCGCAGCAACAATCAAATAGCACCAAAAGAAAGCTGTATTAGTGACAAGAAAAGGAGGTAAAATTCATTTAGGTGGTAGGTTGTATGAGCGAGCAATAAACCGTGAAACCTGCAGTGGTCTGAATGGAAAAAAAGGCTCTGGTCCTTAAGGGGCGAAAAGACTGTGGTCCTCAAGTGGTTAATTAAAAGGCTTAAAATGGTGTATAATATTAATTTTAAAAGTCAATTTTAAGATGACCCTGTCGTGAAGTATGCTGTTAAGCAAAAAGTCTGTCAAATATGCAAATTCCAGTTCAACAGGCGCTTGGGTCCTACCAGATATGAGAATTGAATTGCCAATACTTAATTGGCACTCAGTTAAAGGACCACTATTGCAAAAAAAAATTAAATGCGTATTTATAAGAAGCACATTTCTCCCACAATAATATGCACCATAAATTACTTTTTCTCCTAATGCTGCATACACACTTGAGATAAAAGGCAAGATCACAGACCAATTTTACCCCATTCCATGTAGTATGAGAGCCATACTCTACACAGTCTATTCTATGGAGCTGCACTCCCCATCAGATAAAATCTTTGCAAGATGCTGCACACAAAGATGCCCAAACACATTCAAAAGGCTCATACACACATCAGACTATAGTCTTTGGAAAATGAAAGATCACAGACCAATCTTACCACCCTTCATGTAGTATGAGAGCCATACTCTACACAGTCTTTTCTATGGAGCTGAACTCCACATCAGAAAAAAATCTTTGCAAGATGCTGCACACACAGATGCTGTACAGACACAGAAGATCAGTATCTGCAAAAGATCTGTTCCTGCCAAAAATCCATTCCTGCAAATTGCAATGATAGTCTGAGGTCTGCAGATCATCATACACACATGATTTAATTGACATTCATCTGCAGATCAGACAATCATCTGCAGATCTGAAAATCCATCCTGGTGGATCTGATCTGCAGATGAATGTCAGTTAAATCATGTGTGTATGATGATCTACAGATCTTATAGACTATCATTGCAATTTGCAGGAATGAATTTTTGGTAGGAACAGATCTTTTGCAGATACTGATCTTTTGTGTCTGTACAGCATCTGTGTGTGCAGCATCTTGCAAAGATTTTTTTCTGATGTGGAGTTCAGCTCCATAGAAAAGACTGTGTAGAATATGGCTCGCATACTACATGAAGGGTGGTAAGATTGGTCTGTGATCTTTCATTTTCAAAAGACTATGGTCTGATGTGTGTATGTGGCCAAAAGATCATTATCTGCAAAAGATCTCTTCCTGCAATAGATCCATTCCTGCAAAATGCATTCATAGTCTATGAGATCTGCAGATCCTCATACACACCTTGTTTAACAGACTTCATCTGCATATCTGGCAATCATCTGCAGATCTGAAAATCCATCCTGGTGGATCTGATTTGCAGATGATTGCCTGTTAAACAAGGTGTGTATGATGATCTGCAGATCTCATAGACTATGAATGCATTTTGCAGGAATGGATCTATTGCAGGAAGAGATCTTTTGCAGATAATGATCTTTTGAATGTGTACGGGCATCTTTGTGTGCAGCATCTTGCAAAGATTTTATCTGATGGGGAGTGCAGCTCCATACAATAGACTGTGTAGAGTATGGCTCTCATACTACATGGAATGGGGTAAAATTGGTCTGTGATCTTGCCTTTTCCAAAGACTTTTATCTCAAGTGTGTATGCAGCATAAGTTGCTGTCACTTACAGTAAGCAGTAAAAATCAAACAGATCTGACAGGTTTTAGACTAGTCCATCTCTGCATGAAGGTTTTCAGTATTTCCTTTATTCTTTACAAAATCATTCTATTGAAAGGATCCATACAAAGATGCTTGCGGCCTACCCTCCTCATTTGCACACTATTTTGGCAGTTGGACTGAGCAACTTCCATTCAGTAAGAGCTTTTGAAAATAAAGAAAACCCTGAAAACCCCACTTGAGGAGGTGGACTTGTCCAAAACCTGTCAGAATTGTTCTGCCTAATGCAAGTGACAGCAAGATAGGAAAAAATACATTTATAGTGCATTCTGCTCTAGAACAAATGTACATTTTATGTATATGCATGCACATGCATTTTACAATTTTTCGCAATTGTGGTCCTTTGAAATGATCAGCAAATTCACAAATCCAGATCTGCAAAACCGGAGTACAAATCAGTTAGAAATTAGCTTATGTCTGTTGCTAAGCGAAATGGTCTTCCTGAGAAATCCTGAAAAAAAAATTCAAGTCATCAGTGGAAATGGAATACTCTGTGTAATGAAAAAGACACACAGTAGTGCTGCAGTACCTGTGCAAGATCATTGTTGGTTTTTTTATATAATTTTGTGTGATGCTTCTCCAATGTTACGGCACATATTACTCTTCTGCATTGTGTGAGGTGCGGTATATCACATCACCTGGAACTCCCAGTAACATGTGACACTTTGTTGATCTGATTCTACAGTTGAATCTAGTTATATGGCATTATAGCATGGTTTACTTAATGTTAGTGTTCTCTTAATCAGAATAAAGCTTCCTGATAACTAGGTTATTTGGTTGTCCAAAGGCCAGAAACAGGAGGCTCTGATATTATTGTGTTCATGGTCCCACCCACTGTTAGGACAGGTTGCAGTTATTTTGATGATTATGCACATTCCTAGCATTACTGGACTGTAGGTGGCCACCAGTAGTTTTTTTTTCCCTTTGTACTGCAATTATTTTGCCTCTGTTTTGTTGCTGTATTCATATTTTTGATCCTGCAAGCTTTCTGTTTGAAAGTATTTTCCTGTACACTTATGGTGTATCTGGTGGCCTGACTGTGTATAATATCTTGCCTGGTGTACGTGGGAGAGAAAGGTGGTATTGTAGGCGCGTATGCCAGTAGGTTGTTTTGTTTCCTCCAAGACTTTACTGCATATAAGGGTATGAGAACAAGTGCACCTTCCTTTGGATGCTGCAATCACCCAACTACTGAGGTGTCACATGATACATTTTTCAGTAGTAAGTAGAGACCATGGGTGTAATTTTGTAAACAGCACCCAACCACCTACCTTTTCTGCTGGCTAACCCAATATTGGCAAAGGGATCTGTGACCCAACTTTTGTTATGTCTCCCATTGGCCCATACAGTTTGCTGTGCATTTATGGAATAGTATTTGCAGAACATGAGGATATGCGTTCTTCTTAAAGAGGAGCTGTTAGGTATAGGGTCCCTGAAGAAAAAAAACACATACATCAGTAGCTAAATATTGGCTGTACTTACAGTACATTACATATGCATTTCACTGTCCACGTTTGGATTTCACAGAATATTTATATAGTATTTGCAGAGAATGATGCTCCTGACAGCTCATGGCAGGTTCCATGTTTGTCTGTCTTGTATGAAGCCAATTGTGATGTCATATCCTCCCTTTCCTTGCTTCCTGATGATTCGACTCACAAAAAAGATCAGGATCAAAGATCCTAAGGCTACATACACACATCAGACTATAGTCTTTTGAAAATGAAAGATCACAGACCAATCTTACCACCCTTCATGTAGTATGAGAGCCATACTCTACACAGTCTTTTCTATGGAGCTGAACTCCACATCAGAAAAAAATCTTTGCAAGATGCTGCACACACAGATGCTGTACAGACACAAAAGATCAGTATCTGCAAAAGAGCTGTTCCTGCCAAAAATCCATTCCTGCAAATTGCAATGATAGTCTATGAGATCTGCAGATCACCATACACACATGATTTAACTGACATTCATCTGCAGATCAGATCCGCCAGGATGGATTTTCAAATCTGCAGATGATTGCTTGATCTGCAGATGAATGTCAGTTAAATTATGTGTGTATGATGATCTGCAGATCTCATAGACTATCATTGCAATTTGCAGGAATGGATTTTTGGCAGGAACAGATCTTTTGCAGATACTGATCTTTTGTGTCTGTACAGCATCTGTGTGTGCAGCATCTTGCAAAGATTTTTTTCTGATGTGGAGTTCAGCTCCATAGAAAAGACTGTGTAGAGTATGGCTCTCATACTACATGAAGGGTGGTAAGATTGGTCTGTGATCTTTCATTTTCAAAAGACTATGGTCTGATGTGTGTATGAGCCTTAATGGTTCATGATCCGGACAACACTACTGTGCAGTGAATATTAATTAGCCATGTGGCTAGGAACAATAGCGGACTCATGCAGTATACTCTAACCGAACATGTGCCCTGTGAACAGCACATTTATATTTCAGTGCTGTGAGTTTAGGCTGCTGTTACAAGCTGCTGTAACATGAGCCTGTAACTTCACACTGTGAAAACAGCCTTAGGGCGGCATAGGGAAATGAAGGGGAGGACCAAGGGAGTGCACTCGGGAGAAGAAGCAGCCCCAGAATGCTTTGCAGTATCTGTTATGCGTCTTGCCCACCTCCTTAGGAGCTTGGGAATAACGAGCCTTGCTGTTCAGCAAACATCAAAGTAAGAGAGATTTTTAACTTCAGTAATGCCTTTTTGGCTTCCTTCTAAACTGCTAAACACAGGAGAATAGAGGTTTAAATTAGCTTTTGCAGCCTGACAGTTACTCTTTAAAGCTGAGTTTAGAATAATACATCTGTCTCAGGCTCTTTATAAAATATGAATGCTGAGATCTAGTAATACCATTCACGGAACAGAAAGAATATGGCAATAGATGTCCCAGCTGAATGCCACTAGTGAACAGTTCACTGAATGCTGGAGCCTTTTGTCGATGTCTGGCATACACACTAGCAATTTACAGCCCTTAGACCACCCATGCTGTGTGACAGTTCCCTGCACTGCCACACAATCCACACTGGGAATTTCATGCAGTGCCAGGACTCCTCTTCTCAAGCAAGGACCTCTGTTTATAAATTAGCTGTATGGATAGTAGCAATTCCTAGATGGTTGGTCTGCAGTGTGTATTTGCATGGGAGTGTACACAGGGTTAATTGCTTTTACTAATGGCTTGCAGCATGTAAATTGTCAACTTTACAAGTAAGTGCTGGGCAGTGTCATACCTAGGGAATTTGGATTATTTACAGACCCCCCCCTCCAAAAAAAAAATGATGACAGGGTTGACTGGTTGGGGTGCCACAAGTAATATGTAGCTGCAAATTTTGGGGGATTTTTGGGAAAGTACTCGCCAGGATGTGGACGGAGCTAACCGTTATGAAACTCTGTACTCTATACAGTGCTGCATAAAAAAAAAACCTGGGGGGTACTCACATCGGAAGGGGGCAGCATCAGGGTCCCAATGAGGCTTCCCCCTTCCCTGTAGCTGCAGGCAGTCCAGCGCTCGCTCCCCCGAAGTGTCCCGGAATCCTCCCTCGACAAGCGCCGATTTATTTACCTATCCTGGCTCCAGCGGGGGCGCTGTTGTGGCTCCCCGCGCGGAGATAGGCGAAAATAGCCGATCTCCGTCGGGTCCACTCTACTGCGCAGGAGACTTGCGCCTGCGCAGTAGAGCGGCCCGAAAGCAATCGGCTATTTCTGCCTATCTCCGAGGTGGAGAGCCGATACTGCACCTGTGCTGGAGCCGGGAAGGTAAATATTTACATCCCCGCTGTTCAGGGAGCTTTATCTCCGCCGCCATGGGACCGAGGAGGATGAGGAAAGCCCCAATAGGCTTCGGAGGCTTCCCCCAGGGGAGGTTTTTCTCATTACAGGTTTTCTTTAAAATAAGCCACTAAAATCTGAAAAGAGGAAATGGTCATGGGGGAGACAACGGGGTAGAGAGCGAGGAGACACACTGTCCACGGGACAGGAAGGGGGAAGGGTGCTACATTTAGTGCAGAAAATAGTACAGTCCCCTGCACTTCCTGCTACTATTTTCCTGAATGTTGCCCAAACTATGAAAAAAGGTCCCAGTTGGAAGAACACAGTAGCTGAGCACTACAGTGGCACCTCTAGCAATGGCTACACCCGTTGCTGTGAGCACCTGCAGCCCTATGGTAGGTACGCCACTGGTGCTGTGTCTGATTGTGCTGCCATAAAGATTATGCTGCCCTGCATGTACTGTAGGATCCTGAGCTGCCCCATTTTCTATTACATCAGGGTGCTGATATATAAGGCTTGTTATCTCTGCAGTCATACCTCCTATACGGACCAAATTTTGTTCTGTTCTGTTAAAATCTGGCAGGACTAACAGATTTACAGGGGATTCTCAGACAGGGAACACACTATTCTTTCAGTTTTCTGTGCGCGTTTTTCTGCATACTTTTTCTGCATATCAAGTGCGTTTCTATGCAGGAAAACGCACGCGTTGTTTCACAGCAGGTAATGTAATTGATACAGAAAACTGACAAAATGTGCAGAATTAAGATGCAGAATGTCAGGTTTTTTTTCCTGCGTGCAAAAAACACATTAAAGGAATTATCAGGCAAAAAAAAAAAAAAAAATGAGTTTCACTTATCTGGGGCTTCTACCAGCCCTATGCAGCCACCCTGTGCCCTCGTAGTCACTCACTGCTGCTCCAGTCCCCCACCGCCAGCTAGTTTCGTTTTTACCGACCTCGCGAGCAGTGAGTGACTACGAGGGCACAGGATGGCTGCCTGGGGCTGGTAGAAGCCCCAGGTAAGAGAAACTTTTTTTTTTTTTTGCCCGACAATCCTTTAAAGTGGAATATAACCCAGTATTTCTACTTTGCTCTAAAAGATTATTTACAGCATATAATATACTAACACAATGGTTTTTTTTTTTTTTGTTTTTTTTTAGTAAAACAGCATTTAAAGGGTTACATCACAGGACTGACTTTTTCTTCTGCAGGGGCTGCCGCATCTGAACTGGTTTAGCTTATCTTCTGTATACATTCTTTACTTAATACAATTAAAGGGAACCTTAACTCTAATTAAAAAAAAAAAAAAAAAGTTTTACTTACCTGGGGCATCTACCAGCCCCCTGCAGCCATCCTGTGCCCTCGCAGTCACTCATGGCTCCTCTGGTCCCCCGCTACCAGCTAGTTTAGTTTTTGCCAACTGGGAGTCGGCCGGCCGCCATGCGTATGTTTTTACGCATTCCCGCTGGTGCAGGAAGCTATTGCAGACATCAAGTAAATTTTTACGCGTTACGGTTGTAATGCGTAAAATTTTACGCATTACACCCGTAACGCGTAAAAATGTACTTGTTGATGTCTGCAATAGCCTCCTGCACCAGCAGGAATGCGTAAAAACGTACGCTTGCGGCCGGCCGACTCCTAGTCGGCAAAAACGAAACTAGCTAGCAGCGGGGGACCAGAGGAGCCATGACTGACTGCAAGGGCACAGGATGGCTGCAGGGGGCTGGTAGATGCACCAGGTAAGTAAAACTTTTTTTTTTTTTTTTTTTTTTTACAGTTAAGGTTCCCTTTAAGTAAACATTCTCTGGCTGTGCAGAAACTTATGCTAATGAGTCCTGGAGTGAAACACAGGTCAGAAATCACTGATGGCTGCATTTAAAACAGAATTACAACAGTTATGATTAAAATGCACAAGCAGCTTTCAAAGTAAATAAACTGAACTTTGGGAAGTTATAATTTATAAATGAATTATAATACTTGTGCACAAAAGCAAATATCATAAATATATGGGTTATAACAAGTAGGAAAACACATTTTTGTTGAATATTTTGGCAGAGTTTTAAACCGCTTTAAGTGTGAACTAGCCCATTGATTAACATGAGTTCTCAACTAGTATGAAAACAGTCAAGTGTGTTCTCTGCCTCAGTGTTTTCTTTGTTTTCAAAATCATTTCCTGAACGGCAGTTGTTAAGTCTATTACTGCCAAAATAGTGAGCAAGTGAGTACGGAGGATGGCTGGTATCTTGCTATTTTGACAAACTTAGCAACTGCTGTTCAGGAAATGCTTTTGAAAACAAAGAAAACACTAAGGTGGCCACTAACGATCCAATTTCTAGCAAAAAATTGTTTGAGCGATCAGAAATTCTGATCGGATTGGTTGAAAATAATCTCAGTTGATGAGCACAATTGATTATGAATGATTATAAAAAAAAATCGTCCGACTGGATTTTTGGCAAACCAAATTTTGGATTTTCTTGATTGGTTGTGATAGAAAGCTAAGATTGGTTCAGTGACGGTGTAGTGATCAATTTTTCTTCCAATCAGAATTTCTGATCGCTCGAACGATTTTTCGCTACAAATAGGACCATTAGTGGCCACCTTAAGAATCCCCCTATAAGAAGATGAACTAGTTCAAAACTGGTCGGTTCTATCAGTTTTGAACTGCTTACTTTATTTGCTATAGTGGTCCTTTAAGCCTTCACAATTTGAATTGCATATCATCCACAACATTAATATGATTCACAACAGTCCTGACTCTTGTACAGAACCACTGCCTGAGCTGCTATTTATAGCTTATCCTTCCCCAACGCCCAATATTTGCTATTAGCAGTCTTGGATAGGGGGTTAATCTTAAAATGCAGTGTGGGCTAACTGACTCAGACAAGTCACTGTTTGAGAGCTGTAGGCCTTGACAACAGATTTCAAGGAATGTGAAAGACAGCTTTATTAGTTTAGACTAGAGGTGCCCACACTTTTTCAGCTTGCAAGCCATTTAAAAAATTCTTATTTGAAAATGATCTACCAGGTAGAATCTCCCTACTGATGCAAGCCACAAATGCATGACAGCATATTGCACTAAGTTTATTCAAGTCAGAGACTACGTCACTCAGGCATGCGGTCTGGGATTTACCCACAACTTCTTTGGGATCTACCTGTAGCTCATACTAATACCTAATGGGCATCCCTGGCTTAGACTGACCAGTGTTACTGAGTATGAAGTGGTTCCCTTTTCATGCTGAAAAGCAAAAATGATGCCAAACCATTGCCTAGGCAATTTCAGAAGGAATAAAGAAAAAAAGACACACATCTGATATGTTCATGTTAAACCCTGCATCAGGTTAGACTCTTTAATTGTTTTATTTATAGGTTTGATGGTGTGAACCTATCATCAGCGTTTGTCTCTAATAACCAAAATGTATAGACCAAGGCTGAAAATATGTGCAGTTCAAGAACTTCTCAATACTCCTTGCCTTGCCCACCAACCGATAGTCCTCAGGATAAGAGTATGTCAGCACAATGAAACAAAATCGTAGCGGAAGTTCAGTATTCGGCCCTTGATAAATTCATCTGTGCTCAAGAAATTCCATCCCAAAAACATCTTTCAAGCCTTGAAGGTCTAATATGCAGCAATTTTTAGAGGATGACTTCAGTCACAAAAAGGTGCTAAAATTCCAAATATATATTGAAAAAAAAAATTAAATAACAAAAATAAGGAAATTAGTGATTCCATTGTTTGTGTGCAGAACAGCAGCCTCACAACACTCAGCAGAAGGAGTGTTACAGCAAACACACGGAAGGTAGGAATCACTGATAATGGTGCAGAAACAGATGCTGTTAGAAGTGATATGAAATAATATGTTTTGATTATATCACATTTTCTAAAATGTATAATCTCTGATTGTGAATGAACTGAGCACCAAACTGCAACTGTCCTGTTATACAAAGTGCTATCGTCGCTGCCTGGGTCTACGTGAATCATTATTCTCAAAGATTATGCTTACTATCCCAAGAGCTTCAGTATCCAATAGAGCCAACCAAGTCCTTTCTTAGTCTATAAGACATTTGAAAGGTGGTATCCTTTGGGATGATGGGAAACACTGCACCTGATTTGAATAAGATCGGATTTGTATGGCTGTCAAGTGGTCCAGAGGAGGAAGGAAAACTGTACTCCAAAGAACTGAAAAAAAGCAGGTGTCCGCTGTGGCAGTTACATTTCTCTCTCACGTCCTTGCCATAGGACTTTGATCCCTCTTTTACTGTCAGTTAACCCTCTCCTTAAGGGCTATGCCTTTATTCACTTCCAGCATGACAGTCAGTCTCTTGATTGGTAGAACAGGATATATCCTGACTCTGAATTTTTGGAAATGTCTGATGTTAAACCGTAGAACTCCTCAATGGCTTGGGCATCAATTTTCTGTATTGAGAAAGCAAAGTAAAAAAACAAAAAACAAACAAAAAAAAAACTTAGTTGCTGAATATATACTGTACCATGTAAAAGGTGTGGCAAAAAAAAAAAAGTGTACAGTAAATATGCTCTTTAACCACTTCACCCCAAAGCGTGTTTTTTACCCTAACGGACAAGAGCGATTTTAACCTTTCAGTGCTCATCCCTTTCATTTGCCAATAGCATTATTTCCTATTTTCACATGCACGCGCACGGCGGCAGCAGCACTGTCTGACTTATAAAAACATCCTGCTAGAGCCTCTTAATGGCTCCAGGACGTTTTTATAAGTCAGCTTGTCAGTAAGTGGTTAAAAAAGTAATTGCCTCGAACACTGCCAGGCCTGCAGGAGTGAAGGGAGGCCCGGGCTGGGTACCTGGCGTGGGTCTGGGATGAGGGAGGGGGGGTGATTGATGTAATGCTGCACAAATCTCATTGCCGTCACATTAAGTGCCACATGACATGCTTAACAGTTAAACTACTAACAGTTAAACTAAGTTGGTTTGGTTGTGTGTTGAAATATAATGGTTGGAAATGTACACCTGGGCTAAGATAACTGATGTGCTATAGAACACTAGGATGCAAGTAAATGGTATGGCACCTAATGAAGGCGAGCCAGTGGGGGGATGTAGGGCTGGCTATGTGGGCTTATAACGAGGTGTTTATGGGGGAGGTGCTGCGAATCTAACCAAATTTGCCGTTAGAAGAGGGGATATCCAATTGCTAAAATTAGACATCAGAGGGCACTACTAGCTAACTTTCTGTGACTCTTACAAGCATATTTGTTTTGCAGCGGCACTCCACCGTATATATATCACACAGTCTGCGTTAGAAGATAGTGCTGCAATACTTACCTGCACAAAGCTTTTCCCTAGCAATACATCGAATCTTCTCTGAGACTTAATGCTTCATAATTATGCAAGCAACACTCAAGGGGTGACACTGTCTACCTGCAACTCCCCTCTAATGGGGTAGGCTGACAATGGATACCATAAGTTAACTCCCTACGGCAGTATACTTGATTAAGCCCTGCCTGATTAACTCTCACTGCTATATGTGGTAGCGAGCTCAAAATACAAACAGTATGGCCCACGTACTCCCCTGCTAGGATAATTTATCTTTCATAGTGAAAGCCACACTAAAAGTTGTATGCTGTGCATACACCTTCCCTGGGTGGATTAATGCACTGATATGTATTTACCTAACTGCTCTTGCTAGCGCTAAGCTTTCTCCATAAAGGTCCTATGGCCCGGTGCCTCCCACATATCACCTCAGAAAGGGTTAATTGTAGGTGCCATACATACTCCATAAATAGCGTAAGTGCCTATTTGACATCAGGTGCATACAGAAACGGTATGACGATTCTTCTGACCATAACGGTTAAAGTTGTTTCCTCCCAATATCTGGGTGTAGCTGGGCAGCGGACCCACCTATTTTCTCTCTGGTACCGCCGCCCCCCAAGTAGGGACCGCTCTACACTGACAAAATTGTCTGAGTTCTATAGGTGACTCAGGCCTAGTAACTAAAGTTGGGATACACGCTGCGGTAAGTTTTCTGTGTTAAATGTTTATGCTGCTGCAGCAGGGTTTTTTGTTCATTTTCTTCTTTTCAGCTACAAGACAATCAATTTTAACTGTACTGAATGTATTATTACTATTGCACTGGACAAGCCTTTTCTATTATGCCTGTTACTGTCCCTTAGCTACCCCTAGATTCAACTCTGCTAAAATTTGCCATGCTCAGACATGGGAACCTCCCTAAAGCTAATCTCTTGGAATATCAGAGGCATACGCTCTCCCTTTAAGAGGTCGCTAATGTTCCAGTATATCTCCAAACACCGGCCCCACATTCTAATACTCCAGGAAACGCATCTGGATGGGGCATTGACAGGATCTCTAAGCAAGCCGTGGGTCCACAGGTGTTTCCACTCCATGTACTCTACTTTCTCTCGGGGGGTTACAGTGTTGATTAATAAATCTCTCACATACAAATTGCTACACGCACTTCCAGACTCTGAGGGTAGGTACATTATTCTCCATATGTCCATTTACGGTAACATTTATTGCATTGTGGGGGTTTACGCTCCTCCTCCCCTTCAACAGAGCCTGCTAGCAGAAATAACGACTAAGATACAGAAATACCTACCTGCTAAACTCCTCATAATCGGAGATTTTAATGATATCCTTTCATCACACCTCGATACCACCAATAAATCTCGTATAGCTAGCGTGGACCTAAATGCTTGGGCAGACTCCCTGTCTCTTACAGAACTTTGGAGGTGGAAAAATTCCCAAAGGCTAGCCTTTTCACACTTTTCAGCCACACACAAATCTGCCTCGAGAATTGACCTGGCCTTTGGTAACATTGACTGGCTCTCCTCTATGTCTGCAGCCTCCTATCTCCCTAGTGGCCTATCAGACCATGCTCCACTAGAAATTATATGTGCACTCCCCACTTCCTTCAACCATACACTGTGGAGGCTTAACCCTAAGTGGGTTGAAGAGGAAGACATTGCTAAAAATATCACAGTAGCTATTGATCGATACTGGGAAACTAACGAGAATACTGCCACTACCCAGATAACATGGGATGCCTTTAAGGCTACAATCAGGGGCGAATACATAAACCAAATAAGCAGATGTAAAAAGGAATATAGCGCCACGTTAGGTACACTGGAAGAACAGGAGGAAAAAAACACACAGTGCTTCTCTGATACCCCCAATGAGGACACGTACGCGGCAATGATGCAAGCCAAAAGATCCCTCAATTTACATATGACAGACCTCACTAAAACATCCCTTGTGGAGTGGCAACAAACCACATTTGAGAAGGGGGACAAAAACGGCAAATTACTTGCCAACATAGCAAGGGACCCTCTAGAACACTCTAACATTCCAGAAATTAAGAGCGACACTGGGGAAGTCATATCATCCCCTACAGATATCCTCAACAGATTCCAACAATACTATAGCAATCTTTATACCTCCCAGTTCAAAGGCGATATCGCTGACCTCCATGAACTGCTGGCAACTGTGCCGCTGCCCTCCTTAGATGAGGAGGTCTCTATTAGCCTAGATACGGAAATAACGGAGGAGGAAATATTAGACTCTATCATCTCTTTCCCGCCCCATAAGTCCCCAGGTCCTGATGGGATCCCTATAGAATTTTATAAACGCCACATGAGAATAATAGCCCCATATCTAAAATCAACATACAATAGTTGCTTGATGTCTGGGGAACTCCCACCTAGTTTTTACCAAGCACATGTCATTCTCATCCCAAAACAGGACAAGGACCCCCTGGAGTGCAGATCATACAGACCCATCTCCCTCCTCAATAATGATTTAAAAATTTTGACCAAAATCTTAACCACCCGCATAAATAAACACATTTCAGACCTGATAGAACCGGATCAGACAGGCTTTATGCCTCACAAAACTACAGATATCAACCTTAGACGCGTATACTCTCATATCCAACTCTCAGAAAACACCACTACTCCGCGCGCCCTGGCCTTTTTGGATATACAAAAGGCGTTTGATTCTGTGGAGTGGGAATACCTGTGGGCTACGCTGCACAAATTTGGGCTCGGCCCCAGTTTTATCTCTTGGCTGAAAACCATTTACAAACACCCAGGCACTAAAATCAAAATTGGACAGAGAATTTCGGATAATATACAGCTGGGCAGGGGTACCAGGCAGGGGTGCCCTCTCTCTCCGGCCCTCTTCGCGATCGCCATGGAACCAATAGCTACGGCTTTACGCCAACACCCAAAAATCCGTGGCTTTCGCGTTGGGGGGCTGGAGGAGAGGGTGTCACTATATGCTGACGACTTAGTGGTATACCTGGAGCTCCCTGAACTATCTGTTGGGGGTGTGCTAGAGACCTTTAAACTCTTCTCCCCGTTCACGGGCCTTAATGTGAACTGGGAGAAATCGAAGCTGCTTCCTCTGAATCGGGTTCTACTGCCATCCACCCCGTTGGAGATAGTTCCCAAAACAAAATATTTAGGGATTATAGTCTCAGGTAACTCAGCGGACTACTTCTCAGATAATCTACTTCCGTTAATTCAGCTCACCAAACAGAAGCTTCTGGGCTGGCGGGGCCTCCCTCTGTCCCTAATAGGCAGAATTAACCTCATTAAAATGAAGCTACTCCCCAAATATTTATATCTATTTCGAAATTGCCCTATTTGGGTACACAAAAATTTCTTCAAACAACTTAACTCAATGCTCTCTAGCTTCATCTGGCACAACAAGACTGCTAGGATCAGTCTTAAAAAATTGCAACGACCTTGGACGGAGGGGGGCCTTGCCTTTCCAGACCTTTATAAATATTTCATAGCCTCCCAGCTTGTCACGGCCCACTGGTGGGTTGTACAGGATAAATCCAACTCGGCAGTGGTGCTGGAGGCTGCGGTGCTAGGTTCATATCAGGCACTTGCCCAAATAATATACCGGGGGATCAAGGCACCATACCCCCTAACAATAAATATGAAAGTGGTCCTGCAAGCTTGGAGAGTAGTACAGGCTTGGCACTCTCCCTCTCCAAACACGCTTTCTCCGAGACTCCCACTATGGAATAATCCCTCTCTTCCTCATTTCTATATGATACCGGACCCGATTATCTGGATCAAAAAAGGAATAACGCACATAGAACATATAATCACCTCCAGAGATCTGACCGAATTTGACTCCCTTAAAACAACGTTTTCACTGTCCAATAAATACTTTTTCAGATACTTTCAGCTGAGGCATGCATTCGCGGCGCAGTTTGGTCGAGAAGTGGTTAAATTGACCCCCACTGATATAGAGGAAGTAATTTGTAATGAAAACCTCTCTAAAGCTGTTTCGAATATATACCGAAACATAATCCTGATCACTGAGCCTCACATCACTGCTTACAAGCGCCCCTGGCTCAAACTCATGCCAAATCTCGATGATGAGGATTGGGAGGATGTCTGGATCAGACCCTTCGAATACCTGATCTCTACTAAGGACAGACTGATACAGTTTAAAATTCTTCATCGGGCATATTTGACCCCGGCAAAAATACTCAAATTTGACCGCACAAGCCCCGGCCTCTGCTGGAGATGTGGCGCTGCCTCGGCTGACTTCGACCACATATTTTGGGAATGTCCTGAGATAGTTGAACAATGGAAAAATGTCTGCCAAATTGTGGGGTCGGTCACTAAAATACACATAGCACCTGAGCCCATGCATTGTCTACTGGGTAATGTTCATACCCTTGCCCCTACTAGAGCACAGAGGAGCCTGATAGGCCTATTACTCTTTTACTACAGAAAAGAAATAGCTCTAAATTGGAAGCAACCTCTACCGCCCTCAATACAGAGTTGGAAAAAACTGATAAACAGCTCGTTGCACTTATACAAAGCTGCCTATATTGCAAGGGGATGTGCCCCCAAGTTTAAGAAAGTGTGGGGGCCCTGGACGGCAAGCAAAGACACAGTGTGATAACTATTGACCTCTCTCTGGTGGGTACACAGTGTAACCTCTGAGCCACCCTCTAAGGCTCACGATAGTGGGGTAAGCTATATAAAATAAGGTGTCATAGCTGGCACAAGAATACGATGTGTTTAACATACAAATTGGTTCTAATAACGTTAAAATTACGTGTAATATATGCTGTTTATGTCTGCTGCAATTATTGTAATTTCTAGCAATCTTGTAGCTGAAAGGCTGGTCTTTTTTTTTTTTTTTTTTTTGTTCTTCTCTTCTCCTCACCTGCGAGTGATGGAGTTTGGGGGATTTTGTTTCTTGGTGTTCTATGTTAGTATGTTTGTATTGAGAAAACTCTTTTCAATAAAAAGAATTTATAAAAAAAAAAAAGTAATTGCCTTACATCGTTTTCATCAATTAACCTAAAAAGTGCAAAAAAATAAATAAAAAAAAACAACAACCACTTTATGCCGAGGCTATAGTGTATTCACGTAACTTCTGATATTTGATTTGCCAGAATGGCGTGAATATAAGTCTGCAGCAAAGATGAGCACAGCACGCACGCTAGCATGTGCTCATCACTGGTGTCAACAAGTGGGGGAGGCACCTGGTGCCAGAGATCAAATACTCCCACCGCCTCTTCCCGCTTGGTACTGTTGCAGTAGAAGCATGGATGATGAAGTATGACTCACCCTCCAGGCTCCTACAGTGATTGGTTCTTTCATAAGCTCACTTAGACAGTTGGCCTCTTATGTCAGTAAGTTCTGGGTCTTGGCTTGATAATGTCATCAGCCAGTACACTGTATGAACTGACATTAGATGGTGGCAATAACAGTGAGAGGAGAAGAGATGCAATTGCTGCAGGATCCATAAGGGTGAGTTATAATTACAGTCATACTTCCTCTGCTGCAGATCTCTGCAACGGGGGTGCCGGGGGATACCACTAGGTACCAGGGGATCCTTAAAGGGGAAGGGTAGTACCACTAGACTACCAGGGAAAGCTATTGACGTGGGGTCACTAGCCTAACAGTAAGAGCTGTGGGAGAGATGGGTGTCACTAAACTACCAAGAAATGCCTTAAAGCGGAAGTGGGACCACTAGACTACCAAGGCCTACCTTAAAGCAAATGCTATAACAAAAAGAGGCTACTGAAACCACACCCCCTGCATACAAAGCAACTTATTACGCTTTCTATAAACCTTTTATTCCTGGTTTACTTTTAGACATGTTTTTATTATCATAGCAGTACTAGGAAATACTATGTAATGCAGAAAAATATACCTTTATTACAAAATTAAATATATCTTCACCATTTATTGCAGTAGCTTCAAAGTAGTATAATAAATGGGATCAATAGCCACATTTAATTAGGGTTTATTATCTACAGTAGCATTTTAATGATAAAATAATTATACGTGAAAACTGAGGTTGTTATTTTTCTTTTTAAAATGCATAGGGAATAAAATAAGTTCTGAGGAAAAAAATACTCTATGACTGTGGTCAGGCAGTTGCCTTGCAACAGGGCAAAGCAGTTGGATTAGACCGGTTTTATCTAGGTACTTTCCCTTAGGCCCGTTTATACTTAATCAGTTGCTCTCAGTTATAACTGAAAGGACAACTGATTTTCAAAGTAACGCCCATGTTTTCCTATGGCACCGTTCACAAGTAACGCATTTCACATGTAAGAAAAAAAACGCGTACCAACTGATTAAGTGTAAACGGGGCCTTATGGTAAAATTAACCCTTGTAGTAGCAGGTGAATGGACCCGCACAAGCACAGTGTCATCATCATCGTACCCCTACCCATGGAAAGGATAAAACTGAATGGGATCTATCAATCCTCACTTTGTACAGCGCCATGGAATATGTTGGCGCTTTATAAATCAATAATAATAATAATAATAATAATCCACCTATAACACAATGTGATGCTTGCACGTGTTCATTATGTGATCCCCTACCCTTATCTAAAATGTATTATCTGTAATACAGAACTACAACAGTGCTATAATCCAGCAGTTTTGTTGCACGACTCCACCCAACATCCAGAATTGATGGATTATGGGTGGTAAAATTCAGAAGAGTGAAAGTAATGACTTGCTATTCATTCTTAATGTGGCGATACCGTAGCATGCAGTACATTCTGCAGAAGTTCACAAAAGGTTCCTTTTTATTGCTGTACATAAAACCTAACTGGACGTGAGTCTCTGTAACTTAGAGACTCTGAAGTCTCCAAAAAATGATGTTTTTACTTTAAAAACCTCATTAACATTATTGCCGCTGTAAAATCGATGTATCCCCATGGCTGAAAACACCCTAAATCACCCCTAACTCGCCCGGCAAAATCCACAACTTTCTTGGTCGTGGATTTTGCTTCCGCCTCTATGCGCGTAAATCAGCGCTGATCTCCGCCTCTCCCCTGCCCCTCTCAGTGAAGGAAGACAGAGAGGCGGAGGAGAGGTGGCGATCCGCGCTGATTGATGCGCATAGAGGCAGAGCTGCAGCAAAATGCTCTGCTTCTATGCGGAAGGAGCCCGCGATGTACCCCAGAGAGTTTGGGGTGATTTAGGGTGTTTTCAGCAGCGGGGATGCAGCGTTTTAAGAGGGGCAATAATGTTAATAAGTTTTTTAAAGTAAAAACCTCATTTTTTGGAGACTTCAGAGTCTCTTTAAAACTGATCTGAACTCAGAACTTCTTCGCTGGTCTAAAAGATAAGCAACAGCGTAATAACCTTTGTGACAGCTGAAAAATCCTGCAATAAACCTGCATTGTGTCAACTTCCTGCTTTTATAGAAGCAGACATATTGTTAACATCCTGTGTTTACAAAGTAGCTGCTCTGCAGAGGCAGCCAGCGGACATCTGAGAGATCAAATTACACTTGTGATTAGTCACAGATGAGAGGGAATTAGACACTCTAAACTCTCTAAATACATACAGGGTGCATGCTCTATGCTTTCCTTCTGTCCTGTGCAAGAGTTCAGGTCAGTGTTCTCCCCAGGCTTTTAGCCGGGTGCTGCACCCAGCTAGTTTTAAAGATGAACCGGCTGTCATCGGCTCACCACCTCCTATGCTATAAGCAGAGTTGCGTACAGAAGCGCCGACCCTGCATTCTCTCATATTGCCCCACCCGGCTACTTTTTCATGCCACCCGGCTGGAAAAATTTCCTGGGAGAACACTGCAGATCCACTTTAACTGCACAACTCCTGTTGGCTAGCATAAGTCAGATTACATGTTACATGCAGAGCTTACATCCTTCAAACGTACCTCTACAATGTCATCATCAAACAGCAGCCAGAATCCATGACTCTTTACAATGGTGATGTAGTGTCCACGGTTAGGGCCACTGTTTTAGATTAGAAAAAAAAAAAAACACAAGTTTTTAAAATCCGCTTAGGGCAAGGACATTTCAAATTATTACATGTTTCCTCCATTATCAGTTTTATGTTTGCTCAGTTTTACATTTACAGTGTAATCAACTAAGAAAAAAAAAAAACAATAAAAAACACACTGTGAAAGAATTATAGTGTAATCTCGTTATA
Source organism: Hyperolius riggenbachi (assembly GCF_040937935.1). Classification (NCBI taxonomy): domain Eukaryota; kingdom Metazoa; phylum Chordata; class Amphibia; order Anura; family Hyperoliidae; genus Hyperolius; species Hyperolius riggenbachi. Next base: position 153,677,354 of record NC_090653.1, on the reverse strand, counting down.
GTAAACTCTGATATAGTAAACATCCGGATATAGTAAATTTAAGGACCACTATCGCAAAAATCATAAAATTTAAGATATATATACCGTATATATATATATATATAAACACATAAAAATAAGAAGTATGTTTCTTCCAGACTAAAATGAGCAATTAATTACTTATCTCCCATGTTGATCTTGCTTACAAGTAGGGAGTATAAATCTGACAGAACTGAAAGGTTTTGAACTAGTCCATCTCAGGGTTTTATTTATTTTCAAAAGGACTAAGGGCCCAGACACATTATAAGCGCTTTTCTGAGCGCTTTTTAAATACTTCTCCCATGTACTTTCATTAAAATCGCGGTAAAATCACGTAAAAATCGTCGCAATCTCGCAAACGTGGAAAATTTGCAACATTTTTTAACACGATTTTAGTGAAAGTGAATGGGGAAAGTTTTTAAAAAGCGCAAATCAATTGCAAAGTGCTCAGAAAAGCGCTTACAGTGTGTCTGGGCCCTTAGTGCTTGGCAGTTGCTCAGTCCAACTGCCAACAAAAAGTGTGCAGCAAGGAGGGAGGCTGGCCAGCCTCACCGAATAAATCATTTTTAGGGAGTGTCTTTATAAACAATAAAGGTCATGCTGAGAATTCCATAAAGAGATGAACTAGCCCAAAACCTGTCAGTTCTGTCAGATTTCTACTATCTACTGTAAGTGACAAACCTAGGAGAAAGGTAATTTATGGTTCATTTTACTTTGGAAAAACCTATTACATATCTGTATGTGTTTACACGTATTTTAACCACTTCGTGTACCAGCAGCCTTTGCCCCCTTAAAGAGAATCTGTATTGTTAAAATCGCTCAAAAGTAAACATACCAGTGCGTTAGGGGACATCTCCTATTACCCTCTGTCACAATTTCGCCGCTCCCCGCCACATTAAAAGTGGTTAAAACAGTTTTAAAAAGTTTGTTTGTAAACAAACAAAATGGCCACCAAAACAGGAAGTAGTTTGATGTACAGTATGTCCACACATAGAAAAATACATCCATACACAAGCAGGCTGTATACAGCATTCCTTTTGAATCTCAAGAGATCATATGTGTGTTTCTTTCCCCATGCACTGAAGTTTCAGGCTGCTCTTTTCTTCCTGCAAACAGCTTTGCCCTTGTTTGTAATTCCTCAGTATGTGAAAGCCCAGCCAGCTCAGAGGACGATTTATCCAGCTTGTAAAAGATTAGAGCAGCTTCTCTCTTCTCTCTTATCTAAATAACACACAGGCAGTGTGCAGAGAGGGGCCTGGAAGGGTGAGTTCATAGCAGAACCACAACACTGAAGAACTTGGCAGCCTTCCAGACACAGGCCGACAAGTCTGACAGGGGAAAGATACATTGCTTTATTACAGAGACAGTGATAGTATAAAGTGCTGCAGTTAGCCAGAACACATTAGAATAGCTTTTGGAACTTGTAGGATGATAAAAAACAGGATGCAATTTTTGTTACGGAGTTTCTTTAAGGACCAGAGGCTGCTGGTACAGTAAAACAGCCCTTTTGACGAATCACCACAAAAATCTGCCACTCCTGCCGCTCTGTCCCTGCCGTCTCTATGACGGCAGAGCGTTGTGCGCCGTTCAGGAGCCGCTTTCATTGGCTCCTGACCCTGTCAATCAATGTAAGCCAAAGATATATAACTGACAGCAACTGGTATATTTCAGTTCTGACAAAATATTGTCAGAACTGGAAGGGATCACTGTAAAAAGAAAATGCTGAGCTTCTGAGAGGAACTGACTGGGAGGTAAGTATGTATTATTAATTTGCAGCTACATCATATGTTTATTTTAAATTTTACTCAGTTCAGGTTCCCTTTAAGTGTCCAGGTCTTGGACAAGCTCCATTATAAGTAGTCAGGTCCATAAATATTGGGACATCGACACAATTCTAACATTTTTGGCTCTATACACAACCATAATGGATTTGAAATGAAATGAACATGATGTGCTTTAACTGCAGACTGTCAGCTTTAATTTGAGGGTATTTACATCCAAATCAGGTGAACGGTGTAGGGATTAAAACAGTTTGCATATGTGTCTCTATTACTTGTTACGGGAGAAAAAGTAATGGGACAGAAAAATCATAAATAAAAAACTTTCACTTTTTAATACTTGGTCGCAAATCCTTTGCAGTCAATTACAGCCTGATGTCTGAAACGCGTAGACATCACCAGACGCTGGGTTTCATCCCTGGTGATGCTCTGCCAGGTCTCTACTGCAACGGTCTTCAGTTCCTGCTTGTTCTTGGGGCATTTTCCCTTCAGTTTTGTCTTCAGCAAGTGAATTGCATGCTCAATCGGATTCAGGTCAGGTGAGTGACTTGGGCATTGCATAACATTCCACTTCTTTCTCTTTAAAAACTCTTTGGTTGCGTTTGCATTATGCTTTGGGTCATTGTCCATCTGCACTGTAAAGCGCCTTCCAATGAGTTCTGTAGCATTTGGCTGAATATGAGCAGATATTGCCCGAAACACTTCTGAATTCATACTGCTGCTTTTGTCAGCAGTGACATCATCAATACATACAAGAGAACCAGTTCTATTGGAAGCCATACATGCCCGCGCCATGACACTACCACCACCATACTTCACAGATGAGGTGGTATGCTTAGGATCGCGAGCAGTTCTTTTCCTTCTCAATATCCTTTTCTTCCCATCATTCTGGTACAAGTTGATCTTAGTCTCATCTGTCCATAGCATGTTGTTCCAGAACTGTGAAGGCTTTTTAGATGTCGTTTAGCAAACTCATCTGACCTTCCTGTTTTTGAGGCTCACCAATAGTTTACATCTTGTGGTGAACCCTCTGCATTCACTCTGGTGAAGCTTTCTCTTGATTGTTGACTTTGACACACATACACCTACCTCCTGGAGAGTGTTCTTGATCTGGTCAACTGTTGTGAAGGGCGTTTTCTTCACCAGGGAAAGAACTTCATCATCATCATCCACCACAGTTGTTTTCCGTGGTCTTCTGGGTCTTTTGGTGTTGCTGAGCTCACAGATGCATTCCTTCTTTTTAAGAATGTTCCAAAGTTGTTTTGGCCACGCCTAATTTTTTTTGCTGTCTCTCTGATTGGTTTGTTTTGCGTTTTCAGCCTAATGATGGCTTGCTTCACTGAAAGTAAGCGCTCTTTGGATCTCAGCTTGAGAGTTGACAACAACAGATTTCAAATGCAAATAGCACATTTGAAATTAACTCTGGACCTTTTTATCTGCTCACTGTAATTGTGATAATGAGGGAATAACACACACCTGGCCATGAAACAGCTGAGAATCCAATTGTCCCATTACTTTTGCTTCCTAACAAGTTGGAGGCACAGATGCAAACCGTTGTAATTCCTACACCGTTCACCTGATTTGGATGTAAATACCCTCGAATTAAAGCTGATAGTCCGCAGTTAAAGCACATAGTGTTCTTTTCAGTTCAAATCCATTGTGGTGGTTTATAGAGCCAAAAATGTTAGAATTGTGTCGATATTCCAATATTTATGGACCTGACTGTATATGGATGTAACACCTGGTATAGTAAACCCTGATATAATAGAACTTTGTTATAGTAAACCTGTTTTTTGGCCCCTTCAGTCTTCGGCTATAGTGGAAAATGGGCAGGTAAGTGCATTATAAGTCAGTCGGAAACCTATGAGATGTGACAGGTGGGCAGGCTGGCGGCCACTTGTAGCCTGCTCGCTATCTGCACCCCACTCTGGGCCTGTGTGAATCACCTCAAAAGAACCAGCCGATGAGACCTAGGCTTCCTGTGTAAGCTGCTGCCTGATTACTGAGAGAGTTGCAAATCTTCTGGGACTTGCTTGTGCATAGCTGCAACGTAAAAGTATCATCCAGGCTGCACAGAAATGTGGACAGAGGACTGTACCTGCATTAACTGGTGAAACCTTTGCTTCCTGTGCAAGCTGTTGCATGATTATTGCATGGAATTCCCTGCATCTGAGCACTGTGCATAGTGATCTAACTTAAATGCTGTCTGTGCTCACTTGCTGAAGCATTGAAAAGAAAAGAGGATTCTCAATTATTGACTGAATTAACCACTTCTGTGCCAGGGCTTTTTTTGCTGATTGGTGCTGCGTGGGCTCTCCAGCCCGCAGCACCGATCAGATAGCAGCCAGGGCGATCAGACTTCCCCCCTTTTTTTCCCCACTAGGAGGATGTCCTGCTGGGGGGGGGGTCTGATCGCCGCCGGCTGTTTGCGCTTGCGGGAGGGGGGGCTCTTCAAAGCCCCCCTCCGCAGCGCTTTCTGGCCTCCTTCCCCTTCCCTCCCTCCCCCTCCCCCTGTGAGCGGCGCAGGACGGATTTCCGTCCTGCGCCTGATGGGATAGGCTTCAGCCTATCAGATGCCGGCGATTCCCGGCCAATCAGAGGCCGGGGATCGCCGATCTCCTCTACGGCGCTGCTGCGCAGCAGCGCCGTATATATGTAAACAGTGGGGAAGATCTTCCCCGTGTGTTTACATTTTCCCTGCGAGTCGCGATTGGAGGCTTGCAGGGTGTTCACGGAGACACCCTCCGTGAACTGACATGGAACGGCCGCTCGTACGAGCGGCCGTTTCCATGGAATCCACTTCAGGATTCAGGGGCGTACTTAAGCGTACGCAGAATCCTGAAGTGGTTAAGATACAGTACTATAGAATACTGTATGTGCTTGAGTATGACCATTTCTGATATAGAAAACGTCTGACATAGTAAACCATTTTCCAGGTCCTTTGGAGTTTACTATAAAGGGATTCCACTGTATTTCTAAAGTATGCAGCATTCTAGTTTTTACAGCGAGTTGAGATGTATGAAGCCTTCAGCTGCCATACCTGCCACAGTGCACCACCACTGCTACGAGGTCATACATTCGATCTGGGTTGGTGGCATCTCCAGACGTGTTAAAGAGCCGCAGCTCCAGTGGAAACACCACACGATAGGAAAGTTTGGTATATCGGTGCAGCTGGTCCATGTATTTAAACCGTTTCAAGTGCAGAGCTAAGATCATAGGTAACTTCTTTACTCTCATCCTGTTAGAAGATCAGGAAAAAAAATCAGTGGGCAATTCATCAAAGGACACTTATCATTGTGCAAAGCAAACCGATTCAAATGTAAAGGAGTTGCTCAGAGCAAACAATCAGGTTTCAGCTTTTAAATTAAACTGGCAAATGTAGGCCCATTGGGTACGCATGATCGGGTACTCACAAGTACTCAAGCACGATCGCGCCACGGAGCGATTTTTGCAGTGATTTTGCTATGCGGTGCACTGCATAGCAAAATCGCGATCGCAAACACCGGGAAAATTTGTAACTTTGCTGAATTGCAATCGCTAGAGTTTAGCGCGAACTCTAGCAATTGCTAGTGGAAAAGATACTGATATTTTACTACAGCTAAACAGTGCTATGGGAAATGCTGGCCCTACATAAATCAATAATAATAACCCTCTTCTTACACTGAACTACTAATGCCTAACTATATCCACATCCCCCCCACAGCTTACCTTAACTCTCTACCCCACAGCTAATCTTAAACACCCCTGCCCCACAGCTACCCTTAACCACAGCCCCCCATGGCTGACCTTAACTGCCCCGCCATTGCCAATACGAATTTGTCCGCCACCATAGGCATCAATTAGATATCAGGCATCGCTGTTGCCTGCAATGCAAAATATGGCTACAAATAGAGGGCGCTTTTCCTCTCATTACAGAGAATTCAATGGGCGCCTATAGTGTAGCCCAAATTTCCATTGCTAGCGGGGCACAAATCTCCTGCTTCCCTGCACAGGTTGTTACATAGGTTGCAGTGGGGGAGATTAGTATAGTTTGAAAATAGTAATCGTGGGAATAGGCATAGATACGGTGTATAGCAGTAACTGTATACAGAAGAAGAGGTGGTGGTTATTATTGACCTTTGCCAGCCACATATAGTAGAACTATAAAACATATAGTAAAACTATATGTGCGCTGCAGGGCCACATTTTCCCTGCGACTGGAGGAAGTATGCCTTCCCCAGCCTGGCAGGGTATGCAGAGCGGGCGGCAGGGAGCGGTCTTACAGTAGCTACATGTCCGGATGGCTGCATCGGCTTCTTTTCTCCTCCACCCACGGCAACGCTGAAATTCTGTCTTCTAGGTTCTGATCACATGATATGAGGTGTGATCGAGGCCCGGAGGATGGTGTCAGAATTACAGCGCCACTCGGTGGTGGGAGAAGGGTGATGCAAGAGTCTCTTCCTATCTGTTGAAAAATGCCGCTCGAGCCCTGCCCAAAATCAACAAGAATCTGCAGTCGTGTCGGATTTATACTTTTGATTGATTCTACGTCAAAATCAATTGAAGTTCAATCAGACATTTTGTGGCAATAAATTAAAAGCAGGTTTGATCAGAGAACTCTTAAGCTGGCCACTAACGGTCCAATTTCTAGCGAAAAATCGTTTGAGTGATCAGAAATTCTGATCGGACGAAAAATCGTTCACTACACCATCAACTAACCAATCATTGCTTCCTATCTATCCCGACCACCAAGAAAATCCAAATTTTCATTCGACGAAAATTCATTCGGGCGACATTTTTTTCACTCGTTCATAATCGATTGTGTCCACGAATGGAGATTATTTACAACCAATCCGATCAGAATTTCTGATCGCTCAAACGATTTTTCGCTAGAAATTGGACTGTTAGTGGCCAGCTTTAACTGTATAGGTACTGGCTACTGTAAGACAATAGTTGCATTTGAAGATCTTGTTGTTAAATTAAAATTATGAAATTATGAATACATCATTTTTATGATCAATTGAAATGAAAACTGAATGTTGTAGATTAGATTGACAATTTCTTAATATATACACCCAAGCAATTTCTCAGAGTTTTCAATCATGTTTTTGATAATTGGGGGTAAAATATAACACGTGTGTGGTACATTGGTCTGATTTTCAAAATGTTACAATCAATCAGAAAAATTGATTGCAATCCTTGAATTGAAAAGAAATTGATAGAACTGTATGGTGTGTGGCCACCTTAAAGAGATACTTAAGCCATGCTTAAAAAATAATTTTTTTGTTTCCGGAGGCTTCCACCAGCCCCCTGCAGCCCTCCCGTGGCCTCGCAGTCACTCACAGATCCTTCGGTCCCCCACCGCCAGCTAGTTTCGTCTTCGCTGACAGCCTTCTTCGCGTTCCCGTCCACAATAACATCCTGCGCAGGACAATATTGCGGACGGGAATTCAAAGAAGACTAAGCATGGCCAAGCCTGCACAGGCCCAGTAAGCCTGTCAGTGAAAAAGAAACTAGCTGGCGGTGGGGGACCGGAGGATCCATAAGTGACTGCGGGGGCACGGGATGGCTGCAGGGGGCTGGTAGAAGCCCCATGTAAGTAAAAATTATTTTTTTTAAGCATGGCTTAAGTATCCTTCTAAAAAGAATCTGTAACCAAGAATTGAACGTCTTCCCAATCAGTAGCTGATACCCCCTTTCCTATGATATATGTATTCCTTTTCTCAAACGATCATCAGAGGGCTCTGTAAGGCTGATTTTGTGGTGCAACCCCTCCCACAGTGTGATATCAGCGCCTCACAGCACTGAAGTACTGACATCACACTGTGGGAGCCTTGTTGCATTGTGGGAAATAAATGTTTACAACTGCCAAAAAAGCAAGCAGCATCTCCTTTCATTGACATCACCTGCCAGCAGTAAAAAAAATCACCATGTGATAAATGTATGAATGTAAATCAGGGAGAGGAATGATTTTACAATAAGCAAACATTAACTAAATCATTTACAGTGGGATGCGAAAGTTTGGGCAACCTTGTTTATTGGCATGAATTTCCTGTATAAATCGTTGGTGGTTACGATAAAAATGTCAGTTATATATATCATATAGGAGGCACACACAGTAATATTTGTGAAGTGAAATGAAGTTTATTGGATTTACAGAAAGTGTGCAATAATTGTTTAAACAAAATTTGGGCACTCTTGTCATTTTACAGATTCCAAAACCTTTAGAACTAATTATCAGAACTCAAATTGCCTTGGTAATCTCAGTGACCCTTGACCTATATACACTGGTGAATCCAATTATAATCCAATTATGAGAAAGAGTATTTAAGGGGGTCAATTAATAGTTTACCTCCTTTATTTTCTCTAAAGAGTAGCAACATGGTGGTCTCAAAACAACTCTCAAATTACCTGAAGACAAAGATTATTCACCATCATGGTTTAGGGGTAGGATACAGAAAGCTGTCTCAGAGATTTTAGCTGATTGGTTCCACAGTTAGGAACATAATGAGGAAATGCACAATAAGGGAAAGAGGCGCCCTGATTTGAATAAAAGCTTTTAAAACCAGTTTAAAAACGAAAAAGAAAAATGAGGTATCTTACCTCAATGACGAAATTTCTGTAAACTTACAAAAGATTTTTATTTGAGCACAGGCAACGCGTTTCGCGGGTCTGAGCCCGCTTCCTCAGGCCAATACAGTGCCAAATGACAGAAATCATGTAGAGAGGCTCCCTATGCTACATGATTTCTGTCATTTGGCACTGTATTGGCCTGAGGAAGCGGGCTCAGACCCGCGAAACGCGTTGCCTGTGCTCAAATAAAAATCTTTTGTAAGTTTACAGAGATTTCGTCATTGAGGTAAGATACCTCATTTTTCTTTTTCGTTTTTAAACTGGTTTTAAAAGCTTTTATTCAAATCAGGGCGCCTCTTTCCCTTATTGTGCATAGTTATACCCCCGTACATGTTTGTCCGAGGGGTGGTGACAGAACACCCGTTGTTTTACCACGGTTAATGTTTTGTGCATCCTTTTTCATCTAAGAGAGCGACCGCAACCAGGTCCGTCCAGGACCACCCCGAGTGGAGTCGGGTTTATGGTCTCCACCTGCTTCCTGTGGTCGGTTGCCCCTTGCAACCCTCCTTTGTGAGTAGCCCTTTCAATCAATTGATTTCTCCACACACCTACTATTGACATACTGCACTATCGGGCTCCCTTTTTTGTCTCCTGTATCTTTTTTTTTTTCCCATAGGGTGCCAAGACACCCCAACCACGATAATGAGGAAATGGAAGACCAAAGGCTCAGTTCAAGTTAAGGCTCAAAGTGGCAGACCAAGAAAAATCTCAGATAGACAGAAGTGACGCATGGTGAGAACAGTCAGAGTCAACCCACAGACCAGCACCAAACACCTACAACATCATCTTGCTGCAGATGGAGTCACTGTGCATCGTTCAACCATTCGGTGCACTTTACACAATGAGATGCTGTATGCGAGAGTGATGCACAGGAAACTTTTTCTCAGTCCAAAGCACAAACAGAGTCACTTGAGGTATGCTAAAGCACATTTGGACAAGTCAGCTTCATTTTAGAATAAGTTGCTGTTGACTGATGAAACTAAAATTGAGTTATTTGGGCAGAACAAGGGGCATTATGCATGGAGGAAAAAGAACACGGCATTCCAAGAAAAACACCTGCTACCTACAGTAAAATATATTGGTGGTGGTTCCATCATGCTGTGGGGCTGTGTGGCCAGTGCAGGGACTGGGAATCTTGTTAAAGTTAAGGGACGCATGGATTCCACTCAGTATCAGCAGATTCTGGAGACCAATGTCCAGGAATCAGTGACAAAGCTGAAGCTGCGCCGGGGTTGGATCTTTCAACAAGACCACGACCCTTAACACTGCTCAAAATCCACTAAGGCGTTCATGCAGAGGAACAAGTACAACATTCTGGAATGGCCATCTCAGTCCCCAGACCTGAATATAATTGAAAATCTGTGGTGTGAGTTAAAGAGACTCTGTAACGTCAAAAAGATCCCCTGGGGGGTACTCACCTCGGGTGGGGGAAGCCTCCGGATCCTAATGAGGCTTCCCACGCCGTCCTCTGTCCCACGGGGGTCTCGCTGCAGCCCTCCGAACAGCCGGCGACAGAGCCGACTGTCAGTTCAATATTTACCTTTGCAGGCTCCAGCGGGGGCGCCGTGGCTGCTCTCGGCTCCGAACTACACGGAAATACCCGATCTCCGTCGGGTCCGCTCTACTGCGCAGGCGCCGGAAACTTGCGCCTGCGCAGTAGAGCAGACCCGACGGCGATCGGGTATTTCCGTGTAGTTCGGAGTCGACAGCCGTCAGAGCGCCTGCGCAGGAGCCAGGAAGGTAAATATTGACGTCATTATTCTCAGAGGGCTGCAGCGAGACCCCTGAGGGACGGAGGACGGCGTGGGAAGCCTCATTAGGATCCGGAGGCTTCCCCCACCCGAGGTGAGTACCCCCCAGGGGATCTTTTGATGTTACAGATCCTCTTTAAAGAGCTGTCCATGCTCAGAAGCCATCAAACCTGAATGAACTAGAGATGTTTTGTAAAGAGGAGTGGTCCAAAATACCTTCAACCAGAATCCAGACTCTCATTGGAACCTACACAAAGCATTTAGAGGCATTAATTTTTGCAAAAGGAGGATCTACTAAATATTAACATCATTTCTTTTTGTGGTGCCCAAATTTCTGCACCTGCCTAATTTTGTTTAGAGAATTATTGCACACTTTCTGTAAATCCAATAAACTTCATTTCAATTTTCAAATATCACTGTGTGTGTCTTCATATAATATATATTTAACAGACATTTTTTATCGTAACCACCAACGATTTATACAGGAAAATCATGCCAATTAACAAGGTTGCCCAAACTTTCGCATCCCACTGTATACAAAATTATTGTAAAAATTAAGCACTTTTTTATTACATTATTTTCACTGGAATCCTCTTTAAAGGGACACTTAAGTCAAACAAAAAAAATGAGTTTTCCTCACCTGGGGCTTCCAATAGCCCCCTGCAGCTGTCCGGTGCCCTCGCCGTCTCCCTCTGATCCTCCTTGCCCCGCCTGCAGCCACTTCCTGTTTCGGTGACAGGAGCTGACAGGCTGGGGACGCGAGTGATTCTTCGCGTTCCCAGACACATTAGCACCCTCTATGCTGCTATGTGGTATATGATATATGGTATAGCAGCATAGATGGCGCTATTGTGGCCAGGAACGCGAAGAATCACTAATGTCCCCAGCCTGTCAGCTCCTGTCACCGAAACAGGAAGTGGCTGCCGGCGGGGCCAGGAGGATCGGAGGGAGACGGCGAGAGCACCGGACAGCTGCAGGGGGCTATTGGAAGCCCCAGGTGAGTAAAACTCATTTTTTTTGTTTGACTTAAGTGTCCCTTTAAAGCACATGCAACATGTTAATCTTTACTTATATTCCAGCAAAATAACATTGTGGATGATAAAAACTCAGGTCAGAATCACCATGACATCATGAAAACAGCTCTTTAAGGTTTATGAACCTTTTTTAATTTTCCGTATTACAGCATAAATGTGACGAATAGGTGATTTGCTTTTGTCAAGCCAATCATAAAACTAGATAATGAGAACTCAATTAAACAAATGAATCCAAAATGTTACACTTGCTCATTTACAGGGAGTGCAGAATTATTAGGCAAATGAGTATTTTGACCACATCATCCTCTTTATGCAGGTTATCTTACTCCAAGCTGTATAGGCTCGAAAGCCTACTACCAATTAAGCATATTAGGTGATGTGCATCTCTGTAATGAGAAGGGGTGTGGTCTAATGACATCAACACCCTATATCAGGTGTGCATAATTATTAGGCAACTTCCTTTCCTTTGGTAAAATGGGTCAAAAGAAGGACTTGACAGGCTCAGAAAAGTTAAAAATAGTGAGATATCTTGCAGAGGGATGTAGCACTCTTAAAATTGCAAAGCTTCTGAAGCGTGATCATCGAACAATCAAGCGTTTCATTCAAAATAGTCAACAGGGTCGCAAGAAGCGTGTGGAAAAACCAAGGCGCAAAATAACTGTTCATGAACTGAGAAAAGTCAAGCGTGCAGCTGCCAAGATGCCACTTGCCACCAGTTTGGCCATATTTCAGAGCTTCAACATCACTGGAGTGCCCAAAAGCACAAGGTGTGCAATACTCAGAGACATGGCCAAGGTAAGAAAGGCTGAAAGACGACCACCACTGAACAAGACACACAAGCTGAAATGTCAAGAATGGGCCAAGAAATATCTCAAGACTGATTTTTCTAAGGTTTTATGGACTGATGAAATGAGAGTGAGTCTTGATGGCCAGATGGATGGGCCCGTGGCTGGATTGGTAAAGGGCAGAGAGCTCCAATGCGACTCAGACGCCAGCAAGGTGGAGGTGGAGTACTGGTTTGGGCTGGTATCATCAAAGATGAGCTTGTGGGGCCTTTTCGGGTTGAGGATGGAGTCAAGCTCAACTCCAAGTCCTACTGCCAGTTTCCGGAAGACACCTTCTTCAAGCAGTGGTACAGGAAGAAGTCTGCATCCTTCAAGAAAAACATGATTTTCATGCAGGACAATGCTCCATCACACGCGTCCAAGTACTCCACAGCGTGGCTGGCAAGAAAGGGTATAAAAGAAGAAAAACTAATGACATGGCCTCCTTGTTCACCAGATCTGAACCCCATTGAGAACCTGTGGTCCATCATAAAATGTGAGATTTACAAGGAGGGAAAACAGTACACCTCTCTGAACAGTGTCTGGTAGGCTGTGGTTGCTGCTGCACGCAATGTTGATGGTGAACAGATCAAAACACTTGACAGAATCCATGGATGGCAGGCTTTTGAGTGTCCTTGCAAAGAAAGGTGGCTATATTGGTCACAGATTTGTTTTTGTTTTGTTTTTGAATGTCAGAAATGTATATTTGTGAATGTTGAGATGTTATATTGGTTTCACTGGTAAAAATAAATAATTGAAATGGGTATACCGTATTTCGTGCCGTATAAGACGCTCCGGAATATAAGACGCACCCAGGTTTAGAGGGCAAGAAACAGGGAAAAAAAATATAAACTAAACCTGGTGCGTCCATATTTCAGGAGCATCTTGTACATGTCCTCCCCCAAATGGTGTCCTCCTGTGTACCTCATGTGTCCTTATCTCCCCCTGTCTACCCCAAGTGTCCTCTGGTCTCCTACCCTGTGTCCTGTGGACTCCCCCCTGTGCCCTCTGGTCTCTCCCCTTTGTCCTGTGATGTTCCCCCTGTGTCCTCTGGTCTGCCCCCCTGTGCCCTCTGGTCTGCCCCTCTGTGTCCTCTGGTCCCCTCTGTTCCTTGTGGTCTGCCCCCCTGTGCCCTCTGGTCTACACCCTCTGTGTCCTCTGGTCCCCCTGTGCCCTCTGGTCTGCCCCCTCTGTGTCCTCTGGTCCCCCCTGTGCTCTCTGGTCTGCCCCCTCTGTGCCCCTGTGCCCTCTGGTCTGCCCCCTCTGTGTCCTCTGGTCCCCTGTGCCCTCTGGTATGCCCCCTCTGGTCCCCCCTGTGCCCTCTGGTCTGCCCCGTGTCCTCTGGTATGCCCCCTCTGGTCCCCCCTGTGCCCTCTGGTCTGCTCCCCGTGTCCTATGGTATGCCCCCTCTGTGTCCTCTGGTCTGCCCCCTCTGTGCCTTGTCGCCCCCCCCCATGTTTCCCCCTGTGCCTGGCTCCCCGCTATGTGTTTATCCTACCACGCGCTTACATGTCTAAGCCCCCGCTTACATCGCCGGGTCCCCCCTGTGTATGCAGCGGCAGCGGGCAGTAGCTTACCTCCTCCATCTTGCCCGCGGCGATTGAAGACATCCGGCTCCTGTGGGCGGCTTCCTCTAGTGCCGGCTTGTAATGACGCGTCATCGATGACGCGTCATTAGAAGCCGGCAGTAGAGGAAGCCGCCCACAGGAGCCGGATGTCTTCAATCGGCAGCGGGCAAGATGGAGGAGGTAAGCTACTGCCCGCTGCCGCTGCATACACAGGGGGGACCCGGCGATGTAAGCGGGGGCTTAGACATGTAAGCTGGGGGCGGATGGAGGATAGACACATAGCGGGGAGCCAGGCACAGGGGGAAATAGGCAGGGAATCCCCGACATAGCGGCGGTTCGTATCGGCGGGCGTTCGGAAGTCGGGGATTCCCTGCCTTTGCCGTATAAGACGCAGGGACTTTTTCACCCCATTTTTTGGGGAGAAAAAGTGCGTCTTATACGGCGAAAAGTACGGTATATTTGTTTTTTGTTAAGTTGCCTAATAATTATGCACACTAATAGTCACCTGCACACACAGATATCCCCCTAAAATAGCTAAAACTAAAAACAAACTAAAAACTACTTTAAAAAATATTCAGCTTTGATATTAATGAGTTTTTTGGGTTCATTGAGAACATGGTTGTTGTTTAAAAATAAAATTATTCCTCAAAAATACAACTTGCCTAATAATTCTGCACTCCCTGTATATCAGTTCACTTAAAAGGAAAATGCGGTGTTTCAGTAAATGGGATAATAATTAGATGTCAGATTTGGAAGCACTACTTATTTCAAGAAAAGAAATATGGGCTTTGCTATTCAAGTCTTTTCTTGACAACCAATACAGGATTGTGAGACTGTGTAATGGCTAGAGATGACTTGCATGCAAAGTCACTGCATACTGTATGCAGCTTGGGGCTGGGACAATCAAAATATGCAGGAAGTGCAGCTGATTGGCTGAATTCCAAGCTGCATATGATTTGCATGAAAGAAAATCTGTAATTAGAAAAACCCCATCTGGGGGATACTTGGCTCAGGAGGGGAAAGCCTCTGGAGGCTTCCCCCGTTTTACTTCATTGTGGCACTTGAAGCCCCCATACCGGGGAGGTAAATATCCAGCTACCGTGATCTAGCGCAGACGCAGTAGTGGCTTTCCGATTGGGCTCAGTCAGAAATAGCCGCTTGCGCAACAGAGTGGACCCAACTGGGCTTGGCTATTTCCACCTGAGCCCATTGGAAAGCCGTACGCCTGCGCTGGAGCCCGGAAAGGTAAATATTGCAGGCGCTACTGTGCCTGCGCCACAGCAGACAGGCTTGTCGGCAGTGGTTTCAGAGGAGCTAGCGCTGTAATGGAGGGAGAGAGGGGGAAGCCTCATTAGGATCCAGAAGCTTCTCCCTCTGAGGAAAGTATCCCCCATGTGTTTTTTTTATTACAGTGTCTCTTTAATTTTCATGCAAGCTTGAATTATTTACATCTCCTTCACCATCTCTCAACTCAGAATTTTGAGATAGTGTTATTATGGCCCAAATAAAGATTTCTGAGGACCACCAAATAACAGTTGTTGGTCCTCCAGGGCTTACTGTCATGTGACCTCAGTGAGGCACTCTTGCAGAATTTAAGTTGCATGGGAGACATGAGCACTGCTGATGGAGCCTGGAAAGGTAACTATAGTTACAGGCACGCTTCCAATCGACACTTTGCATGGAGGGGCTGGGGCAGATCAACATAAAAGCAGAATCTTTATTATTCGCAGATAAGCAGACTCCCCAACTTTTAGTCTACATTTTTGTCATAAAAATGTTGGTTATCTGCAAGTGTCAAAAACAAGGCATGTTTTCCAGAGTTGCTCTGTCCATTGCAAAATATTGTCATGGATACAGCTCTTGGGGAATGGCCCTACACTAGGCAAAAGTGGCATTGTTGTACAACCCCCACAGAAATATGCTGGCCTCTGTGTGATTACCTTCCACATAAGGCATGGTCATCAGCATTGTTTAACGAAGTGTATGTATCTGGTTCAAGTGGTCTATGGGGCCGATTTATAAAAGAATGGCAATCTGATATTTAGAAACTTTTTTATTTTCCACTATACAAATGTAAATCGTAAGGGGAAAGGGTTAGGTCTTCACTTGCGTATCATTACTTAAAGAGAAATTCCGACCAAAAATTGAACTTTATCCTAATCAGTAGCGGATACCCCCTTTTACATGAGAAATCTATTACTTTTCCCAAACAGACCACCAGGGGGCGCTGTATGACTGATAGTGATGAAACCCCTCCCGCAAGAAAAGTTTTGGCAGTTTCCTGTCTGGAAACCTTGCTGCATTGTGGGAAATAGCTGTTTACAGCTGTTTCCAACTGCCAAAAACCATGCAGCAGCTACATCACCTGCCAACAGTAAAATGTTCACTTGAGTTCCTCTTTAAACACTTTGAGAACAGACCTTTTCCACTGACAAGCACTGCCTTTTCCGTACTGCATAAAGTGAACTGAGCTCCATTTTTTAGTACCCAGGCCATCTGAATAGCACATTAAATATGCATGCAAAAATTGTGACTCAATACCAATTTTTTTTTTTTTACCTTTTCTTTCCATTTAAAAGCTTAGAAGAGGGGTTTATTACCTGCTTCTGAGGAATGCCCAACTGCTGAAAATTCATTCAGGCAGCTAAGGACTGATGCAATTATTTTATTGCACACATTAGCATAGAGCAAACAAAATCATTCATCAGCGGGGGGATGGTTAAATAAAACACTGTGCTTCAGGGCCCATTCACACTTGAGCGTTTTGCCGGCGATTACAGTAAAACGCTCAAACGCTAGCGCTTTTCAAAGCGCTAGGGTAATAAAAGTCTATGGGCTTGTTCTCATTTGGGCGATTTGCGCTAATCGCCGCAAATCGCCCAAAACCGCTAAACGCAAACGCGTAGCCTGCACCATTTTCAGGCAATTACCCGGTGATCGCGTTTTAGTGCAAAACGCGATCGCTAAAAAAATCGTCAGGTGTGAATGGTGATTTTTTGGCATTAGTCGTCAAAAATCGCCAGAGCAAAACGCTAGCAAAATCGCTAGCATTTTACGATCAGCAAGAGTGAATGGACCCTCAAAGAGTTTACAGAAGTCACAGATGCTATCTTCACACCTTCCCCTCGATAAATAGAAGGCGGGGAGGGGGGGGGGGTGAAAGAGGGTTATTAGAAACCAGGAAATAAAAAGTGGTGCTTGGTTCCCTTTAATAAGATAAGATAAGCAACATAAGTAGCAAACACTTTTTCCTTTGGCATTTGCTGCTATTAAAGTAGCATATTTCATGTACCCTTTCTCTTGGATTGATAGACGTAAATTGTCTCTTCATAAATCCACACGAAAAGTTATCAGCACTTTTGTACATGTAATAATATAATAAGAAAAATAGCAACAATTACAAAGAATTAGCAGCATTTTTCTAGGGAACCGCTTGTTCACTCTTTTATAAGGTGGTCATTTTTAAATTAATAATTTTTATGGAAAATTAAAAAATTATAACTTTGTCGGTTGGCTTCCACTTATAACACCACCTCATCCACTCTACCCAAGTATTGTGCTATGGACATATTGAAGCATATGAAAGATTTTTTTTTCTCTTTCTAATCCCCTGTACACACTGAAATGTGAAGTGAACGCAGCTTTGCGTCGCTGCACTTTCGCTTTGGCAATTTACCTCTATAGAGTCTAGGCCAGAGGTGCCCACACTTTTTCACCTTGTGAGCTACTTTAAAAAAAAATCAGCAAGTCAAAATGATCTACCCATGTACAGTTTAAGGAGCAAACTTGTATACACATCTATCGGTAGATCGGAATCTACCTAATGGGCACCCCTGGTCTAGGCACTGCATGACAGAAAAAATTATACTTGGATACATGTCATCTGTGGCAGCCGCACTGATGTCCCCAACTTACCGTTTCTGTCCTTCCTGTTTGCTCCGACACTGCTCGCAGTAATATTTGTATTCGCTGCATAGTGTTTCTGTATTACTGAATCCCCTGGAGGAAAACAAACAGAAGCCGGTGGTTTTAATAATGCAACTTCAGAAACAAGGATTACCGTTTAAATCCCAAAAGAAGTGTATATGATTATAAAACGGTATTTTAAAGACAAAAAAGAAGCTCAGCAGAATCCTAAGCACACGCTTCTGTAGTTCTGTGAAGGGTCTCTGAAGCAAAGCTTGCAGTTGGTGGAGCAGAAACTCGTTGGATTAGTTGATATCAAATAAATCACCTTTATTAAAGTGGCTGGCCAAGAGCCCAGTCACTGGCTTTATCCTCCCCATACACTTCTACTGCTCTGGACTGCAGTGTTCAGTCTATGCATGCCCCCTTGCACTATAAAAAGTAGGATGATGCAAACCATGGCCTGCCACTTATTCCCTCAATTAACCACTTCAGCTTTCAGTCATTTTTCACTTATGTATCCGAGCAATTTTCACCTCCCATTCATTCGCCAATAACTTTATCACTAATTATCCCAATGAATTGATCTATATCTTGTTTTTTCTATCACCAATTAGGATTTCTTTGGGTAGTACATTTTGCTAAGAAATTATTTTTTCTAAATGCATTTTAAACAGGAATATTAAGAAAAAAATTGAAAAAATGATTTCTCAGTTTTCGTCCATTATAGTTTTATATATAATAATACATGCTACCATAATTAAAACCTACGGTACGTATTTTATTTGCCCATTTGTCCCGGTTATTACACCATTTAAATTATGTCCCTATCACAATGTATGGTGCCAATATTTTATTTGGAAATAAAAGGTGCATTTTTTTAGTTTTGCGTCCAGCACTATTTACAAGCTTATAATTTAAAAAATATTAGTTGTATATCCTCTTCACATGCATATTAAAAAAAAGTTCAGAACCTTAGGTAACTATTTTTATTTTTTTTCTTTTAATTGTAATTTTTTTTTTTTTTGTTAAAAATTTTATTTGGGTATTTTTTTTGGGTATGGGAGGTAAACAGTTAATTTTAAATGTAATTTATTGTGTCTTTTTGTAATAAAAATGTATGAGCATGAGCATTATTTCCAATAATAAGGTAACATTTTAGCTCTAAGATATAGTTAGGAAGGTAGAAGATGGGCTTAAAGGGAACCTTAACTGAAAGGGATATGGATGTCTCCTTTTAAACAATACTAGTTGCCTGGAAGTCCTGCCAATCTCTTTAGCTGCAGTAGTGGCTGAATTACATACCTGAAACAAGCATGCAGATAATCAAGTCTGCCTTCAGTCAGAGCATCGGATTTGAATGCTTGTTGAGGGGCTGTGGCTAAAAGTATTAGAGGCACGGGATCAGCAGGAGAGTCAGGCAACTGGTATTATTTTAAAATGAAAAAGCCATATCCTTTTCAGTTTAGGTTCCTCTTAAAGATAAAAACAGGCAGAAACTCATTTGTGATCATTGAGTATACCAGCATTCCCCAACATGAGCATCTCTTTCTTCAGTAGTCCACCAAGTTGAGAAGCACTTGACGGACCAGGATTAGGGATGATCAATGAGACGCACATTTTATACAAATTTTTAATGCAAATTTATGCAGCTTGAAAATGGACTAATGCTGTGAAGGTACTGTAGGATTTGATTGGTCCGTTATCAAGCTTCATACATTAGCATAAAATTTAGCATAAAATCTGCATAAACTGGGAATAATTTGCATCTGCTAGACAATCTCTAACCATGAATATGGTACATTTCACTGCAGTAGCAAGGATGCCCGCTCCCCATCTGTACACATTGCTGTCCTAAATCAATCATCAGGGCCCGTTCAGATCACAAATGCGGATGGCCATGCGTGCGGAACGCGTGCGGACCGCAACGCGTACGAACGCATGGCCATCCGCGTTTGTGTGCGTTGCGTGGCTGATCCCATCACTGAAAAGTGAATGGGACAGCCACGCGTTTTAGCAAAATCTGCGTGCAGCATGCGTTCCCGGACCGCACAGGTCCGGAACGCATGCAGTGTGAACATCAGACATTGCACTCTATGCAATGTCTGATGTCGTGCGTATCGGCCACCTGCACGCATTTCCAAAACGCGGCTGGAAATGCGTGCAGTGTGAACGGGCCCTCAAAGTTCATTTCAGGCAACAAATCTATCGTGTGTGTATATATCTTCACGAAGTAAGAATCTTTCCAGTTGAACATTAACACATTTCAGTGTGTGTGTGGGCTTGTGTGTTGTTCCGCACTACTCGTTTATCCATTTACACAGCATGGACAAATCTTAATAGATTAAATTAAACTCACCACTAGCACTCTAGCTCTGATCTGAGGCTTCAGTCTAAAAATCCATCATAAAATAGGGCCTTGATCAACAATTCAATATACTTACATTGTTAATTTTAGCCCCATTTTAGCGTACACTACAAGCTGCTATTCTTTATCTCTACTGATAGCAACAACAGCTAAATGCCCCCACAGCAAAAGCCTCGTACACATGTAAAAAGTTTGTCAGCTGAAATGATCTGAGTTGTCTAATGATAACTGTACAGAAATACTCCCAGCTAATCATTGTGTTCTGCTTTAAAGGAGTTATCAGGGATTTTTATAGAAAATAAACGCTACTTACCGGGGGCTTCCTCCAACCCCAAGCTCCCAGGACCTCCCTCGCCGCAGCTCTGCATTCAGCCGTTCGCCAGAGCTCCGACCCGGTCCCCGGCAATGACGTCAGAGCGACCTCCAGTGACCTGCGCAGTCCGCTCCGGCCCACGTGGCGGTGATTGACAGCGCCGCTCGCGCAGGCGCAGTACAGAACGACCTGGAGGTTGCTCTGACGTCATCGCCGGGGACCGGGTCGAAGCTCCGGCGAACGGCTGAAGGCAGAGCTGCGGCGAGGGAGGTCCTGGGAGCTTGGGGCTGGAGGAAGCCCCCGGTAAGTAGCGTTTATTTTCTATAAAAATCCCTGCTAACTACTTTAAGGGAAGCTGAAGCAAGAGGAATACGGAGGCTGCCATCTTCATTCTCTAATTAATGCCAGTTGCCAGACTTCTGTACTGATGGTCTGTCACTGGCCCTGAAGGAGCTTGCAGAGCAGGTGTTTTGACTCTGGCCTGACTCCATTGGCTGCATGCTTTTTGCAGGTGTGTGACTCAAAAACAACTAAAGCTTCAGGGCTCGTTCCCACTGTTGCGACGCGATTTCGGCCGCATTCCGACGCTTGTAAAAACGCATGCGGATGAGTTTCCGCATGCGTTTTTACCCGTGATTTCGCATGCGATTTTGCATGGCAGGGTGCCATGCGAAATTAACCATGACACTGCCAGGGCTAAATAAAATTGAAAAAGGTGCGAAATCGCACGCGAAATCGCGGGTAAAAACGCATGTAACAAACGCATGCGTTTTTACTATTAAATACATTAGCGGCGATTCGCACGGATTCCCGACGCAGGCGAAATCGTTGGCTCTTTTGTGCGTTTTTTTCACGCTGAAAAAAACGCACCTCAACAACGCTACAGTGGAAACAGGCCCATCCACTTGCATTACATGTGCGGATCTGCATGCGTTGGACGCATGCAGATTCGCGATAGTGGGAACGAGCCCTTAAAGAAAATCTGTAACTAAAGAACGTTCCCCTGGTAGTACTCACCTCGGGTGGGGGAAGCCTCCGGATCCTATCGAAGTTTCCCCCGTCCTCCTGTGTCCCACGGCGGCAGCGCTTACGCTCCCCGAACTGCGGGGATGTAAATATTAACCCTCCCGGTTCCAGAGCAGGCACAGTATCGGCTCTCCTGCTCGGAGATAGGTGGGAATAGCCGATCTCTGTCGGGCTGCTCTACTGCGCAGGCACAAGTCTCCTGCGCCTGCGTAGTAGAGCGAACCCGACAGATATCGGCTATTTCCGCCTACTTCCGAGCGGAGAGCAGCAACAGCGCCCCCGCTGGAGCCAGAAAAGGTAAATATTGCACAACCTGACAAATTGTCGGCTGTGCGTTCCATGGGCTATAGCGAGACCGCCGTGGGGCACAGGAGGACGGGGGGAGCCTCAATAGGATCCAGAGGCTTCCCCTTACCGAGGTGAGTACCCCCCAGGGGAACTTTTTTTTGCATTACAAAGTCTCATTAAAGAAAACCCGACGTGGTTCGTGGTGGCGGGGAGGGTGGCAGATGGGACACAGCGGCATGTTCTCTGCCTCATGACATGCCTCTGTGTGCCCCCACCACCGCACTAAAGCCCCCCTAATTTAGTGACAATATTTGTTGCAATCTCGGAGGTAAACAAAAGGGAGAAGGATTCCCTGTTTTAAACGCCAGCCAGAGGCATTCCTGCAGAGTTTCCAGAGCTGCCATTTGGCAGCTCTTTCTACCTGGCCGCGACCCCTGACACACCCCGCCTCCCTGCACGCTGTGAATGAGAGACACAGTGTCTCATTCCAGCGTCGTGACCCAGTGCAGCAAACAGGAGCGGCGTTTTTTGTGGCTACCTGATCCGTTCAGGCCCCCGGATCAGGTAGCCTACTTTTTTTTAATCTAGGAGCCCATCACTGGCTCTCCTTAAGTTCAGCATGACAGCCAGACAACTGACATTGTTTATAAGGGAATAAAAATGGTAGCCTCCGTATCCTTCTACTCGAGTTTCCATTTAACCACTTAAAGCAAAATGGACGTTTATTATTATTATTGGGGTCAGGGGTAAACTACACGGATAGCCATGTACGATTATGTGCAGCGTGGTTTTAGCTGGCTGCATGCCTCACAGGATAGAGATATATTTGCATATACGGCCGACGGTCCCCTTCTGAGTCCGCCACCTCACTCTGGTAAGCCGATTGGCTGTGAGTAATTCAATCTTACTGGATGATGTATCATGGAGTCACTATTTAAGGGTGTGTTTTGTGACATTATTGTGTGGGCATTTCGGCTTGAGAAAAGGCTGGAGACCTGAAACAGCGGGCTGTCGCCACATAGCCCCATGTTTTTATTGTTATCTCAATAAAGAGCTTATATTTACTGCAGTGCCAGCCTCCAACGCCTTCATTGCAACTGCATGGACCTTAAGCAGTGTGGGGTCAATTGAGGCTTGGACATGCAATCCCCTTGGAGTGAGTGCCACTGTTTTTATCAACTGTTGTTTTTATTATTATTATTTGTGCACTAACTAGTGCAAATAGGAGATGTAATAAATGTCCATTCTGCCGAAATGCACCGCAGGAGCATGCGTCTGTTTTAACCCCTGGATGCAGGGGTGTTCAATGGTTAATAGATAAGTGGTGTGAAGGTGTAGAAACTCGTAAATCTAACAAGGGTGCTGCGGTAATTTGGGTGCCGGATATAGCCGCTAGTAAAATTATCCATGTTCTCCCATTGGGCAGTGGTGATTTTTACCAATATTTTGCCATTGCTAAACCTAACCCAATTTTCACATGAGCCGTTGCTTGTAAATATGCCGAAAGCTTTTTATTAATTAGGAGAAAAATAAGTCAGTTATGTGAAGTTTTTTGACTTGACTCCAATATCTGCTAATATCAGCAATGTCTTCGCTGCTAAATACTCCTTCTCCTTCACTATTTATTGGGCGCTGGTCACCTAATCCAGATATTTATTGGCCGCTATAGATGCAACTAAAGGTGGCCACTAATGAGCCAATTTCTAGTGAAAAATCGTTCGAGCGATCAGATAATTAGGATCGGAAGAAAAATCGTTCACTACACCCTCAACGAACCGATCTTTGCTTCCTATCTATTACAACCAATAAGAAAATCTAAATTTTGGTTTGACCAAAATCCAATAGGACGACTATTTTGTAGTCGTTTGTGCCCATCAATGGAGATTATTTACAACCTATCCGATCATTTGCTAGAGAACAGCTCGCAAATATCCGAAAAAACTCATTAGGGATGCAAAACATAAAGCGACAATATCACGCCTCGTTCCCAGCACTGACAGTATCCCCTCCAATACAGAAGGTCCACCAAGATTCATTACCAGGTACAATGCCCAACATCTACATATACGTAACATCATCAAGAAAAGGTGGGAGATCCTGTTGCAGTACCCTCTCCTTCTCCCTTACTACCCCATACACCAGCCATTACATATAGAAGAGCTCCAAACCTTCGCAACATTCTAGCCCCCAGCTGTTTTACTACACAACAGGCCCGGGTATGCTTTTCCTCTAACAAACCCCAATGCACAGTTTGCAAATTTATCCAACAAGATTCTGCCTTTACTTCCAATGTTACTCATACCCAATATCCAATCAATGGACACTGCTCCTGCGAATCCAAATATGTAATCTATGTCATCTCATGCCCCTGCCAGCTCCGGTACGTGGGGCGTACCACCCAAATGGCACGTAGCAGAATTGGACAGCACAAAAGAAATATCAACAAATTCCCCCTACACAGTGTGTCACGTCACTTCCACACCCATCACGACAGTATTTCTCATTTATTCCCCATCACGTTGATAGACTCAATACGCATTCACTTACCGGATGCTCTTGATCGTCTCAGAAAAACAGAAATGTACTAGATACAGATTCTGAAAACCCTCACCCCGGAGGGATTAAATAAACAACTTGAAAAAATCCATTAACTCACCACTATATCCAGATATTATCTTAACCCCGTCGCTCTTTTTATCATACTTTTACCATACCTTTTTTATATATTATTTATTTTGAGTATATGTAATTATATTTAATTGTTGCTTAAATATATGTGATTTTGTTATGTTCCATCAAATACCCCTACTTTTAATATAAATCAGACTATAGCTTATTATTTAAATGCGTTTCTATTATTCTATAAGGTTAGAGAAACCGAGAGCCCAATATAGTGCCGTAAGTTCAGCAAAAAATTAGTAAAGATAATAAGTGAGAAGAGTATACTCACAAACGTGGGTTACCACAAAGGCAATCACTGTATAGGCAGGTGAGGAGATTAGACCTGTCCTCACCCGAGATTAAGAAGTCGCTCTCTGTAGATCCGAAAAGGGGTAGATTACCCCTCCACCAGGGGTGGACACGGTACAGCAAACGGGAAACAGAGGCGCCAGCAGGGTAAAAGTGGATAAAACCTTTAAAATTTGCTTGGAGGAAGCGGTGGACTTACCTCCATAAAGCAGACACAAAAGACTGTAAAATAGTAATTACATTTATTGTATAGTACCCCAAAAGCAGCACTTTTGGGGTATTATACAATAAATGTAATTACTATTATACAGTCTTTTGTGTCTGCTTTATGGAGGTAAGTCCACCGCTTCCTCCAAGCAAATTTTAAAGGTTTTATCCACTTTTACCCTGCTGGCGCCTCTGTTTCCCGTTTGCTGTTTCTATTATTCTATTTGTTTATCATTTTATCTGTATCATTTTGTGATAGATTGCAGAGAAACTACGTTGCTTTCTCTTTCTGTTATTTATTCCTGCTATTCTATATGAATGTTGCATTTATAGATGTTATTTATTCCTGCTATTCTATATGAATGTTGCATTTATAGATGTTATTTATTCCTGCTATTCTATATGAATGATGCAATTTTTATGCAAGATGTTATTCCTTCTATTCACCACAGGATGGCAGCAGAATGGCCCTTATAAAAACTTTTACTACTGGCTGCTCAAGCCTGCCCTTTCTATTCTACACTTTACACTTGGCAGCTACTGATTGGCTGCTCACCCCTGCCCTACCTATTCTACACTTTACACTTGGCAGCTACTGATTGGCTGCTCGCCCCTGCCCTATGTCCCTCGGCCCCACCCACCTTGTACCACCCGGCTACCTCTCATTGGATGATACTCCACGGGCACTATATTTAAAGGGTACCTAAACTGAGAGGGATATGGATGTTTCCTTTTAAACCATACTAGTTGCCTGGCAGTCCTGTTGATCTCTTTCACTGCAGTAGTGGTTGAATCAGACCTGAAACAAGCATGCAGCTAATCCAGTCTGACTTCAGTCAGAGCACCTGATCTGCATGCTTGTTGAGAGGCTGTGGCTAAAAGTATTAGAGACACAGGATCAGCAGGAAAGTCAGGCAACTGGTATTCTTTTAAAAGGAAAAATCCATATCCTTCTCAGTTTAGGTTCTCTTTAAACCCATAGCATCCTCAAGATATTACAGAGGCGCTACTCGCGTTTCTACTGAGCTACTGGTAAGATCCTTTTGTTTTACTTTATTTTACTTTGCCACTTAATTTTTATAACCACACCACTACCATTACAACTTAGGGTCAATACATCATGCTTTACCTTTTCATATAGGCTATGAGTGTACTTTAAACCTTAGCAATAGGGTCTTGTATGTGTTTTCACCGCTGCTGCTGACATGCCCTATATGGAGGCCATTCGGAGGCGGCCTGGTGTTGCGCTGATCCACCTTTTGCGCAATTTTTGATTTTTCAATTTTACTTGGTAGCTCACCCAGGCTATGCATATACATAGGTTAGGATTTGGTTAGTGTTAGGCCCCTCCCATGGAGGATTGACTTCTTCGCAGTGGGAGGGACGAGTACTTAAAGTGGACCTGAACTGTAAATTTCAAAAAACAACATTGGAATCCTTTTTAAAAATCATAGTCAAAAACTGTCCAATATATAATAAAAATATGTGAATAAAACTCATAATCTAAATAATTGAATTTATCCCCTCCCACCTGTGCCGTTGGATGCCGCGGCAATCACTTGATAACTCCCCGGCAGGCTTGCAGAGAATGCTGGGAAATCGTGTACGTCTGTAATGTGCTCGCGAGAGTTCTTGCAGGCATGTTTTGTTTACGATTTAGTGACGTCCTCAGCTGGCGTCTCCTCGGAAGGCAGAAGAAGGGGAAATGACAGGCAGAGCGGACTCAGTAAAGCAGACAGCGGAGGGACGAGAGAGGAGATTAGAGGAGGGAGAGAGAGCTGTTGGAGGAGGGACGGCAGACATCGGAGGGAAGGAGGCAGGAGAGAGCCTAGCAGAGTAGATGGTGGAGGGGGAGGAGAGGCTGGGAAGCACAGTAGAGGGACAGTGCTCAACAAAGAGCCCAGCAGACTCACGCCTGAGTGCACAGAGGAGGATCCCCCCTCCTCCCCCCTGCACTGCACAGAGCCCAGCAGACGAAGGAAGGGGAGAGGGGCCTCCTGTACCAGCGAACACAGCTAAGAGATGTGCTGTCAGACTCAGCACTCCCCCGTAGGTACATTGTGGCAGGCAGGGGGAATCCCCTTTGACATCATCCAGCTGCCCTGGTCTCCCCTATAGATAGCAGTGCAGAGGGAATCCCCCAAATTAAAACTCTAAATGCTCTGACCTGTATAGCTGCAGCACAGTGATGTATGACAGTCTGTTGTGACCTCCAGGAAGTAGAGCATTGTACACAGAGTGCACTCCTTTATCAGATGCACAGTGATGTGCTGCAGCTTTGGTGACATCAGTTTGAAGACCCAGTGGTTGTATCAGGATGTCTCTACTTCCTGGAGCAGAGTGCAGCGGCTATAGAGGACACAACAGTGATGTATGACTATCATACATCACGCTGCAGCTTCACAGGTCAGAGCTTCAGAGTGTCAATTTAGGAGATTCCCTCTGCAGCAGCCACCTATAGAGGAGACCAGGATGGTTGGATCACGTAAGTGGGGATTCCCCCTGCCTACCTACAGGAGAAGGGGGTGGGGGTTGGTTGACATAAGAGGGAATTCCCTCTGCAGCACCAACTACAGGGGACACCATGGCCGCTGGATCACATAAGAGGGGATTGCCCCTGCCTACCATGCTAACTACAGGAGGAGAAGGGGGGGGGGGGGGGCAAGATGTGGTTGACATGAGAGGGGGTTCCTAACTAGGGTAGATCAGGGCAGCTGGAAGCTTGAGAAAATCAGCTGAAACAGCTTACTTTACATGTGAAGTCGTGTGCCAATACAGTGCAGCAGCCTTACAGTGTCAGTGTCCTGTGACAGCCTGGGCGACTGCTGATGACATCATGACACAGGGCTGTAAATCTCATTCAGTGGGCGTGAATGGGACAACTGTAACACCGCCCAGGGAATCTGACTGCACCTCCCATGGAGTGAGAGCTGCAAGATGGAGCCTGCCAGTCTCCAAAAAACCTTTTACTCAAAGTTGAATTGCGCAAATATATATATTTTTATATTGCATGTGACATGTGTTTTTTTTATCTAATAATTAATTACTAAGGGATAAAGAGTCTCAATTTAGTGACTTTTTTTAGTTCAATTCCTCTTTAATAGGTTGCATGCAAGCTGTTACAGGAAACCAACATCCTCCAGTGGTAGACAGGTCATGTGTATGCTCGGTGTGTAATCGACCCCACAAGTGGGGCTTGCACTCTTTTGCAGGTAGGCACTAGTCTGTTTTTAAGTAGCGCTGCTCATTTCCTTGCTATGTACTAATTTAATTTGTTTTTGGTCAGCTGCTCCCACTTAACAGCCATGCTTTTGGTGTGTATGCAGAGCTTCTGTTTGGGTTCAAGGTGCGTTTGTAGTTCCTGGGGGGGGCTCAGCGCATCTCTGATTGGAGGCGGCCTGGTGTTGCGCTGATCCACCTTTTGCGCAATTTTTGATTTTTCAATTTTACTTGGTAGCGCACCCAGGCTATGCATATACATAGGTTAGGATTTAGTTAGTGTTAGGCCCCTCCCATGGAGAATTGACTTCTTCGCAGTGGGCGGGACGAGTACTTAATAGGTTGCATGCAAGCTGTTACAGGAAACCAACATCCTCCAGTGGTAGACAGGTCATGTGTATGCTCGGTGTGTATTCGACCCCACAAGTGGGGCTTGCACTCTTTTGCAGGTAGGCACTAGTCTGTTTTTAAGTAGCGCTGCTCATTTCCTTGCTATGCCCTATATGTCAACTGCAGAGATCACATGAGGTAACTATAGCTACTAGAGCAGCCTTTTTACAATGTCATATTTATTGAATGAGCTGATATGAGCCTGCCCCTCTGCGTGTATTATATATCCCATGCACTGCAATTTATTTTTTTTAATTCTTTTTTTTTTTTTGCAAATATATTGCAAGTGTTGTATGCAATTTTTTTTTAATACTCTGATAGATCTGCAATACTGTTTACACGATAACATAGTACTGTATAGTCTACTTTTCTGTTATATTTGAATTTATGTATAATTTAATGCAATTTGTTCGGATAAGTGTTGCATGCAATTTGCAGGTTACAATTTATTTTATGTAGCTCGTTATACAGTAGCAACGTTTTCTGTCTTTGTCTACAGTTTTTTGTCCCCTACTCTATTGCCTGATGAAGCGGGCTGTGCCTGCGAAACGCGTTGCATTTCTTGGGGTACTCCTAACAAATTAAATTGTTTGATTCAGACAGTTGTTCGTGTCTGCTTTTCGGAGGTAAGTCCACCACTGCCTCCCTAGCAATTTTAAAGTTTTTATCACTTTTTATCCTGTTGGCGCATCTGTTCTCTAGCAAATACACTGTGTCCACCCCTGGTGGACGGGTGACCTACCCCTACCTTTCCGATCTACAGAGAGCGACATCTTAATCCTGAGTGAGGACAAGTCTAATCTCCTCACCTGCATTTACAATGGTTGCCTGAGTGGTAACCATTCCATTGTTTGTGAGTATATATCTCACTGTTTATCATTTACACGTTATCCTGTACATACTACACAATATTGGGCTCTCGGTGTCTCCCTTTTAACCTATCCGATCAGAATTTGAAACGATCTTTAGCTAGAAATTGGAATGTTGGTGGCCACCTTAACATTGCAGTCTATGATGTACCCATTCTAACATAACCTGAAAGACTGCAGGGGGCCTTACAAATCCTCATAGCTGGCAGCAGAAACATTGCTACCCCCCCCCCCCCCCCCCCCGATTTATAAGCTGACCTGCCCCCCTGCCTCAGTAACTTTCATTACTGTACCGCAACAAGGCAGACTGGGAGACTACCTACTGCATCAAGCCATATGCTATTAATAGCCTTTGTTACCACCAAATTTCCTGAAAAGTTATAGCAGCTACTACACACTGCAACTGAAACATATATTTATATATATGCATATTTATTTATTTTTGTAGAATGATAACTATAGGTTATATAGATTTCTATACTAAAGTGGCTGGCACAATGGCATAGTGGATAACTATTTCTTCTTGTAGCGATAGGTCCCTGGTTCGAAACCCAACCAGTGAACTATCTGCATGGAGTTTGTATGTTCTCACCATGTTTGTGTGGGTTTCTTCTGAGCACTTATGTTTCCTCCCACATACAAAAAACATAGATAAGTTAATTTGCTTCCCCAAAATTGTCCCTTGAATAAGAGGATTTATGACTATCATAGGGATTAGATTGTGAGGCCCTCTGAGGGACAGTTAGTGATAAGACTGTATACTCTATAAAGTGTTGCGGAAGATGTCAGCGCTATATAAACACTAAATAATAATAGCTCTTTAAAGTTATTCAGTGGGGAGTCCATATATATGAATCCACAGTTCTATCCTGAAACAGGTGTTCAATGAAACCACAGTTTCCATTTCCTATCCAGACTATGTATTCTTTCTTCTATTTAGCCAAATCTAAAGTGCAGCAAAAATCAATTATAGCAATAGTCTTATGTAGCTCAGTCTAGCCCAGGCATGGGCAAACTTGGCCCTCCAGCTGTTAAAGAACTACAAGCCCCACAATGCATTGCAGGAGTCTGACAGCCACAGTCATGACTCAAAGGCAAATGCATTGTGGGACTTGTAGTTCCGTAACAGCTAGAGGGCTGAGTTTGCCCATGCCTGGTCTAGCCTGACTGCAGCGTTGTCATGTGATGACTCATCATCCCTCTCTTCTGAGTCATCAAAGACAGGTTGTTAGGGTCTGTTTCCACTACACGAAGATTGGATGCAGAACAAATGCAGAAAAACTGACTCCAATGAATGCCTAGGGGCCCGATTTTTCTGATGCAGATTTTCCCATAGGCATTAATTGGAGTCAGTTTTTCTGCATCCAATCTGCGTGTAGTGGAAACAGGCCCTTAGCAGAGAGCATGTGGGAACAAGCAGTGATGTACTGCATGCATAGCTTCACTGCAAGTTCAATTGAAATTAAAATATTATCAAGACAAGAAACATCTGGAATTCCATTAAACACTTCTCTCTTCTGTTTCTGGATAGAACTACTGTGGTATACATGGACTCACGATAAGGTCCCTTTAAACCTAGATCACGGCATCTTGGCTGACAAGTGAAAATGTGAATAAGAAACCTGACGTATATGCAATTATCGGCGTTTTGCTGTGGAATTATAAGCTGTATAAGCTGTGCAATTATAAACTGTACCTGAATTAAACAAGCTTAGTTTTAATAAAAGTAAAAAGTACACATTCACTGTGACTTATCTATCTTGTACAAAACAACAAACATCATTCTGATTCTAGATGAATGCAATTTCTGATCTACCAGGCTGTCATTACGGTGCAGTGCCAGTGTTGGCATCAGGGTGCATAACTAAGCCTATACATCATTCTTCTCATGAATGTCTACTGTAGGAAACAGCGATTCACTGTCAGATTCCAAAGTGATCAGACAATATAAAGTTTCTGCATCACGGCTTGTGACTCACCTTAAGCAGTGTGTAATAGAAGTGTTTTGTTCCACATCCACAGAGAGATCCAAAAAATCTTCATCTTTACTACTAACCTTGAGGATGACAGGAAAATACCAGAGTTACAAGCACAATTCAAACACAATACATATATATATACATACATACATACATTATATATATATATATATATATATATATATATATATATATATATATATATACACACGCGCACACGCGCGCGCGCACGCACGCACACACACGCAGAATATAAATCGCTTTTTTCTTCTTCTTAGGCTTGGTTCAAACAGGTGCCTGAATCAGCTGCCCGGCGTCTCGCTATTAACCGCTGCAGAGGAACCTGGAAGCGCGGTGGCAAATATCTTCAACGATAGGAAAAATAGGGATAAAAACGCAGCATTTGTGCTAACGATGGTACTGGTGCTGCCCATTAACTTGCATGAGCAGCATTCAACAACAAGCACCGCGCCTGACGGTAAACCAAGCCTAAATCAGGAAAATGCTTCATCTAAATACAAAGGTACACCAGCGTTCATGTTTTATATGCAAAAAGTCGAAAATTTTTAACCGTATAATTTAAACCATTCTAGGAACATCCACTAGGACATCGATGAGGTACACTTAAAATAAATATTTACAAGCGGGAATCCTAAGCCCTTCATTCAAAAAAGCACTTAAAGTGTACCAGAGATGGTACACTGGCCCGTATTTATACTTACCTGGGGCTTCCTCTAACCCCATGAGCATTGTTGCCTCCCTCGCCATCCTTTTCAGCCCTTCTGTCCTGGGGCTGAAGAGGATGGCCTGGCACCTTACCCTCTCACCCGACCTATATATAGGTGAACGTGACTGTCCGCCCATTCAGGGAGGGGAGGTGACAGAATAGCTAAAACATACAAAAACTTTGAAAAAGAACATTTTTTCAACAGGCATTTGCCTCATTTCTCTTGTCAAAACCCAGATTCCCCATAGCCTCAGTACGTGCAATGGTGGCCTCTCTTAAAAGAAGAGCTGTCAGCCATACTATCTCAGAGAAAAAAACCACATATATAAAGTAGATAAATACCTTCTCTACTTACATAACCTATGTATTGCACTGTCCACATTTTGATTTTAGTGATTTCTCTATAGCAAAAAAAAAAAAGAAATAATCCTTCTTAGAATTCTCCATTTTATTTGTGTCTATCTTGAAGCCAATCCTGATTGTCATATCCTCCCTTAAGGCTCATACACACATCAGACTATAGTCTTTGGAAACTGAAAGTTCACAGACCAATCTTACCACCCTTCATGTAGTATGAGAGCCATACTCTAGTCTACACAGTCTTTTCTATGGAGCTGAACTCCACATCAGAAAAAAATCTTTGCAAGATGCTGCACACACAGATGCTGTACAGACACAAAAGATCAGTATCTGCAAAAGATCTGTTCCTGCCAAAAATCCATTACTGCAAATTGCAATGATAGTCTATGAGATCTGCAGATCATCATACACACATGATTTAACTGACATTCATCTGCAGATCAGATCCACCAGGATGGATTTTCAGATCTGCAGATCTGCAGATGAATGTCAGTTAAATCATGTGTGTATGATGATCTGCAGATCTCATAGACTATCATTGCAATTTGCAGGAATGGATTTTTGGCAGGAACAGATCTTTTGCAGGGACTGATCTTTTGTGTCTGTACAGCATCTGTGTGTGCAGCATCTTGCAAAGATTTTTTTCTGATGGGGAGTTCAGCTCCATAGAAAAGACTGTGTAGAGTATGGCTCTTATACTACAGGAAGGGTGGTAAGATTGGTCTGTGATCTTTCATTTTCCAAAGACTATGGTCTGATGTGTGTATGTGGCCCTAGGGTGCATACACACATCAGACAATAGTCTTTGGAAAATGAAAGATAACAGACCAATTTTACCCCCTTCCATGTAGTATGAGAGCCATACCTACACAGTCTATTCTAGTGAGCTGAATATCTTTGCAAGATGCTGCACACAAAGATGCTGTACACATTCAAAAGATCAGTACCTGCAAAAGTTCTGTTCCTGCAACAGATCCGTTCCTGCAAAATGCATTCATAGTCTATGATATCTGCAGATCCTCATACACACCTTGTTTAACAGATATTCATCTGCAGATCAGACAATCATCTGCAGATCTGAAGATCAATCCTGGTGGATCTGATCTGCAGATGAATGTCTGTTAAACAAGGTGTGTATGAGGATCTGCAGAGATCATAGACTATGAATGCAATTTGCAGGAACGGATCTTTTGCAGGAACAGATCTTTTGCAGATACTGATCTTTTGAATGTGTACAGCATCTGTGTGTGCAGCATCTTGCAAAGATTTCTATCTGATGGGGAGTTCAGCTCAATAGAATAGACTGTGTAGGTATGGCTCTCATACTACATGGAAGGGGGTAAAATTGGTCTGTGATCTTTCATTTTCCAAAGACTATGGTCTGATGTGTGTATGCAGCGTACGTACAAAAAGGGCGCCTGGACAAAAAGGGCGCGGGGTGTAAACTCTAAATAATAATTAATCATTAATAGGGTTTATAAATATAGTGTGCTATATTTCGTTTACAAATAATGTTTAACAAAATTATAAATCATTAAATAATGTTTATGAAATCGGAAATTGTGAAAACGTTAATCTTCCCTGTTTCAAAAGTTAAACTTATAATTACGTTTATAAAAAAACCAATAATATATGTTTAATTGTTATAATTGTATATTATTGTGAATAACCGTCATTTATGGTTTGTTCTTATAATAAAATCTGAAAATATTGTTTATAAAGATGATATAAATATAACTACGTTCGTAATAAGTGTTGTAATACATTAGTAATTATTACTAAAATTTTACTAAAACTATACCTAAGCCTACTCTTACACAGAACCCTACCTGTACCTATCCCTAACCCCTAGACTCCCCTGTTGGTGCCTAAACCTAAGACCCCCCTGTTGGTGCCTAAGTAACCCTCCCTGTACCTACCCCTAACCCCTAGACCCCCCTCTTGGTGCCTAAACCTAAGACCCCCCTGTTGGTGCCTAAACCTAAGACCCCCCTGTTGGTGCCTAAACCTAAAACCCCCCTGTTAATGCCTAAACCTAAGACCCCCCTGTTAATGCCTAAACCTAAAACCCCCCTGTTAATGCCTAAACCTAAGACCCCCCTGTTAATGCCTAAACCTAAGACCCCCCTGTTGGTGCCTAAACCTAAGACCCCCCTGTTAATGCCTAAACCTAAGACCCCCCTGTTGGTGCCTAAACCTAAGACCCCCCTGTTGGTGCCTAAACCTAAGACCCCCCTTTATTATGTGGATAATTATGTTTTACTAATTGTGGATTAAAAAAATATTTTGCAATTTACGTTACGTACTGATCGCTTTATTTTGTGAATAATAATGTTTTACAAACAGTAAGGGATAAAACTTTAAATAATGTTTTAATTATTTAAATAAGATAAATATGTTTAGTATTTTCATAAACGTTATTCGGCACGGGTGCATTTTATAAACGTAAATCACCACAAGTTCAGTTATAAATCATTAAACAGCTCCGGGCGCCGTTTGTAAACTTTATTTAGCTCCTGGCGCCGTTTATAAACTTTATTTAGCTCCGGCGCCCTTTTTTCCTACCCGGCGCCCATTAAACGCTATTTATTATGGGAGTGAATGGCGGCGCCCTTTTTGTCCACTAGCGGCATGCGCCCTTTTTTCCCAGCTCCGTGTATGCACCCCTACTCTCCTCTGATTGTGTATGCATTGCCTGCCCTCCTCCCAGTCTTCAGGCACTCCCACCCAGTTCAGTAATAGAAAGTGCATTGTCTCAGCATGAGAAATATTGTCCAATCAGAGAGGTGGGAGGGGAAAACAGGAGGGAAATAGGCTTCAACCAGTCAGGCAGCATTAGTTAAAGTGGACCCAAATTTTGACATATCTATATGCAGAACACAGATATTAAGAAACTCTATATTTGTATCTTTTTATATTTTAGCCAATGGTGGTGGGGTCCCTCTTATCAGAGTTGTTAGTGTGGCCAACAGAATAGAAAGGACTGTTGTTCTCAACTTTATAAAATGAATCATGCAATTGCATGTAGTTACCCCTGCTAATAGCATCTTTCAACTTAAAGTGGCCCTAAATTAAAAATACACGATTTCAGAAATAAAATCTATTTTCTAAATTATAGTAATAAATAGCAGCCTTTTTTCAGCTGCATGATGAGAAATATTTTACATTTATTGGAGGAACCCCTCCCTTCCTTTCATATTCCCGGGACAGAATCCGGCAGACTGGTGGAGTAGGTGGTGTCCGGCAAAGGAGGAATTGCTAATGGCTGCCACCTGTATAACCCTAGTTATGAAAAGAGAAGGGTGAAAAGCATGCACCGAAATGGTCATAGGCTTGAAGGAGTGTTTATTTATTTTTGTATGTGTCAGAGTGGTGCAACTAAATATTTTGAATTAAGCCTGCCTGGCGTTCTGATTCCCACGGCCTAACGTTTTTTTGCACATTTTGTTTTTCATGTAGCTAGCCTAGCGCTAGCTACATGATTCCCCCTCCCTGCGGCATCCCTCCCTGCCCTCCGATCGCCGCCGGCGCAATGGCCCGTCCAGAAATCCCGCTCTGAACGGGATTTCCTTGAGGGCTTCCCCCGTCACCATGGCGACGAACGTCGTGCCATCAGCGACGTTGTGACGTCACAGGGAGACTCGATCCACCCCTCAGCGCTGCCTGGCACTGATTTGTTAGGCAGCGCATGGGGTCTCGGCTGGGGGCCCTGTTTCGCGGCGGGTAGCGTCAGATCATCGGCGATCGGGTAAGGCACACAGCAAGCAAAGTGTTTGCTGCGTGTTTAAAAAAAAAATGACTCAAATCGGCCCAGCAGGGCCTGAGCGGTGACCTCCGGCGTCTCTGGATGAGCCTAGCTCGTCCAGAACGCTAGGGAGGTTAAAAAAATTGTTTGGTTTGGGTCCGCTTTAAGTCTGAGAGGAAAGTAAAGAAGCAAAAAAACAACCCAGCATGCCCTGCAACTTCCTTTGTGCGGCAATGTACCAAATAAGAACCAGGTAAACTAGGAAATAACCATTTATCAAAAAGAAAAGTAATAGTGATTTTTAACTTTTGGATTGCCTGGTTAGCATCCTTATTGCTTGTTTACCAGATAAAATTTAAGAATTGATTTTTTATTTTATGCTCGACAGTGTCAGTACTTCCTCCTCTCTGCCCGTCATCAGTAATGCCCCCTGCAATCGCCGCTAATAGTTCCTATGTGCACAGCTCACTGCAGAGCTGCACTGTGTGTGGTCTTGGGGTAATTTACCTCAGAATGATAGTGTACTAACAGCTGTATTAGTACACTTTCATTCTGAGGTAAATTATCCCAAGACCGAACGCAGCTCGCTGTGCACATAGGCACTAATAGCGGCGAGTGGAGGGGGCATGCCTGATGACGGGCAGAGAGGAGAAAGTACTGACACTTCCTCCCCACCCATCCTCAAGCAGCTGAGCAAAGCAGGGGATGGGGGGGGGGGGGGCGCTAAAGGGGAAGGGATAAAGAGCTTATTATGTCCGTTTGTAACCACTGCTTGTAATCGATGTCCATGTTTTATACCATCTAGTGGATGTTCCTAGATTGGTTTAAATTGTAATGTTCAAACATTTTAAACACTCTCGATACAAATGTATTCAACTTATTGCATACGCACTTGGGTGCTGGTGTATCTTTGTATATAGTTATTGTTTATGGGTGAATCATGCTAACTCTTTACACTTCTAGCACCATAGATACTCAACTGTATGTGTGTGCATACCATTGCTATATACAGTATACTGTATAGCAAAATATTTTATGTAAAAAAAAAAAAAGAAAAAAAAAAGACAACTTGTAAACGCTTCCAAAATGTGACTATGCTAAAGTACACCATACATTAACAATCTGCAACACAATAGTGAAAAGAGTGAGTACTGGCTATTTCACGCTGCATTTACACACTACAGCTAATCTGCATTGCAACATGACAGCTCTTCCATCTGAACCCAGTGACTCCATATATTCAGATTTAAATTCCAGCACGGTGATGCTTATGAATTGTCTCATGCCAGCTTAATGCTCAGAGAAAACCCACTAGTAATTTGTATCCATAGTTCTCCAGTGCAGTAATACAGCTCTTGTATGGTAATCAATACTAATACATTTTGAAAAAATGCATTCCCATTTGCATTCATGTCTATATGTTTAGCTTAAATTGGTGACAGTATACTGTAATAAACTGGCATAAGCAACTCAGTGGAATTACAGAAACATTTTCCATACACCGGTACAAAAACATACAAAATATGCCCCAAAATTTGTCAAAAGTCTTGGTGTCTGTTTTTTGGGACGAAGATGGTATTCTGTTGGTGACTACCTAACCTCAGGGCTCTAGTATCACTGGGCAGCATTATGCAAACTTCCTGGACCAGGTAAAAGAAGCAATTAAGAGAAAACGCCACGGCCAACATTGTGGCTCTCAAACGGACACCCTGGATCTCCAACTTGACCACAATCCCCCTACTCACCTGACCTGGCCCCTTTGGACTATTATCTGTTCTCGATCTTGAAGGAATTTCTGACATCAAACATGCTGCTGAGAGCTGGTTTGAGGCCTAACCAACAGTCCAGTAAAGCTGAAAATATGCTGCACCAAGAGCATAAGTCTCTGAGGGGAATGTGTTGAATAAATGTGTTATCTTATAACTCTGCCTCTCTTATTTCTGGACAATGCCAGGAACTTATTAGCACCCCCTCATATTGTCTTGGCAAGTTTAAATGTTTTGTGATTGTAGCTCCAGTATTTGTATTCAAGTTCTAAGTGAGATCTGTAAGCTTAAACAAAGTTTTAAATCACACATATCATCTAAGGTTATTTTATATAATAACACATAGGAAAATTTATTACACAACTCAAACAAAAGCTGCAGCTGCAGTATGCTTCTGTTCCACAACATTTAATGAGAAATATTAAAAGCAAAGGTTATATCGGCATTTTTGTGTATGAAAATGTTATGGCACGAGTCATTACAATATATGGCATGTGATAGCTTATCACAAGCAAACATATGTACTGCTCTAATGAATGTGTGTCCACCATTTAACATTGGCCCTATGGTGGTGTCAGAACAATCAACAGCTCAGACATACCATGTGTATTATCTGGTGGGTGCGGGGACTCTGCTGCTAAATGGCCAAGTGCTGGCTATCAGCTTTAATCTTTAAGCTGGATGCTGTATTTAGACAGGGAAGTGCAGTGCCCTGTTTAACCACTTAAAGCGGACCCAAACCAAATATTGTTTTAATTCAAAATATTTCGTTGCACCGATTTGAGTCATTTTTTTTTTTTAAACACGCAGCAAACACTTTGCTTGCTGTGTGCCTTACCCGATCGCCGATGATCTGACGCTACCCGCCGCGAAACAGGGCCCCCAGCCGAGACCCCATGCGCTGCCAAACAAATCAGTGCCAGGCAGCGCTGAGGGGTGGATCGAGTCTCCCTGTGACGTCACAACGTCGCTGATGGCACGACGTTCGTCGCCATGGTGACGGGGGAAGCCCTCAAGGAAATCCCGTTCAGAGCGGGATTTCTGGACGGGCCATTGCGCCGGCGGCGATCGGAGGGCAGGGAGGGATGCCGCAGGGAGGGGGGAATCATGTAGCTAGCGCTAGGCTAGCTACATGAAAAACAAAATGTGCAAAAAAACGTTAGGCCGTGGGAATCAGAACGCCAGGCAGGCTTAATTCAAAATATTTATTTGCACCACTCTGACACATACAAAGATAAATAAACACTCCTTCAAGCCTATGAGCATTTAAGTGCATGCTTTTCCCCCTTCTCTTTTCATAACTAGGGTTATACAGGTGGCAGCCATTACTTCTGAGCTTAGTAGGAGGTTTTAGGTGTGTTTGTCATCAATTACCCTCCCTCACAGGGGTGTCATCTATGTGAAATCTCACACAACCTGACATCACCTCCCCTGTGACATCATCAGTAGCAGCCTGTGTTTTGTTTTTTATCTCCTCCACCAGTCTACCGGATTCTGTCGCGGCAATATGAAAGGAAGAGATGGGTTGCTCCAATAAAAGTAAAATATTTTATATTTGTCATCATGCAGCTGAAAAAAGGCTGCTATTTATTATTATAAGTTAGAAAATAGATTTTATTTCTGAAATCTTGTATTTTTAATTTGGGTCCACTTTATGACTCCTACCAGTACTGCAAAGTACTTAAAGATGCATACCTTTCTGTAGCTTGTGTGCTCCTCTTTCATTTGATGTCTGAATTGCCCGATTTTCATTCAATTTAAAAATCGCAGCTGCCATTTTGGCTATGTTATAACTTCCGAGTCACCCCTGTCGTCTTCTTTGTCATCATACAGCTGAAAAAAGGCTGCTATTTATTATAAGTTAGAAAATAGATTTTATTTCTGAAATCTTGTATTTTTAATTTGGGATCACTTTAAAGGACAACTGTAATGAGAAGAATATGGAGGCCGCCACATGCATTTCCTTTTAACCACTTGAGGACCACAGTGGTAAACCCCCCTAAAGACCAGGCCAATTTTAACTAAAATGGTCACTGCAGCTTTAAGGCCAAGCTGCAGGGCCGCACAACACAGCACATGAGCGATTTCCCCCCCCCCCTTTTCCCTCCACCAACAGAGCTCTATGTTGGTGGGGTCTGATCGCCCCCCCTCCCTCCCTGCAGCCAGCCAATTATGCGATCGACTGTCATAGGCTTCAGCCTATGAGAGCCGATCGCTCTCTTATCCCCAGACCTGGCTGTCCCCAGTACAGCGCTGCTGCTGATCGCAGCGCTGTACTATTATTATTATTATTATTTAGTATTTATATAGCGCCGACATATTACGCAGCGCTGTACAGTGTGTGTGTATATATATATATATATATATATATATATATATATATATATATATATATATATATATATATATATATATATATATATATATATATATATATATATATATATATGACACACAACTGTATCTGTCCTTCAAGCCTGGCACCCAAGACCCATCAGCATCCATAAATGCGTGTCTAGTGGATTTACAAAATTGGATGAACACCAGCTGGCTGAGGCTGAACTCTGACAAAACAGAGGTGTTGGTGGTAGGTGGTCCACACATGATGGATAAAGTTCAAAACGCTCACCACCTCAAACTAGCAATTGGGGGAGATACTGTACAGTATAAAGACTCTGTGCGAAACCTTGGGGTGATCCTGGATGGAAATCTAAAACTCAGACAGCAGGTATCAGCTGTCGTCAAGTCTTCCTTCTTCCATCTAAGAAATATAGCGAAAATCAAACACCTTATCCCAGCTGAAGACCTACCTGCCCTGGTTCACGCATTTGTATCCTCCCGCCTAGACTACTGCAACGCCCTGTTCATCGGATCTACAGATAAGGCTCTGCGCCCCTTACAGCTAGTACAGAATGCTGCAGCCAGACTCCTAGCCAATGCCCCCCGCAGCTCACACATCACCCCAGTACTGCAAACTCTTCACTGGTTGCCAGTAAAATGGAGAATCAATTTTAAGATCTGCCTGCTGACATTCAAGGCTCTACACCGCATGGGACCCAAATACATAGCGGATCTATTGGAACTTTATGCCCCTTCACGCACCCTCCGCTCTGCCAACAAGATGAAGCTGGTTATTCCCAGGATACACTTAACATTTGGTGCTCGGGCCTTTTCCTACGCAGCCCCTACTCTATGGAACTCACTTCCACAATCAGTACGAGAGGCTCCTTCTCTGGACAGCTTTAAAAAAAGGCTAAAAACTCACCTCTTTTCCCGAGCCTTTGAGACTGCATAATGCAGGGTCACAGCGCTTTGAGTCCCCAGGGAGAAAAGCGCTATATAAATATTATTGTTATTGTTGTTATTGTTATATAACTTGTCACTAACTGTCCCTCAAAGGAGCTCACAATCTAATCCCTACCATTGCCATATGTCTATATTATGTAGTGTAAGTACTGTAGTCTAGGGCCAATTTTAGGGGAAGCCAATTAACTTATCCGTATGTTTTTGGAATGTGGGAGGAAACCGGAGTGCCTGGAGGAAACCCATGCAGACACGGAGAGAACATACAAACTCTTTGCAGATAGTACCCTGGCTGGGATTCGAAACAGGGACCCAGCGCTGCAAGGCGAGAGAGCTAACCACTACGCCACCGTGCTGCCCATGTGTAAAGACGTCGGTTTCGCCATCTAACAGTCTCCCGAGCGGCAATAGCCGCTTGGAGACTGAAGAGGGGGCGGAGCTCGGCCCCCCGAGCAGGAGATCTCCTGCAAAACAGAGCCCCAGGACTTGACTCCAATTGGCGTTAGGCAGTACTGGGGCTGCTGGCGTGGCCGCGGTGGCAGCCCCAGTACCACCTAACGCCAATTGCTGTCAAGTCCTGGGGCCCTGTTTTGCAGGAGATCGCGGTAGGCAACAAGTTAAACAATGGCAGCCCTGCTGATTTATTAGTCTGCAGTAGTGTATGAATAACACCAGAAACAAGCATGCAGCTAATCTTGTCAGACCTAACCATGTCAGAAACACCTGATATGTTGCATGCTTATTCAGTATCTATGGCTAAAGGAATTAAAAGCAGAGGATCAGCAGGATAGCCAGGCAA
This sequence comes from Hyperolius riggenbachi, assembly GCF_040937935.1. Lineage (NCBI taxonomy): Eukaryota > Metazoa > Chordata > Amphibia > Anura > Hyperoliidae > Hyperolius > Hyperolius riggenbachi. The sequence goes on along the minus strand of NC_090653.1, from coordinate 153,635,534 downwards.
TGTGCATTGCTTAAAACAAAATAAATATAGGTCAGCCTCCATATCCCTTCTTGCTTCAGTTGTTCTTTAAAGAGACTCCGTAACAAAAATTGCATCCTGTTTTTTATCATCCTACAAGTTCCAAAAGCTATTCTAATGTGTTCTGGCTTACTGCAGCACTTTGTACTATCACAGTCTCTGTAATAAATCAATGTATCTTTCCCTTGTCAGACTTGTCAGCCTGTGTCTGGAAGGCTGCCAAGTTCTTCAGTGTTGTGGTTCTGCTATGAACTCCCCCCTCAGGGGGGAAAGAAACACACAAATGATCTCTTGAGATTCAAAAGGAAGGCTGTATACAGCCTGATTGTGTATGGATGTATTTTCTATGTGTGGACATACTGTACATCAACCTACTTCCTGTTTTGGTGGCCATTTTGTTTGTTTACAAACAAACTTTTTAAAACTGTTTTTAACCACTTTTAATGCGGCGAGGAGCGGCGAAATTGTGACAGAGGGTAATAGGAGATGTCCCCTAACGCACTGGTATGTTTACTTTTGTGCGATTTTAACAATACAGATTCTCTTTAAGGTTTTAGTATGCGAGTCCTCGATCCAGTTGCTGGTAGCCTCCTGCGCAGTAAGAGAAAATCTTGAACTCCGCAGGATGCTCCCATCGCCGGGAGCGTGTTCAAGGACGGGCGCAGCCATCGACTGGCTGAATTGTCGAAAACGAAACTGAGTCGTTGCGGGGGACCTTGGGATCGGTTTGTCCCAGAGTGGGCACAGGACATCCACAGGGGGCCGGTAGAAGCCCAGGTAAGTTAAACTGGCTTTTTTGGAATCACTTTAGGTTTTCTTAAGGTAAGGAAAAAGCAATTATGTAGCGATTTGGTAGCAATTGTTAAGGAAGTAGGAGAAGCTTGGAAAAGTGAGGACATTGTACATTACCGCACAAAACTCTGATGGGAAAATGTAATCGTGAGTTTGTATCACATAAAATAAGGTCCAACCACAATATGCGAAAGTGGATGGAACCGGAGAAAGACATCTGTGAAACTAACTATAAAACGTAATGGGAAGTTCCTGTTTTTTATTATATATTTATTATTTTAATGTAATGTGTACTCTTACTGTGATGGTTCCTCTTCTACTTCCTTCCCAAAGAGCAATACTAGGTAGCACACGCACCTAGCATTAGTAATGGGAACCAGTGAAGGCAGGACAAAAGTCACCGTCCCAGATCCGATATGAGTGCTTAGGAAAGACTCACCCTATACTACAGAAAGTATTGGCGGGACTGGTAGTCAAAGCAGGGCAGCGCTAGTTACCAGTAACCTCACTCTTTGCTTTTTGTTTCCACCTGAAGAAAAAAGTTAAGAATAAAATAAAGACTTGTACCAGTTTTTTTTTCTTTTTATGTTGACTATTTTATAGTAGTTTTTGCAGTTTTTCATCCCTTTTCTTCTGTTCTGCTAGGAGAGTCAGTAATTCATGAGTCTGGGCTCTCCCAGTGGTCTCATTTGAAATGTTATGAAGCCCTTTGCTCTTTTTCCAGCAGACGCTAATAATTCCACAGCAATCCATCTAGATTATTATGTAATTAAGGATGCAGATATTAATTCCACCATCATGCACAGAGCAGTTCATAGATGTGGCAGCAAGTGCCATTATTAAAACTAAATCAAAGAAATTCTATCCAAAAAACTCATTGCTATGTTCAGTGATAACATAGATATCTTGCTGATTCTCTCAAGGCTTCCATTTTTCCATTAATTAAAACAGCCGCTATCTTTTTATATTAGAAGCAGAAGGCCCTACATGAGACACAGAAGTCCCACACGGTAATGCTAATAACGCTTATGAGATCAGAAGTACAGCTGTTTATGCCATTCAGAATATCACACAATTTTTGCACTATTTTGCTGCAGACAGGCAAAACATTCAGGAAAATCAAACTGCCATTTCCATTAAAGAAAAAGGTCTTTACAATTTTTTTATTCTAGAGACCAAACCCTGGTAGTGATTGACTGGGTTGGAGTACAAATTGTGTGTACTGGTGAAGTGTTCCTGCAAGGTCACAGCTTACACAAGGAAAGGTAAAGGAGACCAGTTACCTAGCAAGTGCCACACTGTCTAAATCTCCCAAAAACATGCCAGATGAAACGCGACTGAAGCGGCTGATAATGACCGATACCTCTCAACCACTCAGCCAGCGAGCGACCCCTCCCAACAGATTGCTTTGGCTAAGCTATGGCCGGAGAGCATTGTTCTACTTACTAACCCGGCTTAAGGTCACTCCCATGCTGCTCCGTGGCCTCCCACTCCCCCCCCCCCTTGCTTAGAAACAGAACATGTTGCCAGCCTGCAGGCTGGTGACATAACTGTCAGCCTCGGCCCTGGGCAGCATTAGATTACCTGATAGCCCCTGACTCCACGAGAGCATCCATCATGCACCTGTCCAGCACATCCCCGGCCACTATTGCATGCCGGCAGATGTGGCATTCCCGGCCACTGGTGCCGGCCATGGCATGTGGCGTTACCAACAGCCAGAGCATGCCAGGGCGCGCAGGATTCACAAGCACTGTGAACCGTGGGCATTGCAGCATTGTAACAGGTGCAATTGGATTTCCTTCGAGGAAACAGGAGTTACGGAGCAGCTCTCATAGGCAAGTTAATTTAACGCTGCTGCCCCCCGCCCCCTTCAAAGCGCACATCATTTATGAACCTCTCTCCAAGGGGGAGGTTTTCTAGTGTGTCCCTGGAAATGTCCCCTTCCCTGTCACCATATTCCCGATGCCTATCAGTAATACCTGATCTATCTCTTCACCTGCAAGGATTTGTCCCTGGAGAGATGTCCCCTAACTAAATGTCCTGAAAACCAGGGGCACATTTGATTCTCTGGGGTGGGGGTGTTGCAAATTGGCTACGTACACTAGTCTGGCACATCTGTAAAAATTAAGTTCACGTTCTGGCCCACGAGTCAAAAAGTTTGCCCACCCTCGATTTGGTCTGTGTACAAAGCTTAACTGCAGAGTATATTCTTTATCTTTCAGAACTCAAAACATTTTGTGTAGATTACACAATTAATAGGAGAAATTATATATATATTTTTTAAATAAAACATTCATTTGCTGTACAAAGAATGGATGACGGTAGAGAATACACAGTTTAATTGTACAGTTAAAAAACACCGGATAGGGTTTTTATAGTGTGCACAGGAACCACCAATACAATAGGAGTATTACATGTATGTGCTAGGATGTTAGTGCCTAGTTAGTTAATGCCCTAGTCTGAACCATTATACAAAAATATGCATGAAAAAAAAATGTTGCAAGACATTTTGATTTTGCAATATATGTATAGGCTACAATATGCAGCAAAATGTTAGCAGTCATCTGAACCACTAAATGCACAATAAATCCTTGTCTCCTTCGTTCATTCCTTTCCTAGAGAAAAACCGGCCTTGGCAATTCCCCTCTCAGCCATCCATGCCTTCTCCCCCCTCGTGCCACATCTCTGTCCATTGCCACGCCCATTTTGGGCCTCTGACGATGCCATAACCTGGAGTCTATACCAATACCTAAATGTCAAGTGAGGAGGGAGTTGGTTATCAAATCCACATGCAGAAAGGACTCACATTTGGGACTGCAGTCAGTGCTGCTGAGGTAGTAAGGCTACCTAGTGTGCAGCCTTACTACCAAAAAGGTACACCGTGACCTGCTACAGTGTCACTTTAAATACACCACATTATATGCTGCACAGGTGTGGTGGGCCTCAGACACAAGTGCTGCAGCTAGCATATCCACTAAGGTTATCTTGCACATTTGGGAAATGTGATCTGGAAATGTGACTTTTTATGGAGAGGGGGGAGCCGTAAATGAGTAAGTTGCCTAGGTTGTTAGCAAGAAGTGGTGGGTCTGGAAATATTTCCCTGAGCCTGTTGGCCCTGTATAGAATTCATTTTCACTAATTATAAGCTTCCTTCTCCCACCTGATGAGAACACACTACTCTTCATCTAATCAATCATTTGTATGTATATTAATCCCCCAACAAACATTTATGTTGTTTTTTCACCAGCTGTCTGTGTTTTCATATTCGCTATTTCTTGTTTGCAATTCAAAGGAAAAAGGTGTTCTGAAATCAACATTTCTTGTTATGTGTGTAATGTGCCTGGTGAAGGGGATTTAAGACCCTGAGGATTTCCGCTGAATTGAGCTATCAAATACTTAATCTACCACATGAAATAAAAAGACCTCACAGCAACTTAAAGGAATACTATCAATACCCAAGTATTCTAAAATGACAATGTACAAATAATGTATAAGTAGCTGTGTAAACATTTCCCTAATTTTCATGTTAAAAATCAGAGGCAAAAAATTTAATTCATTGTGTGTAGGATTTAGCTCTATTTGGACAAATCATTTGCAGTAGGGGAGTCTGCTTCAATGCACAGCCAGTGTCTTTTTTTTTTTTTTTTGCAGCTCTTTCTGACACACAGTTAAGCTGGCCATACACTGGCCCGATTTGCCGCCGTTTCGACAGCAGATTCGATCACTGGGATCGAATCTGCTGCTAATCGTTCGCGCTACACGACGAATTTCGATCCATTTCCTCCGATCCCGTCGATCGCTCTGTGCGGAAAATTACCGATCGCGCGCGGGTAGGGAGCGCATCGCTAGCGGCGTTCGAGTGCCCGACGACCGACGCAATAGAGAGGAAATACATTACCTGCTTCGCCGGCGCGACTGCCCCCGCTCTCACCGCTGTTTCTCCTCCGCTCTGGTCTCCGGCATGCTTCAGTTCCTCCTGCCCGGCAGGAAGTTTAAACAGTAAAGGGCGCTCTACTGTTTAAACTTCCTGCCGGGCAGGAAGAAGTAAAGCATGCCGGACCTGGAGACCAGAGCGGAGAAGACAGCGGAGACCTGGGGACTGGAGTTGCGCCGGCGGAGCAGGTAATGTATGCGGGCATGCGGGCGGTAGGAGCGGCGGCAGCACCACCACCACAACAGATTGTGAACAGTTTCAGGCTGAAATCGGTTCACAATCTGTTTGCAGTAAAGGTAGCCATACGATCCCTCTCTGATCAGATTCGATCAGAGAGGGATCTATCTGTTGGTCCAATCTGATGGCAAATCGACCAGTGTATGGCTACCTTTACACACAGAGATAACAGTGAGGGGATCCCCCTTCCCTCATTGTTCACTCTGCTGTCACAAAATGAGCAGACTGCCCTCAGTTCAGAGTGAAAGGAATTTGTTACAGTAAACAAAAGAGATAAGCTAATGGAAAGTATAAATCATTATTTACCAGCACTTCAGGAATTCTCTCAAACTCAGGTTCAAAAACACGTTAATAGATAGTGTCCCTTTAAGATGTATAATGAAAGTACAAGCTAAAAGATGGTTACCGCGTAAATCAGATCAGCAAATATGTCTGTAATGATGCCTATACATGGTACAAAAAAAATAATTGTTCAATGTTCCTGCTTATTTGACCAAAACGACTGAATGAAATTCGAGCCGCCGCACCGGAGGCTACCGGTCGTCTCCGGTGGCCGACCCGACCTGGCCAGGCTGCCAGGTCGGGCTCTTCTGCGCTCCAATCTGCGCCTCACGGGGGCGCGCTGACGTCATCGGACGTCCTCCGGGCTGTACTGCGCCGTCGTTGGAGCGCAGAAGAGCCCGACCTGGCAGCCGGCCTGGCCAGGTCGGGTCGGCCACCGGGAGCCTGCGGAGCGGTGGCGAGGGCACCTCCTGCCAGCCACGGGCTGGAGGAAGCCCCAGGTGAGTGGATATGGATTTTTATTTTTTTTTCCCACTCCCTGAACCTTCCTTTTAAAGGCATGCCCATGAGAGGTGCTCGGAGTCCCTTAACAACATTTGCTATTCTGATCAACTGAAAGTCATGTTCCCTTTACACTTCCATCATCAAGCCCACACCTCGGTAAGCATGCAAACACTACTTCATTCAAGTTGACACTTTTTGGACAATTTGCAATTTACAAACATGAAACGGTTATGTGTGCAATAATTCAGCTAATGAAGAAAATGAGTGGAGCTCAGCCCATAAACTCACAGTTTCACAGTTAAGACATCTGGTTTCATTGGTTAGAGTCCCCTGGAAGATTTCATGAACCCAGGTGAGGTCCGCTTTGTCAGGTTCCTGAAGCTCTAAGCTCCCATTCTGCAGCTTGCCATTCTGAGTCTCTTGTTTCTTCTCCTCTTGCAGCAGGTCGGCAATAGTGTTCAGAAGGTAGTTTAGAAATTCATGGGCATCCTGCTGCATGTAGTTGTCAAACAATTCTGTATGTGGCAGAAAAAAATGGGCAACACTGAAAGTGAGAGTTCAGATTTCATTACAGTATAAGTCCACACATTGCAAAACTATAACCACAGTATTGTGAATGTATTATGTGCATATCGTAAAAAAACACATTTTATGGGTACCACCTTGACTTGACTCCAGACATTCAGCACTAGCCAACCCTTCGTGCATAACAAACATAAGGATTATTCAAGAAAGTACTAATGGCAATGGTATATGTATAGCATAGTATCTCCAGCTACCCAATCACCCATCAACTCTTCTGATTTACTGTCCGTAGACTAGGAAAATGTCTGGATGGTATGAGTCACTTGCTCTGCTAAATAATAAAATGCATACATTACTAGAGTATTCAACGGCAGATTTCTGAATAAATCTGCAAAATATTGATAACTGTCATAAAACCTTGTATGGTCATATTAAAAGTAGCCTTACACCATGTAATCTTTCCAAACACTGATTTAACTATTGGAAGATAATAACTGAACGTTAAATCATGTTTCAAATGATAACATAAAATTCTCTATTTTGACGACTTGGTTGTTGTTTTTATTATTATTATTATTACTCTGTTATTCCAGATTGTTGTAAGTATGTGTTATGAGTGCAGAAGAATAATGCTGGTATGTAAATTAACCACATCCCTCATACATAGCTGTCTAGCAGGCAATGCTTGATATTCTTGCCTGAAAAGACAGCTTACCACTGGTTGCATGTGCCTGCCATTTGAATTCATATAGCTGACAGACTTCCACAGGGATCTTCAGTCGGTTATCTAAATGGGCCAGCTAGAAATTGTAAACCAGAAATGCTGCGGGCATGAAACTGACAATCTCTACATGTACAAGTCAGGTTTGTCCATTCTGGAAAGCAATGGAGATGTGTAAATGGGTCTGGTGCAGTGAAATAGATAGCAGCAGACAGTGTGTGAAAATAAACTAGTACAAGAAGACATTTGTTTATTGGATTAAAATGAAAACGTATATGCGGACATTTCCATTATTGGGCGTTCATCCTCAACAGGGTGCATTTAGTTGTTAATACTGGATCGATTGGTTGTCTGGATTAGTGGCCCATGGTATTGAACATCGTAGGTTGCACCAGAGCGTGCGTGTGCGTGTGCGTGAGTGCGTGTGTGTGACAAACCTAAAGTCATCTTCACCCACCCTGCCCAATAACAATGGGTGGAGAAGCTTTAAAGAGAACCCGAGGTGGGATTTAATTATGTTAGTGGGGCACAGAGGCTGGTTGTGCACACTAACACCAGCCTCTGTTGCCCCATGGTGTGCCTCCAGGACCCCCCTGTGCGCCGCTATACCCCCCACAGCGTGTCACCAGCACAATGTTTACCTATGCCTGTCTGTTAGCGCCGCTCCTCCGCCTCCTCCGTATCGGCGCTACCCGCCCGCGTCACTTCCTTCCAATCAGCGGGAGGGAAGGGACGTGGGCGGGTAGCGCCGATATGGAGGAGCGGCGCTAACAGACAGGCATAGGTAAACATTGTGCTGGCGACACGCTGCGTGTCACTTGCACTGCGGGGGTATAGTGGCGCGCAGGGGGGTCCTGGAGGCACACCATGGGGCAACAGAGGCTGGTGTTAGTGTGCCCAACCAGCCTCTGTGCCCCACTAACGTAATTAAATCCCACCTCGGGTTTTCTTTAAGCTTGTGATATAGAGGATTCTCTGTCACTTAATCTGTAGCATTAGCTCTCAGCAAGTTCAGGTTTTTGCAAAATGCTGTAAGTTCGAAGCTCAACTAAAAAATGTTTTGTTCCTTGAGACCTTTGATAAGCAGTTTTGAAAAAATAAAACAAATGCACACTGTAGTGAAACAGCTTCATATCCAATGTTGGACTTTTCCAAATTTCTACATATACAGGTCCTTCTTAAAAAATTAGCATATTGTGATTAAAGTTCATTATTTTCTGTAATGTACCGATAAACAGACTTTCGTCTATTTTAGATTCATTACACATAACTGAAGTAGTTCAAGCATTTTATTGTTTTAATATTGATGATTTTGGCATACAGCTCATGAAAACCCAAAATTCCTATCTCAAAAAAATTAGCATATCATGAAAAGGTTCTCTAAACGAGCTATTAACCTAATCCTCTGAATCAACTAATTAACTCTAAACACCTGCAAAAGATTCCTGAGGCTTTTAAAAACTGCCAGCCTGATTCATTACTCAAAACCGCAATCATGGGTAAGACTGCCGACCTGACTGCTGTCCAGAAGGCCATCATTGACACCCTCAAGCAAGAGGGTAAGACACAGAAAGAAATTTCTGAACGAATAGGCTGTTCCCAGAGTGCTGTATCAAGGCACCTCAGTGGGAAGTCTGTGGGAAGGAAAAAGTGTGGCAGAAAACGGTGCACAACGAGAAGAGGTGACTGGACCCTGAGGAAGATTGTGGAGAAGGACCGATTCCAGACCTTGGGGGACCTGCGGAAGCAGTGGACTGAGTCTGAAGTAGAAACATCCAGAGCCACCGTGTACAGGCGTGTGCAGCAAATGGGCTACAGGTGCCGCATTCCCCAGGTCAAGCCACTTTTGAACCAGAAATAGCGGCAGAAGCGCCTGACCTGAGCTACAGAGAAGCAGCACTGGACTTGTTGCTCAGTGGTCCAAAGTACTTTTTCGGATGGAAGCAACTTTTGCATGTCATTCGGAAATCAAGGTGCCAGAGTCTGGAGGAAGACTGGGGAGAGGGAAATGCCAAAATGCCTGAAGTCCAGTGTCAAGTACCCACAGTCAGTGATGGTCTGGGGTGCCATGTTAGCTGCTGGTGTTGGTCCACTGCGTTTTATCAAGGGCAGGGTCAATGCAGCTAGCTATCAGGAGATTTTGGAGCATTTCATGCTTCCATCTGCTGAAAAGCTTTATGGAGATGAAGATTTAATTTTTCAGCACGACCTGGCACCTACTCACAGTGCCAAAACCACTGGTAAATGGTTTACTGACCATGGGATTACTGCCAATTCCCCTGACCTGAACCCCATAGAGAATCTGTGGGATATTGTGAAGAGAAAGTTGAGAGACGCAAGACCCAACACTCTAGATGAGCTTAAGGCCACTATCGAAGCATCCTGGGCCTCCATAACACCTGAGCAGTGCCACAGGCTGATTGCCTCCATGCCACGCCACATTGAAGCAGTAATTTCTGCAAAAGGATTCTCGACCAAGTATTGAGTGCATAACTGAACATAATTATTTGAAGGTTGACTTTTTTTGTTTTAAAAACACTTTTCTTTTATTGGTCGGATGAAATATGCTAATTTTTTGAGATAGGAATTTTGGGTTTTCATGAGCTGTATGCCAAAATCATCAGTATTAAAACAATAAAAGGCTTAAACTACTTCAGTTGTGTGTAATGAATCTAAAATATATGAAAGTCTAATGTTTATCAGTACATTACAGAAAATAATGAACTTTATCACAATATGCTAATTTTTTGAGAAGGACCAGTATAAATCATCAAAGATCAGAACATGCTGTGTGCCCAAAAGTCCACTAGGAGGCATAAGCTCTCTCTGAGTCACTGATTTCAAGCTCACTGGAAAACCAAACAATTCTTTGTACAGCAAAGAACCTTGTGTTTTATGCAGGAGGTGCTGGCATGGATCCCCACAGAAGACAATATGGAGTAATGTTTGTTGACCCATAGCTCTCAAAAGTAGTTTACATTTAGCTGTCATGTGGAGATGCAGCAATGGCTAATTAAATAGCCACAGAATACCTATTGTTCCTTGCACTGCATCACTAAGCAAGTTTGTCTAGTGCAGGTGTGGACATTTGACAATCCTACCAGCTGTGTACTTCAAGGCTGAATGAGACTACATGTAACTGAATGCAATTGGTCAGGTGGGTCGGCGGTACCTACCTTTTCCAGTTCATGACAGACCAAAATAAAAACTTAACTTGCTTGTGACATCACAGATTGCCATTTCTGTAACTAGTACTGGACACTGTGCATGAGGTCTTGAAAAGAACCTCAATATTTCGCAATATTAAAGGACCACTATTGCAAAAACATTGTACAATTAAAAATACATGTTTATAAGAAGTCTCTCCCAGAGAAAAATAAATTATGTTTCTCCTATGTTGCTTTCACCTTCAGTAGGCAGTAAAAATCAGCTTTTGGACTAGTCCATTTCCTTACGGGAGATTTCTCAACATTTCCTTTTCTTCCTTAGAAAATCACTCTATGGAAAGGCTCTATATACAGATCTATATCTACTCGCGTGCACACCATTTTGTCAGCTGGACTGAGCAACTGACATTCACAGTAAGTGGACTAGCCCAAAACTTGTCAGATCTGTCAGACTTTTACTAGCTACTGTTAAGGGACAGCAACAAAGCAAAAAATCATTTATAGTGCATTTTATTCAGGAACAAATGCATTTTAAATGTTATAAATTTTTGCAACATGTCAGTGATGCATGTGACCTTGGGCCGCTAACATTATGGCACAAACTAAAAGGTAAGGGTGGGTTTTATGGAAAAGAAAACAAACTCAGTTGTGGCCCCATTGGTTTGCCTGTAAGCGATCCCATTTCTATGTTCCTAACAGTAATCTTCTCAAGCTTTCCATAGTTTGCAAACATTTTAAACAGATGCTTTAATCATTTCATGATTAAGGTGACTTACAGCAATATTTGTAGTCAGTTTAGAAACATTTGTTCAGATCAAATAATGTACATATTCTGACCACAAGAGTGCAGCATTGTTCATGAAAGCTATTGAATGAAGGACTAACTACTTACATAACTCATGTAAACCCCAACTGACTGGAAGAAGCTGCTCAGCTATCAAATTCAAGAAGGTGCACATTCAGGTTTTATAGTGCCTCCTACATTATTTAAACAGGAGATGTGAATTCATAGATATCTGTTTGAAGTATCTAGATAACACCTAGATACAAATGTGGTTTTGATGCTCAGGACCCAGTGTAAGTGCTTTCAGCAGTGGCCAGGGGAAAGCACAGGCACTTTGACAGGTCTGCTGGCGAGCCAAACCGGAACTTCTCCGAAAGGACTTCTTGGCCAAAGTATATTTGTTCATTTGCCAGGACATCAGACAGTGCTGCCTTAAAAATGTGACTATATAGCTCATAGTTCCCCTGTCCTCAAGGCCCACCAACAGTACATGTTTTGCAGGAAACCACAAACATTCACAGGTGGAGCAATTAGTGCCTCAGCAGAGCCGATGAACTACTTTTGTGGATTTCCACAAAACATGCACTGGTGGTGGGCCTTGAGGACAGGGTTGGGGAACACTGAATCATGGCTGCTTTGTTAACCACTTGAGGACCCAGCCTTTACCCCCACTTAAGGACCAGCGTGGTTTTTTATGATCTGTGCTGGGTGGGCTCTGCAGCCCGCGGCACAGATCAGGTTGCAGGCAGAGCGATCAGATCACCCCCCCCTTTTTCCCCCCTATGGGGATGATGTGCAGGGGGGGGGGGGGTCTGATCGCTCCTGCCTGCCTGGGTGTTGCAGGGGGGGGACCCTTCAAAGCCCCCCTCCTCGGCGAAATCCCCCCCCCCCTCTCCCCCCTGGTGATCGGGGCTGCACAGGACGCTATCCGTCCTGTGCAGCCTCTGTCACATGGCAGCGATCCCCGGCCGCTGATTGGCCGGGGATCGCCGGTCTGCCTTACGTAAACAAAGGAGACAAACGTCTCCTGCTGATCGCGGCTCGCAGACTATTCACAGAGACCCGCTCCGTGATCTAACAGGAAACCTTTCCTGCACCTGGCGACGCAGATGTGCATCGCTGGTCCTCCAGCTACCACTTTGCTAGTGTTGGGCGAACAGTGTTCGCCACTGTTCGGGTTCTGCAGAACATCACCCTGTTCGGGTGATGTTCGAGTTCGGCCGAACACCTGACGGTGCTCGGCCAAACCGTTCGGCCATATGGCCGAACTAAGAGCGCATGGCCGAACGTTCCCCGAACGTTCGGCTAGCGCTGTGATTGGCCGAACGGGTCACGTGGTTCGGACCCGAACGCGCTCTGATTGGCCGAACGGTCACGTGGTTCGGGTAAATAAATACCCGAACCACGTCATATCTCCGCCATTTGTCTGTGGGTTTAGCTTTGGGTAGGCAGGCAGGGTAGTTCGCGCTCCAGCCACGCTAGCCAGGGTCCCCCCTGTCATTGTGTCACTGCTGGGAACAGTAGTACACCGCTTGCTCAGCCACACTATATAGCATTCTGTTTACTGCCACTCTGTGTACCTCGCTCAGCCACACTATATAGCATTCTGTTTACTGCCACTCTGTGTCTGCTGGGAATAGTAGTACACCGCTTGCTCAGCCACACTATATAGCATTCTGTTTACTGCCACTCTGTGTACCTCGCTCAGCCACACTATATAGCATTCTGTTTACTGCCACTCTGTGTCTGCTGGGAATAGTGGTACACCGCTCGCTCAGCCACACTATATAGCATTCTGTTCACTGTTCTGTGTCTGCTTGGAATAGTGGTACACCGCTCGCTCAGCCACACTATATAGCATTCTGTTTACTGTTCTGTGTCTGCTGGGAATAGTGGTACACCGCTCGCTCAGCCACACTATATAGCATTCTGTTTACTGTTCTGTGTCTGCTGGGAATAGTGGTACACCGCTCGCTCAGCCACACTATATAGCATTCTGTTCACTGTTCTGTGTCTGCTGGGAATAGTGGTACACCGCTCGCTCAGCCACACTATATAGCATTCTGTTTACTGTTCTGTGTCTGCTGGGAATAGTGGTACACCGCTCGCTCATCCACACTATATAGCATTCTGTTCACTGTTCTGTGTCTGCTGGGAATAGTGGTACACCGCCCGCTCAGCCACACTATATAGCATTCTGTTCACTGTTCTGTGTCTGCTGGGAATAGTGGTACACCGCTCGCTCAGCCACACTATATAGCATTCTGTTCACTGTTCTGTGTCTGCTGGGAACAGTAGTACACCGCTCGCTCAGCCAGAGTATATAGCATTGTGTTTACTGCCACTCTGTGTACACCGCTCAGCCAGACTATATACCATTGTTTACTGACACTCTGTGTACACCGCTCAGCCAGACTATATACCATTGTTTACTGACACTCTGTGTACACCGCTCAGCCAGACTATATACCATTGTTTACTGCCACTCTGATTCTGCTGGGAACAGTAGTACACCGCTCGCTCAGCCAGACTATATAGCATTGTGTTTACTGCCACTCTGTGTACACCGCTCAGCCAGACTATATACCATTGTTTACTGACACTCTGTGTACACCGCTCAGCCAGACTATATACCATTGTTTACTGCCACTCTGATTCTGCTGGGAACAGTAGTACACCGCTCGCTCAGCCAGACTATATACCATTGTTTACTGACACTATATAGCAGACTATATAGCATTGTGTGTACACCGCTCAGCCAGACTATATACCATTGTTTACTGACACTCTGTGTACACCGCTCAGCCAGACTATATACCATTGTTTACTGCCACTCTGATTCTGCTGGGAACAGTAGTACACCGCTCGCTCAGCCAGACTATATACCATTGTTTACTGACACTCTGTGTACACCGCTCAGCCAGACTATATACCATTGTTTACTGCCACTCTGATTCTGCTGGGAACAGTAGTACACCGCTCGCTCAGCCAGACTATATAGCATTGTGTTTACTGCCACTCTGTGTACACCGCTCAGCCACACTATATAGCATTGCGTACTCTGCCAGTCAGTGTGTATATTGCTGGGATCAGTAATACTCCACTCACCGTCAACCACTATATGAGCTCAACATGAGTTCCCCAGAGACCTCCGCTGTGAGCAGCACTCCCAACAACAGCAACAGCCAACGCCCCACGCAAGCTATAACATCCACCCCAGCAGCCAGTGGTCAGCAGCAGCCCTCCCCGGAGGAGAACGTTGTGTCCATCAGTCCGTCGCCAGAGCGATTAATGAGGGCTGCCATTGAGGAGATGATGGGGCCTGATGTGGAGGAGGAGGTCTGGCTCAGGCCAGCATCCCAAGTTAATGTTGAGGACGATGAGGGGTCTGTGTCTGGGGATGTTGGGGTGGCAGAGGTGGTGGGTGGGTCAGACTCAGGAGAAGAGTTGTATGATGAGGATGATGATCGGGACCATCTGTATGTGCCTCAGAGTCCGACCCCGGAAAACATGTTGTATCGTGTGTTTAGGTACTAAAATCTGCGTTCCCTCCCAGTAGTGTTGGGCGAACAGTGTTTGCCACTGTTCGGGTTCTGCAGAACATCACCCTGTTCGGGGTGACTATATAGCAGACTATATAGCATTGTGTTTAATGCCACTCTGTGTACACGGCTCAGCCACACTATATAGCATTGTGTTTACTTCCACTCTGTGTCTGCTGGGAACAGTAGTACACCGCTCACCCGCCACTGTATAGCATTGTGCTCTGTGTCACTGCTGACAATAGTGGTACACCGCTCACCCACCACTGTATAGCATTTCTGTACTGCCACTGTACTGCTGCCAGTCAGCGTGTACTTTAAGGATAAGTGAAATGAGGAAGAAATCCGGTGAAAGAGGGAGGGGCAAGGGAAGAGGTGTTTCCCCTGACGGTTCACGTACAGGCCACAGGGGAGCACCCAAGAAAACCCACTCAATACTGCCCATGTTGTCCAGGACAACAACCCTCACAGATCCAAAAGAACAGGACCAGATAATTACTTGGATGACCTCTCAAGCGTCCAGCAGTGGGTTAAGCAGCACCAGCACATCACGCACGAGGTCCGAGTCCTCAGCCAGTTAAAGTCTGGGCTTTCTTTGAAGACTGCACTGAGGATGTTACCATGGCGATTTGCAAGGTGTGCAAGACCCGCCTGAGCAGGGGGAAAAGTATTAACAACCTCTCCACCACCAGCATGAGCCGCCACATTCTATCCAAACATCCCACTCTGTGGGCAAACGCGGCAGGACAGGGTACCACCAGCAACACTGCCTCCCTTGGGTTCACCAGACTCACCACCAGACCCGCCTCAGCAGCAGCAGTAGCCCAGCCATTGCGTGGTTCACAACATTCACAAACATCAGACGATGCTGACACTGTCACTTTCCGGACTAGTGCTCTTGAGGTCTCCCAGTGTTCATCAAACACAACAACCAACAGCCCTTCGGTGTGCAGCGCTACGGTTGAGTTGTCTGTCTCTGAGATGTTTGAGCACAAGAGGAAATTGCCAGCAAATGACCCCCGGGCCGTGGCAGTAACAGCCAGCCAGCATAGCCAAGCTTCTGGCCTGCGAAATGCTGCCATATCGAGTGGTGGAGACAAACAGCTTCAAGGGCATGATGTCAGTGGCCATCCCACGTTACGTTGTTCCCAGCCGCTACCACTTTGCGCGCTCTGCAGTGCCTGAGTTGCATGAGCACGTGGTCAGCTAAATAACCCGAAGCTTGAAGAATGCCGTTGCCTGCAAGGTTCACCTCACCACTGACACCTGGACGAGTGCGTTCGGCCAGGGTCGATACATCTCCCTTACCGCGCACTGGGTGAACCTTGTGGAGCCTGGCAGCGATTCCTCACCTGCTACGGCGCGGGTGTTGCCCACGCCGCAAACAGCTGGATAACAACAGCAGCACCTACCTCTCTGACTCCTTCTCCTCCAACGCATCTCAAAGCTGTACCTCATCCGGAAATGCTAACCCAGCACCAGCAGCAGTAGGATCGTGGAAGCAGTGCAGCACAGCTGTTGGCATGCGTCAGCAAGCGTTGCTGAAGCTGATCTGCCTTGGGGATAAGCAGCACACAGGGGAGGAAATTTGGAGGGGAATAAAGGAACAGACGGATTTGTGGCTGGCACCGCTGGACCTGAAACCGGGCATGAAGCTAGACACCTGGCACGAACTGGCAATGTACGCAATAGAGGTGCTGGCTTGCCCGGCAGCCAGCGTTATGTCGGAACGCTGTTTCAGTGCTGCCGGAGGCATCATCACAGATCGGCGTATCCGCCTCTCCACAGAAAATGCAGACCGTCTGACTCAAATTAAAATGAATCAATCCTGGATTGGAAACGACTACGCAACACTCCTGGACCCCAACCAAGTAACATGACCGATGAACATCTGGGATGGTTTAGCGTTTCCGGTCCCTGTTTATTGAACCTCTCATCTGTATTACATTTATGACTGCATGGCGGCAAAAAGCATTGCTGCTATATCCGCACGCTTTTTGTCCTCATGCAAGGCCTGGGTTGTTGTGTCTCACAAAGCGTGGCCTTCTCCTCCTGCGCCTCCTCCTGTTCCATCACGTGTGCTGCTGCTGCTGCTGCTGGGTTACCGTTGCCGGTCCCTGTTTATGGAACCTCTTATCTTTATTACATTTATGACTACATGGCGGTACAAAGCATGCTATCCGCACGCTTTTTGTCCTCATGCAAGGCCTGGGTTGTTGTGTCTCACAAAGCGTGGCCTTCTCCTCCTGCGCCTCCTCCTGTTCCATCACGTGTGCTGCTGCTGCTGCTGCTGCTGCTGGGTTACCGTTGCCGCGTGGTCCCTGTTTATGGAACCTCTTATCTTTATTACATTTATGACTACATGGCGGTACAAAGCATGCTATCCGCACGCTTTTTGTCCTCATGCAAGGCCTGGGTTGTTGTGTCTCACAAAGCGTGGCCTTCTCCTCCTGCGCCTCCTCCTGTTCCATCACGTGTGCTGCTGCTGCTGCTGGGTTACCGTTGCCGCGTGGTCCCTGTTTATTGAACCTCTTATCTTTATTACATTTATGACTACATGGCGGTACAAAGCATGCTATCCGCACGCTTTTTGTCCTCATGCAAGGCCTGGGTTGTTGTGTCTCACAAAGCGTGGCCTTCTCCTCCTGCGCCTCCTCCTGTTCCATCACGTGTGCTGCTGCTGCTGCTGCTGCTGGGTTAGCGTTGCCGCGTGGTCCCTGTTTATTGAACCTCTTATCTTTATTACATTTATGACTACATGGCGGTACAAAGCATGCTATCCGCACGCTTTTTGTCCTCATGCAAGGCCTGGGTTGTTGTGTCTCACAAAGCGTGGCCTTCTCCTCCTGCGCCTCCTCCTGTTCCATCACGTGTGCTGCTGCTGGGTTAGCGTTGCCGCGTGGTCCCTGTTTATTGAACCACTTATCTTTATTACATTTATGACTGCATGGTGGTACAAAGCATGCTATCCGCACGCTTCTTGTCCTCATGCAAGGCCTGGGTTGTTGTGTCTCAAAGCGTGGCCTTCTCCTCCTGCGCCACCCTCCTCCTGTTCCATCACGTGTGCTGCTGCTGGGTTAGCATTACCGGTCCCTTTTCCTGGAACCTCTTATATGTATTACATTTATGACTGCATGCCGACAAAAAGCATGTTACCTGTGCAAAGAAAACAGACATTTCCAGCATTTAAAAGACAGTTTTCCCTTTGAAACTTTAAAATCGATTTTCTCAAAAACTATAAGCTCTTTTTGCTAAATTTTTTTTTCCTCTTGTACCCACTCCCAAGGTGCACATACCCTGTAAATTTGGGGTATGTAGCATGTAAGGAGGCTTTACAAACCACAAAAGTTCGGGTCCCCATTGACTTCCATTATGTTCGGAGTTCGGGTCGAACACCCGAACATCGCGGCCATGTTCGGCCTGTTCGGCCCGAACCCGAACATCTAGATGTTCGCCCAACACTACACTTTGCCGCCGCACGGTATGAGTGTGCGGTCGGCAAGTGGTTAAATTGTTTTATAGAGCCTGATGTCTTCAAGTAGAATGGGGCTTGCAAAAAAATCTTAAAGAGAATCTGTATTGTTAAAATCGCACAAAAGTAAACATACCAGTGTGTTAGGGGACATCTCCTATTCCCCTCTGTCACAATTTTGCAGCTCCCCGCCGCATTAAAAGTAGTCAAAAACAGTTTTTAAAAGTTTGTTTATAAACAAACAAAATGGCCACCAAAACAGGAAGTAGGTTGATGTACAGTATGTCCACACATACATCCATACTCAAGCAGGCTGCATACAGCTGTCCTTTTGAATCTCAAGAGATCATTTGTGTTTCTTTCCTCCTGCAGCTCTCACCCACTGAAGCGTTACAGGCTGATTGTTTCTTCCTGCAGACAGCTCTGCCCGTGTCTGTAATTCCTCAGCATGTGACTCCTTTCACAATAGAGGATTTATCCAGCTTGTAGAAAATAAGAGAGCAGAGAAAAGCTGGCTAATGTAAATAACACACACACACACACACACACACACACACACACACACACACACACACACACACACACACACACACACACACACACACACACACACACACACACACACACACACACACACACACACACAGGAGTGTGCCTGGAGGGGGGCGTGCTTAGCAGATCAACATTGAAGAGTTGGCAGCCTTCCAGACACAGGGCGACAAGTCCGACAGGGGAAAGATACATTGAGTTATTACAGAGACGGTGATAGTAGAAAGTGCTGCAGTAAGCCAGAGCACATTAGAATAGGTTTAGGAACTTGTAGGATGGTAGAAAACAGGATGAAATTTTTGTTAGAGTCTCTTTAAGTAAGAGGGATAGGGAGGAAGCCTAAGTCATACTTAAATAAACAACAGCAGTTGCCCGACGTCTGTGCTGAAGCTCTGCCTCTAATATGTCTAAGGCTGTGTACTCACCACCCGACGGCTCCTGCAACATCCCCTTGAGAACGGTCGTCAGTGATGCCTCTTCCTTTCAGCAGGTGTGTACGACGTCATGCGACACTACACACCGGGAGCGAACGAGACTTCAAGTGATCGCAGTACTTTACGCGGGAGTCGTCAGGGATCTTAACGATCCAATGTGATGGTCGTTACTGCGGCGCAACGCTAAGAGACATTCACATGGTCGTGCGCCTGTACACATGTCGCAATATCGCAGAAACGAAACCTTGGTGCTCAAAAAATCATCAGCCATTGGGGAAATCGCTACATGGGTACATAGCTTAATGTGTTATTTTCCCTGCACAGGAATTTTAATTCCCCTCATAATTTGTGTGCGGGGAACTGCTGCAAGTTTAGCCGTAAAGCTCAGCATGACAGCCAGGCAACTGGCACTATGAATATGGCAGCCTCTGTATTCCTTTCTCTTCAGGCTACTTTTAAAACGCTTTGGAGATGACTTGCCCAATTCATAAGTTTACACTATAACCTGTTTAGTCCATCTTGACGCAGAGAATTTAAATGTGTGCATTAAACACCAAGTGAACACCTGACATAACTGGCTGAGCAAATTTGGCCTAATTGGCTATTCATGAGGCAATGCTCATGCAAATATGCATTTGCTTTCGCATGCCAACTATTGCAGGGTCCATTGAACCAATGCCGCAAAGCGGTTTGCCCTGCGGGAATTAGTTCATGCTATACAGCACTATCCAGGAGCGCCTCGGGGAGGCTTCCCAATGCCCCCATACAACCGGGGGACCGCGGGGTCCCAGGCGCTCTCACTGCCTGGGAACCACAGCAGCACCCCGGAGGGGGGAGGCTGGGTGGCGCAGGCGGCCCCCCCAAGCGTGGCCAGCGCCGGGGAGAGCCATCCGCACCTTTCACCTCCCAATATTTAAAAACAAGCACTTACCTTAACTCTTTCCCTTGGAGGCGGGTGGCGGATGGCTCATTCCAGGTAGTGTGAGTCCTGGAGTGGGCTGTCAGTGCCTGTCCTCCACCCCCCCTTGGAGTGCAGTGTGTGAGCCAGCCCTGAGCTCCAAAGCTCAGTGCGACCCATGCTTCATTCCTTTCCTTTTCAAATGTGTTGCACCCAAGCTATGCTCAGCAGCAGAACGCAATGGACGTCAAGGTAAGTGCCTGTTTTTAAATATTGGGAGGTGAAAGGTGCGGATGGCTCTCCCCGGCGCTGGCCACGCTTGGGGGGGGCCGCCTGCGCCACCCAGCCTCCCCCCTCCGGGGTGCTGCTGTGGTTCCCAGGCAGTGAGAGCGCCTGGGACCCCGCGGTCCCCCGGTTGTATGGGGGCATTGGGAAGCCTCCCCGAGGCGCTCCTGGATAGTGCTGTATAGCATGAACTAATTCCCGCAGGGCAAACCGCTTTGCGGCATTGGTTCAATGGACCCTGCATTAGTTGGCATGCGAAAGCAAATGCATATTTGCATGAGCATTGCCTCATGAATAGCCAATCAGGCCAAATTTGCTCAGCCAGTTGTGTCAGGTGTTCACTTGGTGTTTAATGCACACATTTAAATTCTCTGTGCAGCGATTTGTGAATTTCTTTCCCTTGGAGGCGGGTGGCGGATGGCTCATTCCAGGTAGTGTGAGTCCTGGAGTGGGCTGTCAGTGCCTGTCCTCCACCCCCCCTTGGAGTGCAGTGTGTGAGCCAGCCCTGAGCTCCAAAGCTCAGTGCGACCCATGCTTCATTCCTTTCCTTTTCAAATGTGTTGCACCCAAGCTATGCTCAGCAGCAGAACGCAATGGACGTCAAGGTAAGTGCCTGTTTTTAAATATTGGGAGGTGAAAGGTGCGGATGGCTCTCCCCGGCGCTGGCCACGCTTGGGGGGGGCCGCCTGCGCCACCCAGCCTCCCCCCTCCGGGGTGCTGCTGTGGTTCCCAGGCAGTGAGAGCGCCTGGGACCCCGCGGTCCCCCGGTTGTATGGGGGCATTGGGAAGCCTCCCCGAGGCGCTCCTGGATAGTGCTGTATAGCATGAACTAATTCCCGCAGGGCAAACCGCTTTGCGGCATTGGTTCAATGGACCCTGCATTAGTTGGCATGCGAAAGCAAATGCATATTTGCATGAGCATTGCCTCATGAATAGCCAATCAGGCCAAATTTGCTCAGCCAGTTGTGTCAGGTGTTCACTTGGTGTTTAATGCACACATTTAAATTCTCTGTGCAGCGATTTGTGAATTTCTTTCCCTTGGAGGCGGGTGGCGGATGGCTCATTCCAGGTAGTGTGAGTCCTGGAGTGGGCTGTCAGTGCCTGTCCTCCACCCCCCCTTGGAGTGCAGTGTGTGAGCCAGCCCTGAGCTCCAAAGCTCAGTGCGACCCATGCTTCATTCCTTTCCTTTTCAAATGTGTTGCACCCAAGCTATGCTCAGCAGCAGAACGCAATGGACGTCAAGGTAAGTGCCTGTTTTTAAATATTGGGAGGTGAAAGGTGCGGATGGCTCTCCCCGGCGCTGGCCACGCTTGGGGGGGGCCGCCTGCGCCACCCAGCCTCCCCCCTCCGGGGTGCTGCTGTGGTTCCCAGGCAGTGAGAGCGCCTGGGACCCCGCGGTCCCCCGGTTGTATGGGGGCATTGGGAAGCCTCCCCGAGGCGCTCCTGGATAGTGCTGTATAGCATGAACTAATTCCCGCAGGGCAAACCGCTTTGCGGCATTGGTTCAATGGACCCTGCATTAGTTGGCATGCGAAAGCAAATGCATATTTGCATGAGCATTGCCTCATGAATAGCCAATCAGGCCAAATTTGCTCAGCCAGTTGTGTCAGGTGTTCACTTGGTGTTTAATGCACACATTTAAATTCTCTGTGCAGCGATTTGTGAATTTCTTTCCCTTGGAGGCGGGTGGCGGATGGCTCATTCCAGGTAGTGTGAGTCCTGGAGTGGGCTGTCAGTGCCTGTCCTCCACCCCCCCTTGGAGTGCAGTGTGTGAGCCAGCCCTGAGCTCCAAAGCTCAGTGCGACCCATGCTTCATTCCTTTCCTTTTCAAATGTGTTGCACCCAAGCTATGCTCAGCAGCAGAACGCAATGGACGTCAAGGTAAGTGCCTGTTTTTAAATATTGGGAGGTGAAAGGTGCGGATGGCTCTCCCCGGCGCTGGCCACGCTTGGGGGGGGCCGCCTGCGCCACCCAGCCTCCCCCCTCCGGGGTGCTGCTGTGGTTCCCAGGCAGTGAGAGCGCCTGGGACCCCGCGGTCCCCCGGTTGTATGGGGGCATTGGGAAGCCTCCCCGAGGCGCTCCTGGATAGTGCTGTATAGCATGAACTAATTCCCGCAGGGCAAACCGCTTTGCGGCATTGGTTCAATGGACCCTGCATTAGTTGGCATGCGAAAGCAAATGCATATTTGCATGAGCATTGCCTCATGAATAGCCAATCAGGCCAAATTTGCTCAGCCAGTTGTGTCAGGTGTTCACTTGGTGTTTAATGCACACATTTAAATTCTCTGTGCAGCGATTTGTGAATTTCTTTCCCTTGGAGGCGGGTGGCGGATGGCTCATTCCAGGTAGTGTGAGTCCTGGAGTGGGCTGTCAGTGCCTGTCCTCCACCCCCCCTTGGAGTGCAGTGTGTGAGCCAGCCCTGAGCTCCAAAGCTCAGTGCGACCCATGCTTCATTCCTTTCCTTTTCAAATGTGTTGCACCCAAGCTATGCTCAGCAGCAGAACGCAATGGACGTCAAGGTAAGTGCCTGTTTTTAAATATTGGGAGGTGAAAGGTGCGGATGGCTCTCCCCGGCGCTGGCCACGCTTGGGGGGGGCCGCCTGCGCCACCCAGCCTCCCCCCTCCGGGGTGCTGCTGTGGTTCCCAGGCAGTGAGAGCGCCTGGGACCCCGCGGTCCCCCGGTTGTATGGGGGCATTGGGAAGCCTCCCCGAGGCGCTCCTG
This sequence comes from Hyperolius riggenbachi, assembly GCF_040937935.1. NCBI lineage: Eukaryota > Metazoa > Chordata > Amphibia > Anura > Hyperoliidae > Hyperolius > Hyperolius riggenbachi. The sequence continues at coordinate 153,612,668 of NC_090653.1, read as the reverse complement.
GATAGTGCTGTATAGCATGAACTAATTCCCGCAGGGCAAACCGCTTTGCGGCATTGGTTCAATGGACCCTGCATTAGTTGGCATGCGAAAGCAAATGCATATTTGCATGAGCATTGCCTCATGAATAGCCAATCAGGCCAAATTTGCTCAGCCAGTTGTGTCAGGTGTTCACTTGGTGTTTAATGCACACATTTAAATTCTCTGTGCAGCGATTTGTGAATTTCTTTCCCTTGGAGGCGGGTGGCGGATGGCTCATTCCAGGTAGTGTGAGTCCTGGAGTGGGCTGTCAGTGCCTGTCCTCCACCCCCCCTTGGAGTGCAGTGTGTGAGCCAGCCCTGAGCTCCAAAGCTCAGTGCGACCCATGCTTCATTCCTTTCCTTTTCAAATGTGTTGCACCCAAGCTATGCTCAGCAGCAGAACGCAATGGACGTCAAGGTAAGTGCCTGTTTTTAAATATTGGGAGGTGAAAGGTGCGGATGGCTCTCCCCGGCGCTGGCCACGCTTGGGGGGGGCCGCCTGCGCCACCCAGCCTCCCCCCTCCGGGGTGCTGCTGTGGTTCCCAGGCAGTGAGAGCGCCTGGGACCCCGCGGTCCCCCGGTTGTATGGGGGCATTGGGAAGCCTCCCCGAGGCGCTCCTGGATAGTGCTGTATAGCATGAACTAATTCCCGCAGGGCAAACCGCTTTGCGGCATTGGTTCAATGGACCCTGCATTAGTTGGCATGCGAAAGCAAATGCATATTTGCATGAGCATTGCCTCATGAATAGCCAATCAGGCCAAATTTGCTCAGCCAGTTGTGTCAGGTGTTCACTTGGTGTTTAATGCACACATTTAAATTCTCTGTGCAGCGATTTGTGAATTTCTTTCCCTTGGAGGCGGGTGGCGGATGGCTCATTCCAGGTAGTGTGAGTCCTGGAGTGGGCTGTCAGTGCCTGTCCTCCACCCCCCCTTGGAGTGCAGTGTGTGAGCCAGCCCTGAGCTCCAAAGCTCAGTGCGACCCATGCTTCATTCCTTTCCTTTTCAAATGTGTTGCACCCAAGCTATGCTCAGCAGCAGAACGCAATGGACGTCAAGGTAAGTGCCTGTTTTTAAATATTGGGAGGTGAAAGGTGCGGATGGCTCTCCCCGGCGCTGGCCACGCTTGGGGGGGGCCGCCTGCGCCACCCAGCCTCCCCCCTCCGGGGTGCTGCTGTGGTTCCCAGGCAGTGAGAGCGCCTGGGACCCCGCGGTCCCCCGGTTGTATGGGGGCATTGGGAAGCCTCCCCGAGGCGCTCCTGGATAGTGCTGTATAGCATGAACTAATTCCCGCAGGGCAAACCGCTTTGCGGCATTGGTTCAATGGACCCTGCATTAGTTGGCATGCGAAAGCAAATGCATATTTGCATGAGCATTGCCTCATGAATAGCCAATCAGGCCAAATTTGCTCAGCCAGTTGTGTCAGGTGTTCACTTGGTGTTTAATGCACACATTTAAATTCTCTGTGCAGCGATTTGTGAATTTCTTTCCCTTGGAGGCGGGTGGCGGATGGCTCATTCCAGGTAGTGTGAGTCCTGGAGTGGGCTGTCAGTGCCTGTCCTCCACCCCCCCTTGGAGTGCAGTGTGTGAGCCAGCCCTGAGCTCCAAAGCTCAGTGCGACCCATGCTTCATTCCTTTCCTTTTCAAATGTGTTGCACCCAAGCTATGCTCAGCAGCAGAACGCAATGGACGTCAAGGTAAGTGCCTGTTTTTAAATATTGGGAGGTGAAAGGTGCGGATGGCTCTCCCCGGCGCTGGCCACGCTTGGGGGGGGCCGCCTGCGCCACCCAGCCTCCCCCCTCCGGGGTGCTGCTGTGGTTCCCAGGCAGTGAGAGCGCCTGGGACCCCGCGGTCCCCCGGTTGTATGGGGGCATTGGGAAGCCTCCCCGAGGCGCTCCTGGATAGTGCTGTATAGCATGAACTAATTCCCGCAGGGCAAACCGCTTTGCGGCATTGGTTCAATGGACCCTGCATTAGTTGGCATGCGAAAGCAAATGCATATTTGCATGAGCATTGCCTCATGAATAGCCAATCAGGCCAAATTTGCTCAGCCAGTTGTGTCAGGTGTTCACTTGGTGTTTAATGCACACATTTAAATTCTCTGTGCAGCGATTTGTGAATTTCTTTCCCTTGGAGGCGGGTGGCGGATGGCTCATTCCAGGTAGTGTGAGTCCTGGAGTGGGCTGTCAGTGCCTGTCCTCCACCCCCCCTTGGAGTGCAGTGTGTGAGCCAGCCCTGAGCTCCAAAGCTCAGTGCGACCCATGCTTCATTCCTTTCCTTTTCAAATGTGTTGCACCCAAGCTATGCTCAGCAGCAGAACGCAATGGACGTCAAGGTAAGTGCCTGTTTTTAAATATTGGGAGGTGAAAGGTGCGGATGGCTCTCCCCGGCGCTGGCCACGCTTGGGGGGGGCCGCCTGCGCCACCCAGCCTCCCCCCTCCGGGGTGCTGCTGTGGTTCCCAGGCAGTGAGAGCGCCTGGGACCCCGCGGTCCCCCGGTTGTATGGGGGCATTGGGAAGCCTCCCCGAGGCGCTCCTGGATAGTGCTGTATAGCATGAACTAATTCCCGCAGGGCAAACCGCTTTGCGGCATTGGTTCAATGGACCCTGCATTAGTTGGCATGCGAAAGCAAATGCATATTTGCATGAGCATTGCCTCATGAATAGCCAATCAGGCCAAATTTGCTCAGCCAGTTGTGTCAGGTGTTCACTTGGTGTTTAATGCACACATTTAAATTCTCTGTGCAGCGATTTGTGAATTTCTTTCCCTTGGAGGCGGGTGGCGGATGGCTCATTCCAGGTAGTGTGAGTCCTGGAGTGGGCTGTCAGTGCCTGTCCTCCACCCCCCCTTGGAGTGCAGTGTGTGAGCCAGCCCTGAGCTCCAAAGCTCAGTGCGACCCATGCTTCATTCCTTTCCTTTTCAAATGTGTTGCACCCAAGCTATGCTCAGCAGCAGAACGCAATGGACGTCAAGGTAAGTGCCTGTTTTTAAATATTGGGAGGTGAAAGGTGCGGATGGCTCTCCCCGGCGCTGGCCACGCTTGGGGGGGGCCGCCTGCGCCACCCAGCCTCCCCCCTCCGGGGTGCTGCTGTGGTTCCCAGGCAGTGAGAGCGCCTGGGACCCCGCGGTCCCCCGGTTGTATGGGGGCATTGGGAAGCCTCCCCGAGGCGCTCCTGGATAGTGCTGTATAGCATGAACTAATTCCCGCAGGGCAAACCGCTTTGCGGCATTGGTTCAATGGACCCTGCATTAGTTGGCATGCGAAAGCAAATGCATATTTGCATGAGCATTGCCTCATGAATAGCCAATCAGGCCAAATTTGCTCAGCCAGTTGTGTCAGGTGTTCACTTGGTGTTTAATGCACACATTTAAATTCTCTGTGCAGCGATTAGTCCATCTTGAAATGGTGTTCTTTCATTCTTTCTGGTCTTTTTAAACACCTATATGTATTAAAAGATTTTCATTTTTCTCTAATTCTTAGTTACTTATTAGCAGAGAACAGCACGCCTTATAATGTCTTAAGTATTACATTTAGTTTCACCTGAAAAAGATGGTTTATCACAAAATAATAATAAAACAATAGCCTGTTCTTTATGAAAACTTGTGAGGACTTTAGGCTGGAATTCAGGAAGTAATCTGAATGTATTTCTGAGGAAAGCTACATATAAGGACTCTTTATAGACAAAGCCTAAATTTCTTCAGTCCTATGATCTGTTACTGCTTTAAGAAGGACAGTCTTCAAAGTCATGTATTTAATTTAATTTGTTCTAAATGCTCAAATGGCTCCTTTATTAATGCTTCTAGTACCCAACATAGGATCCAGGGACAGACTCCAGGCTGCAAATTTCCATTAATTGCCCTGAGAAATTGTTAAATAAGATGCTCTAATGATGAAAGAGAATCAAATAAGCCTATCAGTGCAGAAACATGAACTTCAATATTACATTTTAATCCTCTGTCCTAACTTGACTGTAAATATTTTAGAAAGTTTGGTACGGAGAGTTTAAGTACATATTGTTCCATCTGCTGATTTAGCTTGCAAAAAGCAGTCAAAATTCTTGAGATAATTAGCAGTGGTGATCGCTTTCCCAAATTCCATACAGATCAGCTTTTTTGAAAGACCCTTGTTAAAAAACATTTTTAATTCAATAGCTAAATTGTCAGTTTGAGATGAACCTGCAGTTGGAAAATCAGACCTGGACTTGAGATCATTGGTACTTAGACGCAACTAAGGTTCCGTGCTTCACAGATGTAAAAGTGGAGCAAACTTGGCTGTCTTTGGCCATTACAGGACTATTACGATCCTCATGTTTTGGTCCACAAAAATGTTACTTATCACTTTGACTAAGAATCTGAAAGGTGGGAATCATTTCCTAAAAATCCCTTTCCAAGGTACTGTTAACACATATGTGGTCTGTCTTCTGTGGGTTTAGAGAACAGGAAAGCGGCAGCTGTTAGTTTGTTCTGATCAATATCCCGTGTCTCCCATTTTTCATCTGAAGAAATATAAATTCCCATGTTCAATTCCCATTTTCCATTGGATTCTTAAGACTGAAAACCTCTGATACTGTATTTTGGCTGCATTTCAGATGAACCACTATTTGGGAAAGAATGGATGCTTCTGCCTAGACCTTCCCTGCTTGTTAATATAGAAACCATGTACCATCCTTCTCGTTTTTCTGAAGATGAGTTAACCAAGATGTTAACCAAAGTGCAAGCAGAAGCTAAATTTGGAAACAGCCCTGCTCAACACATCCTTTGGCATACCTGTATCCTCAAACAATATAGCACAAACTTTGAATAATTTAGAGCTTGCATATCCAGTTTTGGATATTTTGTCCATTTTTCTAATTATAAAAAGGGGAATGTAGGTTTAGAAGATTTGTGGATAAAGTGCTTTGGTTCCTCCTATTTAAATTAAATAAGTTCCACTATCATGGAATTATGAAAAGGAAAAGGTTCTCTTTCAATGACTTGTTCTACATACATCTCATCCTGAACCAGTAAGGGACCAGAATGTACCTGCTTAATTTCCAGTAGCTGGTATCACCTGAAGCAGTTTGTCTGTGCCTTGAAATAAAAGGTTACTTTTTCCCTTAGAAATAGATTTAGGTGCATCATCCTTCTGGGCATTTAAAGTGTACCAGAGTTGGATTAAACAAAACATTTTATACATACCTGGGGCTTCCTCCAGCCCCATACGCATGGATCGCTCCCACCCTGCCGTCCTCCAGTCTTCCCACAGCTCCGATACCGGGTCCCTGGACTTCGGTCAGTTGGAGCCAGTCTGACATAAGTGAAGTGCGCTGTTTGCGTATCTCTCCAGCAGCCGCTGGAAAGATATGTAGAGGGCGCACTTCTCCTGTGCAGACTGGCCTGACTGACGGAAGAGTGGGGACCCGGTATCGGAGCTGCGGGAAGACTGGAGGACGGCAGGGTGGGAGCGATCCATGCGTATAGGGCTGGAGGAAGCCCCAGGTATGTATAAAATGTTTTGTTTAATCCAGCTCTGACTCCCTTTAAGGAGAATTCTGATGGTTAGCACCAGCCTAAAATCTAAGGACTCCGGTGGTACGTGGTACATTAGGAGAGCTGGAAGGCCTCAGCTGATTAATAGATGGAACCATTAGTGGTTCTCTCAGGTATTTAAAGGAAACCATAGATGAACAGCAAAAAGGTTTTATACATACCTGGGGCTTCCTCCAGCCTCATACACTCTGATCGATCCCACGCCGCCGTCCTCCTCTGCCTGCAGCTACGAGAACCGGGACCCCACTGTTCCGTTGGAGCCAGTCTAAGCGTAAGGGAAGTGCGCTGTTTGCGTATTTCTGCAGCAGCCACTAAAGAGATACGTAGAGCGCGCACTTCTCCAGCGTAGCTGGCTCCGATGACGTTAGTGACGGGAGTCGGTTCTCGTAGATGCGGGCAGCGGCGTGGGATCGATCAGAGCGTATGGGGCTGGAGGAAGCCCCAGGTATGTATAAAAGCTTTTTCATTTTCCCGTCTAGGTTCATCTCTGGTTCCCTTTAAATGTATCGTTGATCTCAAACTGGAAAGTAGTTATTTCTTAAAGAAAATAACATTTTGTGACTGCTTTGTTAGTATAACCATAGAAAGAGTGGTTATAGATAGGATGACGACGACAAACTCCACATTGTCTGATTTATTTATTTTTGTGTCTTTTCAGAAGAATATTTATGGACAGTTACAGTATCCTGGAATAAAATAGAAAATAAAATAATGACACCCACTAGAATCAAGCGGCACATAAAAGGTACAGAGAAATGACCGTTGCATGGCACTGGAGGAAGAGCTTGGCTTTGGGAATTAAAACTGCATCCATTTTGGTGTCTAGCCATAGTGCACCTAGCTCAAATTTCTCTGGTTGTTACATATTTAAAAAAAAGTAATTCTGCTACCCAGACTTCATGTTCCACATGAACTTGGATGCCACTCTATAGGGATGATCCTGTGCACCCGAAGGCTGTTCTGAATGACTTGAAACAGAACATGAATTTCAATCACAGCAGTCCGGGGAGGGTGGGGAAGGAGAGGTTAACACCCCGTTAACTCACCCTTGACGCCACCTCCCTATGCTGCCCTCCATGCTGCGCGCCAGCTCTCAATGCTTCCTTCTTCACAGGAAGAATGAGGAAGTAGCTGGTAAGCTGGAAGACACCATGGAGAGAAGTGCACAGAAGTGGTGTCAAGGGAGAGTTAACCCCCTGTGCTGTGGTCGGCTGCGACTTAAAGGGAACCTGAAGCAAGTAAACTTATTTAAAATAAACACATGACGTAGCTGCAAATGAATATTACATACTAACCTCACCGTTAGATCCTCTGAGAAGCTCACCATTTTCTTCTTACAGTGATCCCTTCCAGTTTTGACAATATTTTGTCAGAACTGAAATACACCAGTTGCTGTCAGTTATCAGCAGTTGTCAGTTACAACTGAATGTGCAAGGTAATGTCCATGTTTCCCTATGGCTCAAGTGGATGATGTTACAGTTAAAAAGTGTGCTGACCAGGAAGCTGTTATGAGGTAATAGCCATTTTTAAAATGGAGGATGGAGAATTCCATTGATCACAGTGAACAAATGGGACACAGGAGAGCAGAAAGAGATTGAGGAGTAGACTACATAGGATGTAAGAATGACCTGTGTATGGTTATTTTGACTTTTTATTTTCAGTTCAGGTTCTCTTTAAATTTGTGTTCTGTTCCAAGTCATTTGGAACAGCGTTAGGATGCGGAACGCTCATCCCTACCTCTTTGCTTCCTCATAGGTCCTGCAAGCCAATCAGCATCGACTGGGAACCCAGAAGTGGCAGCACACGTCACTTCTGCCCACCACAAGTCAACCACAGAGCATGCCCCGATGCTAGTTCCACATTTAGTAGGCCAAAGGATGCACAAGGGTACAAAAAGGCAGTCACCGAACCCTCAGAAGCACCTATAGACACCAAGTGTAACATCTGGTCTGTTGACTAAGCATTTAGCTACAGATTTTAACCCTGCCTAAAGCCCTAATTCAGTCACATGTTGTGTCAGGGGGCACCAGCTAGTCTTTCTCTATGAACACAGAGTTGACCTGACTTACTTTCTCCCTGTGCTGCACAGAATGGTGAAGAGGAAGAAGGTGGGCAAGGTTGAGTGATAACTCCATGAAGAGGAATAATCTACCTACCTTGGTGCTGGCAGATCTATACTTTGTGCACAGAGTCATGTGATTCTTACAACCAATTAAAAAAAAGGGTAAGTGAACTACTGTAGCACTTTTACTCGAAGGATTTAGAGAATTCAGCAACTTCTCTTTATAAAATGATAATCTGCTTAATAATTAGTTTGTACAAAAATAAACAAACCTGAAAATGGTATACAGATTTAGTATAACATTAATTGATAAATATAAACTACCGCATCAATGATATTATTCCAATGGCCCTGGTTACAGATGTGAGAGCTATACACAGTTTGACAGTGTCACAGAAAGACAGTCATTAATTGCTGAAAGTCCCCTTGTAAAAGCACTGCATCAGCTCACTTTGTTGAGAGGTGAGGACAAGGGGATGTAAGGCAAGTGGAGGATGCTTGGTTTATTTTTGTCTCTTGTACGTCATGTCAGGTGACTGTACCACTCAACTCTCTGTGCTGCAGATAATTGTACCCATCTGGGGAAAACACAAGGGTGATCAGTGCAGCTCAAACATATAGAAGGGATATTTAGACTATATGGTTGTGATTAGCAAGAGTGACAGGAAGATAAAAGAAATGCCACTAATTGCTGCACTGGTAGTTACAGCTGTGCTTAATGTCATACAGTAATGAGTCATGAAAGATGAGAGATAGGTCAGACAAAAAAGGTCACCATGTGGAATAGAAAAGCAGAAAACTTCAGCTTTTTTAATAAAACTGGCCAATAATTAATGTAATGCTGAACAAACACCTGAAATCTGTTAAAGAAATCAAACTGCGGGAAACGACATGGTTTAAATATAATGGTAATGTTAATAGCCTCCTCTCTACAATTTATGCACATTCGTGGTGGCAGTGGCAACGAACGCCAAATTATGCAGTTGAGAAGAAACTTTCCATAAATTGGTCCCTCAGAAGATTCTGTAGCCCTTTACTCAACATACTGGCACCTACAAACAGTCAACACGGCCAAAGGGAACACGCACTACCATTCATGTAAAGACTGCAGGAATTAACTTACTAAATATTTGTTAGTGTCAAGTTAAAAATCAACATCCATTCAAAATGTAAAGGTGAAGCCACAAAATGCATACAGCTAGCTTTGCTTCTGAGTGCCTGAGGTCTTGCAAACCTCTACTTCATCTGAAAGTGCTGTAGTACGCATGACTGCTTCTACATAGTATTTTGCGTTCAGTAGATTCCAAAGGCAGGTAATTATACTCATGATGTCATCCTTGGAGATTTCTAACATCATGCCAACAACAATATCTTACTTATCCATTGCTCTTTTTTCTTAAAGGAAACCAGAGTTTCAAATAAAAGTTTTATAAATACCTGGGGCTTCCTCCAGCCCCATGCGGACAGATCGATCCCATGCTGCCGTCCTCAGTCCTCTGTATCGCCGGTACAAGGTACCGTAACTTCGGCCAGTTGCGGCCAGTCTGCGCTAGAGAAGTGTGTCCTTTACTTATCGCTCCGACAGTATTGTTGCAAATGGAAAGTCCATGCAGCAAATCAAAGAGGTTCAGTCTCACCGCTGCTGGTCCAAACTATATAACGATCTGCTGGACAAGATCTGTTAATAAGTATCTGGAAGGAAGGACTGTACATTTGTATCTACAGAAGGCAAGGTCAGGCCCCATCCATGGTGAAGTGACTTCATTTCACAAACACATCGGTCATGTCATTCTTCAGATTAGCCTAATGCCGTGCAAACAACAGTACAGTTGTTCAATGCAGCGTGGCGTAAGTAATGGAGGTGGGTGCAGGGGCACAGGTCAGACTGTTCACTATGGCTATTTAACATCATGAAGACGTGGAGTTTGGGCTCCAAGTAAGCATCCTTGTGGCATCAAAGGGCTGTGGTGAACAGAGCAACCTATGCCCCTGCACCCACCTCCTTTACTCATACCACGCTGCATTGAACAACTGTACTGTTGTTTTGCATGGGATTAAGCTAATCTGAATGATGATGCGAGAGTTGTGTTTGTGAAGTAAAGTGATTTCACCATGGATGGTGCCGGTTTGTACAAATGAAATCTGGAATAACAGCTCCAAATGGCTAGAACAAGATTCAAAAGGAAAATCACTATTTCAGCCGGAAGCCCACTTTGTGTCACATACAAATACAACAGTGAATACCTAAGCTTCAAATATAGGCATGTGCCAGCTGTATAACTTTTAGTATTTTGAGCCCCCATACATCAATTGTATGCATGGCCTGGAGCACTACCACACCACCAGCTTCTATCCTGGGTTGGCCTGGATGGTTTGTAACCTGTACCTTATGAATACTACATTTAAAGTAGACCAGATTTATCCATTACCGTTCTCTTTCCTCAGCCTGGAGATGAATTTCTTGGGAGGAATAACCCCCACTTTCTTCTTTTGTGTGGCAATGCTGTTGAACAGGTCTGCCAGACAAGTGAGTAAGCTTTCCTTCTTCCGTGGCTGGACCTTGTATGCCAGAACTTTTTCCCGAAACGGGCGACAAAAATAAAGTGCTTGTAAAACAGAGTTGCAGTAGCAGGTGTTGCCAAACTGAAAGACACAAAGATAAAGCAAAATCATTCTACGTTCAACCTAAATAATGGTCACCAAAGCAAAACTAAAATAAAAATATAACTATTTCAAACTCTACAAACGAGAAACTCCAGGCCGTTTACCTGGATTACTCAAGAAATCATAAGTAGAAGGAAGTGCCGTAAGGATAAGTTAGTGGTATTAAACTTAAATCTAAAAAGCCCCTGTATTGTGTTAAAGTAACAATATCAATACCCAAGTGTTCTAAAATGACAATGTACAAAAAATGTCTAAGTAGCTGTGTAAACATTTTCCTACTTTGCATGTTAACCCTCTGGGCGATACAATTATATCGCCCAGGAGGTGGCGCAGCACTATTTTTTAAATTTTTTTATTTTTTAAATCATGTAGCGAGCCCAGGGCTCGCTACATGATAGCCGCAGCGCAGCGGCATCCCCCCACCCACTCCGATCGCCTTCGGCGATCAGAGTAAGCAGGAAATCCCGTTCAGAACGGGATTTCCTGCTGGGCTTCCCTGGTCACCATGGCGACGGGGCGGGATGACGTCACCGACGTCATGGACGTCGTGACGTCATAGGGAGTTCCGATCCACCCCTCAGCGCTGCCTGGCACTGATTGGCCAGGCTGCGCAAGGGGTTGGGGAGGGGGGGGGGCCTGCGCGGAACGGCGGGTAGCGGCGGATCGGCGGCGATCGGAAGTTACACGCAGCTAGCAAAGTGCTAGCTGCGTGTAACAAAAAAAAAATTATGCAAATCGGCCCAGCGGGGCCTGAGAAATCCTCCTGCGCGACATACCCCGAGCTCAGCTCGGGATTATCGCTCAGGAGGTTAAATATCAGAGGCAAAAGCTTTAATTCGTTGCGTGTAGGATTTAGCTCTATTGGAACAAATAATTTGCAGAAGGTGTGTCTGCTTCAATGCACAGCTAGTGTTGCATGTCAGACTACAGAGTATTTTTCTCTGAAAGCAAAAAGTATGAAAAGCTGTAGTGTCAGGTTTCACAGACAATTACAAATGTTAATAAGTTACGTTTCCTCTGCTCTCTGCAGACAGTTCAGAGACACAGGCCGCAGCTGAGAGCTTACTCACACACAGGGTTAACAGATGAAGTGTGAGGGAATTCCCCCACCCCTCATGGTTCACTCTGCTGTCAGTTTTGGCGACAGTAAGGGCATGTTTCCCCTAGTGAAGGGATGCGACGCGGCTACACATCAGTTCTCCTCCCATTCGCGTCACTTCCGCATCGTATAGGAGGAGACAGCGGGAGGATGCGGCCGTGCAAGAATCTGATCGGTCCGCACCACTCCGCATAACCAGCACGCAATGGAAGCTGTTTCATTGCTGTGCACTGAATACAGTACAGCCATGGTGCGGTACGTCTATGTAGCCGCATCGCACTGCGTGTAATGGAAACGGGCCCTAAAGTGTGAAAGGAATTTGATAACAGTAAACAAAGATATAAGCATTCAAATGTATACACCACTACCTAGCAGCACGTCCCAAACAATTGTTATCTCAACTGAAAAAAACATGTTAATAGTGTTCATTTAAAGGGTAACTGAAGCAAGAGGGATATGGAGATTGCTAAATTTATTTTCTTTTAAGCAATACCAATTGCCAGGCTATCCTGCTGATCCTTTGCGTCTAATAGTTTTAACCATTGACCTTGAACAAGCATACAGCATATCAGGTGTTTCTGGCATTATTGATCTGACAAGATTAGGTGCATGCTTGTTTCTAGTGTTATTCACACACTGCTGCAGCCAAATATTAATCAGGGCTGCCAGGCAACTGGTGTTGTTATAGGAAATTAGAGGAAATAAATATGAAAGCCTCCATATACCTCTGACTTCAGTTGTCCTTTAATTAAAGAAAAATCTATAAGATCTTGCCTTATGCCTGGTACACACGATGAGATTTTCTGGCATATTTACTGTGAGATAGATTATTTCTAACATACCCAATCTTATTACCAGTGCTGCTCAAATCCGATCCGGATGCTACTCTGCTAGTAGCTATCCGGATTTCTCCCAGTAATGCATTGCGGCCTGGGCGGGGGGTTTAATCTTACCTATCATGACGTCTTCTTCGTCCGTCCCTCGTCGCCTCCCACGATGCGCTCCAATCCGTCGTCACGTGACTGAAAATACTTTCTCCTTCCGGGTTGAAGGAGGAAGTGTATAGTCATGTGACGCCGGATTGGAGCGCATCGTGGGAGGCGCCGAGGGATGGACGAAGAAGACGTCATGATAGGTAAGATTAAACCCCCCGCCCAGGCCGCAATGCATTACTGGGAGAAATCCGGATAGCTACTATCCGAGTAGCATCCGGATCGGATTTGAGCAGCACTGTTTATTTCTGATTGTTTTTCCCAATCGATTTTTGCATACACTTCTATGGAAAATCGATCGGAAATCAGACTGAACATGTTGGAAATAATCGATCTGGCAGTGAATCTGCCAGCAAATCTCATACTGCACATTTTACAGTATCATAGTTAGTTTTTCGCCTTTGCTGAATAAGACGTTATCTTAATTGTGCTGCAGATAAAATATAATTACAGTCACTGCTTCAAGCAGGGCCACCCTGATAAAAAAAAAAAATCTTCCAGAAGTTAAGGTAGCCATACACTTATAGATTCAGATTCAACCATCAGATAGATTTTTGTCAGATGCCAGTCAAGTAGATTCTGACAGGAATGTATCTGATGTGTGCCACACACTAGGAACAGATTTCCAATAGATTCCAGAATTAAATCTATTGGAAATCTATCTAAATGCATTATTGGACCATTAGATTAAATGCAACTCTATGGGCCATGGATCTGCTACAAGCAGCAGATCGATCTAGATTTTCCATCCTGTCAGCTAGATCAAATCCATCGAAATTGGCCGCAAATCGATTGATCGCTGAAATCGACCAGTGTATGCAGGAATGCTCCTGCTTTGTAGTTTAAATCACAAATCATCACAAATAGGCTCCTTCCTCCCTGCAGCAACTATGATTATATCTTATCAGCAGCACAATTAAGATAACACTATCTTTGGCAAAGGCATACAATAACCGGTGTAAAAAATACAGTAGAAAATGTTATTTACATTTGAACACTCAAAAAAGTGATTGTAATGCTGGGAACACACAGGTAGATTCTGGCGCTATATTCTGCGCCTTATCTTCCGCTGGTTTTTCTTATCTTTTTTTCCAAGAGACAACAGAAACCAGGCTAAGCAACTGATGGCCCGTCTCACGCTGAAGAATGTTGATGTTCATGAATCTATCACCATGACCACGCCGACCAGCAATGGTGTATATGGTAGGGTAGCAAAGAGAAAACCACTGCTATTCCCAAAAATATGGTGTGATTGTAAGTACCAATAAAATCAAAGCTCTTAAATTGTTTCTCTTTTTGTTATTTTGTTCCTAGTGCTCTTCTGTAAGTCAGACTTGCTTAGTCAGGGAAGAGTGATGCTTTTTTCCTGAAACCGCAATCTCTCTTTGATCATGTAAAAAATATGTAATATTTGTCTCCATTTCCTTTTATATAGAGAATAAACTATGGTATATTAGATTTTCAGAGTTTACTGATAATTTTACGCTGCATCAGGGCTCGTTTCCACTGTAGCGGTGCGGAATCGCCTGAATTCCACCACGGACGAAATCGCAAGTGGATTCCCGCGATTTCGCATGGCTAGGAAGCAGGCGAATTTAACCATGTCACTGCCTGTGCAAAGTTCTATACCCTTACATGCGAAATCGCGGGGAAAACCGCATGACAAAGCTGCATGCGATTTCCCTATTAAAAGCATTGCGGGCGATTCGCCCGCATTCCTGCCGCACGCGAAATCTGACAGCTCTGCCGTGCAGATTTTCCCCGCACACCAAAACGCACCCGCACGACGCACAAGTGGAAACAATCCCTCCCTCTTGTATTGCCTATGCGAATCCGCATGCAGTGCCTGCATGCGGATTCGCTACAGTGGAAACGAGCCCTAACTGAGAAACCCGTTGGATCTATTGTCTGGGAACTTTGGGTATGAAAAAAAAGGGAACATACATTACACATCCAGCTGCAGTGCTGGTTCATGTCAATGACTCTCTCCAGTTTATATACCAGGCATTTGGCATGGATCCCGGAGATGAAAAGGAGAGATGAGCAGGTAAAATATATGGCGACAGAGATCTAACTCACAAGCAGTCCCACTGTTTGGAGGAAACTGGTACAAGATAGGTTGCACACGTCAGCATGCTAATCTGGTAGCTGGAGACAAACGTTTGCATGTCAGCCACAACACTTGTCAAGTTTAAAAAATATTCCTATCAGTGCTTGTGCATAAAAGAACTCGCTATTCTTAGAAGTGCTTCCTGCCTTCCTATGTCTTCACAGTTGTCTGAGCACAAATGCTGGATTGAATGCTCTACACAAACATCCACAATTCCTGTTACAAAGAGCTCCTTCATTTTACAGAGGTTATCTGACTTGTGATTGACTTCAGCACTCAATAACTAATTATAATATATACATATATAGACAAGTCACCCTTCCAGCTTGACTCAAGCTAGAACGCTTTACACAGGAAGAGTTGGCAAGACTATCTGTTGCAGATGAAGTCTCACTGAGAGCTACAGGAGTCATTTGTTTGCAGTGTCTCTACAAGCTGTGCAACAAAACAATAGGTTAGGGATTTGGACATTTTTTGTTCATGCCATTTTCACTTCTGTTATAACTTTAAATATTCTGTTAAATGAAAACTCTAAAGGGGCCCATACACTCAGCAGATTTTCTGGCCGACCGATCGATCAAACGTTTGCAAATCGGTTGGCCAATCGACCGATCGATGGCCGATTTCGATCGATTTCGATGGATTTCCATCGAACTGGCAGGGTGGAAAATTTAGGTCGATCTGATGAGATTGCTTATCAGTTTGCATTGGCCTTAACCTCTTGACGACCAGCTAACGCCGATTGGCGTAAATTGGTCGTCTGCAAGTTTCCATGGTTTCCATGTCCGTTCACGGAGGCTGTCTCCGTGAACAGCCGGAGAGCCGCCGATCGCGGCTCGCCGGCAAAATGTAAACAGGCGGGGAAGAAATCCCCGCTGTTTACATCATACGGCGCTGCTGCGCAGCAGCGCCATAAGGCAGATCGGCGATCCCCGGCCTCTGATTGGCCGGGGATCGCCGTCATTTGATAGGCTGAAGCCAATCCTTCAATGCGCAGGACAGAAATCCGTCCTGCGCAGCTCAGAGGGGAAGGGAGAGGGACGAAGCCCTGAAAACGCTGCGGAGGGGGGCTTTGAAGAGCCCCCCCCGCAAAGCGCAGAGAGCCGGCGGCGATCAGACCCCCCCAGCAGGACATCCCCCTAGTGGGGAAAAAAGGGGGTAAGTCTGATCGCCCTGGCTAAAACCTGATCTGTGCTGCGGGCTGGAGAGCCTGCGCAGCACAGATCAGCCAGAAAGCCACTGGTCGGCAAGTGGTTAATGGAAATCTGATGGCAAAAAAATGCCATCAGATCGAATTTCAATAGATTTCAAACTAAAATCTATTGGAATTCTATCCTGGTAAAAAATGTTCTAAAAACATTAAAAAAAAATAGATCATTAGATGCATTTCTTATCTATCTGCTGCCAATCTGACGAGTGTATGGGCACCTTAAGGCCCCTTTCAAACTGGGATGTTTTTGTTGCATTGCCTTTTTCAATACACTTCTGTGTAAATTCGTATTTCCACCATAGGAAGTGAGCGCTAAAGAGCCTATTTTAGGCTCTCATTAGAATATCTGAATCCCATTACCGCGCATTAGCGCAGGTATCTAGGGAGGCTTGTTTTGGCAATGCGACCATCCCATCGCACCACATGAAAAATGCCAGTTCGTAGTGTGAAACTGGCCTAAAGCAAAGGATGATTTTTGTTAAATATGAAATAAAAACAGGTGGCAATTACTATTGTTCGTCTGAGTTATTCCAGGTAAAGTCACAATTTTTTTTTTAACAACAAAAAGTATGTATTTACCATTTTGAATGTTTGTGTATGTTTAACCTCTTCCCAACCACAGTTTTTTTTCCCTTAAAAACCATAAAAACCAAATTTCCACATCACGCTCCTCCCATTCATTCGCCAATAACTTTTCCGCCACAAATTAGGCTTTCTTTGGGTGATACTTTTTGCTAAGAATTATTTTATTTTATATGCATTTTAAAGGAAATAATAAGATCAATAATAATAATTTCAGTTTTCAGCCATTATAGTTTTAAAATAAAATGTGTTTTGATAGATAAAACCCACACATTTTATTTGCCCACTTGTCCCGGTTATTACATTTAAATTGTGTCTCTAGTACAATGTATGGCGATATTTTATCTGGAAATAAAGGTTTTTTTTGTGATTTTTAATACTAACCCAATAATTACGAGCCTTTATTTGCAAAAACACATTATTAAAAAGTCCAATGGTAATAAATGGTAATTATTTATGTATTTGGTGACTTTTTTTTATACAAGGATTTTGTTAACTATAGGGTAAGGGTGTAAGGTGTTAAAAGTAATAAAAAAAATGTATAAACGTGTGTGTGTGTGTGTGTGTGTGTGTGTGTGTGTGTGTGTGTGTGTGTGTGTGTGTGTGTGTGTGTGTGTGTGTGTGTGTGTGTGTGTGTGTGTGTGTGTGTGTGTGTGTGTGTGTTTACTTTTTGGCCACAAGATGGTGCGACACTTAATTTTGTCAAGTACTGTAAACAGTACACAGAAGTACTCCGGTCCTCCAATGACCTTCACCTTACCACCCCACTCATTTCCCACTCCCGTGCGCGCCTGCAGGATTTCTCAAGACCTTCCCCCACCCTCTGCAACGCCTTTCCACCGCCCATCAGCCTTGCTCCCTCCTTCAACACATTCAAGCAAGCCCTCAAAACCCACCTCTTTAAGATGGCCTACCCACCCCCTACCACACAGTAACTCTCTACTGAAAATGTATTTCACAGCCCTACCTAGTGTTTGCACCCCCCCCCCCTTCCCTTAGATTGTATGCCTCTGGCAGGGTCCTCCCTTCCCTATAGTGTAATCTACAGGATTGTGTGCTTCTTTCCTATGACAGCCTGTACTTGCATTACTGGGCCTACCTAACCAGCCCATAGCCGTATGATCATGTATCTTGTACCATTTGCCTTGTATAACTTTGTTCTATGTTGTATAACCTTGTTATGTCTGTTAACCTTGTATCATTGTATATATTTATTGTCCAGCGCTGCGTAAAATGTTGGCACTTTATAAATACAATAAATAATAATAAAAAGTAGTAAGTGTAACTCTTTGAAAAAGCCGTAGGGTGAAACATGTTAAAGTATCATATTGCAGCACTATGTAAATAGCACTTTACACCTCTATGTATATTCTCCAGTTTGTATATACTGCACAGGGTGTATTATACTTAAAAGGTAGCTCTGAATTCAGGCTAATACCGCCATTGTAGGAGCATACCTATTTACACACTGTTCGGTTTGAGCAAGTCTTTATGTGACCCTTATGTGGAATAGCTACACCACACCATGTTTGTTACATAAAGTATAGGTCCCTAACTACATTATTGTAAAACTTGCTGAGGAGTGACTTACTATATGTACCTCTCACTCTTTGAGAAATATATCTCTTTTATGTGCAAGTAATATACCTTGCGTTTTTTTGGTACCTGTAGGGCTTGTCCTTTGGACTAAGTGTTTGATTCATTTCCTGGTACAATATTCTTGGTTAGTGTTTGTTTGAAACTGATGTTGGCCATGCTGGAAGTGATGCTGGGCTGGCTACCCTGGCTAGAGGCATATGGAGCGCAGCATTTAGGGTGCGTTTAGAGCCGCATCGGTCAGCGTGTTTCACTCACCTACAGGCTCCACTGATGTGTCCTTCACACTTAGCTCCAGTTGGCTTTCAGTTGCAACTGAAGCAAGACTTTAAAGAGAATCTGTATTGTTAAAATCGCACAAAAGTAAACATACCAGTGCATTAGGGGACATCTCCTATTACCCTCTGTCACAATTTTGCCGCTCCCCGCCGCATTAAAAGTGGTTAAAAACAGTTTTAAAAAGTTTGTTTATAAACAAACAAAATGGCCACCAAAACAGGAAGTAGGTTGATGTACAGTATGTCCACACATAGAAAATACATCCATACACAAGCAGGCTGTATACAGCCTTCCTTTTGAATCTCAAGAGATCATTTGTGTGTTTCTTTCCCCCTGCATCTCTCATGCACTGAAGTTTCAGGCTGCTCTTTTCTTCCTGCAAACAGCTTTGCCCCTGTCTGTAATTCCTCACTATGTGAAAGCCCAGCCAGCTCAGAGGACGATTTATCCAGCTTGTAAAAGATAAGAGAGAAGCTGCTCTAATCTAAATAACACACAGGCAGTGTGCAGAGAGGGGCCTGGAAGGGGGAGTTCATAGCAGAACCACAACACTGAAGAACTTGGCAGCCTTCCAGACACAGGCCTGACAAGTCTGACAAGAGAGAGATAAGTTGATTTATTACAGAGACTGTAATAGTATAAAGTGCTGCAGTAAGCCAGAACACATTAGAATAGCTTTTGGAACTTGTAGGATGATAAAAAACAGGATGCAATTTTTGTTACGGAGTCTCTTTAAAGGGAACTATGCACAAATTTCTAAAAACTTCTTAAACTAACCTCCCCTGGGGGTTTTGGTAATTGTGTGAGCGTTCAGACGT
The DNA here is from genome assembly GCF_040937935.1 of Hyperolius riggenbachi. NCBI lineage: Eukaryota > Metazoa > Chordata > Amphibia > Anura > Hyperoliidae > Hyperolius > Hyperolius riggenbachi. The sequence goes on along the minus strand of NC_090653.1, from coordinate 153,593,713 downwards.
GCAGCAGGAATTTACTTTCCTACAAGGGCTGTTTAGTCACTTCCCATCTATATGGAGGCCTTGATTTTCTATGCTGCTGTGCCACAGGTTTATGCAGTGAGGTCCATGAGATGTAGCCACCTCAATGAACTACATCTCTCAGCATGCATTGTGCACTGCAGTGGCCAGTGACACAGGAAGTCACCACAGGAACTTCAAAGGATACAGAACATGGAGGCTTCCATATGGATGGGGAAAGAATACAGAGAAGTCTCCCATAGATAATATATAGTAAATATATGCTACCCCCGCAAAAAAAAAAAAAAAAAAAATCAAGAAGGTTTCCACACTTAGGAGAACCCATGTGCTCATTATACTTTAATGAACTTTCAGCCTGTAATGTGAGTTTTCTTGATGTATGCAAAAGGTGGTAGAATTTTGGAGTGAAAGATTGGCAGCAAGAGGAGTATAGGATAAAGGAGGTAGATTATTAATGAAGTGCTGAATATTTACAGTGGCAATTTTCCCATCGTCTGTCTTCACTTCAGAAGGTGCAAAAGATTCCAATCTTCAGAAATTCCCACAAAGGCTTAATATTATTATCTGACATAATGGACATTGGGTGTTGCTGTTCACGGATACCTTGGCCAATAAATGAAATCCTCCAGAACAGGGGGAATAGGTATGTGTGGCGGGCTCTCCTCATGACTCCTCCCCCCCCCCCATTTTCGTGCCCTGACCCCCCTACGCTAACTTCCTGGTTGGAAGGGTTGGTGAAGGCTGCACACATGCTGCCTGGCGTTGTGCGTCCCCGATTGCACGCCTGCGTCCAGAAGCACTCTGAGCAAGCGCACTACATAGTTGTGACGTAGTGCGCATGTGCAGAGCGCCCACGCTATCAAGAACGTGTGTTGCTGAGCAGCGGATGCACAGTCTTCACCGACCCTCCCAACCGGGAAATAGCTTTGGATGGTCGGTGCACGAAAACAGAGGGAGACGGACGAGAACAGGGGGGGGCGGTGGGTATGAGGAGAGCTTACCGCACATGCCTGCTCCCCCCCTTATGGATTTCTTTTCTGGGCTAAGGTATCCTTGAAAGGCACCCAGCTTCATACAAATGTTCACAAAGTTAGCCTTCATTACAATTAGCAGTGCCTTTGGAGACATTTTTATATTGAAATATAAGACCATAACAAAAGAACCACACCAGGTGAGCCTGTAATCATTTCTTGAAATTCTAGAACACTGCTCACTATTATCTAGTGGCTTCAATAGTTCAGATGAGGTGAAGGTATACTCAGAAACATTTATAAATGGGATAGCATTTACTGCAAGCACCAGAAAGTCTAGCTTAGGCTGGGTAAGACGTCATCTCTGCACATAAGCAAAGGCCATCTCCATACTCCACAAACATAATTGCATCACCACAGCACAATACGACTCAGATTGATGGCAAGTCTTCAAGTTACTTATCTAAAGGTGTGGATGGTTAAATGTTAAAGAGGTTTGAACAGAATTTTATATCAATGGTGGTTTTCCTGGTTTGGCATAGAAAGCCTTTCTATGCTCCTGCATAGAAAGACTTTCTATGCTCCTTGAGAGAGATCCAGTTTTCTTCTCTGTAAAAAAGTGCACTTCAGTTTCCACAGATGAGTGTCTGGAGATGCTAGAAGACTACAGACAGCCCTCTTATGTTCTTATGTTGGACACTCTACACCACAGGTGTCGAACTCCAGGCCTGGAGGGCCAGTTCCATGCCAGTGTTTAGGATTGACTGAGAAAGAGAGGAATAGGTTCTACCTGATTACCACACCTTTCCTGATTCAGACCCATCAATTAATTTGAGCTGTGTCAAAAATGTGTGAGAACCTCGGCCCTCGAAGGACCGGTTTGACATCCCTACTCTACACTCATAAGTACATTGTACAAAATAAAATGTTCAGCCAAAACAATTATATCTATGCCCCTTCAGCCTCCATCTTAGCTCTAGGAGTGTAAATATATAAGTATTCCGCCAAGTTCAGCCACACCGAGTGCCTGTAATGAATGATCAGGGGCATCAGTGAGATGCCATAGCCATTGATAAAATTAAAGTAAAAACACATACATAACACTTAATGTATTTCTATGTAATTATGTGTAATTTTACCTTTATCCACAAGATGCCCCCACACTTTACTTCTGTGTGTACTGTGAACATTACACAGGAATAAAGTGTGGGGACATCTTGTGGACAAAAAGTAAGATTACACAGTTCATGATGAACTATAGCGGGAGAATTGTAATAGTCTCTGCCACAGAGCATAGAGTTGCAATAGCCGAGTTGTGAAATAATCTGGGCATGCACCAGCAGTTTAGTAGTGTCCTGTGTTAGAAAACGGCAAATGCGAGATGTTTTTTAGGTGGAGCCGACAAGAGGAGGATAGTTTGATAGTTTGTGTGTGGTTTGAATGAGAGGCTCCAGTCCAGTATTGAACCTAGGCAGCGAACCTACGGGACAGGCGTTATTAAAGTGCCATCAACAGGAATAGAGATGTCAGGCAGGGGCGTTGAACTGTGAGGTGGAAAGATTATCATTTCAGTCTAGTCCATATTGAGTTTTAGAAAACGGGAAGACATGAAGGAGGAGATTGCATTTAGACATTCAGGGACACAAGCAGTTAAGAGTATCCAAGTCAGGAGCTGAAAGGTAGATTTGGGTATCGTCAGCGTATAGGTTCTATTGGAAGCCCAAGGAACTGATGAGCTGACTAAGACAATAGTTATTAACCTTATCTACTCCTTCCTCTGCCCAACAGTTACCAAAATAAGACACTTAAAAAGTAAAACAGAATACATATATTGCTCCCTTAGGGACTCAACTTTTTTTTTTTTTTACATGTATGTCATGAGGGTAGATTACTGATATTTTTGCAAATAAGGGCTTGTAATTAGTGATAAAGTATAAACAGACAAAGGAAAAGATACTCCTTTATTTCCAAATAAAGCACTGTCAGCATACATTGTGCTAGGGACATAATTGAACAACTTTAGCCTGCATGACGTATCTCCTACGTCCAAATATGCAAGCTGGACGTAGGAGCTACGTCCATGAAAAAAAACGGAGCCGTCGCGGTTCACAGGGCCGGAACCGGGTAGCCCGTTAGCCCGGAGATCAATGCATGGGAAAGCAGTTCCCATTCATTGATTTAAGTCCTTTAAAATGATTGCTGGCCTCTATGGAGAAGCAGCGATTGTTCTGTTACACATCCCCTCTTCACTTCCTGTAAGTACGCTTACAGGAAGCAAAAAGCAAATAGTAAAACTACATCTACATACATTTTTATTAAAATGGATAAACATTTTTATATTTGAAATGAACGGTTAACCTCCCACACACCTAAAAAAAAATTAATAAAATTTTAATTAGAAAAAAAAATTCAATTTAAAAAAAAAAAAAAAAAAACCTAAGGCTCTGAACTTTTATAATATGCATGTCAAGAGAGTATATTACTAATATTTTTTTAAATTATAAGCTTGTAAATGGTGATGGACACAAAACCAAAAAAATACACCTTTATTTCCAAATAAAATACTGGCACCATACAATGTGATAGGGACATACCGGTAATTTAAATAGTGTAATAACCGGGACAAATGGGCAAATAAAATACATGGGTTTTAATTATGATAGCATGTATTATTTTAAAGCTATAACGGCTGAAAACTGACAAATCATGATTTTTTTTTCCATTTTTCTCTTAATATTACCGTTAAAATGCATTTAGAATAAAATATTTCTTAGCAAAAATGTACCACCCAAAGAAAGCCTGATTGGTGGCAGAAAAAACAAGCTATAGATTATTGCATTGTGATAATTAGTGATACAGTTATTGGTGAATGAATGGGAGGTAAAAATTGCTCAGATGCATAAGGTGAAAAAACACTAAAGGCTGAAGTGGTTAAATGTTGTAATAACCAGGTCAAATGGGCAAATAAAATGTGTGGGTTTTATCTACAGTAGCATTCTTTATTTTAAAACTATAGGGGTTGAAAATGAAGAAATAGTGTATTTTTTTCATTTTCCCTTATTTTTCACTTTACAATGCAAAAAAAGGAATTACAAAAAAAAAAAAAATCACCTACAAAAAGACCAATTTGTGGCACCCCCCAATAATGTATAGATTACATTTAGTTGTGATAAGTAGTGATAAAGTTATTGGCGAATAAATGGGAGAAGCCATGAAATAAGAAAACTGCTCTGGTCCAGAAGGGGAACACAACATGTAGTGGTCAAGTGGTTAATATTCTGACAGATCTCTGTCATACGGGAATACTTTTACAATTACAATAAAAATATGACAAAGGACAGAATAAAACATAGAGCAGAATTAGAGGTCAATAATAGTTGTTAAAATGAGGCACTATAGTACACACCTTTAACCAGAACCCTTAATAGAAAAAAAAATGCCTGCCACATCCTGTTCTTTCTAGCAAACAGCAGTCAAAGCTCGTGCTCATAAAAAACAAAACACAAAATTGCATAGAAAACCACCATAATGCCTTGTTAGTGTAAAGTATATTTAAAAGGGTGTTGGTTCTCACCTGACATTTAGGGGTGGGGATTAACCACTTCCTTACCGCTAGTACATGTATCTGCGTCCCTGGAAACTTCACTCAACCAGGGACATAGATACACGTACCTGTTTGTTTTCCTCTTTATCCCCCAATTGCCACCTCACAGACTCACCAATCTGCCACAATCTTCCTTTCAGTGATCAAGGAATGAGAACAGCTTGTTCTTAAAGGGACTCCGAGCAGTGCAGAAACTATGGAAAGATGCATATCATTTGAAAGCTCTCTTTCTCCTCTTTCCAATGATATATAAACCGCCGCCCGACGCCTTTTAGTTTTCGCAATTTTCGCAATTGAAATTGCCGCGGCCGCGATTTCAATCGCGAAAATAGAGAACACTAAAAGGCGTAGGGCGACGATTTAGGTGTCGCCAGAAAGAGGAGAAAGAGAGCTTTAAAATGATATCCATCTTTTCATAGTTACTTGTATTATACAGGACGACACTTTCCCCAGTGTCAGCAGCTCCATTCAGCAGAATGAAGCTGCTGACTTTAGGAAAAAGTTGCCCTGTGTAATACAAGTAACTATGGAAAGATGGATATCATTTTAAAGCTCTCTTTCTCCTCTTTTCGTCGCCCTACGCCTTTTAGTTTTCTCTATTTTCGCGATTGAAATCGCGGCCGCAGCAATTTCAATCGCGAAAATTGCGAAAACTAAAAGGCGTAGGGCGGCGGTTTATATATCATTGGAAAGAGGAGAAAGAGAGCTTTCAAATGATCTGCATCTTTCCATAGTTTCTGCACTGCTCAGAGTCTTAAATCCGACCACAGTGCCTGTAATGAATGACAAGCTGCGGCAGTGACACGCACCCTGACATTCTCACAGACGCAATCTGACGGTCTCACAGAAGCCAAACATCTGTGTTTCTATTTTTAGAACAAGTTCAGTGTAGCGCCACCCTGTGGCCAAAAAGTAAAATACAGCCGAACACAAATTTACATTCATACAATACATTTATAGACACATTTTTTAATAATGTTTAACCCCTTAAATCCCTACCCTATAGTTACCAAAACAAAAATGACATACCTTTTGGACTTTTTAATATGTATGTCATGGGGCATATTACTGTTAATTTTGCAAATAAAGGCTCATAATTATTGTTATAGTATTAAAAAAAAAAAAATTTACAAAATGGCTTTTAATTTGTTTAAAAAAAAAATCACTATTTAGACGTTGTAATAACCGGGACAGCTAGGCAAATAAAATGTGTGGGTTTTATGTATCAAAGCACATTTTATTTAAAAACTAGAATGGCTGAAAACTGAAAAAGTATGATATTCCTTTTTTCTTATTATTCTTTTTAAAATGTATAAAATAAAACAATTCTTAGCAAAAAGTACCACCCAAAGAAAGCTTAATTTGTGGCGAATAAAACAAGATATAGATCATTTTGATGTGATAAGTAACAATTAAGTTATTAATGAATGAATGGGAGGAGCATGATATGAAAATCGCTCTGGTTTTAAGGGGGAAAAAACTGTGGTTGGTAAGTGGCTAAACAGTGTCTGCTCGCTTAATTAATCTTAAAGAGGGGAAAACAGAGAACCAACTATCCTCTTCAGGAAGAACTGATTGACTTTTTTTTTTTTTTTTTTATAAAACAAAATGTACCGATACATGTTTTAGGCGACTTCTCTGTACAATTTTAAAAGTTTTTCCCTTAATATCCACTTATTTGCTCCATTTTAAAACCCATTTGGAAGGGGACTTGTGACACAAATGCAGAACTTTGCTGAAGCAATACAGAATGCAAAATTACCTTTTCTAAAACCGGTCCTTTGCCTGGTACAATTACTTTGTTACAGCTGAAAGTTGTCATGACAAAAGGAATGACTACAGGATCCTTGAATAAACTTCTGATTCAAAACATAAAACCACTTACTGCTAAAAATAGACGCAATAAAGGGAACAAGAACACTTCTTGGAATTGATTCTAAACAGTATTCTGATAAAAATCATAAGGAAATATGCTGGGTTTTTATGCACTCCCAGCATATTCTGCACATAGCGGAAATGAGAACGATTACACTTTAGAAAGTGCTATTTTTAGCTCAGTGAGAGCCCTCTCTCTCCCCCCATGTGCTCACACCAGCATTTTGGCCAGCCATAATAATAACAATAATAATAGAAAGTACACTTATAAAGATGTTTGCTTGAAGAAAGTAGAAATCCACTTTAAGTTAATTTTAGAAGTCCGTTTAAATCCAGATGATGACCTTAAATCAATGGATAAGAGAAAAATATGGGAGCTGCTATTTCGGAACTTTCTTTAACAGTGGAACAAACAATGCCTGAGCACAAACTGGGAGTCAAACAAAGGTCAGAAGCAGGAAACAATCATGTAAACCGCAAACTCATTGAAGATACAATATCTTGCCTTTTAAAAGGACACTGGTTTAGATATTATCCACAAAAGGTTTGGTAATGTCCCCATTTCACTGATTTTGTTTGTAGTTAACAGTAATGCTGGGAATACACGGGTCGGCCCGGCAGCTCGATTAGTCCCCGCCGCCGTCCGGATCGATTCCCGCTCGTCCCTGCGGGCGCTCCTTATCTTCCGCTTGATTCCCCGCTATTGTCCGCCCGCGGGTATCGAGCGGGGAATCTATCCCGTGGGTCATCGGACCTGTCGGATATTATCATTCGAGCCATCAGCGGCTCGATTGATAAGCCTGCCTCGACCCCGTGTATGCCCAGCATAACACTGCAAGAAATGTTTTGTCAGTTTGTCACTGAAGTTACTGGAGCATCTCTATTATTCCCTTGTATGCACAAGTGCTGCCCCTCCACTTACCCTTTTTAATATAATGGGCTACGCAACAAATCTATGACTAATATCTACTATTTAAAACTTATTTTAAAGTGAAACTAAGCCGAGAGCTTCCTCTCTGCTCTAAAAGATTGGCCACAGCATGATAAGCTTTACAGCAAAAACAGTCTTATCCTCAAAAGACCTGAAGTTTTTACTTGGTTTCACTTTTTCAGGGAGCACTGACAGAGTTAAGCCACAGTGCGTACCTATGGAGAGGTGCCTTCTGAGAGCTATCCTGCAGTCTATTACCAGTTGCTGAAAAAAACTAATTAGACAACTACCGGTAATTGTTTAGTTCAGCTGCCTAAACAAACAGAACACAGAGAAGTGAAATTCTTCAGCAACTACATGTGGAATAAAGACTCTTAATTTTGCGCTGTGCAAGAGTTCAGGTCTGCTTTAAAATGGAATTCACCATTCATTGTCAAAAACGCATGTCAATTTCCTTCATGTAGTGTTGGGTGAAGTCCATGTCTCTATTTAAAAATATATACTTATTGTCCAAACATCTTTTTCTTTTCTAAGTTGCCTGTACCAAGGAAGCAGAGTACATCTTTACACTGTGTCCTATCGCACAGGGTGTGACTAGTGAGGAAGAACCCGCTCCAGGATCCCTGCTCATGCTAGTCTTCAAGCCACCATCAACTTCAAACCACCAAGACACTACATTTTCATAGAAAAAACAGGAAAATATGAGCATACTTACATTGACCAAACCAAAATAATGCTCATTTACGGGAAATTGCTCTGGGCCAATCTCTTTTTCCAATGTTGAGGCATTGGTGCCCTGTAGATAGAAGATGGAAGACATTTTTAGAAAGATGTCATTAACAAATGGTTACTGCACTTACAGTGTTACTGTGAATCTGTGAATGTTTAAAAGTAGTAAAGAAAAAATACTATCAAAACATGTTCACTGCATGAGTTATCTTCTATGTCCTTTGTACCAAAATACTCTATACTCTAGCCCCATTTCTCACTATAACAAACCCCTCTACACTTCTGTCCTCCCTTAGCTCAAACCTCATATCTCCGGCAGGGAACACACTTGTTATTCAGTTTTCTGTGTGCGGTTTTTCTGCACACCAAGTGTGTTTCTATGCAGTAAAAATGCATGCGTTTTTTCACAGCAGCTCATGTAATAGATATAGAAAACTGATGTGCAGAATCATGATGCATTTTTTTCTGAGTGCGAAAAACACATCAAGTTTGAACTAGCCCATTGATTAACATGCGTTCTGAGTTTTTCTGTGCAGAAAACACGTACGAAAAAGTCAAGTGTGTTCGCTGCCGCATTCATCTCTACATTTCATGTCTCAATCATTTATGTGCCTCTCTGCATCACAAAAATGAATCTACAACCGTCCTTTCTGTGCCTTAGACTTTCTCCTCACATTTTCTCTATGCCCCATATACTCCACTTTTATTATTGAAGTCTCACTAACCTGTGCAGGCCCCTCATATAAACACTAAGGGCTGTTTCATACCAAGAGAGCTTTTCAAAGTGTCCATTATTTGAAAAGGACTTGGCTAGTGAAATCACGAGGGTGTTCCCCCAGCAGCTTGAATGAAAGTGCAAAAATGCACATCCATTCAAAAATCACAATCACTTAGCACTAGCTGTTGTTGGTATGAATCAAGCCTTACAAAATAAAAGATATAAACAATGTACAAGTACCGTATTTTTTGGACTATAAGACGCTCCTGACCATAAGATGTACCTAGGTTTAGAGGACAAAAACCAGGAGGGGGGGGGAATTATATACTAAACCTGCTGCATCCATGTTGAAGGGGCATCTGTGGATTATGCCCCCTTTGTACCTCATGCTCACTTGTACCTCGTGTCCGCCTGTCCTCCTTGTGTCCTCCTCTATGCCCCTTTGTGTTCCCCTGTATCCTCCATTTGTCCACTTGTGTCCTCCTCTGCATGGGCACAGTACAGAGAGTCCCTGACATTGCGGCAGGTTGGAGGTTCATAATGGTAGGCATTCATGAGTCAGGGACTCCCTGGACTATAAGACGCAGTAGCTTTTTTTCCCCCCACTTCTTGGGGGGGGGGGGGGAGTGAGTCTTATAGTCCAAAAAATACAGTAATTAATGACTGTGTAAAGAAAGAATGCAGACACCAATAGCTTTTCATTTGCTGTCCAAGCTTAAAGAAAAAAAAACTGAAAATATGTTACTAAAAATGATTACGTCGATATGAATACAAAAATATTCTGTTTTCAAAAACCTTGAATATACGCAATCGTTACAGAAATATTTATGGCTGTGGTAAGCAGTAGACGAATGTGATCTGAAAGGAACTCTCTGGAAATACAGGAAGAGCAGGTGGGTTTGTCCCTTCTCTTGTTGAAATCTTGTGTTTCTAAACACAGATATATCTGAACATCAGCTCCCAGTACAAAAAATGCAAGATATGCATTCATTTAGCTTCTCTCGACCTTTGCACAAGCTTTTAAAGTTAGATATATGGCGCTGATGTTACACATTGGACAATATTGAAAAGGAGGCACTGCTGCATTCTGCTTAGGAAAAAAGGAGTATCCACCTAAACTTGAGATCCAATTGTGATTTATGCTAAATACTTTTTATAGAACAGAACTTTTGACCCTGTGATATATTTAAAAAGGATCTGCACTAAAGAACTATAACCTTTGGATACTGATACAAGACAGCAGGAACTTTTACACAATCAATAGGAACTGTTCTTACACAGAGATTTTGTATCGCTGTCCCATTCAACTTGATACTTTTTATCTTCATTTTTACCACAACATTTTTTGCACACATTGGATGGTCCGGGTACGATTGAGTGAGTGGATGTGCAAATGATATGTGATATATTAGCACCTTGATATTTTTACTCTGTGATTTATATTGTGTTCCATATATATTAACGCTTTTTAGACTGTGACTATATGAACTAAATATTCCTAAATAAATATATATTTTATGATTATATGTTGTGTATATATATACACACTTTTGACCTAATACACATATTGATACAGACCCAGCGCAACCTATCTTGATTTTTATAATATAAGAGAACTGCCTAAATTATCCATTCAATATATTCACTTAATGTACCCTTATACTACATAGATTTGGTAAAATTGGATTAAAAAGATTGGATCATTAGTGGCCACCTTAAGGCATTACTGTTGGCTCCATGACTCAACACAAATCTGTTCCAATCATTACAGGATTGCAAATTAAAAAATAAAAGGCAGCTAGAATTTTTATGATCTACATAGAGATCTTACAATGTATACCAACACTGACAACAAACAGACGTACAGGAGATTGCGCTGCAGACATCACATACTAAAGCTGTCAAACTGAGGCATTTTTCCACATTAATAAGATGATCCTGAACAGGTCTGGCAGTAAATGGAAAGGTTCTCGGAGAAGTACTGTACTATTATATGACTCAATACAGTTCCAGTGTATACCCTCAAGTGCTTAGGGTCTTTGAAGGGGTTAAAATATCTAATAAAAATGCCAAAAAACAGTGTCATAAAAATATAAGTAACACCCCCCCCCCCCCCCCCCTGTTTTTTCTTTTTACTAAAATAGGCAATTTTTCTTTTTTTCCTGGTCTGGGTGCCTTTGGCTAACTGCAAACAACAACGAAGCCGGCACCACTTCCAGAAGTAGATGGTAAGCTCTTTTATTGCATCAGACCAGTGGCATGTACAATGACAAACGTTGTTTCGGGCATAGCCCTTTCTCAAATTGCAATAGCCATACAAAAACAAACCAAGTGCAATATCTTAAATACCCCTCCCCCAATAAACACACTAATCGGTGTCCTGCTGGGCGGGATTATGTGGCGGACCTGATGGGGAACATGCATACATATATGCAAATCAAAACATTAGTTGTATCCATTGGCGTTAGCGCCACTTCCTGGCTCAGCCTCATCCAATCAAGAAGCGCCGCATCATATGAGGAAAGAGCGAGCGCAAAAAAGAGCGTGAGCCACAGGGACTATTGGGTTTGGGCTTCTTTTGTGCCTGCAATTTTTTACAACTAATTAGTATTCTGTATATGATATTATATGTTTTGTGATATTAATTGTATTGCTTTTTGTTTTGTTTTTAGATATCCCTGGGCTGTGATGTGGCGAGCCTGGTGTGGGTGATATATTAAACCATTTGCCTGTTGCATGTTTATTTTTTGATGTGTTTTGTCCCTGTGGCTCTGGGTTCAATGGCAACATCTAGCGTGGCTGGTTTTTAGGGGGACCTCATATTTTGGTCCTGAGGGTGACCATGGGGTGATACACTAGTGCCTGTTCTTTTCTGTAGTAGGCACCCTTTTGCTATGCAGATTGCGCCGTTGTTACATTAGAGCACCAGCGGCACAACCTACGATGAGGCTGTACGCATTGCACGCTGTTGCTATTGTTTATAGGTTGCCAGGTTACAGTTGTCTTAGCGATACATCACTTACGCTTTGTGTGGGGAGTTGGCCTTGGAACGCATGACGTTCCGTAAGTTGTAGCCGTATGCGTCCAATTGGACGCGTCCGCCCTTTTTGGTGACGTCGTGCTCTATGAGTGGCTAACCTAGGATGTCTGTCTAGGAGTGGACGCGGACGTCAGCAGACGTTTTTGCGCACGCTCTTTCCTCATATGACGCAGCGCTTCTTAATTGGCTGAGGATGAGCCAGGAAGTGGCGCTGACGCCAATGGATACAACTAAACGGCGGGTATTTTCGGTATTACTACAGCGTTGCCTCAATTGTTTGAATTACTCTGGATGTGACAGGTAAATGGTTAATGTTTTGATTTGCATATATGTATGCATGTTCCCCATCAGGTCCGCCACATAATCCCGCCCAGCAGGACACCGATTGGTGTGTTTATTGGGGGAGGGGTATTTAACGTGTTTTAGTTCCTGGACGTAGTTTCTACGTCCAGGAACCATACGCGCGCTCCCGGCCCGCGGTTCGTTAGCCAGGCAATCAGTGAATCGGGCTATGGTGCCCGATCACTGATTCCTCTCCCCCGCTGAAAAAGTGACAGCTTCTCTCGGAAGCTGCGCTTTTTCTGGCTGTAGCATACCCCATGCGTCCCTCTAAGCGTATGTTACGCTTAGAGTGACGTCATGTAAACAAACTCATGGCCGCCATCTTGTGGCCAAAAAGTAAAACTACAACTAAAAGTAAAAAAAAATAAAAATTCAAACACACATTTACATTATAAATCGCTTGTTTACATCCCACCCTACCAAAACTACCCAAATAAAATGTTTAATATAAAAGACAAAAAACACATTACAATAAAAAAAAAACATGTAAATATTTACCTAAGGGTCTAAACTTTTTAAATATCAATGTAAAGATGAAATATTTCTATATTTTTTTTTATTTTAAACTTCTAAATAGTGATAGATGCAAAACGGAAAAAATGCACCTTTATTTCCAAATAAAATATTGTCGCCATACATTGCGATAGGGACATAATTTTAACGGTGTAATAACCGGGACATATGGGCAAATACAATACGTGAGTTTTAATTATGGAGACATGTATTATTTTAAAACTATAATAGCTGAAAACTGAGAAATAATGAATTTTTTCAGTTTTTTTCTTATTCTTCCTGTTAAAATGCATTTACAGTAAAGTGGTTCTTAGCAAAATGTACCCCCCAAAGAAAGCCTAATTGGTGGCGGAAAAAACAAGATATAGATCAGTTCATTGTGATAAGTAGTGATAAAGTTATAGGCTAATGAATGGGAGGTGAACATTTCTCAAGTGAAAACGACGAAACGCGAATGGGTTAGGATATTGCACTTGGTTTGTTTTTGTATGGCTATTGCAATTTGAGAAAGGGCTATGCCCGAAACAACGTTTGTCATTGTACATGCCACTGGTCTGATGCAATAAAAGAGCTTATAATCTACTTCTGGACAGTGGTGCCGGCTTCGTTGTTGTGTGCTAATATTGAGCACCCCTATGGACACAGGGGTGAAGGCAGAGGCACACTAAACTTTTTTTTTTACTTATGTGGAGCTCCTCCTACGCTTGTTGTTTACAGTTTGGCTAACTGCAAGAATGGTGCAGTGCCAGCAGGATTGTGGGACACTTTTTTTTTTTAAAATAAAGTAACAACTTTATCTCAGCATGCAAATAACGTAAAGCTTCTCATTTCGGACAAGATGATCAGAAGGTAATAGACTTGCCCCACCCAGAATTTTGAGTGAATCTGTAGCAACTCCAGCAGAAATTTTGTTTTCTACTTTGGATCAAACAGGGAAGACTCAGTACCTCAGCCAGTTTGTTGCTGGTGTTTATGTCCTTTTTGTGGAGAAAGCTCTTCACTTCCTGCCCGTGACAGTCTAAGCTGATAGAGTCACAAGGGAAGGAAGAGTGTAACAGAGTAAAACATGTAATAGATTCTGGATTCTACCAAAAAGGTTTATTCAAGCTGGTTCAATAAAAAATATATACTTCCAGTCTGATGAGGAAGTGAAAAATTACTCCCCAATGAAAAACCGCATCCCCCCCCCCTTCCCACACACAATCCATCATGAATGCAGCAGCCAGACTCATCTACTCTTCCCACCGCTCCATCTCCACAACTCCACTACGCAAATCCCTCCACTGGCTCCTGATTGGCTACAGAATCAGCTTCAAGATTCTATGTCCTGCCCAACCTACAGCTCTGACCAGGTCAGCAGATACATACCTGGCAGCCTACTCTTCTCCAACTACCTGCTCCCAACTACCCCACACATCTCACACTCCGAAGCACGACTACAGGACTTCACTAGAGCCCCCCCATCCTGTGGAACGCACTCCACTGCTCATAAGACTTACCTCCTCCTTCAGCACCTTCAAACAAGCCCTCAAAACTCACCTCCTCAATAAGGCTTACCCCACCTAGCCAAATAATTACTGGACATGTGATATTAGTGACTGGATTTAGTAGACACTCATATTATATTAACTATGAATAGCTCTCCTATCAAAAGAAATAAACCTGTAATACAGATTACTGTATTTTTCACACTATAAGATACACCTGAACACAAGATGCACCCAGGGTTTAGAGGAAGAAAACGAGAAAAATAATTTTGAAAAGAAAAATCACAGCTTCCAGGTGGTCTAGTGGTCCCCCCACCCTCATGTAGCTGGTGGTCTAGTAGACCCCCTCACTTATATAGCTTCACTGGGGTTGTTAAGTTACACCCCTTCCCTATATAGTTTCCCTTATGGTCTAGTGGTTCCCTCCTCATATAGCACACTCCATAAGATGCCCACACATTCCCCTCACTTTCGGGGGAGGGGAGGGGGAGCTTGGAGGTGCGTCTCATAGAGCCAAAAATGACAGTAATAATCAGTCCCTACATCTGGAGCGAAAATTACAGTAATGATCAGTCCCTACAGCTATACATGACATTTATCAGTTTCACGGATTTGCTTTAGACTCAGCATGGAAGGAGATTTATGGAAATAAGAGTTGTTGTTTGCAACAAGTAAATACATTTGGATTAGACATAACTGTACAGCAGGGAAGCAACTGCAGGCTGTTCATACACTGGCTGTCTCTGTTGGACAGAGAATATAAATTACAGTAAAAGAATCCCAGCAACAGAAAATGTAATGGCTGTTGAATTAGCTACGCTTAGCTGGAAAGATTCCAATGCTACAATAAATGAAAAATATATTTCACCTGAAATGTTCAGAGACACATTTAGAGGAATGTACTAAGTAGCTCACACAGCGTACAAAATGTTTAGATGTGCTGCAAAATATCTTCAGTCATTAACATTGTATAACCCCATAATGTCTGGACGGTGTTCATCAATTACACACATAAATATTCCTGAGGTGTAAGAAACTACATATATGAGGCTTAATGCACATCTAAATCAGTGTGTAAAGCAAGTCAACAAGGAGTACAGGAAGCAAGTTTAAAAAAAAAAAAAAGAAGGAGGGGGCGGTAGGGTAGAGCCGAAAGTGTCTGTATACTATAGACTTCCTTCAAATGCACGCAAGGATGAGATGACATGGATTCATAGGCAGCAATACAGATGTCCTTATACACTAACACAACACTAGACCAAAAACACAAATTATTCTGCAAAATTAGCAATTTACTTAAAACCCAGCAGGTGGAATACCTGATTATACCAATCTGAAACGAGGATTGCTGAAGGGTTAGTGAATTAGAGGTTCTATGACTGCAGTCACATGCACACTACAAAACCCCTTTTTTTTGTTATCTTCAGAGAGTCTGAAGCCTTAAAAAAAATACATCTATTTTTACTTGCCAGTCCTCTTCAGCAATAAGATCATTGCTGAAAAGCTGCATTCCTGCGGCAGAACGATGTATTTATAACCCCCAAATCCCTGGGCAAAATTAGGGTATCGCTTTCTGGTAGAGACAGAGCTTTGTGCATTAGCTCTGCCTCTGCTGGAGTCAATCTCCACCTCTCCCACTCAGTCTTCTTTCACTGAGAGGGGCGGGAAGAGGTGGAGATGGATTCCAGCAGAGGCAGAGCTAGAGCGCAAAAGCTCTGCCTCCCCCGGGCAGCAAAATCCACAACCTGGAAAGTCGTGGAATTTTGCCCCGGGATTTGGTGGGTATAAATACTACGTTCTGCCGTGGGAATGCAGCTTTTCAGCTATGATCTTATTGCTGAAGAGGACTGGCAAGTAAAAAGAGATTAGAAGTTAAAGTCTACCTCCACTCTAACTTTCTAACTTCCAATTTTAGAAATAGATCTCATCTGCTCTCTCCGCTGGTGCTTAGGTGTACTGAAAGAGAAATGAATTGGATATGAAATTAGAATGAAAAAAGGGTTACATTCCAGACTGTTGCCATCGTTACAAAGGGAGCATTCAGCAAATAAAATCTGTCTGCAGACTAAGGTGGAGGGATCATTTTTATAATATTTAAGTATTAAAAAAAAAAATGTAGAAAACGGTGTGTCGTATCCTTCTACATTCTAAGAAAAAATTCTTGTATTTCTACAACATGAAAAAATTGTGTACCTATGACAAAAGCTGCATCTTTATTTTTATTAAATGAAAGGGAGTTACACTTCAAAACAATGCAAAAGTATCTTCTGCATACAGATATAAACGGACTTTACAGAGGTTCTCTGACTTAATTTTTGAATGCCAGGAAGCAGTTTCCAAGTCCAAGAACATAAAAATATCCGTGCATGAGATAGGACATGACTACTGTTACAAATGGTACAAGGTTACAAATTGTATGAATCAGTTCGGAGTACCTCATTCTTGCCCATTTATGGGTTTGAGGCATGATGAGCAAAACAGCTAAAGTGGTAAATCAGTGGTTAGCACAAAGTAAAATATGTCTAAAAGGACAGACACTGTATTGCAATGCCAAGTCACTATATACATTCTGTAATAAATAAAGCTAATGGCAGCTGTATTCTTTAATGGTAGCCAACAATCTTAGGAGAGAGCATAGGAAATGCTGTGGGAGAGATAAACTCAACAGCGTATAAATTATTATAGCAGTGCTTTGCCGCAAACAAAAAACAACTCACTATTGTACAGTACAAGCTTAAAGCTCAGAAAGAAAAGTTTTAGGGAGACCAAATTACAATGTCTCTCATGGGTAATATATAAGA
Source organism: Hyperolius riggenbachi (assembly GCF_040937935.1). Classification (NCBI taxonomy): domain Eukaryota; kingdom Metazoa; phylum Chordata; class Amphibia; order Anura; family Hyperoliidae; genus Hyperolius; species Hyperolius riggenbachi. The sequence goes on along the minus strand of NC_090653.1, from coordinate 153,576,684 downwards.
TGCTTCTCAAAAAAAGCTTTCTGTAACACCAGCTCAAACAACTGCTCCGAAACTCGATGCACCACGGTTTTGTACATGGAGACAACAGTTATCTCTGAAATTCTGTAACTCGAGATGTTTGCTAGTAAGGAACTGTCTGTATTTGCTGCTGACAGTAGTCCTTTACGAATTACCTGTGCAGCTGTTTCAGAGTAGAGATGGGAAGTTCAGATCTTTTCAATGATTCGGATGATTCGAATCGGATCATTGAAAAGATCAGGATATTTGATCCGAATCTCGGATCATTTTACTAGGGAAGCATTCTGGGGTGAAATGACTAGCAGGACAGGACTTTCCCTGCAGTGGACAGAGAAGGGGAGGGGGTGGACGGACAGAGAAGGGGAGGGTGGTGGACAGACAGAGAAGGGGAGGGTGGTGGACAGACAAAGAAGGGAGGAAGTGGACGAAGAGGGGTGAGCAGAGAGCAGAAATGTTTTTTGCACACATTACCCACATGTTGCAATCATATGCTCACAGTGAAAGAAAGCATTCCCCACCCCAATGTGTCCTGTTTTCACCTCCAACATGAATCATAAATTTAGGGAGAAGTGAAGTGCAGCTCTTTAGAGCAGAGTGCAGGAGGATCATATTTCACAGCAATCACAGTGCCTGCCCTTCTAGCCCAGCACGCTGTCTGCAAAGTTACTGAGCTGTGCTTCTGAGCCAAAAGTTTCCCATTTGTTCACTATGCAGCACTATGGAACAGACAGCCTAAAATCAGCAGCACATTATAGCCAGTATGTGTGCACTACACATATCTGGCAGTGGCACCCATGTCCCCTCTCTCATCTACCTGTCCCTGCAAGGCTGGCTCCCCTCCAACAGAGCGATCCATCTCTGCTCTGCTTCCAGGACCCTCCTGCCCGCTGAGAGGGGGCTCCTGGCTCCACCCCCTTTTTGATCCGAATCATTTATTTTGGTGATCCGAATGATTCGACTCACAAAAGAGATTCGTATCAAAGATCCGAATCGTTCATGATCCTGACACCACTATTTCAGAGTTGACATCACTAAATTCCCGTCTCTTTTGGGATGGATACTTTTGATTAAATTTTCATATGTTAAAAAAAAACTGAGGAAAAAAACTGGTATCCCATTACTCCGCAAAACTGTTTTATTACTTTGCTTAAGTGGTTCACAGGTGGGGTGTGAGACAGAAGGAAAAAAATATTAAAGGGGATTGCAAGGCAAATTTCCAAACTTTGGGGGGGGGGGGGGGGGGGGGGGGGAGGTTGTGAATGACTAACAGCATGAATGTGTAGAGCCTACTTATAGGCAGAAGACACCTTGCATTCAAAAGAGATGCACTAAATTAACATTATTGGAGGATGTTAGGTTCCACAACAGTTTGCATGCATGAGTGTTCCGTACTGGATCCTTCCACTTGATGAGGCCATCCCTCCTTGAAGTGACCCTAACATCTAACTAATTACCAAGCATAGTAAGAACCTGGGAGCAACTGGACATAAAATTGTCATTTCAGATGTGGCCTGGTTTAGGACGCGCTGCCATTTCCCTGTTGTATACATTTCCAAACTTGGAGAGAGAAGAGCACATACTCATCACATCCCTGGCAGGCCTCTCACTATTTCGTCCACTGTCTCTGACAGCTGTAGATCATAGCTGCATGCACTCATTTATAGAGCAATTAGACTTCCTCAATCACGCTACAATAGATACAATTATGGATTGTTGCCATCGGGATATCTCCTTCGCTTTAGTCATATGTAAACCCATTCCCTGATACTGCTCCACTGTCTCTGAAACAATTTCCAAAAAAACTGCAGCATAATCTATACTGAGGAAGTTGTTGTTACTATTGACGTGGGACAGACCACTGAGCCCAACAAGCATAAAGACTGCCAGGGACAAGTTTATAAGATTTTTATAAAATACACAGTGCAGCCAGGATCTTATTCCAGGCAGACGAAACGACTGTTTTGTTTTTATTAACACCACAATAAAAATGGGTGGGTTTTAACTGGTAAAGTTGCGCTTAGTGACTTAAATCTATGGCTAATGTATGAAATGCTTCTAAACGGTGCTAATTTGCTTCCCTCTAACCATCCCTGCACAGAATGCATCACATAAAGGAGAACATTTTAAGGGCATCATACACTTTTTTAGTACTGTACATTAGAAATTAGATTTGTTTAAAACACTTAACCTGCAAGAAAGCTGTGAGAAATCATCAATATCTACCTGATATAATTACCTACCACAGCGCTCCTTGGTGCAGAACAAAGCTATGGATCCTTGTTCTTATGTCGCTCCTCCCTGTGTAGCACTTTTTGCACCTCCTACAGTTTCACTGGGTTTAGTGCACTAACACATGCATCCTACTATAACCCAATACATTCATGGGGATCCTGAACATGTGCACACAGCAGCTGGAGTACCGTATATACTCGAGTATAAGTCGACTCGCGTATAAGGCGACCCCCCCAACTTTTACCTAAAAATCCTGGAAAAAATTATTGACCAGAGTATAGGCCAAGGATGGGAAATGCAAGAACATTAGGTCAGTAACAATGGCTGTATTTATAGAGAGAAACACTGTAAAAAATATGTAGGCCCAGTGAGAACTTAACTCACATTCCCTCCTATCCATATTTTGTACAATAAAATAGCTTTTATCACATGCAGAGTGCTGCAGCGATGGCACATTTGGTAGGCGATTGCAATTGCGATTAGTTTGAACCAGCCATAAAAAGTCCCAACAGACCACATTGTGTGCTATTAATACATATCTTAATGTAAGCACAATAATGATTACTATAGACTGCAATAACCATAGCAATTAAACTAAACATGGTTGCTCAAGGGAAAGGAAGAGAGGGAACTTTGAACCCAAAGTGACAGTTCATAAAAATTCAGAAAAGCTCTAACCTGTTATCAGATGCTTTTCATCATCATCAGGACCTGATTATGCGCCACAGATTCTAACGGCGAGAAACAGCTGTAGACCGTTCCCACTGACTTGTACCTCTCTCCATCTGCTTTGCTACAATGCTAGCTGTAATGCTTTTTAATGGATTTCAATAAATGTGACGTTTTACTGGAGGTGCACCACCGCTTTCCTCTCTTTTACTACAGTGTATGAACTATTTCGATTGGCGAGTTGCACTCCACAGTGTAAAGCCTGCTACCAGTGCACAGCTATTTTTGCTCTTCCTTTCTGTTACTGTAGCAGGAAAATTTGATTTTGGAGGCAGTTTTTTTTTAATGACAGTGGGCTATTCAAAGTTTTGTGGAAAACACTCTGGAAAATGTAGCACATTCACAAAAATATCAGAATCAGAATACAGGGAGTGCAGAATTATTAGGCAAATGAGTATTTTGACCACATCATCCTCTTTATGCATGTTGTCTTACTCCAAGCTGTATAGGCTCAAAAGCCTACTACCAATTAAGCATATTAGGTGATGTGCATCTCTGTAATGAGAAGGGGTGTGGTCTAATGACATCAACACCCTATATCAGGTGTGCATAATTATTAGGCAACTTCCTTTCCTTTGGTAAAATGGGTCAAAAGAAGGACTTGACAGGCTCAGAAAAGTCAAAAATAGTGAGATATCTTGCAGAGGGATGCAGCACTCTTAAAATTGCAAAGCTTCTGAAGCGTGATCATCGAACAATCAAGCGTTTCATTCAAAATAGTCAACAGGGTCGCAAGAAGCGTGTGGAAAAACCAAGGCGCAAAATAACTGCCCATGAACTGAGAAAAGTCAAGCATGCAGCTGCCAAGATGTCACTTGCCACCAGTTTGGCCATATTTCATAGCCGCAACATCACTGGAGTGCCCAAAAGCACAAGGTGTGCAATACTCCGAGACATGGCCAAGGTAAGAAAGGCTGAAAGACGACCACCACTGAACAAGACACACAAGCTGAAACGTCAAGACTGGGCCAAGAAATATCTCAAGACTCATTTTTGTAAGGTTTTATGGACTGATGAAATGAGAGTGAGTCTTGATGGGCCAGATGGATGGGTCCGTGGCTGGATTGGTAAAGGGCAGAGAGCTCCAATCCGACTCAGACGCCAGCAAGGTGGAGGTGGAGTACTGGTTTGGGCTGGTATCATCAAAGATGAGCTTGTGAGGCCTTTTCGGGTTGAGGATGGAGTCAAGCGCAACTCCCAGTCCTACTGCCAGTTTCTGGAAGACACCTTCTTCAAGCAGTGGTACAGGAAGAAGTCTGCATCCTTCAAGAAAAACATGATTTACATGCAGGACAATGCTCCATCACACGCGTCCAAGTACTCCACAGCGTGGCTGGCAAGAAAGGGTATAAAAGAAAAACTAATGACATGGCCTCCTCGTTCACCTGATCTGAACCCCATTGAGAACCTGTGGTCCATCATAAAATGTGAGAATTACAAGGAGGGAAAACAGTACACCTCTCTGAACAGTGTCTGGGAGGCTGTGGTTGCTGCTGCACGCAATGTTGATGGTGAACAGATCAAAACACTGACAGAATCCATGGATGGCAGGCTTTTGAGTATCCTTGCAAAGAAAGGTGGCTATATTGGTCACTGATTTGTTTTTGTTTTGTTTTTGAATGTCAGAAATGTATATTTGTGAATGTTGAGATGTTAGATTGGTTTCACTGGTAAAAATAAATAATTGAAATAGGTATATGTTTCGTGTTAAGTTGCCTAATAATTATGCACAGTCATAGTCACCTGCACACACAGATATCCCCCTAAAATAGCTAAAACTAAAAACAAAACTAAAAACTACTTTCAAAAATATTTAGCTTGAGAACTTGAGAAAATATTCAGCATTGAGAACATGGTTGTTCAATAATAAAATTATTCCTCAAAAATACAACTTGCCTAATAATTCTGCACTCCCTGTAAAGTACAAACAGGGGGTTGTACCCAGAATTGGTTTTGGCTCATACAGGTTCTGTAAGGAAGGGGGGGGGGGAAATAATGTACAAAAGCCAAGAGCCAAGGCTGCCATACTACGGGGCTACCAGTGGCACATGGCAATCATCTGCCATCCCCAAGAAGACACCGGGGGGGGGGGGGGGGGGGGTGGCGAGGAGGCTACGGGAGGCGAAGGTGCAGCAGGGATGACACAGTTCTTCATGAAAGAAATCTGCGGTGATGGCTGATGCTGCTGAGGGTCATAATTGCTGACATTTGGCATCTGGCAATGCTGGCCAAGGTGTTCCAAAATATGCAGTAGTGCTCATTTCTATGGTGGGCCCCAACTCCTGAGCAGCATTCAGCAAGGCTAGCCAAGATAATCTGGCTGTCACAGAAGCTTTCGGCCACGGTGGCCTTTACTTCCGGTTTAGTGGCTGGCATCATGGAGGGGCTGAACCAGAGGGGTTCCTGCTGTGGTGGAGCAGCAGCAGCCATTGGATGGATGGAGCTGGCATCCAGCAAGGCCAAAGGTTTCCCAATCAGCGCGGTGTCTTCCTACATCAGTGGAGGCCGACCTGGGTAGCCGCTGTGGATTTCTGTACTTGCACAGACAACGGATCCAGGCATCGGCAAGGTGGAGAAAAAACTCCAGGCCCAGAACTCCCCACGACCTGCACCAATGTACCAGGCTGCACCGGACCACACTGCACACCTCCAGGGTGGGGGAAACAAGGTGAATTGGTAGGAAAAGGTGAAGAAAAAGCCCGAATGTGGCGATGGCTGCCAATTAAGGTGCCATTTTCCTGAAGTGCAGTTCAAATATGTTAAAAATGAAAAATATACCGTATTTTTCGGAATATAAGACGCACTTTTTCTCCCCAAAAAACAGGAAGAAAAAGTGCCTGCGTCTTATATTCCAAAGGCAGGGAATCCCCGACTTCAGAACCGCCTGCCGATGCCAACCGCCGATCTGCCGCATTGTCGGGGACTCCCTGCCTTGTCCCCCTGTGTGGTCTGCCGGTCCGCTCCCCGGTAACAATAACTGCAGAGCAACTCCCCGTTTCTATGGATTCCAGCGCTGTGTAGTCTGCTGTGTGGTCCTCCGCCTCCAGCATGTCAGCTACACCTGTAAATGAAAAGTTAGCGCAGAGACACTCACCTACTCAGCGGCAGCCGCGGCGGTGGCAGCACGATCTGCAGACATCTCTCCCGGGAGGCTTCCCCTAGTGACGGCTCCTGCTAATGACTCATTGAGTCATGGGGAATGACTCATTGAATCATTCACAGGAGCCATCTCTAGAGGAAGCTGCGCGGCTCCCCCTAGTGACAGCGCCTGTTAATGATTCAATGAGTCATTCCCCATAACTCAATGAGTCATTAGCAGGAGCCGTCACTAGGGGAAGCCTCCCAGGACGAGATGTCTGCAGATCGTGCTGCCACCGCCGCGGCTGCTGCTGAGTAGGTGAGCAGACATCTCGGCCTCCCGGGACCGAGATGTCTGCAGATCGTGCCGCCGCCGAGTAGGTGAGTGTCTCTGCACTAACTTTTCATTTACAGGGGTAGCTGACATGCTGGAGGCAGAGGACCACACAGCAGACTACACATCGCTGGAATCCATAGAAAGGTGAGTTGCTCTGCAGTTATTGTTACCGGGGGAGAGCTCGACATGGGGAAGGAGGGGGCAGAGGACAGGATGGGGACTGGGGGGGGCACACACATGGATATGCACAGGAGGGGGCACACACAGGAGGACAGGAGGGGGACACAGGGACTGGAGGACCACACAGGGGGGGGGGGGGGGTGAAGGGGACACAGGGACTGGAGGACCACACAGGGGGGGTGAAGGGGACACAGAAAAACACACAAGGGGGGCAGGAGGGGACACAGACACACACACAGGGGGACAGGAGTGGACACAAGGGGCCTGGAGGACCACAGAGGGGGGCTGGAGGAGACACAGGACATGAGGGGACACATGGGGCAAGAGGATCACACAAGGTGGCAGGAAGGGATGCCACACACAGGGGGACAGAAAGGGACACATAGTGGACAAAAGAGGACAATGGGGAGAACATGTACTGTACAATACGCTCCTGGAATATGGACGCATTCAGGTTTAGTATATACTGTATACGTTTTTTTCCCAGATTTTTGCCCTCTAAACCTAGGTGCGTCTTATATTCCAGAGCGTCTTATATTCCGAAAAAATACGGTACTGAAATGTTCTCTAGCGCAACAGGCAGTCAAGGCCGTTGGGTGGATGGAATAAATAGTTCCAGCTCTGCCGCTTAGACACCCCGCCCCCACACAAAAAAAATTATGAGGAAATATCCCTTCCCCCAAGTCGGTTATGCCTATAATGAAAGTGAACTGATCCTGCCCACAAACATATTACACATGATAATACATTATAGCTTTAAACAAACCCTGTTCAGTCAAATAATAATAATAATCACCAACTTCGACAAAAATATGACAGGGACATATTATGTAGCTTCACAAATGTGGTATTCTGTTAAACAATTTACTTTAAATAAATAAATGTGCTTATTCATTGTGGTTGACAGAGTCAAAATTAATTTATTTAAAAAAAAAAAAAATATTAAAGAAAAAACGTGTCAACATTTTTAGGTACTGGAAGTTTTGCAAAATGTCCTTTATCTCCTGACTAACGTTTGAAATATTTAAATGTTTCTAAGCATACAAGGATTCTACTTCAAAATGCGTACAACTGCTAGGAATCGCCCACATGGTCTCCTGTAAAATTATTTGTAAATGAAAATTAAGGACATGGTTTGTTGTGGCATTTTGGTTAAACTTTTTTTGCAAAGGGCATGGACCTCGAATTAGGTTATGGGAGGACCAACAACATACTGTACTATTCTATTCAAGATTAAAAGAACTTCTGTGGAATCGATTGTAAAGGCTAAAACGGATGAACATATAATAATGATAATTCAGAACAGCAGCAAGCCCCATGACAGTCTTGATGACAGGCCTCATGTTCTGTTAACAATAAATCTTTTAATCAGGAATCATTCTCCAAAGAGCTTAATACACAAGTATGCACTCAGTGCTGCCACTTGACCCTAAAATGGCCTTGTCTTTAGTCATTTTGCAAAAGCTTATTAAAAGAAACCAATTATAAAATGAGTAATATAGTTTAATGGAGAATCATGCCTTTTATCACACCTGACAGGAAAATGAACCAAGCTTTGAGATTATAAATGTATAAAGTGTCTTCTTTTTTATAAGGCACCAGGGTCTCTATATGTGAATCAAACAACATTTTGAGCTTTGAAAAGATATTCCACCTTTCTGGTAACTGTCACAGCTTACTATACCCCTTCCTTATTTGTGGTCTATATGACAGAACAAAGCTTCTATGCCTATTGAGGGGCAGGAGGTACAGCTGTGAAGTCATTATGCCATACACCCAAGTGCCAGATCTTTTATGATCCCAACAATGTGATCAAGTCTAAAATTGTGTGATGGTAATGTAAGCTAATCCTCATCTACTCTATAAAAATATATTATTTGCGGCTGTATTTTGGAGAAGGTTCCCACTTAGTCTTGAGAGGAGGCGAGAGAAATTCTCCCCAAAATGGACAAAGAACAGAGATAAAAACCCCAAAACAGAATCTATGGTTTGCAGTGTTCCCCAACCCTGTCCTCAAGGCCCACCAACAGTACATGTTTTGTATAAAACCACAGAGGCAGTTAATCAGCTCTGCTGAGACACTAATTACCTCACCTGTGCAAGATTGTGGTTTTCTGCAAAACATGTACTGTTGGTGGGCCTTGAGGACAGTGTTGGGGAACTCTGGTTTAAAATAAATGTTAAGTAAAAATATGAGTTCCCAGTTACATACTGGGGCTTCTTCCAGATCCCTGAAGTCTTCCTGGTCCCTTGCCATCATTCTGCACACGCATAATGTGGATGACTTGACAAGTAGCTGGCCGCGCACCTCCGGGTTCACACTCCCATGGCCGGGAGCATACTGTGCATGGGCAGTAGCAATCTTTACTTACTGTATAAGCACGGAATGCTCTAGCGAATGGCATGGTGCCGTGCATGCTGCACTCAGAGAAGGACAGTGGAGGAACGGAACAGGAATGACGGTGAGGAACCAGGAAGACTTCAGGGGACTGGAAGAAACCCCAGGTAGGTAACTGGGCCATATTTTCAACTAGCTGATGGCTCGGCGTTGCATGGGTATGTATTTGGCTGATGTTGTCTACACCCACTTTTTCTAACCCTAACACACAATTACACAATGACCAAGTTTGTGAGTTTTGCTGCCTTTGGCATCAATAATTTGAACTGAAATTAAACAAATCTGATTGGCTGTGGCTCCACCCCCTTTTCTGAATTTGAACCCCAGTCACCCAATGACCAACCAAGGTTTGAGGCTCGTGCCATTAACAGTGCAAGAATGGCAGTCATTAAATATTTTATTTATATCAATAGGTGAATTTTGATTGGCTTTTGAAGGCTTCACCCACTTTTCTGAATATTTATCCCAGTCACCAACTGTGCAAAGTTTAAGAACCCTGCCATTAACAGTGTAAGAATGACTGCAGTTTAAATTTTCCCAGTGAAATTTGTATTTGAAATAAAAATTCCCTTTAAAGATTTATACATACCTGGGGCTTCTTCCAGCTCCATACGCTCCGTTCACTCCCACGCTGCCGCCCTCAGTCTTCCTGCAGCTCCGATACTGGGTCCCTGCTCTTCCGTCCGTCGGTGCCAGTCTGACTTAAGAGAAGTGCTCTCTCTACGTATCTCTCCAGCAGCTGGAGAGATACGCAAAGAGCGCACTTCTCCTGCATAGACTGGAGCCGACTGACGGAAGTGCGGGGACCCGGTACCGGCGCTGCAGAAGACTGAGGACGGCGGCATGGGAGCAATCGGAGTGTATGGAGCTGGAGGAAGCCGCAGGTATGTATAAATCTTCTTATTTATATGAGTTCTGAGTCCCTTTAAGAACACTGCGCAAAATTTTACTTTTTTAGAGGAAAAAATCTCAAGCTATGGATCTCATACATAACACTGCTTTAAAAGTGTAAAGTTAATGTTCTCATTTTTATATGAAAAACTGCCAGGCTCTGCATTTATGAAGATGCAATAATCAGCATTGCTATTGTCACATCAGATTGTTACCACAACATAGCACTTTGCTGTTGAAGCCTGTAGGTCTCTGAAAGTCTTAGGCCCTATAAAATACTATTACTACTATTCAAACAGCCTATTTCCAACTATGAGCTCCTTGGGTCCCCGAAAAGCAAGGGCTGTGGGATTTGATACAAAAATCATCCAACTCCAACTTCTCAGTTTATGAAACCACTGACTTCCGACTCCAGGCACCCAAAATGGCTTAGACTCCAACTCCACATCCCTGCCTAAAAAAAAAGCTGCCACCTCACGCAATGAAACGGGGCTCCCCATAAGAGTAGTCCCCCATGCAGGTCCAATAGCACATTGGAGATATTCCCAGGTCACCCCGAACTTTTCATCTGCAGCCAATATCTGTCAATTGATGCAACCAGTGGTCATGCCACACCAGTACCAATAATTTCCCCAACAGCAAGACCTGATTCACAATCACCTCATGGAAAAGAAGCTCTCATAGCATAACACTGTATGACTTTATCAAACTTTAACCTCCCTGGCGTAATCCTGAGCTGAGCTCGGGGGAGCTGCCGGGAGCTCTATACAGAGTACAGCGCGCAGCGGGAGCTTTTACTCACCTCCAGGGGGATCCAGACGTCGGTAGCCATTCTCCTTTTTGTCCTCTGAGGCTCTGAAACACTCTGGTGAGATCGCCGTCAATGGTCTCTCTAAAGAGTTACAGCGCCACCCGGAGGACTGAGGTAAAATTGCAGCCCTGGAGCCCAGGAGGTGAGTAAATTGAACAGGTTTCCCCCTGTTTCAATGGCCACTGGAAGGCTCTACCCAATGTCCTGGGTTCCGACACACTTTTTATCAAAATTAATGATGATAACTGGTGTTACTACAAAATTACAAAACTTGCATTCAAAATTGATACAGCAAAGTACCAGAGACTGCTGGTACGAAAAACAGGGCCTTCCAATGACACACAACATGGAACAGGATGAGGAGCAGTGAAGTTGGGCATTAAAAAAAAAACAAAAAAAAAACATCCTTTTCAGGGCCGGTGCACACAGACGACTACTGGCATCCATGCACATGGTTTTGAGATGAATGGAAGCGTTCATCTCAATACATTTACCGTTGATTGCTGGCGACTGTGCAAGCACTGCGTTCAATGTAATTTTCCGAGACGCTGCATGCAGCTTCTAGGATTGTTTGTCTTTGCGGTTCCATATCCCCTCACAGGCTCAAATGAAACAATGGGAAACCATGCCAAATGCTTTTCTGCTTGGTTGCAGAATAGAGTTTGGCTACAGCAAAACGAGACCACCGTGTGTACCGGGCCTACATTTAAAGCTCTCTCTCTCTCTCTCTCTCTCTCTCTCTCTCTCTCTCTCTCTCTCACACACACATACACACACATATTCAAAGCCACCTTTCAGAATCATAACATTCATATCCTCAGTCCCATGAATGACGTCCAACTGTAGAAGACAAGTTATCTTCCCTGTGGAACTTTTATTGTGCCTCTAAACTCAATTTTTGCAGTTTCTGTGAAGTTGCTCCAAAGTAACATCCCTTGACACACTTAAAGTATTGTAGGTTATTACACATCACATTACTAGCAAACAAACCACAATCCCCCACATTATAAAACACCCACTGAAAATGAACACCTGTGTTCCAGCTGCAGATTTTGGCACAATGCACTAAAAAGCAGAAAGGCTAAAATGTCCATCCTTCTGAGGCATATAGAGAAGTCTTCTCACATAGACGATATCTCCATCTAATAAACATGTTGCATAGCCAGAGCAGCAGGAGCATTAGTGAGTGCTTTGGGGGTAGTGGCTAATGCAGATCTGGAAGCAGCAATGCTTACTCAAGTGCAATTAACATAGTGCTTTGTAATATACACATTACTACTTAACCCCTCTGATGGGCTGTCAAACAGTTCCGTCTGGCACCATCTAGGAAATTAACGTATCAGCCTCAATATTGATCCGTTTCGTTTTGTGACTGTGGTATTGTTTAGCACTAAACAAAGCGGCATCAGCAAAACAGGAGCAAAGAACAAGCACATTCACAGGAGGGAGCAAATTCTGTAACATGTAGCTATTTCCACAAACAAGGCTCATTTGCCAGCATGCAGCCACTTTACCCGATGCTTTCACAAGCCTACATTAAGAACAATGAAGGTAGTCCAGGAAATTATTGCAAGCGTCTAGTATTCTGCACTAAAAGTAACTAGGACAAGGTACACTGATACACCGCAATATCATACACAATTATGTAAAGACTATGGGTAAGCCCTGAAAATAATCAAAGATCAAAAGGAGAATCTCAAAAATGCTTGGAAAAGATATCAAAGTAAGATGCAGTGTAAAGACAGTCACTATCCGACAGTGGCTCGATAGTGCAAATGATTTATTACTCCATGATCAGAAAGAAATGGCAAGTACAAATTGTTTTACCACCTTAAAAAGGAAAACTTAAGTCTCCTAAAAAAAAATGACTTGTACTCACCCAGGGCTCCCCTCAGCCCCCTGCAGCTGAACGGTGCCCTCGCCGTGTCTCTCCGATGCAGCTGGACTCGCCGGCGGCCACTTCCGGTTTGGCCGTCACCGCGTTCCCGGCCGAACAGCATTACAGAGGGCGCTATTGCGTCCGGGAACGCGGCTAATCAGCCGCGTTCCCAGCCTGTCGGCCGGTGACAGCCAAACCGGAAGTGGCCGCCGGCGAGTCCAGCTGCATCGGAGAGACACGGCGAGGGCACCGTTCAGCTGCAGGGGGCTGAGGGGAGCCCCGGGTGAGTACAAGTCATTTTTTTTTTAGGAGACTTAAGTTTTCCTTTAAGTCACTCAATCTTGAACAGAATTATGCAGAAACCTGATCAAGAATCAGTACAATGCCGCCCTATTACATTTGTGCTGACTAGAGGAGCAGCTGAAGATCCCCATTACATCCGTCCAATCTGCTAAAATAAAAATTGCAACCATGCCTAATCAGAAATGAAGGCCAGGTTCACAGTGGTCAGGTGTATAACACACACATTATAATGAGGCTGAACTGCAATGGAGACTGTGAGTAGACTAAAGGTGGCCACTAATGATCCAATCTTTTTCATCCAATCTTACCATTTCTATGTAATATAAGGTAACTGCCTGAAGTATTCATTTAGTATATTCACTCAATTTACCCTTATACTACATACATTTGGTAAGATTGGATGAAAAAGATTGGATCATTAGTGGCCACCATAATACAAAGTCTGCGGGCAGCGAGTTAGAATATTGCGATTTGTTACATCGCAGTATTGTGACCAGCCCCATAGCATAGTATGGGCATAATTACTCTGCAACGCCACTGAGCACTGTGAACCAGAACTCAATTGATAAGCTGCCCTAAATCAATCGGGTTCAACATACTAACAGCAGCAGATACAATCAAATAAAATTAACTCCTTCCCGACCGCCTAACGCCGATAGGCGTTGGAAAGGTGGCAGCCCAGGACCGCCTAACGCCGAAAGGAGTAAAGTCCTGGGGTGGGGTTTTACAGTGGGATTGCGCGTGCATCTCCGCTTAAGTGACAGAGCTCTGTCACTCAAGCGGATGTATATATATATATATATATATATATATATATATATATATATATATATATATATATATATATATATATATCACATATACAGTGGGATACGAAAGTTTGCGCAACCTTGTTAATCCCCATGATTTTTCTGCATAAATCGTTGGTGGTTACGATAAAAAATGTCAGTTAAATATATCATATAGGAGACAAACACAGTGATATTTGAGGAGTGAAATTAAGTTTATTTGATTTACAGAAAGTGTGCAATAATTGTTTAAACAAACATAAGCAGGTGCATAAATTTGGACACCACAAAAAAAAAAATCAATATTTAGTAGTTTTTTTTTTTTTAAAGAAATTACAGCCTCTAAACGATTCCCTTAGGTTCCAATGAGAGTATAGATTCTGGTTGAAGGTATTTTGGACCATTCCTCTTTACAAAACATCTCTAGCTCATTCAGGTTTGATGGCTTCCGAGCATGGACAGCTCTCTTCAACTTACACCACAAATTTTCAATTATATTCCGGTCTGGGGACTGAGATGGCCATTACAGAATGTTGTACTTTTTCCTCTGCATGAATGCCTTGGTAGATTTTGAGCAGTATTTAGGGTCGTTGTCTTGTTGAAAGATCCAGCCCCGGCGCAACTTCAGCTTTGTCATTGATTCCTGGGCACTGGTCTCCAGAAACTGCTGATACTGAGTGGAATCAATGCGTCCCTCAACTTTGACAAGACTCCCAGTCCCTGCACTGGCCACACAGCCTCACAACATGGTGGAACCACTACCATATTTAACTGTGTGTAGCAGGTGTTTTTCTTGGAATGCAGTGTTCTTTTTCCTCCATCCTTTATGCCCCTTGTTATGCCCAAATAACTAAATTTTAATTTCATCAGTCCACAGCACCTTACTCCAAAATTAAGCTGACTTGTCCAAATGTGCTTTAGCATACCTCAAGTAGCTCTGTTTGTGCTGTGGGCAGAGAAAAGGCTTCCTCTGCATCACTCTCGCATACAACATATCCTTGTGTAAAGTGCGCCGAATGGTTGAGCGATGCACAGTGACTCCATCTGCAGCAAGATGATGTTGTAGGTCTTTGGTGTTGGTCTGTGGGCTGACTGACTATTCTCACCATTTGTCGCTTATGTTTATCCGACATTTTTCTTGGTCTGCCACCTCGAGCCTTAACTTGAACTGAGCCTGTGGTCTTCCATTTCCTCAATATGTTCCTAACTGTGGAAACAGACAGCTGAAATCTCTGAGACAGCTTTCTGTATTCTTCCCCTAAACCATGATGGTGAACAATCTTTGTCTTCAGGTAATTTGAGAGTTGTTTTGAGACCCCCCATGTTTCTACTCTTCAGAGAAAATTAAAAGAGGGACACTTACAATTGACCCCCTTAAATACTCTTTCTCATAATTGAATTCACCTGTGTATGTAGGTCAGGGGTCACTGAGCTTACCAAGCCAATTTGAGCTCCAATAATTAGTTCTAAAGGTTTTGGAATCAATAAAATGACAACAGTGCACAAATGTATGCACCTGTCTAATTTTAAACAATAATTGCACACTTTCTGTAAATCCAATAAATGTCATTTCACTTCTCAAATATCACTGTGTGTGTCTCTATGATATATTTAACTGACATTTTGTATCGTAACAACCAACGATTTTTACAGGAAAATCATGACGATTAACAAGGTTGCCCAAACTTTTGCACCCCACTGTACATGTATACATACATATATGGTACTTATGTATTATCCCATCTGGAAAGTTTGGCAGCTTTTTGTTAAAGTTCTGTTTGATCCCCTAGCCAGATCTAACCACTTTTGGAAAGTCCTGGCTTTCCTTTGCACTGGGTCCCGAGTCAATGCGATGCCCCATTCTCAAGTTAGGGGGGTTTGGGGGACAGGTGTTCCCTGCACTTTGCTGCAGAGAGCACAGTGGAATTGAGTCTCCTGCCCATGCCAGTAAGAGAGAGAGGAGACGAGGTTGCATAGCTGTGCTGCTCCTTCTTCTGTAATGAGAGACCCAGGGCACTTGACATAAGTTTTGAAGACACAGATTTATGCTGCTAAGAAAGAAGACCTACTGGGTTTGCTGCTTATCATCATGTCGGGTTCGTCCCGTACTTCTTTAATTGCACTTTCTGCAGTCAAGTTCAGGGGCACACCCCTCCTTCAAAACCCCATAACTTGGGAACTGAGCATCATACCGACTCGGGACAACAAATGCGGGGTGGCGCCATGGTATTTTTAATGAATGCCACTTTAATGCTGGGTACACACTATGAGATTTTCTGGACGATTTACCGTCAGATCGATTATTTCCAACATGTCCGATTTGCTTTCCGATTGATTTCCAAGCATTTTCCGATCGATTTCAGTGCACTTTAATAGGAAATCGATCAAAAAATGCTCGGAGATCGATCGGAAAGCAAATCGAACATGTTGGAAATAACTGATCTGACAGTAAATCGGCCAGAAAATCTCATAGTGTGTACCCAGCATAAAACCACTTTAAAGTAAAGCTAGAGTTTGAATATAATAGCCCATCAAACATGCCATAACACACCCACAAGGTAAACAGAAGGAAAGCAAGACTTGTCTAGCAATTTGTGTCTGGAACCAGGGATGCTCAGCAGAGCTCGAATATTCGAGTAGCTCGAATATTCGAGCTCTTTTTCAGCTATTCAAGGTCGAATACCGAGCTCGAATAGCTGCAGCTATTCGAATGGGCTATTCGAGTGAACTTGAATAGCCCACTCACTATTCGCGCTATTCGAGCAAACAGCGCTATTCGAGCTCGAATACCGAGCTCGAATAGCGTCATAGCCCAGAATGATGTCCTTAGAGCCAATCAGAGGGCTCACAGGCCCTCTGACGGCAGCCAATCACAGAGGGGGACCCTGGCCAGCCCCTACCCTATAAATAGCGGCCGCCATGTTCGTTTTTTCCGTCCTTGCCTGACTTGTACAGAGAGAGATCTGCTCCTTTGTGCTTTGGCTTAGCAAGTGCTCTAATGTGGTCAACTACCTAGCGTTTTTGCTCACATACACCTGCAATATACACCTATATTGTTGTTAGCTAGATAGAGATTGTATTTTAGTTAGTAGCTTGTGTGTTACATAGAGACAGCTGCTGCTGCAGGCAAGCTTACACAGCTTTAGGCCTCAGGGCCTTGCCTGTGTGGGCAGCTGTCCTCCTGTCCTCTGTTAGTTTATTTCTCATCTATACCAGTGTTTCTGCTGTGTATTCTACCCTGTCTTGTCCTTTACTTACTGAGTGATTATTGTATTTTGTAGTTCTACTACTGTACTAGGGACACTCACTGTTACTGTTCATAGCTCCTGCGTGTGTGTGTGTGCATGCACTGTCTGTAGTGTACACAGTACACAGTATTCCCTTCTACTGAATCATCTGATTAGTTACTACTGAATCTGATTATTGTATTTTCTAGTTGTACTTACTGTACTAGGGACACTCAGTCACTGTTCATAGGCTAGCTCCTGCGTGTGTGTGTGCGTGCACTGTCTGTAGTGTACACACACTATTTCCTTCTACTGAATCTGATTACTACTGATTATTGTATTTTCTAGTTAGTGTACTAGGGGACACACTCACTGTTCACTGTTCACACTTACTGATTACTGATTATTGTATTTTGTATTTGTACTGTACTAGTAATCACTTAGCGATCTAATCACTTAGTGATTAGTGTCACCTCACCCACCAACCCACTCCATTAAAGTACCCCACTTTTTCACCCGCCCTTTTAAAAAACTTTTTTGTTTACGCCCAAAACATCTAAGATGTCTGGAAGTGGCAGCCAGCGCGGTTTGGGCAAGGGGAAGGGCAGCAAGGGAATCAGGAGGAGAGGGAGCAGCATTGTGGCAAGCCGCGCCACCATGCACAGTTCCGCAGCAGCAGCAGCTGCGTCAGTGGCTAACATTCCGCCTATAGCCACTGGCCGTGGACGCCTTGGGCGCCCAGCAGGAGCATCTGCAACTCACGCTGCAGAGACACAGCAGCGTGTAGTACCTGCTCCTATTTTCCTCCAGCCGGGTCGGAAACGTCCCATTGAGGAAAAGGATGCAGCCACTGTGGTGCAACTAATGACGGAGGATGAGCAGCCCGCCATCAGCTCTGCATCCGAGGCCTCCACCCTCACCACCACCACCACCCCTGTTCGCAGCAGCCGCCCAGCAGGGCCTGGAGAGGAGGCCAGTTCACCGTCAGTTGGCGATCTGTCATTCAGCAGTCTTTTGACCCCAGGCATCATGAGTCAATTGTCTGCTGTTGTTGGCGATTTTGAGGAGGAGATGCTGATGGGCACTTTGGGGGAGGAGGGACTGGACAGCAAGACTGTGGCGACAGTCAAGCAGCCCATCCATGCATCAGGAGAGGAGTTTGGGGGGTCATCATCCCAGCAGGACATGTTTCAGGAGGGGGAGGATGATGATGATGATGATGACAGGGTGACAGACAAAGACTGGGTGCCACCACCAGCACCTGGGGATGTCATCATCAGCAGCTCTGAGGAGGAGGAGGAGGATGCGCTTGTGGGCCTTGCAAGGAGGCGCATCATTGCAAGCATTGGCAGCAGTAGGCAGGTCCCACAGCCTGCTGGTGTCTCAGGCTCAGCAGCAGCAGCATCTGCCAGTACCACCACCAGCCGCACCCAAGCCCCCCCCCCCCCCAACCACCACAGGGAGACAGGCAGCAGCGGCTCCAGGCCGTAGGGGGGTTTTCTTGTCACCAATCTGGCAATTTTTCACCATGCCCACAGTTTACAGCAAGTACACCACTTGCAACTACTGTCAGCGGAAGTTGAGCAGAGGTGCAGACCCCTTAAAGTTCAGCACCAGCTCTCTTATCAACCATCTTGCTGCTAAACATTACCACCAGCATGAGGAGTTCCAGAGGCTGAAGGCATCTGGTGCTGGCAGTGGCACCACACCCATCACTGCACAGCCTTCAGCAGCAGCAACAGCAGCCACCCGCCCTCCTGCTCCTCCAGCACCACCAGCAGGAGTGCGGAAACGCACTGCTCCTCCCCCCTCTGCAACTCCTGCCGCCGACACTGAGGCCTGTTCTGGCAGCCAGTCCTCAGTGGCCTCCTCTGCTGTCTCCGCTGATTCCCGTGCTAGCAAAAAGCGACGCTGAGCCTTTTGAGCGAGTCCTTCCAGGGGGTGGTTAGGGCTCTGCCTCCCAGCAGCCGTCGTGTGCGGCAGCTGAACGGCTTGCTGGCACGGGCCATGTGCTCCCAACTCCTGCCGTACACGCTCGTGCAGGAGGGGAGCGACATGCGTGCGCTGCTTGCTTGTGCAGCCCCAGACTGGCAGCTCCCCAGCAGACACGTCTTCGCCCGCCAGGTCATGCCTGCACTGCACCGCTTTGTCATGGCCAATGTGGAGCGAGGGCTGGAGCACGCGGTTGGTGAAAGGGTCCACGTCACCATGGACTCCTGGAGCAGCCGCTTCGGGACAGGCCGCTACCTGTCCTTCACTGTCCACTGGGTCAGCTTGGTGGAAGGGGGTGAAGATGGGAGAGCAGCAGCGGGCACAGCAGCAGCAGCAACACAGTGGGTGGTGCCACCCCGCAGGGTCAGGGGAACTGCAGCAGGTTCCTCCGATCCTCTGCCATCCTCCGGCACACCTGGCCAAACCCCCCGCCTCAGCAGCAGCGTGAAGCCACGCCACTGCCAAGCGCTGTTGCAGTTGGTCAGCCTTGGGAAGACCAAACTGACGGCAACCCATGTGTTGGCCAAACTCCAGGAGCAGGAGAGGATTTGGCTGACCCCCAGAGGCCTCAGAGTCGGAGAGGTGGTGGCCGACAATGGGGCCAATCTGGTTGCCACAATCGACAGGGGAAACCTGACCCACATCCCCTGTCTTGCCCACGTGCTGAACCTGGTGGTGCAGAAGTTCTTGCGCACCTACCAGGGGATGGGCGAACTGCTGGAAACGGCAAGGAATGTTGTGCGTCACTTCCGGCGCTCGCCTGCAGCCTCTGCGAGCCTGGAAGACGTGCATAAGGAGCTGGAGCTGCCACGCCATCGGCTGATCCTTGACGTTCCAACTCGCTGGAACTCCACCCTGGCGATGTTGGAGCGTCTGGTTGAACAGAAGCACACTGTCAACCAGTACCTTGCCCTGGCCACTGTGTTTCCGCCACTCAGAAAAGGGACAAGACCAGCAACATCCCGTCCATCGTCCCCGATGACGACTGGGGGCACATGCAGCAGGTGTGCTTAGTGCTGGCTCCCTTTCTGCAGGCCACCAACATGGTGAGCAGGGACCATGCTATGGTGTGCGAGTGGGTGCCCCTGGTTTGTCTGCTGAACAGGGCCCTCGATGCTTTGCTGGAACAGGGAGCAGCAGCCTTGGCCCAGCAGGAGCGGCATGCAGCTGCACAGTCCACCTCTGAGGGGGAGGAGGACTTGGTGGAGGTCCCTGACCTTGCTGCTGATGAGGGGGATCAGCACAGTGCAGCTGAGTTGGTGCGGGGGTGGAGAGAGGATGAGGCGGCAGAGGAGGAGGATGAGGACAGCACTGCCGTCGATGTGCCAGCACACGTGGCCCGCCTCTTCCCAATGGCAGCGCACATGCTGACGTGCCTGCGCAGGGACCCCAGGGTGATCCAGATGAAGCAGAGGGAGGACATCTGGATCAGCATGATGTTGGACCCGCGCCTCAAGGGGAAGTTGAGCCAGTTCCTGCCTCCTACAGAAGGAGACCCAGCGCAACAAATAAGGAGCTTGCAGCAGGCCCTTGTTGAGCGCTTGGAGGAAGCCTTCCCCCAGCCTTCCACCCCCACTGTCCAGCCAGCACAGAGGCAGCAGCAGGTGCCTGCATCCAGCAGCAAGCGCCCCACAGACCTGCTGTCTCTCAGCAACGAGCTCTACAGGACTGTAGAGGCTCCAGCAGTGACTAGAGAGGAGGTGCATGCAGCAGCATCCTCCTCCGGTCACAGGCAGCGCCTGACCCGCATGGTGGCCGACTACATGGGGTCCTACAGCGGGCTTGACAGCGATGCCCCTGTTGATCCCATGGAGTATTGGGTCAAGCGCCTGGAGATCTGGAGCGAGCTGGCGCAGTACGCCCTGGAAGTTCTGTCCTGTCCCCCTTCCAGCGTGCTGTCCGAGCGCTGCTTCAGTGCAGCTGGTGGCGTGGTCACAGAGAAACGTCAGTCTGTCTCACAAGTCTGTGGACAGACTGACGTTTCTCAAGATGAACCAGGCGTGGGTGGAAGGCGAGTTCCTGGCCCCTGTTGTCGGCGAGAGGGGGACATGAACTGGCTGCCGGAACCATCGTTAATATGCCTTACCACCCTTTACCACCTCCTGGCTCCTGCTCACTACTAAGCCAGCCTGGTTCAGTTTGACTATTACGTCGCCTGTAGCCACACATTTTACACCTACAGTGGGCTGCTGTGTACTGCCCTTCTGCTGTCTGTCTGTGTTTCCCACTGCCAGGGTACACAGATTTACCTTCTGCAGCCACTCTGCCACCAGCTATTACGTCCAACAATAGCTATATGTGTAATTTGCTGTTAAAAAAAAAAAAAAAACCATTAAAAAAAAAAGTTTTAATTTTTCTGAGGTGCCCGGGTTGAAAACTGTGTTGTCCCAGTTGTGTATTGGACAAGATGTGGGCTGCACGACCGCTGTCTGGGACCTCCTGTTGTGTTTATTTACAGCCCTGGTATCACTGTTAGGTACCAGGGCTATTATGTCACGCTGCCTACCTGCTGCCACACTCACACTACTCCTCCATTCCTCCTGCTGCTGCTGCTGTCTGTCTGTGTTTCCCACTGCCAGGGTACACAGATTTACCTTCTGCTGCCACTCTGCCACCAGCTATTACGTCCAACAATAGCTATCTGTTAAATTTGCCTTAAAAAAAAAAAAAACAAAAAAAAAAAGGTTTAATTTTTCTGAGGTGCCCGGGTCGAAAACTGTGTTGTCCCAGTTGTGTATTGGACACGATGTGGGCTTCACGACCGCTGTCTGGGACCTCCTGTTGTGTATTTATGGGCTGGTGCCACCGCTAGGTACCACAGCCTATTATGTCTCGCTCCCTGCCTCATTGACTGCCTGCTGCCACACAATCATCCTCCTCCTGCTGCTGAATTTACCTCCTGCTGTCTGTGCGTTTCCACTGCCAGGGAGCACATACAATGGCGCTTCCACCATGCGCCACCAGCTATTTATTACGCTCAAAAATAGCTGCATTTCTTTAAAAAAAACGAAAAAAAAAATATATATACTTTTTAATACTTTGTGATATTACTTTTAGAGGTGTCCGGGTTGAAAACTGTGTTGTCCCAGTTGTGTATTGGACACGATGTGGGCTTCATGACCGCTGTCTGGAACCTCATGCTGTGTATTTATGGCCTGGTACCACCGCTAGGTACCACAGCCTTTTATGTCTCGCTGCCTGCCTCATTGACTGCCTGCTGCCACACAATCATCCTCCTCCTGCTGCTGCTGAATTTACCTCCTGCTGTCTGTGTGTTTCCACTGCCAGGGAGCACATACAATGGCGCTTCCATCATGCGCCACCAGCTATTTATTACGCTCAAAAATAGCTGCATTTCTTTAAAAAAAAAAAATATAGAAGAGAAATAAGTGAAGAAGATGAAGATGAAGAAGATGAAGATGATGAAGATGAAGAAGAAGAATAAGAAGAAGATATAGAATAAGAAGAAGATATAGAATAAGAAGAAGAAGTATACAGTACTGAACAGAATTTTGGACACAACTTCTCTTTCCACCTTTTTTTTTTTTTTTAAAGGAACATCCCCACATAATCACTTGCTGTTGTTACTTGGAAAAAAAGATGTTTCTTGCATCATTCACCCCCAAAACAAGTGTTGGAAGCTATTTAAGGCCAATTCGAATAGTCAGCTCAAATAATGAGCTCGAATACCGACTCGAATAGTGAGCTCGAATTTCGAGGTCGAATCGAATAGGAAAAAATATTCGACTCGAATATTCGACCGAACTCGAATAATTTACTATTCAAATTCGACCTAACTCGAATAATAAAAAGGGGTATCTGAGCATCACTGTCTGGAACCTACAGACAAGGAATACTGCCCACTTTAATATGCCAACAAATAATGTGCTCATCATAATGAAACATATTTCACAGAAACTCTAGTCTGCTTCTTCATAAGAAAATATCACTTAAATAATTTAGTGCCTTGTAAAACTATTCATCCTCCTCAGTGTTTGTCCTGCTTTGATAAAATGCAATCATTTGCATGTTACACCATGGGTTTAACAATATAATTACAATATCAAAAAGGTGGAAACAAACTCCAGCACTTAAATTACAGGAAACTTTATTAAACCATGGTAAAAGTTACAACAAAGACAAAAGCGCTGCCTGTGTCGCCAGCTGTTTCACGTGTTTCCACACCTCCTCAGGTCACCAAGGCAATATAATTACATTTTTTAATATACTGTACAGATATTAGGAGATTTGTTCAGTAACATTTGAATTATACTCTAATGGTTGATGACTCAATAATGCTGACTGCGACTTGATGAGAAAGACGTAATTTACATAATTATCATCTTACACACATGTATACATACGCACATACGTGTTTTCAGTGCATATATATTCATTCCCTTTGTTATGAAACCGCTAAATAAGATGTGGTTCTGTAATGATCTGCTCAGCTGCCTGTGCAGGCAGGCAGCTTTTTGACCATTGTTTAGGTTTGCATGCTGCAGGACTCTGGAAATAAGAGCTTCTGTCAGTTTTGCAGCTTGTGCTTGCTGAGGAATTTGCATACGTTGTCATGCAAATTGCCTGGCCACATTCATTGGAGGCGTGTACTACAAGTACTATGCGTTTCCCACAATGCTTGGCTGGTCATAAGGATTTAGTCCTGTGTAACACTCCTGCCGGGAGTGTCAGCCTTACTCTCTGTTTGAAGATCAGCTTAGAGTAATTCCTGGAAAACTGCACTAGGCAGGTTTCCTTAGTGCAGTTAGGATTGCTTATCTGTTTGTTTGTTCTGTTGCTTTTGTCCTGTCCCAGCGGTGGTCGACAGGAAATAGTTCTGATCACTGTTCTTGGAGTATAGCTGGTACAGCGGTTGCTACCAGCTATCTCTTCTGATCTGTCTCACTTGGATCGCGCTAGCATCTTGCGCTAGCGCTGTGGATCCTTCTGTTCTGTCTCCTTGGATCGCGCTAGCCACTTTCCGCTAGTGCTGTGGATCCTTCTGTTCTGCTACTCTGTACCTGGATCGCGCTAGCCACTTTCCGCTAGTGCTGTGGATCCTTCTGTTCTGCTACTCTGTCTGCCTGGATCGCACTCGCCTAGCGCTAGTGCTGTGGATCCTTCTGTTCTGTCTACCTGGATCGCGCTAGCCACTTTCGCTAGTGCTGTGGATCCTATCTCTCGCTTGTCCCTGTTTTCGTGTGTCTGTCTTGTCTGCTACGAACGCTTGCTGGAGGCTCGGTGAGGTAACCGTTAAGCAAGCGCTCACGTCCTCTGTTACATATTTGTCTTGTCTTGTGGTTAGTTAGGCGTGCTTGTCTCTATTGTGCTTATCACGTGGAGACCGCGCACGAACGCGTGCACTGTTGCGAATGAGTGCGGTGTTCACGCTCAGTTAGCATTTGTTATTTTCCTTGTTATTCTCATTGTATTATTTGCTGTGCCTTTGCTAACCTCGTATTCTGTTCTGATCTGCCTTGTGTCACGTCTGGCGATCGTACCTCTCGCGATCGCGTTTCTGTTTCGTATCTGCTGTTGTGTGTGCACTGTCGCAGGGTGGCGACTAGGTTGGCGAACACACATACAACCTGTCCCTTTGCTCGTTCTCATTCGCAATCGCCTCTCTTGCGATTGCGTTCTGCGCTTCGTACAATTCCTGTCTAGCATTTGTGGAGGTACAGAGTATAGGTTCCTCTGCACTCCCCAGCGCCATCTGCCGACAGGAATTTCCCTCTACGGGTGCGTAGCACCTTTTGCTGGGTGCCTGCAATTATACGCTTGTGGAGGATTTTCGCCGTATCAGCGCACGCGTTGTGCGCTGATCACGGAGAAAGTTCCACAATCGTTACAGGTTCAACCAATTAAATCCTAGGCCAGTGTTTCTCAAACTTGTCCTCGTGACTCCCCAAAGGTGCATGTTTTGCAGGCAACCTCACCTCTGCACAGGAGGGGTAATTAGTGTCTCAGCTCCATGGAATCCATGTAGCTGAGATATTAACTATCCCACCGGTGCAGAGGTGAGGTTGCCCGCAAAACATGCACTGTTAGGGAGTCACGAGGAAAGGAAACACTGGCTTCAATTCACTAAGATCATGCTGGAGATAATAAGGCAAGAGCAAACTTACCTCCACACATCGATTTATATTTCCAGTGTTAATTCACTACAGAAGCTTGCCTTATTAAGGTGTAGAGATATGTTTTCACAGTGAGAGAGTTATCTTATCACTTCAGTCCTTTAGTTACCTCCACTGTAGTTATTTCCACATGCAGTAAATAGAGCCTGTCTTTAACTTTAGAATTCTGGAGTTATTTTAAGGATTGAAGAGTTAACTTTAGAGAGCTCTCCTTAACTTAAAGACAGAAGAGTTAACTTTAGGTTTGCCTGAGGTCAAAGGTTTCCTGAATACAACATGTCTTATCACCATGGTGAAACATTATTAAAGACAGGACAGAAGCTTAGTGAATGGAGGCCAATATCCTAGGCACATAAGTTATTAGTTGATTAGGGTCCTCTTGTGTGCAAAGAGTAACTTGATGTCTAAATAAACACACCTGTTCCAAAAGGCTTCTGACTCTGCATCAACACTAAGGCTTATTCCACTATGCCAAAATTCGGTTGAATCTGCAGAGTTTCCCCGCATATTAGTGGTGGGGGAAAGTTGCTCATCTAGTGGCTTGCTGTCCAGATCGCATTGGGGACCAAATCTGGACAGCACACTGCAAATTTACGCAGGATACAGCCAAATCCCTATAGCCATGGAGGGCACAACGTAGCCATTTGGGCTGCAGCTACATTGCAGAGCAGGAGCTATGGCCGAGATGGAAACTGCCATGGCTGCTAGTAGAAACCAGCACTAAGCAAGCAACATGCAAACCAAAGAGCATGCCAAATAGCTAATTGACAAAGTTTTGAAGGAGTTTACATCAGAGTTTGGTCATAATAAAAGAAAAAAAAAAATCACAATTTTTGAAGATCCCAGAGAACACCCTTAACCACTTGGCTGAAGGTGTAATGGTTAAGGGCTCTGCCTGACACAGGAGACCAGGGTTCGAATCTCGGCTCTGCCTGTTCAGTAAGCCAGCACTAATTCAGTAGGAGACCTTTGGCAAGTCTCCCTTACACTGCTACTGCCAATAGAGCGCGCTCTAGTGGCTGCTGCTCTGCTTTGGCGCTTTGAGTCCACAAGGAGAAAAGCGCAATATAAATGTTATTTGTCTAATTGTCTTCACAACTGAGGGGTTTTACCTCTTCAGCATCCGAGCAATTTTCTCCTTTCAGCGCTCCTTACATTCATTTGCCTATAACTTTATCATTACTTATCACAATAAAATGAACTATATCTTGTTTTTTTCACCACCAATTAGGCTTTCTTTAGGTGGGACACTATGCCAAGATTGATTTTATTCTAAATGTGTTTTAATGGGAAAATAGCAAAACATTTGGAAAAAAAAAACATAATTTTTCAGTTTTCCGTCATTATAGTTTTTAAATAATGCATGCTACTATAATTAAAATCCAAGTAACTTATATGCCCGTTTGTCCCAGTTATTACACCGTTTAAATTATGTCCTTATCACAATGTTTGGCGCCAATATTTTATTTGCAAATAAAAGGTGCATTTTTTTCAGTTTTGTGTCTATCCCTAATTACAAGCCTATAATTTATAAAGTAACAATGTTATACCCTCTTGATATAAATATTTAAAGATTTAAATCCCTAAGGAAACTATTTAAGTTTTTTTTATTGTAATTTTTTTTAATTTATTTTAATATTTAAAAAAAAACATATTGGTAACAATTGGGGAGTGTGGGAGTTAATAAGTTAAAATGAATAGTGAAAATAATGTATTTGTATGTAAAAAAAAAAAATGTTTGGATGTAGTATTACTTTTTGGCCACAAGATGGGCACATTTTTTTTTAGGCGTCCTGCAAGCGTCGGAAGGACGCTTGCAGGAAGGGAGGCTGGGAAACTGAGTTTTTTCACAATGATCGCGCTGCTTCTCGTAGAAGCATGCCGATCATTGCGGGGGCAGAGATCAACGAACGGGAATGGATTTTCCCGTTCATTGATCTCCAGGCGAGCGGGCGGCGGCGTGCACGATCGCGGGAGTGCGCGCACGTGCGAGCGGGAGCGCGGACAGCGGCGGCAGCGACGGGGGGTGCGTATATCTACGCTCCGGGCGGGGAAGTCCAAAGGAGCGTAGATATACTGTACCCGGGCGGCGAAGTGGTTAAACTCCATTATAACAAAGTGGGAAGAACATAACCTGACTACAAAACTGACCATAGAAGTCTACTTAATAAAACTCACATATTGGGCATAAACAAAAACAAAAAAAAAACAATGAAGATACCCATCAAGTGATTAATCTTGATTATACAATCTTACCAAACCTATGTAGAAGTGTAAACTGAATGAAGAAAGAGGAGAGAGCCACTCAAGTGGATGGATAAAAGTCCGATTTTATTTGAAAAACATCATTACTGGACAAACAGGCATACTAGCTCACGGATATCGGAGCTAGTGATCGCTCCTTAGTCCTAGCTAAAAAAGCTCTCGCAGGAGCTGCAATTTGTACAGACAGTCACACCTCAAATGTCGGTCTATACAATGGAGAATGCAAATTGACAAGTCTTAAAGGTACAGAATACACAAAGTAACAAAAGTGCATAATTTCATACAAAAAGTGCGCACATAAGAACAAATAGAACTAATCAACCTATGAATAAGTTAACTAGTAAATCACCTGGTTGGAAAGACAAATAATGAGGCTCTCCGTATATGCAGATCACAAATTATAAAACAAACCGACGTCCCATCTTGAATTGAGACAGTCAGGAATACGGGTACCAAGTCGCCAAATCCAATATGTCTCCTGTTTTAAGAGACTCCTCCGGTTGTCCCCTCCTCTAATAGGTCGCACAACCTTCTCCACACTGTGGAGAAGAAAGATCCCCCCCCCCCCATGGCAAACTGCAAAATGGTGTGAAACTTTGGAGTCTCCTAAGTTGTCTTTGGAAGTCCCTCGATAATGTTCTGACACTATCTCTAAGGGCTCAAGTGGTGCAACCTATGTATTGTACTGAGCATTTTAAACAGGAAATAGTTTAAACAACGTTAGTAGTAGCGCATTTGATAAAACCTGAAATGGGAGAAAACTGTTTAGCGAAAGTGTATACTTCCCAACCAGGTTGAAGATAGGAACAATATCGGCAGGTAGATATGCTGCAACGATAAGTTCCAGTAGTCGAGAGCCTTGTTCTATGTTGGAGTGCAGACCTCTGGCCACAGAGGCTTGGAGACAGAATCGAAACTAACGTATTCCCTTTGCGTGAGGAAAATCAAACACCACTACTAAGAATGGAATTCAATTTCAGATATGACTTGTATCCATCCAGTTGAGTGTATCTCTCCTTTTTCTGCATGTGTTTGGCCCGGCTGTGCTTGGTCCTGCTCCTGGTGGATGTGGCAGAGTGGTGAGCGATGTTTTTCCCTGCATCGGTAAACTGAATGAATATACTTTGGGTGGATACTTACATTAGCTCTTAACCACTTTGTCCTCCTTGACGTATAAAAAAGTCGAGGACAGGCGTGATCCCGCGGCCGATCGCGCGCGTGCACGCGCACTCCCGGCCGCGGATTCGGTAGCCCAGTAATAAATGTATCGGGCTATGGTGCCCGATCACTGATTCCTCTCCCCCGCTGAAAAAGCGACAGCTTCTCTCGGAAGCTACGCTTTTTCTGAGACTATGTCCCTCTAAGCGTACATTGTACGCTTAGAGTGACGTCATGTAAACAAACTCGAGGTTGCCATCTTGTGGCCAAAGAGTAACTACATCTAAAAGTAAAAAAAAAAAATTACATTACACACACTTTTCCCTAAATAAAACACTATTTACTCCCCCCCCCCCTCCCAAAAATACCCACATAAAATGTTTAATAAAAAGAAAAAAACCATTACAATTAAAAAACAAAAAATAAACACATAAATATTTACCTAAGGGTTTAAACTATTTAAATATCTATGTAAAGATGAAATATTTCTATATATTTTTTTTTATAAGCTTGTAAATAGTGATGGATGCAAAACGGGAAAAATGCTCTTTTATTTCCAAATAAAATATTGTCGCCATACATTGCGATAGGGACATAATTTAAACGGTGAAATAACCGTGACAAATGGGCAATTACAATACGTGGGTTTTAACTATGGAGGCATGTATTATTTTAAAACTATAATGGCCGAAAACTGAGAAATAATGAATTGTTACTGTTTTTTCTTATTCTTACTGTCAAAATGCATTTACAGTAAGGTAGCTCTTAACAAAATGTACCCCCCGAAGAAAGCCTAATTGGTGGAGAAAAAACAAGATATAGATCAGTTCATTGTGATAAGTAGTGATAAAGTTATAGGCGAATGAATGGGAGGTGAAGATTGCTCGGATGCATAAAGTGAAAATGACAGAGCTTAAGTGGTTAATATTACATGTGGTTAGAATGTACAATCAAGATTATAGTATTGATGGGCACCTTAAAGAACAAGTGACACCCATGCTAACCTAGAAATAAAAAACATATATAAGTAGATAAATACTAGTTTGACTTCTATAACAGATGTATTTGCACTGTCCACATATGATTCCTGTGAATTTTATAAAGGAAAAGCAGAGAATCCTATTCTAGGCAGTTTCCATATTTGTTACCTTTGACCCATGACCATTTCCGCCCTCACTTTTTTTTCTCCTCTTGCTAATTGTGTATTCGTTACCCGCCCTCCTCCCAGTGTCTTCAGACACTCCCACTGAGGTCTATGCTAGGAAGTGCACTGTCTTATGTCATTAGAAGGAGGGAAAAATAAAGGGAAGAGGAGGAGTATATTATAGATAAAAAGATCCCCCAGCATGCATTTTTGGCAATAGCTATTAAAGGCAGGGCTGTGGGGTCAGAGCAATTTTGGGTGCCTGGAGTCAGAGTTGTACTGGTTTAACTCGATGGACGTATGTCTTTTTTCAACCAAAATAACTATGTAACTATGGAGTCGGGAAAAATAACAGACAAACCTCTTTCTTTTTTTTTGAGGACCTAAAGTAACATTGCATAAAAATTGACATCAGCGATAAGATCTGTGTTTCTGAGTGGAAACAAAAAATTAACAGAAGCCTCCCTCAAATTCAGCTACTGCACTGTAGTGCAAGGAGAGGCCCACACAACTGGTGAAAACTTAGAAAAACCTTATACTATGGCTAAATTTTATACAGAGGTTCGTTGGCTTAGTCATGGTATGAAGTAAGAACTAAAACAAGTAATCAAAGTACACGAGGCAAACTGAAGAGGTTTATTGATTTTATATCGAATGACACTAATTTGCAGGTCATTGCATACCTATCCAATATATTTGGGAAACTGTATACACTAAATCTGGAACTACAGAAGAGGAAGTTATTGATATCTCTTATAGCACTGCACTCCAGGATAAGTTTCACACTGTACCCTGCCTGCATTCTGGGCTTGTTTATCAGAAAGTTTTCCAGATGCAGCTATTCGTAAAAGTCTACCTTTTGTGACGACATATACCGTATTCTTCGGACTATAAGACACGCCTGACCATAAGATGCACCTAGGTTTAGAGGACAAAAACCAGGGGGGGAAACAATATATACTAAACCTGGTGCATCCATGGTGAAGGGGCATCTTGTGGCTTATGCCCCCTTTGTACCTCATGCCCCCTTGTACCTCTTGTGTCTTCCTCTGTCCACCTGGTGTCCACCTCTATGCCTCTTTGTGACCCACTTGTTTGTCCCCGTGTCCTCCTCTGCATGGGCACAGTACAGGGAGTCCCAGACATTGCGTCGGATTGGAGGTCCACATTTGCAGGCTTTCACAAGTCAGGAATTCCCTGCATTTGGACTATAAGACGCAGTGACTTTTCCCCCCACTTTTGGGGAAGGAAAAGTGAGTCTTATAGTCCCAAACATACAGTATGTGCAAATGTGGGTTTGCAAAATACTGTGAAACAAAAGTTAAAAAGAGGAACAGATTTGATGCCTCTGCAGACATACGCTGTCAGCTGTTACCTCTACCAGATTTTACTAAAATTGCTGATAACAGATTTTGCATTAACTTTTTTTTTTAAAGAGAATCTGTACTCTAATTTTTTTACAGCAAAAAGCATACCATTCTATTCATGATGTTCTCTTGGGCCCCTCTGTGCTGTTTCTGCCGCTCTCTGCTGCAATCCTGGCTTGTAATTAACAGCTTTAGGCAGTGTTTACAAACAAACTAACCAGCTTGTGATAGGCTCACATAAGCAGAGTGTGTGAGTCATACAGAGCCTGCAGGGGGCCTGCAGAGGGTGTGTATCGCTTCTATCCAATCACAAGCAGCCCTGCACATTCCACACATTCCAGCCTTAGCCGACAAAGCCGACAGAAGAAAACAGATTAGATCATATAACAGAGATCACACAGCCACTGTGCAATTAGGAAAGGCTGCAGTAAGCCAGAGCACATTAGAACAGGCAAAGGAACTTATAGGATAGAAGAACTAAGGCTGAAAATTTTGTTACAGAGTCTCTTTAAATTAAGTATGGACACAGTCCCTATCTCATTTGTTAACCAGGGACTACCTGTATTTTGCTAGTATTTGGCTCCACCCACATGTCATGGCCACGCCCACTTTTTCACCCTGTACAAGTTATACATGTGCTGAAAAGGTTGAGAACCACTGGTCTATTGGACCATTCTAATGCTGTGTACACATGTTTGTTGGAACTCGGATGAGGTCGATAACAACTGCCTCTGCTGACAATACAGTGTGCGCACAGCAGCTCCTGCCCCCTCGACCAGCCTGGTGGATCACTTCAGCCAAGCGCTGGCAAGAGCATTGTTCTCACCCAGCTTCCACATGACATCACACCCGCTCTGTGGGCCCTCTGTCCCCACCCCAACAACAGAATGCATCGATAACCTACGGGCTCTGTACAGCCTCGGCCCAGCAATGTCACCCAAGGGATCGGGTCCCAATCCTCGCCGGGAAACTTGCCTCCTACGTGTGTACGAAATATAAGGGTGCCCACTAATAATAATAGAAAGGTAAACTGAGTGAATGTATCAGCATCATTTATTTTGCCAAGTACAAACAGGGGATTGTACCCAGAATTGGTTTTGGCTCATACAGGTTCTGGAAGGATGGGGGGGGGGGGGGGGGGGGGAGTAATGTCCGAAAGCCAAGAGCCGAGGCTGCTATACTATGGCACCACCAGTCGCACTTGGCAATAGTCTGTCATCCCTAAGGAGACACGGGGGTGGCAGAAGGAGGCGAGGGTTCAGCAGTGATGACCCAGTTCTTCATGGCTGATGCTGCTAAGGATCCCGATTGCTGACATCTGGCAGTGCTGGCCAAGGTGTTCCAGTTCAGTGTTCATTTCTGTGGTGGGTCCCTACTCCTGGGCAGCATTCAGCAGGGCTGGTGAAGATAATCTGGCTGTCACAGAAGCATCCGGCTGCGGCAGTCCTTACTTCCAGTTTAGTTGCTGGCATCATGGAGCGACTGAACCAGAGGTGTCCCTGCTGCGGTGGAGCAGCAGCAGCCGATGGATGGATGGAGCTAGCATCAGACGCCAAAGGTGTCTTGAACAGCGCAGTGTCTTCCAACCTCAGTGGAGCCCAGATCTCCTGGGTAGCAGTGGTGGACTTCACTCCTGCACAGACAACGGACCCAGGCAATGGCAAGGTGGAAAAATCTCCAGGTCCCAAACTCCCCACGACCAGCACCAGCGTCCCAGGCTACACCAGACCACACTGCACATCTTCAGGGGGGGGGAAACAAGGTGAATTGGTAGGGGGAATTCAAGAAAAACAAGAAAAAGCCAGAATCCTGTGGCTGCCAATTAAGGCGCCATTTTACTAATAAGCAGTTAACGGCTTTGTACTTTGAATTTACTTTGAACTGATACTTTAGGTTGTCCCACATATAACATAAAAGTGTTAAGATCGTAATAGTGCACACCTGAGGCCGGGTTTACACTGCAATTTGGCGGCAGCACTGCACAAAACAGGCCTTCCGGGATTACTGCATACTATAGGGATTACCGTGTTAGTACACGGTAATCCCTGTCTGCATTCGGCCAAAAAGTAACGCTCCCTTCCTGTTGGGCAATTGATGACGTGCGCAGAAACGCATTTCTAAAATATGCTTCTGTGCATGCGATGCTGAAAACTGCAGCAGGTTTTTTTAATGACAGGCAAGTTGCCATACTTACACGACTTCTGGTCCGACGCAGGTTGCCGCAGGAGCCGCACTGTAATGTAAGTTTGGAAGCGCGTTAGATAGTGCACTTCCGGTGCAGCGACCAACAAAGGAGGGAGTGTAAACTCCCTCATAGACTTTCATTGCCTGGGGACGTGGTGCGGTAAATGCGTTTGTATGTGGAAAAATGCAGGGCTGTAGAGACGGTTCAAAAATCCACCGACTCCGACTCCTCAGTTTAGGATTCCTCGACTCCGACTCCTCTAATTTGCAGATTACAATCTTGTTGATTTAAAGTATGTAACATGAAATTCGTCTCTTAACAGACAACTGAAGTGAGAAGGATAAGGAGGCTGCCATATTTATAGTCAGACTAAAACTAGTCCTTGGTAAGAGTACATGAAAAAGGTACAGGAGCGGAATAAAGAACATCTATCAGGCCCTAGGCAATGTAACTCTGGGTACATGTAAGAGTGATGTGCAGGTACTCTGCAGGGGAATGAGGGGATTCTTCCTCAGGTACAATCTGAACCAGGTTTATGGGCGACAGTCAACCCCACTGTGTTCAATGTGCACAACATTCTCAGTGGAGTCCCTGCAGCTCTGTGGGGAGTGCATATGTAGAGTATAGTTCTACTGTGAAAAAGTAAACCTGAGACAGATGAAATTAAAAAGTTTTATACATACCTGGGGCTTTCTCCAGCCCCCTTCAGGCTAATCAATCCCTCGCTGTCCTCCTCCACCACCTGGATCTTCTGCTATGGGTTCAGGTACTTGAGCCAGTCGGGCGCAGTGCGCATGCACACACTCCGCCACCGGGAACGTACTACACATGCGCAGCAATATTGCGCAGGTGCAGAATGCTCCTGGCTGTAGGAGCGGCATGTGGCCGGACTGCGCTGACTGGCTGAATTACCGCGACTCATAGCAGAAGATCCAGGTGGCGGAGGAGGACAACGACGGACTGATTGGCCTGAAGGGGGCTGGAGGAAGCCCCAGGTATGTATAAAACTTTTCTTTTCATCTGTCTCAGGTACCCTTTAATTCATAGTCACCAAAGCAAATTTTAACAACATATAAAATTATTTGATTTCATGAGCAAAGCATAAATCAGCATCAGCGCAGAATTATTTCCATCTCATTGACCATCTCTATTAGTGACACGGTTACACATCAGGCTTTATTCTTACAGTATAGATGTTATTTAGTATATATATTTAGTATATATAAGAGATTCCTGTGTACACATCATATATACTGCACAGTCACAATCAGATATGTATATCTGACTTTAAAAATACGGGGATTGCTTTATTGAAGCAGCACAAGTAACTAATTTTGATTGGTTTATTTCATTTTTGTGGTCTAAGCAGAGCTATTACCGTATATATAAATTATTTATGATGACCATTATCTGAGTAATAGAACATTTTATCATATTTTCTATTTTAATTACAATTTAAATTCATTAGGAGTCAGAGTCGGTACATTTTTCCCCGACTCCACGACTCTGACTGCTCAGCCCTGGAAAAATGTGCATGTTTTTCCACAGAAGCCAAGGTCATTGATTGGGAAAATGCACACAGTGCAGCACTACTTTTTCCCCTGCATGTAAAAAATGAATTGAAGTGTAAATAACTTTGGTTCTCAGCACAAAATTGCACAAAATGGTGAACACCCAAAACCATTGTTGCCATCATGGGAAATGCTACATATGGCACAAGCCAAACACTTCCAAGAACAGCTCTCCCACAGCGAAGAATAACGGTGGCAGTATTCTTCTGTGAGAGGGAAATCAGTAGTGAAGAAAAAAATAGACTAAAGACTAAACACACAGCAACTGCTGTGGAAAACTGTTTTTAGTCTGCCAGAGATCTGAGACCCTTCAGCAGGTGAATTGCCTTAAAATAAAGCTACACTGGAGTGTTTAAAGTAAAACAGTTAAAGCTCTTGTAATGACCCAGTTAAAGCCCACACCTCAATCCCCCAAATATTTTTTTTTTTACAAAACATAAAAACTGTTGTACACCAATGCAACCAAACCTAACTTGAAGGAATTAGAGCAGTTCTGCCTTGAGGAATGGTGGCTAGATGAGCTAAACACAGACACACCCTAAGAGACTTGTAGCTATTATTACAGCAATAGGGCCTACCGTGGTGCGGGCTGTAGGCTTACCTGTCACACTGGCGTAAACAATTGCCGCCTCTTCCTATGTCTGGCATCTTTCTCCATAGCAGTCATCACTATATGCGGTGTTGTCAAGTGGTACAGGCATTTCCCGTGGCAATTCAAAAAGACACCGGACACAGGAGGAGGTGCCCCAGCATGAGGTGAGCCTACAACACTCACAACGGGCTGATGATGGGGGGGGGGGGGGGACTCAGGGGAGGTGGGGGCATTACATGGGATGGGGGACAGTCCAGTAGACAGAGGTGGGGAAGCCAGAATTATTTCCAACAGTGTTCACACTGAAACCTGTCTGTGGTGTGTGTGTGGGTGGGTGATACCACTCTGATCAGATTTGATCTGGTAGCAGATTGAGAGGTATATGGGTACCTTAAATTATCCTGTCACAATAAAAATGACTTTAGATCTTCAAAGGAGGCAATTAAAACAATTTTAATTCCAGTTGTATTGCAAGAAAACACAACATATACAAAGGTAGATGAATAGTTTTGAAAGGCTCTGTACATCTGCATTCTGTAACTTTTCAAACTGCCAAGTCCTCTCAGAGTGACCCTAAGTAATAATTTTAGCAATTGTGTTGATAAGCAGTGAGCCAGTTGGACAAGCTTTTCTAGACCGGAAGGTACAGTGAAGTAATTATTTTCTACCCAGTAACAGCAACCTGCAGGAAGGATTGGGATGCCAATATGGATTATGGTGCTCTGAAATCATATCAGAAATGCTACTGTCTTTGAGGAAGTCCATATTTCTGAGTGAGAAGGCTTTAAATACTTCATAGCATCTTATTGATCCGTATGAAATTATGAATTGATTGCCCTGTCTAAAGGTGTGTACAAACCTGATGGATGTCGCCCATGGAGGATCGAGATTGAATCCACTTGGGCAACATCGCTGGGCTGCACCGACACAAAGTCAGCTGCATAGCAATAAACAGTCTGTTGCTATGTGGCTGGGCGACGGAGTAGCACGTGCGTGATGTGACATGGCACACGTGACTGTGTGACGGTCATATGCCTCAGTGTTTTTTGGATGGAACAATACATTTCTGGTTCCTTAAACCAGCTTGTGTGCGGATCCGACTTCGGACTATTGGATTTCAGTTGTGGAAAGGTCCAGAACCAGCAGGTCTCTTGCTGAGGTGTGTGATCTCTTGGAATGATCTGTGATTATCGGCTGAGTCATTATTGGCCACATCAGCCAACTTTAGTCATGCATGTGTTTGAGGCTGTAGAAACATAGTTCCACTAGTGTGTATCACAGATTCTAAACATCGTAATCTAGGCTTTTCTGTAAATGATGTGCATTCTAGTGTGGGTGTGTGTGTGTGTGTGTGTGTGTGTGTGTGTGTGTGTGTGTGTGTGTGTGTGTGTGTGTGTGTGTGTGTGTGTTCTGTTGCTATGCAAGAGGCGGAGTGGTGTAGGAAAGCATCACAGAGTGTATAATATTTAGCGATAGTGATCCTTTAAAAGGGCACCTGAAGTGAGAGGGATATGGATATTTGTTCAGAGTCTTTGGCTATTCATATTAGAGGAAGGGGTCAGTAGAACACCATACAATTTGCATTGTTTAGAACAAGATAAATATGGCAGCCTCCATATCCCTCTCACTTCAGCCATACTTTAACTTGTGCATCCGAACATCTAAGAAATAACAGTCTCTATAAGAAGGCAGGAAAAGGGAAGCAGATTCTGTTTCGCAATGAGTGGACGCATTTTCTGTCTTTGTCTCTGCATTCCTTTCTTTACTTTTCTCCTTTCTTTCCTTAATACTGCCATGCATGTTGATGAAGGAAACTACACCCTTTTCTCTGTCTAGGAAATGTGAAAGCTTTCATTCTGCAAACATCTATCAGTGGGCAATCAAGCAGATTATGAAACTATGCAACAGATGTGTTCTACTGATAGAACTGTCATTCACTTCTACATATAGTAGATACCTGCTATATATAAACACCAGCGTATAAAATGTATTATCTGGTGAATTAGACATGGCTCAACTGAACAATAAAGTCGGACAAAACTGACAGCCTAAACAAGAAAATAATGTAAAGTATTAAAACCATGCAACACTGCTGTCAAGGACAAAACATATTTCAGTTTTGAACAGTACCACCCACATCACCTCCCCTTCCGACACAATCACCCAGGTATCCTGTTCCCTTCCTGCACTGCCACCAAGGCAACCTCTTTTCTTTAGGGCAGTCCCATGAACCAATCTATGAGAATTTTCATTACTCTAAATCTAAATAGCAAGTAAGGAGATCTTACACCTTCTTTTGCAGAGTTAGAAAGCATTGCGGTGCGTACACACATGCAATCACTGATAGGGATTCGATCCTTTTAGCAACTGTTTAGGGCCAAGTGCTATACAGATGCATCACAGCCCATGGTGGAGCAGGAGGGCTAAAGAGCAGAACAGATGATACTGCATTGTAAATTTCTGGGTTGACTCTTGGGCCCATATGCAATTCACTTTTTCTCCTGAGTTTTCTCCTAGGTGATATTTTCATTATTTGCTTTTTAAGCCACCAGCATGCAAGAAAATACTCTAAATACATTTATTAGTACTTTTTCACCAACTTTTGTGTAGTGTTTCAGTCAGAAAATGCTGTAACAGAAGTTTAAAGATAAGATGAAAATTATCTCTTAGGCGATAAGTCAGGTGAAAAAGTGAATTGCATATGGGCCTTAGGGCTCGTTTCCACTATCGCGAATCCGCATGTGTCCAACACATGCGGATTCGCACATGTAATGCAAGTGGATGGGCCTGTTTCCACTGTAGCGTTGTTGAGGTGCGTTTTTTTCAGCGGTAAAAAAAACGCTCAAAAGAGTCAACGAATTCGCCTGCGAGTGGAATGCATGCGAATCGCCGCTAATGTATTTAATAGGGAAATCGCATGCGGCTTTGTCATGCGGATTTCCCCGCGATTTCGCATGCGATTTCGCATGAAAGCCAATGGAACTTAACACAGGCAGTGACATGGTTAAATTCGCATGGCTCCTTGCCATGCGAAATCGCGGGGAAATCCGCATGGGGAAACGCAGCCGCATGCGATTTCTTCAGCGGTGGAATCCAGGCGATTCCGCACCGCTACAGTGGAAACAAGCCCTCAGTGTTCTCACCATTCATCGCTTAAGTCTATCCAAGATTTTACTTGGTCTGCCACTTTGAACCTTAACTTGAACTGAGCCTGTGGTCTTCCATTTCCTCAATATGTTCCTAACTGTGGAAACAGACAGCTGAAATCTCTCAGACAGCTTTCTGTATCCTTCCCCTAAACCATGATGGTGAACAATCTTTGTCTTTAGGTCATTTGAGAGTTGTTTTGAGACCCCCATGTTGCTACTCTTCAGAGAATATTAAAAAAAGGAGGGAAACTTACAATTGAGTTGACCCCCTTAAATACTCTCTCATAATTGGATTCACCTGTGTATGTAGGTCAGGGGTCACTAAGCTTACCAAGCCAATTTGTGTTCTGATAATTAGTTCTAAAGGTTTTGGAATCAATAAAATGACAACAGTGCCCAAATTTATGCACCTGCTTAATTTTATTTAAACAATCATTGCGCACGTTCTGTAAATCCAATAAACTTCATTTCACTTCTCAAATATCACGGTTTGTGTCTCCTATATAATATATTTAACTGACATTTTTTATTGTAACAACCAACAATTTATACAGGAAAATCACAACGATTAACACGGTTGCCCAAACTTTCGCATCCCACTGTAGATTACATCACAAACATTTATTTTATTTTTTGCCTGATGATTCCTTTAATATAGCTTTACACCTCCTAAGCTTTGGCAGTGATGAAATGCTTTTCATGTTGATTTCTATCAACAATTGTAATATGCGAATTAGAGGAGTTGGTGGAATCATAAAGTGAGGAGTCAGAGGATTTTGTACCAACTCCACAGCCTTGGTTGGTGTCTGTAAGCTAGTTAGGAGATGTACAGGAGATTTCCCTTCATGCACAGCCACTGAGATAACCTCATTTTCCTGCACAGCCACCCAGATAGCCCTTTCTCTTTCTGCACAGCCACTGAGGTAACCTCTTCTCTTTCTGCACAGCCACTGAGGTAACCTCTTCTCTTTCTGCACAGCCACTGAGGTAACCTCTTCTCTTTTTGCACAGCCACTGAGGTAACCTCTTCTCTTTCTGCACAGCCACTGAGGTAACCTCTTCTCTCTCTGCACAGCCACTGAGGTAACCTCTTCTCTTTCTGCACAGCCACTGAGGTAACCTCTTCTCTTTCTGCACAGCCACTGAGGTAACCTCTTCTCTTTTTGCACAGCCACTGAGGTAACCTCTTCTCTTTCTGCACAGCCACTGAGGTAACCTCTTCTCTTTCTGCACAGCCACTGAGGTAACCTCTTCTCTTTCTGCACAGCCACTGAGGTAACCTCTTCTCTTTCTGCACAGCCACTGAGGTAACCTCTTCTCTTTCTGCACAGCCACTGAGGTAACCTCTTCTCTTTCTGCACAGCCACTGAGGTAACCTCTTCTCTTTCTGCACAGCCACTGAGGTAACCTCTTCTCTTTCTGCACAGCCACTGAGGTAACCTCTTCTCTTTCTGCACAGCCACTGAGGTAACCTCTTCTCTTTTTGCACAGCCACTGAGGTAACCTCTTCTCTTTCTGCACAGCCACTGAGGTAACCTCTTCTCTTTCTGCACAGCCACTGAGGTAACCTCTTCTCTTTCTGCACAGCCACTGAGGTAACCTCTTCTCTTTCTGCACAGCCACTGAGGTAACCTCTTCTCTTTCTGCACAGCCACTGAGGTAACCTCTTCTCTTTCTGCACAGCCACTGAGGTTACCTCTTCTCTTTCTGCACAGCCACTGAGGTTACCTCTTCTCTTTCTGCACAGCCACTGAGGTAACCGCTTCTCTTTCTGCGCAGCCACTGAGGTAACCGCTTCTCTTTCTGCGCAGCCACTGAGGTAACCGCTTCTCTTTCTGCGCAGCCACTGAGGTAACCGCTTCTCTTTCTGCGCAGCCACTGAGGTAACCTCTTCTCTTTCTGCACAGCCACTGAGGTAACCTCTTCTCTTTCTGCACAGCCACTGAGGTAACCGCTTCTCTTTCTGCACAGCCACTGAGGTAACCTCTTCTCTTTCTGCACAGCCACTGAGGTAACCTCTTCTCTTTCTGCACAGCCACTGAGGTAACCTCTTCTCTTTCTGCACAGCCACTCAGGTAACCGCTTCTCTTTCTGCACAGCCACTGAGGCAACCGCTTCTCTTTCTGCACAGCCACTGAGGCAACCGCTTCTCTTTCTGCACAGCTACTGAGGCAACCGCTTCTCTTTCTGCACAGCTACTGAGGTAACCTCTTCTCTTTCTGCATAGCTACTGAGGTTACCTCTTCTCTTTCTGCATAGCTACTGAGGTTACCTCTTCTCTTTCTGCACAGCCACTGAGGTAACCTCTTTTCTTTCTGCATAGCTACTGAGGTAACCTCTTCTCTTTCTGCATAGCTACTGAGGTTACCTCTTCTCTTTCTGCACAGCCACTGAGGTAACCTCTTCTCTTCTTGCACAGTCACTGGGATAACCTTTTCTCTTCCTGCATAGTCACTCATGTAGCCTCTTCTCTTTCTGCAGAGCCACTGAGGTAACCTCATCTCTTCCTGCACAGTCATTAACTTTTTGCGGACCACGTGTAGTAAATCCTATGCCGCACTCGTGGCTGCCGAAGCCTGATGCAGCATAGGATTTACGCCACCTGTCATAAGCTCTCCCGACGCGATTGTGCGCACCCGAGAGGGGAGGTTAAGCTGCCATATGACTGCTGACATCTCTCCTCAGTGATCAGGAGCCATCATGATTAGCTCCTGATCACTACAATCGCTGGCGGATCGCAGTGATCACTATTGGCAGCGGTGGTCTGAGGGAAAGAAGAGGACGGGGACTCACCTTCCTGACATTCCCCCAGTGATCGTTGATCCCCTATGCTCTGGCTGGCATCCCCGCTCACTCTGCATTAAGTGTCGGGTCGCGGCTTGATGACGTCATCAAGCCACGACTTGGAACGGCAGTGTGAGCGAGGATGCCAGCCAGAGCGGAGGGGGCTAGAGCTGCTCATCTCTGGAGCCTGGAAGGTAAAGGCTGCTGGCGAAACAGGGGACACATTGCTACACTGGGGACACCATTCCTAGCTAGCCATACTGGGGATCCGGCCACCAGCCTTCCACCCTCCAAATGCTCCCCCCCCCCCCGCATGTAAAATGGCCTGGTCCTTAAAGGGGGTTAAGCAGCAGGTTCCCAAAGGGTTAAGGTAACCTCTTCTCTTCCTGCACAGTCACTCATGTAGCCTCTTCTCTTACTGCAGTCACCTACATAGTTTCTTCCCTCCCTGCACTGTCACCCAGGTAACGCTTTCTCTTCCTGCACAGACACCCACATAGCCTCTTCCCTTCCCACTCTGTCACTAAAGTATCTTCTTCCTATTCTGTAGTTACCCAGGTAGACTTTTCCCTTCCTGAACTGTCACGACCAAAAGTTTTGAGAACGGCACAAATACTGGTGTACATAAAGTTTACTGCTTCAGTTTTTATGATGGCAATTTGCATACTCCAGAATAGAGGCTTGCATCGGGTTGGGTACCCGCGGATACACAGCGGTTACCCAGAATACGGGTCAGGTACCCGTTTCTGTTTTGAAAATGACAGTAAGGCAACATTCAGGCCATGCAGGCAGAGGAGATAATTTGGGTCAGTCTCACCAGAGGTCAGAGGACATACACTTTGGCGATCTTCACCCACTGACACGCAGGACAAGTACAAGCAGCAGCTTGTCATCTTACCCTCTCTGGCTTTTGTGCATTTCTTCCTGGACCTCCAGCTAGCGTTGCTGGAAAACTCTCCGGCTTGCAGACTTAACGGCATGCACGCCGACTCAAGAACCCTCCCCTGGTCTACACCAATGAGGAGCGCTCCACACAACCATGGGATGTAGCCCCACCCACCTATGGGTTGTGACCACCCCTTGCAAGCTTCAACTAAGTGTGCACAATGCGATGGGTTACTGAGAGTTTTGGAATGCAGTATCATCTATTCTGCTCTTTACCCCTCCTGCTTCGCCATGAGTAGTGATGTGCCTTGCACCTTGCCCTGAACTGTTGCCTAAGAGATTGAGTCCCCTTCAGAAATTGCATGTGTGCACTGTACACACTGCAATGCTTTCACACTCTGCAAAGGAAAGCGTTTCATATGTCTCCGTAATGCCTGGAGAGATGTCCTTACTGGCTATTTCGATGGAGTATAATGGCTGCCTGCTGCCCACTCTGCATTGCCGCATTAGGCAGCCGAAAAAAAAAAAAAAAGGAGGTTGCTGTTCGGGTTGCATGTCCGTGTCGCAGGTTGTGTGTGGGTATCGGAATGCCCAGAAATCGGGTCGCGGGTCAGGTGCAGGTAGCAGGACTGCGGGTGGTAAAAAGTAGAACCGCACAGACCTCTACTCCAGAATGTTATGCAGAGTGATCAGGTGAATTGCAAAGTCCTTCTTTGTCATGAAAATGAACCTATTTCCACTGCATTTCAGTCCTGCCATAAAAGGAAATGCTAAGATCATTTCAGTAATTTTGTTGATAACACAGGAGAGAGTGCTGACGAGCACAAGCCTGGACATCATTCTGTCAACCTGATTGAGGTAAATTAGCAGACTGGGGCCCTTATTGAATTTACTTTTTCTCCTAAGATCATTTTTCACCTTCTGTTTAAAATAACTTTTCAGCACTCTGCAATCGAAAAATACCTAAAAGTGGTGGTGGTGGTGGGGGGGGGGGGGGGGGGGAGTACTGTCATTATTATTCTGAGTATATTCTTGCTTGCTGGTGGCTTAAAAGGCTTTTTGAATAAGGGCCTGG
Source organism: Hyperolius riggenbachi (assembly GCF_040937935.1). Lineage (NCBI taxonomy): Eukaryota > Metazoa > Chordata > Amphibia > Anura > Hyperoliidae > Hyperolius > Hyperolius riggenbachi. The sequence continues at coordinate 153,533,512 of NC_090653.1, read as the reverse complement.
GTGCTTTAAAAGGAGGGTGATGCTTGAAATCATTGGTTACCTTTTGACTATGACTGTGCATAGCCTCACCACCCGTGCAGTCACCCAGGCAGGGCCGGCGCTACCATATGGGCAAAGGGGCCAATTGCCCTAGGGCCCCATCATCCATAGAGGGCCCACAAGTGTCCCCTTCACATGCAATATTGGGGCACATTTAATACCTATACTTGGGCGGCCAAGGGAGGGGGGGGGGTACTTTTTAACCTCCACATGTGGGACAGGGCACTGGGCCGCAGATAAACACTGCCTGCAATGGGCAGGCCTTCCTTGCTCCATTAACACAGTGACCCATTATCAGGGGGAGCCTCCAGGTTACTTTTGCCCCGGGCCCCATTATAGCTAGGACCGGCCCTGAATCCAAGTAACCTTTTCCTCTTCCAGCACAAAAACACTCACATAGCCTTTTGCTACCTATATAACCTCCTCTTTCTGCACAGCCAAATGGCAGCCTCTTCTCTTTTTGCACAATTGTAGCCTCTTTCCTTCCTGCTTCATCACACAGTTGCCATTTCTTTCCTGCACTGTTCATTAAGTAACCTTTTCGTTTCCTGTACTGTCAACCTGTGTGACTGCTTAGAATGGGAGAAGTCACTGTTGCAACTGTGGAGGAAGGAAAAAGGTTACATGGTTATCTCTTTCCTTCCTGGACTTCACATCTTTCTGCACAGCCACTAATGTAGCCTCTTCCCTTCCAGAGTCATGCAGGTAGGATGTTCCAGGAAAGACTTCCAGAAAACTCATCCTTTCCTATAGTCACTGAAGTAACTTCTTTCCTCTATGCACATCCACCTAGGTAGTATTTTCCCCTGCTGCACTGTCACCCCCAGCAACCCACCCACTTCCCGCACAGCCATGCAGGTAGTCGCTTCTTTTCTTGCACAGCCACCCAAGTTAGATATTTCCAAACCACACATCCACTCAGGTAACAACCTTTATTTCTGCACAGCCTTCCAGGTGACGTGTTCACTTCCTGTAGTCACCTGGGCAACTAATTCCTTCCTCCAGAGTCATTAAAGTAACTAAGTCCTCTTCTGCACCATCACCTAGGTAACCCCCCCTCCCCCCCTTCCTGCACTGTCAGCCATATAATCCCATTCTGCGCTGTCAGCCAGTTAATCATCTCCCTTCCTGAACTCTCATCCAGGTAACCCCTTCACTTTCTGCACTTCTACCCTGGTAATCCCTTCTCAACCTACAATATCAATAATTTAATCTCTTCCAGCACTGTTACCTATATAACCACTTTATTTCCTGCACTCTCAGCCATAAAACGTCTTTGCCTACTACAGTACAAGGTCAATCACAGTGTTCTCCCCAGAAATTTTTTCCAGTCAGGTGGCATGAAAAATTAGCCGGGTGGGGCATGATGAGAGAATGCAGGGTCAAAGCTTCTGTGCATAACTCTTCTTAAAGCATAGAAAGGTGAGCTGATGACAGCCGGGTGCTCACCAAAAGTATCTGGGTGAAGCATCCGGCAAAAAGAGCCTGGGGAGAACACTGAAGCATATAATTCCTTCCTGCACCATCACCCAGGTAACTTCTGTACTTTACTTACACTGCCATCCAGTTAACTTCCTTTCCTTCCTGTCTCCAAGGTAACCCACTCCTTCCTGCACTGTCATCATTGTAACCCACTCTCTTCCTACCCTACTACCAAGTTAACTCCCATCCTTTCCTGCACTGTCACCTAGGTAACCCACTCCCTTCCTGCACTGTCACATAGGTAACCCATTCCCTTCCTGCACTGTCACATAGGTAACCCATTCCCTTCCTGCACTGTCACCATGGTATTCCACTCCCTTCCTGCACTACTACCGAGTTAACTTCCATCCATTCCTGCACTGTCACCTAGTTATGTCCCTTCCTTTCCTGCACTGTCGCCTAGGTAACCCACTGTCTTCCTGCACTGTCACCCAGGTAACCCCATCACTTCCTGCACTGTCATCCAGGTAACCCATTAGCTCTCTGCACTGTCACCTAGGAAACCCCTTTCTTCCTAAAATATTGACCAGATAACCACCTTTCTTCCTACAGGTAACCACCAGCTTTCTGCACTGTCACCAGCTTTTACCTTCTTCCACCGCTTACCCGAACAGCACCGGGCGGCTAGCGGTGAATCTAATATATGGAGGCAGCCATGACAGTGACAAGACAGCAGGAAGGCAGGGATGCCACACATGTCCCCTCTGCCATGTCTGCTCTCTAGCCATCACACTGCATCCTGCCCGCCCAGGACTCGCACTGCGCCCCGCACTCACCATCGTACAGATCGAGGCGATCTTACGGACTGTCATCAGTACGTCCATCCGCCCTCCTCCGCCGTCGCCATGATGAACCGGAGAGCGGCCCTTGACAGCCGCAGCGGAGTCACCGGGAAAGCGATCCGCCCGACGCTGTGCCACATTGAAAACAAGCCGGGCAGAAACGTGACCGAGTGGAAGCGAGTGCCTGCGCAGAGGTTCCGAGTAAGGAGTGCGCCCCTCAGAGGCGGCAGAAGGGAAGGCTGGATAGATGCATGTTACAGGGAGGGAGCTATGGAGAGGTTTGCTGGGAAGTTGCTTGCTGTGCGCGGCTGTTCTGTAGAATAATGCTGGTATACGCTGAGCTGTGTACCATAATATCATATTTACTGCTATAGGACAGTCTGCTACTGATGTAGACCAGTACAGGTAAATGTATGTAGTAAAGTGGATTTTCTATTTTTTTTTTAAACCTGACCATGTTATGTCTATGGGACTCAGTGGTGGCCTATTTTCTCTTGGAGAGCTGAGGTGGCTGACCCTTGATAAGGGCCCATTCACACTTGCAAAACGCTAGCGCGTTTTACTCAGGCGATTTTTGGCGATTAACACTGAAAAATCGCCATTCACTCTTGGCGATTTTTTCGCGATCACGTTTAGCGCTTCTATAGCAATAAACGCTAGTTATAAATTGCAAGCGCTGAGTGTTTTTGTTTGCGCTTTATAAGGCTCTTGCACAATATACGCGATTCCAATTTGCAATTCTTAATCGGTACTGCATGCTGCGATTTGTCTGTGTGTTTCTTCTTGTTATGATAGCATCCAGGGAAAATTGGAATTGCAAAACGGATTTGCAGGGGGCCTCAAAGCGATTTTTCTGGTGTTTTTTGAGCGATTTGTGATTTTGTAAAGCGTTTTTGTTTGGTGATTAGTGCTTTTTTTACTGCAACCATTCAGGAAGTGAACTCTTTGACCTGGAACTGAATCTTTTTAATATAATTTTGGTCAAAAAGCGCTCACAAAAGTGCTTTTTAAAGTGCTTAGCAACTTTGCCATACCTTCCATTGAAGCGCAAACACTCAGAAAATAGTGCAGGACCCGCATTTGCGATTGGAAAGAAAGCTCATCGCTCATGTGAGAACACTCACATGTAAATTCATTGCTCAAGCACTTTTTAAAATCTCAAGCACTACAAGAGCTTTTTAAATACTAGAGATTTTAAAAGCTCTTGCTAATGCAATGCTGTGGGGAATTTTTACAAAATCACATCACTCCAGTGAGAACACTCACATTGGATAACATTAGCAAGAGCTTATAAAATCACAAAGCGCTTAGAAAAGCTCTTGTACTGTGAACGAGCCCTTAGTGCTATGTTTGTGCCCATTTGTGCTGCATACATTAAGATTTGTGCTCCTATTGTTCTGAAGATAATAGCAATTATTTTTTTTCCATACAATGACATCACTTAGCCCTCTTACAACAGCACATGGAAATGAAAATGGTATGGTTGGTTAGTGCCAGGTAGGTTTGTGCCCATTTGTGCTGCAAAAACACTATTCTATTATAGTTTTTGAGATATTAAAGATTTTTATAAAGGACAAAAGTTAACCTAGCTTTATTCACTTCATTATCGAGAAGTTTCTGGTTTATTTAATGTCCATTCATCATGGCTCAAAAAAAAACAAAAAAAAAACAGTACTGCAATAACTCTTGCTTCAGATCAACAAAAGCTTGTTGCACAGATGCCCTGCCTATGGTCTATAAAACTCAAAGCACAAACACATGGCTAATATTTAAATGTGCTGACATAATTACGTGATGGGAAAAGAGCTGGAATAACATCAAACAGGGCCCAGGGACACTGCCTCCCCCCTCCATCATGGAGGAATGGGACGGGGGATTGGTACTATGGACCTATACATTATTTATTTAAGTATTTATATAGCGCCGACATATTACGCATCGCTGTACAGAGTATATTGTCTTGTCACTAACTGTCCCTCAGAGGGGCTCACAATCTAGTCCCTACCATCAGGGCTGTGGAGTCGGAGTCGTGGAGTCGGGCAATTTTGGGTGCCTGGAGTCGGAGTCGGGAAAAAATGCACCGACTCCGACTCCGACTCCTAATGAATTTGTAACTGTAATTAAAATAGAAAATATGATAAAATGTTCTATTTCTCAGATAATAGTCATTAAAAATAATGTATATATACAGTATATATACAGTAATAGCTGTGCTTTGTCCACAAAAATGAAATAAACCAATCAAAATTAGTTACTTGTGCTGCTTCAATAAAGCAGTCCCCGTATTTTTAAGGTCAGATATACATATCTGATTGTGACTGTATATATGATGTGCACACAGGAATCTCTTATATATACTAAATAACATCTATGCTGTAAGAATAAAGCCTGATGTGTAGCTGTGTCACTAATAGAGATGGTCAACGAGATGGAAATAATTCCGCATTGATGCTGATTTATGCAAATGTATGCACTCCCTTTGCTGATGAAATCAAATAATTTGATATGTTATTAAAATTTGGTTTGGTGACTACAAATTAAAGGGTAACTGAGACGGATGAAAAGTAAAGTTTTATACATACCTGGGGCTTCCTCCAGCCCCCTTCAGGCTAATCAGTCCCTCCCTGTCCTCCACCACCCGGATCTTCTGCTATGAGTCCTGGTAATTCAGCCAGTCAGCGCAGTCCGGCCGCATGCCGCTCCCACAGCCAGGAACATTTTGCACCTGCGCAATAGTGCTGCACAGGTGTAGTATGCTCCTGGCAGCGGAGTGTGTGCATGCGCACTACGCCTGACTGGCTCAAGTACCTGGACTCATAGCAGAAGATCCAGGTGGTGGAGGAGGACAACGAGGGACTGATTATCCTGAAGGCGGCTGGAGGAAGCCCCAGGTATGTATAAAACTTTAATTTCATCTGTCTCAGGTTTACTTTGTTACACAGTAGTACTATACTCTACATATGCACTCCCCACAGAGCTGCAGGGAATCCACTGAGAATGCTGTGCACATTGAACACAGAGGTGTTGTCTGTTTACAATCTCCTCATTCCCCTGCAGAGTACCTGCACATCATTCTTACATGTACCCACACTTACATTGCCTAGGGCCTGATAGATGTTCTTTGTTCCGGTTTGTACCTTTTACAAGTACTCTTACCAAGGACTATTTTTAGTCTAAAAGGGAATAAATATAGTAGTCTACATATCCTTCTCACTTCAGTTGTCTTGTAAAATTCCTAAGCGTTGGCAGTTAAGAGACGAATTTCATGTTACATACTTTTAATCAACAAAATTGTAATATGCAAATTAGAGGAGTCGGAGTCGTGGAGTCGGAGTCGGTGGAATCCTAAACTGAGGAGTCGGAGTCGGTGGATTTTCGGACCGACTCCACAGCCCTGCCTACCATAGTCATATGTCTATGCATGTATCGTGTAGTGCATGTATCATAGTCTAGGGCCAATTTAGGGGGAAGCCAATTAACTTATCTGTATGTTTTTGGAATGTGGGAAGAAACCAGAGTGCCCGGAGGAACCCCATGCTGACACGGGGAGAACATACAAACTCCTTGCAGATGTTGACCTGGCTGGGATTCAAACCGGGCACCCAGCGTTGCAAGGCAAGAGCGCTAACCACTATGCCACCGTGCTGCCCATTTTTATGAAGAAGCGTTATTATACATATTGTACATTACCTGCTCCCGTCCGGTGCATGCGTCCACTTTCTGGCTAGATTGCAAGTACCGTGCAGCCTGCTAATCGCCATGTGGGCACTAAAGCAGTATGGTGATTGGCTGGCTGCACAACACTTGCAAACTAACCAGGAAGTGAAGGAGATGCGTCCCCTGGAAGCAGCAGGTAATATGTATTAATGCTCAGCTGCACTCTGCATAATAAGGACAGGACCGCCGCCTGCCACTGCAGAAGGGGACTATAGTTACCCCAGTGATAGGCAGAATACCTGCATTACTCCATCTGTAGAGAAGAGCAGACCTCCGTCGCATGGAATGGGGAAGTGGTGAGTCTGTTCCCTGCCTGCTGCTGTCATTGCTGGGGGTTGGAGCGCTCAAGGGGTAGCCCGTGATGATTAATGGGAGAGTTGGGCCCCCCTCCCCGCTGATGTGTGTGCCTGCTGCTCCCTCTTCCTGTGTTGCGCCCCCTCCTGCCCCTAAATATGGCCCTGCAGGGCACCAGAGCCGTGGGCCCCCTCAGGCTTCTTCCCCTAAGGGCCCCCCTGCGGCTGCAACCCTTGCAGGGACTATTGTTATGCCTCTGGTCCCCTCACGCCTTACCACCCGCTCGCACAGCTCACCTTCTGGATGTGGCATGGTTTTCTTTTTTTTTTTTTAATTTGCAATTTAAATTGTATGCAAAATTTTTATATTTTGCATCTTTTTTCCACTTTATATAGACACTTGTACACCGTTACTTACACCGCCGCACCCTCCCCTTTCCAGCACCCATCTACCTGTTATGGTTTACTGTATTCCTTACTGGGATCAGTAGGGTGCATAATTTTGCATATATTGCATATGCTGCAAGTAGCCAATACGCTCCTGTGTGACAAGCTCCTCCGGCACTCCCCCTCGACACCGTATGTGGCATCTGGAGGACTCCCTCTGTGTGCCTGGCCACTCTGCATCATTCCGAAATATCGCATGACGTGCATCCTCCCAAGGCTTCTTATTGGTGCACCTTGGATGGATGGGCAGCACTTTATGAGCGGACCGGAAGTGCATCACAGCCCAGAATGCACTTAATGGCTGCTCGTTCGAGATTCACTGTGTACTCACCGGCCGTACAAGGCCAGATTTTTAATCACGGGAGCACAGTGCTGGCACTCTAATCTGCTCCCTATGCTTAACCCTTAGTTCCCAACACGAACAAAGATTTTTGCCAAAACACATCGCATGTGTGCTGGTTTCTCCCTTCTCCCTGTCGACATGCCCACACTCATCACCCTGGAACACACAAATGTTTCCATTCCTAGAGCAGAAAGAGGGGCATGGTCAGCCCCATCCAGTCTTCCCATCCAGTTCTCTATGCTCCCTCAATGGTAACCAGCCCACCAAGGGAGCATAGTGAGTTGGATAATTTCTCTATGCTGTGGGGACGATGACATCACCGCAGCTCCAGGATTGGCAGCACATGTTTGCAAACCCATGACAATTGCATCTCAGCACACTGGCTCTTGCCTATTGCGAAGTCCCACCCTGGGGCCATGTCCTAAACCAATGGTTCGCAACTGCTTACCAAGTACCCCCTAGTATGTTAAAGATTATCTCAAGTACCCCTTGACATACACACATTTCTTAACATTATTGTGAATAAATGATTTACAAGCACTGCCTTCTGTTATTAATCATCTAAACTGTATATTCAGACTTGTTTAGACATAATTTATAATTTTCTAAACTACAAATATTTCTTACATTTATTTAAAGGACCACTATTGCGAAAATACAAATACAATTCAAAATACATGTAAACACATACAAATGAGAAGTACGTTTCTTCCAGAGTAAAATGAACCAACAAATACTTTTTTCCTATGCTGTCATCACTTACAGTAGGTAGTAGAAATCTGACACTAGTGACAGGTTTTGGACTAGTCTATCTCCTCAGGTGGATTCTCAGCATGGCCTTCATTATTTATAAAGACATTCTCTGCAAAAGATTTATACAAAGATGCTGCCCAGCCTCCCTGATCACTGTACACTTTTTTGGCAGTTCCACGGAGTAACTGCCATTTACTAAGTGCTTTTGAAAATAAAGAAAACCCTGAGAAACCCCCATGAGGAGATGGGCTAGTACAAAACCTGTCGGTTCAGTCAGATTTCTAGTACCTATTGTAAGTGACGGCAGCATAGTAAAAAAGTAATTTATGGCTCATTTTACTCAGGACGAAACGTACTTCTCATTTGTATGTGTTTACATGTATCTTAAATTTTAGCATTTTCGCGATAGTGGTCCTTTAACGTACCAAAGAAGTAATCGGTGCTATTAACGCCGCTCTTCCGCCTCTCGTTCACAGTTAATTTCCTTCCAAAAGATTGGTCTTTTGCTTTCCAAGATGTCCTTGTCCTTGGAAATCTTTTGGGTCATGGATTTCCCTTTATTGTGCTCATGACCCCGTGCATTCCACGCTTCTGAGCTGTGAACGTAACTGTGAACGGAGTTTGGCAGTCTGGGGGCAGACAAAAGCTGGTCAAGGACTTTACCAAGGGATTTTAAGTTTCAGGGGTGCCTAAAAAGCTAACGGATTAGCGAAGTCCGGTATGTCTGCCTTAAAGTGATCCTTAAGTCTACCCAAAACAATGAGATTTACTCACCTGGGGCTTCCTTCAGCCCCCTGCAGCCGATCGGTGCCCTCGCAGCCCCGCTCCGATGCTCCTGATCACTTTAAAGGCGCAACATTCTGCCATTATTTGAAAAAAAAATCTTGCTTCAGGTTTACTTTAAGGGTCCCATTGTCTTTGCCCATGCCATTTTTATCTGCCTTAAGACTCTTAATATTTAAAATATTATGCTAAATGAAAACTTTCAAGCAAAATCTTTTTTTGTAACACGGAAATAAACCATGATAAGTACGATTTACTACCTCAAATTTAAGTTGTAGACTTTTCTTTTTCTGTGAAGATACCAAAATATGTGTCCATGACTATATCTGTAGTTTCAATATAAGCTCCATTGGTGAAGGTCAGTTAGAAAAAAAGCAATGAGACAGGATGGAAAACATTGGCTGATTTTCTTTTGTTTCAGTCTGATCAGTGTGTGTTAGTTACACGTGTTTAAAAAACACTGGTGGAGACACCCTAGATATACACTATGCAATTGCTATAACTTGTAACTAGGAGGTAATGTGCCTTCCCTCGACGAAGGAACAAGCCACATTTATTGGAAAAGTGTTTATTTGTTTAAGCTTAGCCAAATTAACACTTTTCCAATAAATTTGGTTTGTTCTTCCGATGAAGTAAGGCGCATTACCTCCTAGTTATACGCAATTTCATAGTATACAGTATATCCAACCCAAATAACTATGTAATTATGTAAGATAAGGAGCCAATCTGGTGCAGCTTGCTTAAATAAGTGGAGATATGATATCTTATACAAGTGAGTGCAACTCTCATATAATTTCAATATTTTTTATCTTTTCATGGGACAATACTGAAGATATGACACTTTGATACAATGTAAAGTAGTCAGTGTACAGCTTGTATAACAGTATAAATTTGGTTTCTCGTCTATATAACTCAAAATATAGCCCATAATGTCTAAACTGCTGGCAACAAAAGAGTACAGCCCTGGCAACAAAAGTGAAGGATGTCAAAATTCTTCCCAATTAGACATTTTCCCTCCCTGAGGTCATGTTATTTGTTACTGTTACAAGCTCTCAGGTGTGACTGGGAAGCTGGTGTGTTAAATTTAGTGTTATCGCTCTCATACTGGTCAATGGAAATTCAATATGGCATTTCATGGCAGAGAACTCTCTGAGGATCTTATAAGAAAAAAATTGTTGCTCTACATAAAAATTGCCTAGGCTAGCTATAACAAGATTACCAACAGCCTGACACTGAGCTACAGCACAGTGGTAAAGACTTCACCGGTTTAACAGGAAAGGTTCGACTCAGATGGTCGTCCAAAGAGGTTGAGATCTTGTGCTCCATGTTGTATCCAAAGGTTGTCTTTTAAAAAGACATATGAGTGCTACCAGCATTGCTGCAGCTTTTTGGGTGGAGATTTAGCCTGTCAGTGCTCAGACCATACACCGCACACTGCATCACATTGGTCTGCATCGCTGTCATCCCAGAAGGAAGCCTCTTCTAAAGATGAAGCACTAGAAAACCCGCTAACAGTCTACTGAAGACAAGCAGACTAAGGACATGGATACCTGGACCCATGTCCTGTGGTCTGATGAGATGAAAATAAATGTATTGAATTCAGATGGTGTCAAGCGTGTGGCGCTAATCAGGTAAGGAGTACAGAGACAAGTGTACACGAGTAATGGGAAAACAGTGAGCTCAGCACTCAACCAGGGGTATTTATAACAGGCAATTTCATCAAGGCAAAACAAGTTGTAGTCTCACCTGTCTCTGGCAGTCTGCAGCTCTAGTGCAAAGGAGCGAAGCAGCTATCCAAGGATTGAACTTTATCCCACTCAGTAGCTGATACCCCCTTTTTCCCGTGAGAACTCTTTTCCTTTTCTCAAACGGATTATCAGGGAGCTCTGTGTAGCTGATATTGTGGTGAAACCCTTTCCACAGTGTGATGTCAGCACCAGGGCACTGACACCACACTGTAGGAGCCTTGATGCATTGTGGGAAAAAAGCAGCTATTTCCAACTGTCAAAAATGTATTATCTCTTTCCACAGACATCACCTGCTAGCGGTAAATATGTTGCCCTGTGAGAAATGTCAGAATGTAAATCAGGGAGAGCAAAGATTTTACAATGGGCTAACACTGACTAAATCATGTATAAATAATTATTGTAATGAAACGTAGGAGAACAGCACAACCCCAATCGTGTTCAACAGATGTGCCTCGGCAAGCTCGATCACCACTCGAGTTCTGTATCAAGGATGAAGCCGGCACCATCAAAATGCTCTTTTACTTATTTATTAAAAGGCTGTCATAGTACAGAAGTACAATAGCAACGTTTCGGAGCGATGACCTAGCTCCTTTATCAAGCCATGACAGCCTCAATATGACAAAATCACAAGCAGGTTTATATAGCACATCACATTTGAATTTAACCAATCACAGGCTAGTAGCTCTAAAAAGCCAATCCCTGCCAGGCACATATGTGCCGGACCTGATGGGGAACTATTACATATATGTAGGAGCCAATAAGAGCGAGAAGCCAACCTTTGAAAATGTGTCCGCCTCCATGGCCGCACCAAGTTCCGAGGACAGCCCCTCAAACCGACAACCACGTAGCAGGAACCTCTCATAGGTCCGGCGGACCTGATGGGGAACTGTGGAGCGGGCAGCAGTGTAACGTCATAAGACATTACCACTGAGACGAATGGACGCGGGTGGAAAGCATCCACCCGCCTCCTGGAGGCAGGGCGCAAGCATCACCGCCTCAAGCCGGCTGATCTCCATTACTTTTGTTCTCATTTGTTCCTGAATTTCTTTGGATCTTGGCATGATGTCTAGCTTTTGAGGTGCTTTTGGCCTACTTCTCTGTGTCAGCTCCTATTTAAGTGATTTCTTGATTGAAACAGGTGTGGCAGTAATCCGGCCTGGGGGTGACTACAGAAATTGAACTCGGGTGTGATAAACCACAATTAAGTTATTTTTTAACAAGGGGGGCAATCACTTTTTCACACAGGGCCATGTAGATTAGGAGTTTTTTTTCTCACTAAATAATAAAAACCATCATTTAAAACTGCATTTTGTGTTCAATTATGTTATCTTTGACTAATAGTTAACGGTTTTTGATGAGCAGAACACATTTAAGTGTGACAAACATGCAAAAGAATAAGAAATCAGAAAGGGGGCAAATAGTTTTTCACATCACTGTAGGAACCCCACAAGTGACCCCATTTTAGAAAGAAGACACCCCAAGGTATTCCGTTAGGTGTATGGTGAGTTCATAGAAGATTTTATTTTTTGTCACAAGTTAGTGAAAAATGACACTTTGTGAAAATTTTTTTTTTTAAAAAAATCAATTTTTCGCTAACTTGTGATGAAAAAAAAAATCTTCTATGAACTCACCATACACCTAACAGAATACCTTGGGGTGTCGTCTTTCTAAAATGGGGTCACTTGTGGGGTTCCTATACCGCCCTGGCATTTAAGGGGCCCTTAACCGTGAGGAGTAATCTGGAAATCAAATGCCTCAAAATGACCTGTGAAATCCTAAAGGTACTCATAGGACTTTGGGCGCCTTAGCGCACCTAGGCTGCAAAAAGTGTCACACATGTGGTATCGTCGTACTCAGGAGAAGTAGTATAATGTGTTTTGAGGTGTATTTTTACACATACCCATGCTGGGTGGGAGAAATATCTCTGTAAATGGACAATTGTGTGATACCACATGTGTGACACTTTTTTGCAGCCTAGGTGCGCTAAGGGGCCCAACGTCCTATGAGTACCTTTAGGATTTTACAGGTCATTGGTTTTTATTATTTAGTGAGAAAAAAAACTCCAAATCTACATGGCTCTGTGTGAAAAAGAAATTGTCCCCTGAACCTAATAACTGGTTGGGCCACCCTTAGCAGCAATAACTGCAATCAAGCGTTTGCGATAACTTGCAACGAGTCTTTTACAGCGCTCTGGAGGAATTTTGGCCCACTCATCTTTGCAGAATTGTTGTAATTCAGCTTTATTTGAGGGTTTTCTAGCATGAACTGCCTTTTTAAGGTCATGCCACAACCTCTCAATAGGATTCAGGTCAGGACTTTGACTAGGCCACTCCAAAGTCTTCATTTTGTTTTTCTTCAGCCATTCAGAGGTGCATTTGCTGGTGTGTTTTGGGTCATTGTCCTGCTGCAGCAACCAAGATTGCTTCAGCTTGAGTTGACGAACAGATGGCCGGACATTCTTCTTCAGGATTTTTTGGTAGACAGTAGAATTCATGGTTCCATCTATCACAGCAAGCCTTCCAGGTCCTGAAGCAGCAAAACAACCCCAGACCATCACACTACCACCACCACCATATTTTACTGTTGGTATGATGTTCTTTTGCTGAAATGCTGTGTTACTTCTACACCAGATGGAACGGGACACGCACCTTCCAAAAAGTTCAACTTTTGTCTCGTCGGTCCACAAGGTATTTTCCTAAAAGTCTTGGCAATCATTGAGATGTTTTTTAGCAAAAAAATGTTCTTTTTGCTTAAAGGTGGTTTGCGCCTTGGATATCTGCCATGCAGGCCGTTTTTTCCCAGTCTCTTTCTTATGGTGGAGTCGTGAACACTGACCTTAATTGAGGCAAGTGAGGCCTGCAGTTCTTTAGATGTTGTCCTGGGGTCTTTTGTGGCCTCTCGGATGAGTTTTCTCTGCGCTCTTGGGGTAATTTTGGTCGGCCGGCCACTCCTGGGAAGGTTCATCACTGTTCCATGTTTTTGCCATTTGTGGATAATGGCTCTCAGGGCCGGCCCGCTCATGAGCCGGGGTGAAACTTTTGCCTCAGGCGGCAAATTTCCAGGGGCGGCATCCGCCCGTCCGTGCGGGGAGCCGGCCGCCGAGCTGGAGGGGTAGCTGGCAGGACGGGGGTATTGGGCCTAGCGGCGGGGAGGGGGTCGTACCCCCCCCTCCCTCGCCTGGGTCCCCCGTCCTCCGCTCCCCTCCAGCCTTACATAGAAGCAGCCGCTATTTGTAAGAGGCACGGGCGGGGAGGACTCACCTCTTCCTCGATCCAGCGTGCGCTCCACTGACGTCACTTCCTGCAACGCTGCAGGAAGTGATGTCAGTGGAGCGCACGCTGGGAAGAGGTGAGTCCTCCCCGCCCGTGCGTCTTACAAATAGCGACTGCTTCTTCTATGTAAGGCTGGAGGGGAGCGCAGTTCGGGGGACCCAGGCGAGGGAGGGGGGGGGGTACGACCCCCTCCCCGCCGCTAGGCCCAATACCCCCGTCCTGCCAGCTACCCCTCCAGCTCGGCGGCCCCCCAGAGCGCTCCCCCCCCCCCCCCCCCACCGGGGGGGGGGGGGTGGCGGCGGAAACATTTTTTTTTTGCCTCAGGCGGCAAAAAGTCTAGGGCCGGCCCTGATGGCTCTCACTGTGGTTTGCTGGAGTCCCAAAGCTTTAGAAATGGCTTTATAACCTTTACCAGACTGATAGATCTCAATTACTTTTGTTCTCATTTGTTCCTGAATTTCTTTGGATCTTGGCATGATGTCTAGCTTTTGAGGTGCTTTTGGCCTACTTCTCTGTGTCAGATAGCTCCTATTTAAGTGATTTCTTGATTGAAACAGGTGTGGCAGTAATCCGGCCTGGGGGTGACTACAGAAATTGAACTCGGGTGTGATAAACCACAATTAAGTTATTTTTTAACAAGGGGGGCAATCACTTTTTCACACAGGGCCATGTAGATTAGGAGTTTTTTTTCTCACTAAATAATAAAAACCATCATTTAAAACTGCATTTTGTGTTCAATTATGTTATCTTTGACTAATAGTTAACGGTTTTTGATGAGCAGAACACATTTAAGTGTGACAAACATGCAAAAGATTAAGAAATCAGGAAGGGGGCAAATAGTTTTTCACATCACTGTAGGAACCCCACAAGTGACCCCATTTTAGAAAGAAGACACCCCAAGGTATTCCGTTAGGTGTATGGTGAGTTCATAGAAGATTTTATTTTTTGTCACAAGTTAGTGGAAAATGACACTTTGTGAAAAAAAAAAAATCAATTTTTCGCTAACTTGTGATGAAAAATAAAATCTTCTATGAACTCACCATACACCTAACAGAATACCTTGGGGTGTCTTCTTTCTAAAATGGGGTCACTTGTGGGGTTCCTATACTGCCCTGGCATTTTAGGGGCCCTTAACCGTGAGGAGTAGTCTAGAAACCAAATGCCTCAAAATGGCCTGTAAAATCCTAAAGGTACTCATAGGACATTGGGCCCCTTAGCGCACCTAGGCTGCAAAAAAGTGTCACACATGTGGCATCGCCATACTCAGGAGAAGGAGTATAATGTGTTTTGAGGTGTATTTTTACACATACCCATGCTGGGTGGGAGAAATATCTCTGTAAATGGACAATTGTGTGTAAAAAAAAAATCAAAAGATTCTCATTTACAGAGATATTTCTCCCACCCAGCATGGGTATGTGTAAAAATACAACCCAAAACACATTATACTACTTCTTCTGAGTACAGCGATACCACATGTGTGACACCTCTTTGCAGCCTAGGTGCACTAAGGGGCCCAAAGTCCTATGAGCAACTTTAGGCTTTACAGAGGTGCTTACAATTTAGCACCCCCAAAATGCCAGGACAGTAAACACACCCCACAAATGACCCCATTTTGGAAAGTAGACACCCCAAAGTATTCACAGAGGGGCATGGTGAGTCTGTGGCAGATTTCATTTTTTTTGTCACAAGTTAGCAGAAATGGAAACTTTTTTTTTTTTTGTCACAAAGGTTCATTTTCCGCTAACTTGTGACAAAAATAAAATCTTTTATGAACTCACCATGCCTCTTAGTGAATACTTTGGGTTGTCTTCTTTCCAAAATGGGGTCATTTGGGGGGTATTTATACTATCCTGGAATTCTACCACCTCATGAAACCTGACAGGTGGTCAGAAAAGTCAGAGATGCTTCAAAATAGGAAAATTGACTTTTTGCACCATAGTTTGTAAACGCTATAACTTTTACCTAAACCAATAAATATACACTTTTTTTTATCAAAGACATGTAGCACAATAAATTTGGACAAAAATGTATATAGAAATTTTACTTTATTTGAAAAATGTCAGCACAGAAAGTTAAAAAATCATTTTTTTGACAAAATTCATGTCTTTTTTGATGAATATAATACAAACTAAAAATCACAGCAGCAATCAAATAGCACCAAAAGAAAGCTTTATTAGTCACAGGAAAAGGAGGTAAAATTCATTTAGGTGGTAGGTTGTATGACCGAGCAGTAAACCGTTAAAGCTGCAATTGTCTGAATGGAAAAAAAGTGGCTGGTCCTTAAGGGGTTTTAAGACTGCAGTCCTTAAGTGGTTAAGCATGTCTCAGCATACAGTATTAAGCATCCGTGGGGCATCCTCAAACATAAGGTGGAGGAGTGCAAGGTCTTTAGCATCCACCAGCTTTGTCATGGACGAGAAGAAGAGGATTCTAATGGCAACCTGTGAAGTTCTAGGGAACTCCATTGCCAAGAGAGTTAAGGCAGTGCTGGAAAATAATGGTGGGAACACAAAATATTGACACTTTGGGTACAATTTTGACATTCTCCACTTAGAGGTGTGTTGAGTTATTTTGATGGGATAGGAAATGCACACTGCTATACAAGCCGTCCACTAAGTACTTTACAGTGTTGTCCCATGAAAAGATATAAAATATTTACAAAAATGTGAGACGTACTCACTTTTGTGAGATACCGTATAAAGATTAGGTGGAGACAGGGTACATAGAAACCAAGGATATTATTATTTTATTACTATATTATTATTTTTTTATTTATATAGCACCAGCGTCTTTCATAGCGATGTAAATAATACAAATACATATTGGGGGGCATAGATACATGAGAAATGTAAAACTATGTACAATCAGGACTTCCAGCAATACAAGTACAAATACATAAATAGTTGATGTGGGGTTTGAGACTTCACCAATACTGCTACACATGCTTTTGATAAATTGCAGCAGAATAAGAAATACTAGGAGGATGTCCGTGCCCTTGCGAGCTTACAATCTAAATGGTAGTGGGGTGGAGACACTAGAGAAGGAGACACAGTAGTTAGCGGATGAGGCAGTGAAAAGAGGTAACCAGGCTTGAGGACAAGAGGCTCTTCTGGGAGGAGCTAATGATTCTGGGTGGGATGTTATCTGGAGATTAATGCTGAATGTATGGAGATGCCACTTATGTAGAGCTTTGTATGATAGGGTGAGGAGTTAGGCTGGATCCTTTCAGTAATTGGTAGCCAATAGAGAAATTGGTAGAGAGGGTCTGCCTCAGAGCAGTGGAAGGAGAGGTGGATAAGAAGGACAGCAGATTTCAATAGGGACTGGAGTGGTGGCAGTCTGTTTTTTTTTTTTTGGTAGACCACAGAATAAGGTGTTACCATAGTGAAGACAGGATATGATTAGAGCATGTACAAGCATTTTGGTAGCCTCCTGTTTTGTAAATTAAACTGGCCAAATTTAATTCACTTTAGTTACTCTTTAAAGCAAATCTGAAGCGAAAATAAATTTAAGATCATGAATTTAATGCGTAGTGTGTATAATAAATAGAACATCAGTAGAAAAGAAGAGAGTCTCATATTGTTTTCCAGTACAGGAAGAGTTAAAAAAAAACTTGAGTTGTTATCTATGCAAACGTGCTTCTCTGAGCTATTCTACTAACTTGACAGAACTCAGACCTGTTTTCTGAAGAGCTTCAACAGCCAAGATACAGTGAGGGGCAGCTTGAGATAAGGTTTTACTGCAGGAAAGTTCAAAGGGACATTAGCTCTACAACAAAACCCAGTGTGGATTCTAAATTGCAACTGTGACAATATGATCCAATGATATAAATAAAGCTATATAATTAAAAATAAATTTTGGGGGTTTTTTTTGCTACTCGCGTTCTATTTATTAGCCATACTACACATACAATTCATTGTCTCATAAGTGTATTTTCGCTTCAGATTTGCTTTAGCAGCCAAATAAAGTAAAACTTTATTTGACGGCATTGCAGGCTCGACAAGGTATGTGGCGGCAGTCAACTTTCATACATACCTGTCCAGACATCTGGATTGGCTTCTTCTTCCACCGCGGTGGCAACGTACTCCCGACATGTCTTCTCGTCCCGCTCACATGATATGATGTGATCGGATACAGGAGACCATGTCAGCATTACAGCGTCACCCACTTGTGGAAGAGGGGTGATAGAAGAGTCTCTATAATGCTGACACAGTCTCCTGGATCCCGATGGCATGTCAAAACATGATCGGAACCCAGAAGACCTGACAGAAATTCAGAGCTGCTGGTGGAGGAAGAGAATAAGCCTTCTGGGACTGGTAAATATAACTGCTACTGCCATGCGCTCATTTGGCAGAACTAGGTAGCCAAACAAGATATGCCAACAGAGGCTCACAATGCATAAAGCAGCTTTCAAACAAAATATTTCATTTGAAGCTGATACTGGGTTAAGGAAATGGGATTACATGAATGCAGAGACAGCAGATAGATAGTCAGTGACTCAAGATAATAATGTGGAGAGGTTGGGGGCTGAGAAATAGATTTTGGTGTCATCAGAATAGAGGTGATATTGAAAACCAAAGGAGCTTATTAATTGTTCCAGGCCATGAGTGTTAATCGAGAAGAGAAGAGGTCCAATAATGGAGCCTTTTGGTACACCAATAGACAGCGGGCATGGAAAGGAGTTAGTATTTGAGTAGGAGACAGTGAAAGAACGTCCAGACAGGTAAAGGCTGATTTAGGAATGAGCTAAGCCCTTGAGTCCCAAGAGCTAAGCCCTTGAACCTTACTGAGGATTAGTTCTGTGGAATGCTGAGAGCAGACGACTAGAAGTTAGTCCAACAGAAAGTTAGTAGAGAGAAAGTCAGTTTGCTTTAGGGTCCAAGGAGAGATAAGGCAGAAAGAGTTAGTAGGGATGAGGTTTGAATGACTTGCCATGTAGAGAGGGGGAGGGGTAGTTCCTAGTGGGCGAGCAACCAGGCAGAGTGGAAAAAGAAGGAAGAGGTAATTGGACTGTATTTTTTCAATTTTGTTCACAAAATATGATGAAAAGTTTTTTCCAAACAAATGTAGATGCAAGGGAAAGACCATTCATGAGCTGAAGCAGTGCTTTATTGTAATACAGGAAGTCTTTTGCAGTGGAGCTGTTCTGCCTCACTGGAATGTCTTTTCAGTTGTTTAATGGATTCAGTCAGCCAGGACTGTCTGTTGATGTGGCGTGGCGAATGTTGGTGAGTGAGGCAGCTTAATCCATGCCAGCAGAGACTATTGTGGAGTAGTGGGTGGTCAGTGAAGGATGACAAGGTGCCCAGGGGTTTCAAAGAATCAGCCAGGAAGCAGAGGTCAAGGTTGCGATACTTCCTGCATTAGCGAGTGGGGTGCAATGCTGGGGCTGGGAGGAGTCATGGAGGGACAGATAGTAAAAGTTGTGATCTTAACCACTTTGTCCTCCTTGACGTATAAAAACGTCAAGGAGGACAGGCGCGCTCCCGCGCGCTCCCGCGGCCGATCGCGCGCGTGCACGCGCACTCCCGGCCGCGGAGTCGGTAGCCACGGAATCAATGTATCGGGCTGGGGAGCCCGATCATTGATTCCTCTCCCCCGCTGAAAAAGCGACAGCTTCTCTCGGAAGCTTCGCTCTTTCTGAAGCTGTGTCCCTCTAAGCGTACATTGTACGCTTAGAGTGACGTCATGTAAAAAAAATCGAGATTGCCATCTTGTGGCCAAAAAGTAAAACTACAAGCAAATACCCAAAAACATTACACAACACCAATATTTCCCCAAATAAAACACTTTTATATCCCACCCTCCCAAAAATGCCCACATAAAATGTTTAATAAAAAAAAACAAAAAAAAACATTACTATAAAAAAAAAAAAAAACATAAATATTTACCTAAGGGTCTAAACTTTTTAAATATCTATGTAAAGATGAAATATTTCTCTCTATTTTTTTTTTATAAGCTTGTAAATAGTGATGTATGCAAAACGGAAAAAATGCTCTTTTATTTCCAAATAAAATATTGTCGCGATACATTGTGATAGGGACATAATTTAAATGGTGAAATAACCGTGACAAATGGGCAATAACAATACGTGGGTTTTAATTATGGAGGCATGTATTATTTTAAAACTATAATGGCCGAAAACTGACAAATAATGAATTTTTTCATTTTTTTTCTTATTCTTCCTGTTAAAATGCATTTACAGTAAAGTGGCTCTTAGCAAAATGTACCCCCCAAAGAAAGCCTAATTGGTGGCGGAAAAAACAAGATATAGATCAGTTCATTGTGATTAGTAGTGATAAAGTTATAGGCTAATGAATGGGAGGTGAACATTGCTCGGATGCATAAGCTGAAAACGACTGAGATGTTAAGTGGTTAACCAGTTCGGCCTATCTGGACGAGCTTACTCGTCCAGATAGGCACTGCTTCTGCCGCCGCATGGTGCGCGCGATCGGGCGCGCCCCCGCGCGCGCTCCCGCCGCTAGCCCCCCGATCAGTGAATGGGAATATAATTCCCATTCACCGATCTAACTTCCCCGCAGAAAAACCAATGCTTTCTATTCAGAGAGCGTGGTATTTCTGTTCCCAGGAAACTTCTCCTCTTCTTTTTAGTTCCTGGATGCGAGATCGTTCGCATTCAGGACTTTTTTTTACTGTGATAGTAAATAGTAAACCTCACCCACATACATTTTTAATTAAACAATTCTATTATTTTACATTTAAAATTAGCAGTTTCCCTCCCACACCAAAAATTACCCACATACATTTTTTATTAAAAAAAAACAAAAAAAACAACATAAATAGTTACCCAAGGGTCTGAACTTTTTAAATATGCATGTCAAGAGAGTATGATATTATATTATTTAAAAATATAAGCTTATAAATAGTGATG
Source organism: Hyperolius riggenbachi (assembly GCF_040937935.1). Taxonomy (NCBI): domain Eukaryota; kingdom Metazoa; phylum Chordata; class Amphibia; order Anura; family Hyperoliidae; genus Hyperolius; species Hyperolius riggenbachi. The sequence continues at coordinate 153,512,961 of NC_090653.1, read as the reverse complement.
GACACAAATTGAAAAAATGCACCTTTATTTCTAAATAAAATATCGGCACCATAAATTGTGATAGGGACGTCATTTAAATGGTGTAATAACTGGAACAGATGGGCAAATAAAATACATGAGTTTTAATTACAGTAGCGTATATTGACTTCAAACTATAATAGCCAAAAAACGAGAAATAATGATTTTCTTTCTTAAGCTTCCTGTTAAAATAGATTTAGAAAAAAATAATTCTTAGCAAAATGTACTACCCAAAGAAATCCTAATTAGTGGCGGAAAAAACAAGATATAGATCAATTAATTGTGATAAGTAGAAATAAAGTTATTGGCGAATGAATGGGAGGTGAACGTTGCTCGGATGCATGAGGTTTTCGACACTGCGGTGCTGAACCGGTTAAGGGGAAATGGAGACCTATTAAAGTTTGAAACTAACCAGAGCCAAGTAAAGGTTAGGTCCAACATTACCTGATTTTCAGTTTTATTACTTAGCATCGCAGTTAGAGCAATGTTCCTATTGGTTTGTTACAAACTCTCTGTTTGCTCCTGAGCTTTTGGGTTATTCTTCTAATGACAGGTCTCAAAACCTTCAATTTGCTCTTTTAAAGAACTACCTCACCCAATTAATCTCCTCTAACTCAATCCTCATCCAAGCCAAAAGGATTTGGCAGATGGCCAAGAAGTTACTTCCCCTCTCTTGAAATCATTTTGCACCCTTATGACAAAACTCATCACTACCCGAGCTTAGTAAACTGGAAAACACTTCCATTTGGGAACATAAGGGGATCTTGTACCTAGGCCAAATCCTTAATAACACTTAATTTATTCCCTTCACCACCCTTCAAACCCAATACTCTATACCCTACTCTCACTCATATATGTACCTGCAACTGCAACATGATCTCTGTGCTCAATTCCCGCAAGGTTTTCCACATACAGGTACCTCCCCAACTTTAGAACTCCTTAAAGATGGACCAATTAAGCATCACATAGGCACCTTTTACTTTTTATTTCTTGAGCAAATATCTGGCTCAATCACTGCCGCTACAATGTCAAAGTGGACACTCCCTAATGTCCCTATTGATGATGAAGACTGGAAAGGCTGTTTATCTTCTACGCGCCAAGTGTCTCCATGTGTCAGAGAATGCTTGACGCAACTTTATATCATCTATCAAGCATATTTAACCCCTGCCCGCATCATCAAATATACCCCTTCAACTCCCAATTATTGTCCTAAATGTAGAAATGTGAACCCCTCTTTCCTGCATTTACTATGGCAGTTCCCCCATTAGAAAATTTCTGGAGGCAGGTTATTGCTTTTCTGAACATTGTCATGGGATCCCATGTCTCCCTAGACATAAAAACCTGTATCCTTAATATTAATATCTTAGACTAGGATACCCCTAAATTTGCATTTCGGTGGTTATCCCAGACTTGTCCTACAATTGATGATTGGAAGGCTAAGGTCAATCGCTCACTACCATATAAAAAACTGGTTTATCAGCATAGGAAATGTCTTTGTAAATACCTCAAAGTATGGGAACACTGGTTATCTAAACTATATTTATCAAGGTATGATTATACATTTTCACTGGTTCCCTTGATTATAAGTCTTGATTTCTCTGCTCTTAAATATATGCTGCTCACTGAACATTGTCTATTTCCATTTTATTATGATATCTTTTGAATTTCTACCTTTGGCATTGTAATTTGTAGCCTGCGTGCTGACATTTTATACTCTGCATTTCCTGTAATGTACTGTTCCTTCAATAAACCTTTGGTTGATGAAAAAAAAAGACTAGGTCCAGGATGTGGCCATCTTTGTGAGTTGAAGTAGAGGATGCCCGGGAGAGGTGAAAGGAGGAGGTGAGTGAGAGAAGTTTAGTGGCGGTAGGGCAGTTAGTGTCTATGGTGACATTGAAGTCTCCGATAGTGATAGGAGGTATGCCAGTAGAGAGGAACTGAAGAAGCCATGCAGAGAAGTGGTTGGTCGATAAAGCTGGAGGATGGTCCAGGCGGACGATAGATTACAGCGATCTGGAGATGGTGAGGAGAGTAGACACAGACAGCATGAATCTCAAATTAAAAAAAAAAGCAGGAAAGGTAGAGGTGTAAGTGGTGTATAGGAGCAATGCTCGATGAGTGGAGAATACCCACCCCACCCCATGTTTGCCACCAGATCAGGGAATGTGGCTAAGTTTAAGTTCACTGTATGATAGGGCAGCTAGAGACACCATATCATTTGGAGTTAGCCATGCCTCAGTGAGCCCCAGGAAGGTGAAGAAGTGAGTGATGAATAATAAATCATGGATGAGGGCCAGTTTGAAGCATGGATTCCATACAAGTCTGAATGGCTCCTAAGGATAACATGGAATCCACTAACTTGTCCCTTTTTTATCTGTTTTGGAAAACTGAACTTTTTTTTGTCAAGTGTGCACCTACACTTAGTGATGTGAATTCTGTGAAGTTCTCTGTAAAGCACTACAGAAAATGTCTCAATGCTTTGTACATTTATAAATAAGCAATCAGATCACTCGGACATTGCTTGCAGGAATAGACACCAAAGTCTGCAATAAGCATGGGGCAAGTTCCCCAGGATGTTCAGACACTGGGCCTGATTCACAAAGCGGTGCAAACACTTTGCACGCCTGTGAAAAGCCCTTTACCACGCCTAAACTTAGTTTAGGCGTGATCTGAAGTAACTCGCACGAAGCTCCCGTGCGCAAAGTTTTGCGCACGCAATCGCGCAGGCGCACACGCAGCGCACGCAGCGCCCATTAAGCCCTATGGGGGAGCTTCGCGCAAATTACAGCACAAAGCGGTGATAACTTTGCTAGTGCAAAGGTTATCACGCGTAAAGTCTTTTAGGCGTGATAACTGAGTTATCACCGCTTTGTGAATCAGGCCCACTGCATCTAAATGTTTGCCATGAATTTGGCAAGTTCTCCTTCAGAGACTGCATCTAAAGGCCCGTAACCACCACGCAATTTTCCTGTCGACCAGTAATTGGCTATAGGAGCATGGTTATAGGAGTGTGATCATGTAAGTGACGCTTAGCAATGCACGGCGATAACATAGATCCTCGATGACTCCACAGAAAGTTCCGGGATCGCTTACCACCCGTTCGCACTGTCGTGTAAAGTCGCGCATAGCCGCCGGCTGGAAGATGGATCGCGGGACGCTCGTCGTCAGGGAGACTTCTCTGGATCCATTTTCCTCTGTCGGGTGGTAAGTATGTAGCTCAAGTGTTTGCAGTGTTAAAGGCAAAGGGTTGTCATGCCAAATATTTATTTCAATTTTTGTGTGATTTTAAATGTGTGCAATTAACACATGAAAGAAAGAAATACAAACATATCTATCCTAAACCTCTGGGAAATGTATCTTTCCTGCACTCTGGCCTAGGATTATATGCTGAGTTTTGCAGCACTCTACACAGTCTGCATGTTTTACTACTGAGTCACAGACTTGGGAGTCCTTATTGTTCTCTGTCTCCCTCTAGCACAGCTTCTCAGAAGAATAAGGATTAAATCACTGAAGCTTGAACTCTTTCTCAAACTGAAGCAAACACTTTTATTTAACTATTTCTGTACAGAATATCAGATCTCTCATGCTATTGAATTATGATTAGAATCCTTTGCTATGTTTTTTTTTTAAATATACTCAGTTACTTTTTGCTTTTGTAATAGGAGAGGCTGATATGTGTAACGGCATATATTTCATGTAGCTTATTCATATATTTATGTTTAAAAAGTATAATGAAGTACAAGAAATCATGCACATGCATGCACATGGACTAATGCCATTGTTTTCACTCCCATTGTTTATTAAGCTTAAATAATTAAGGGAAAGCAGATAAAGAGAATAGGGATAATTGCTTACATTTTGCTTAGATTGTTTAGCTGCACATGTATAGTAAAACGACTTCTTAATATGTCTTCTTCTACAAAGAAACATCAAGCGCGTATAGAAGGGCATCTAATGAGTAACTCATCTGAGGAGATACAGTTAAAATCACAATTTTCCCATGTCCCCTCCCCATGGAATGTCAAAGCTTGCATTCTGATTGGTTGGTGACTGCAGGAATCAGTTTTCACTGAAGCTGGGAGAGGAAAGTTCCCTTCTGCTTTTGAACGAGACCCTCAGTTTGGGGACAGTCTGATTTTGCCCAGGGAAGTCTCAGGAGTTTGACCTACTTTTAAACAATGTTATTAGCTTGGAGAAGCCGTGGAACATAACAGTAGCACTTGATCTTTCCAATTGGATAATTGCAGCTGTCCTGGCAGACTATGTCCCAGTATTCACACAACTATCTGCTGGTTCCTATCCCTGAATATCCTCTCTTGGAGTGCGACCCTAACAAAAACATCAAGATCGTAGTTCTGGGGGGCAGTGGTGTTGGCAAAACAGGTAAAAGAGTGCATTATTATATTCTGATCTAAGCAGCTTTTCTTTAGGTCAATTTACTTAGTATATTTAAAAAAGTTTAATCTTTACTGCTATTAGAGATGGAAGCTGTGTTAGTGCATCCATAATATAAAAAAATGAAAAGCTTGATTACTGTAACCGCTACTCATATCAATGATTACATCCTACAGATGCTGAAAAATGTGTTGACATTATACAGTATAGATCACATGATTTCTTACAAATCTTTATTGTGTTCTGGTGTGCTTTATCCTGTATTAAATGAGACTTGTGGTATATGCTGAATGAGTTACATAGCATGGTTATCTGTAATGTTAACTGTGTACAAGGAACGACTCACTTTCACCTGTCAATCTGCTATATTACTGCTTGGAACACTGTTGAGACTAGTGTGTAGAGATGAATTGCAGAGTAGGAGCTTGAGCACTGTAATCAAAGCCATTGTTAACACTATAAAAGCACCACATCACAGTGTATTAGAGTTCATATTACTCTTTCACAGCATTGTGATGTAAATGTCGATATTGAGTGTGCTGCTTTGTACAAGATGGATGAGGCTTATCTACAGAAAACATTTTTTTCAGCTGTTTCTATACATCTGACATATTACACAGCATCTTACTGAGTATACTGAATAACCCAAATCAATAAACTGGCCCATTAAGGTACTTACAGTTCTATAGCTCTAACAAAGCTGGAGGAAGTTAAATATGTGACCAATAATGTTTTTGAGATGTGGGAGGAGACTGGAGCACTTGGAGAAATCCCTTGCAAACAGGAAGAAACATGCAAACTGAAAGCAATGTCCCTGCTGGAAACTGAACCCAGGACTTTTGGGGTGCAAAGCAACATGGGTAGCCACTCAGCCATTACAATTTGCCTTATATTTGGGAGAAAGCATCATTGTATGTAAAATAGTAATTTATTCACCAACCTAAAAATGGTGAATGGGGTTTGGTAGAGTCTAGAAGGCACAACTGGTCATTGAATAGCTAATTTTAAAAAATTTGATGATCTGACATTTTTTTGAAGTAATAGTTCCAATATAATCCCTTGCGGGACTCATCTTCTTCTTTAACTTGCTACTTCTGGCCTCCTAAAACATGTGTTCTTAGACATAAAGGCCTTTGGGATACACAGAAATTATTTTATTGAAATTGATTTTACAATATTGACATTGATATTTGATTGCATTTGACCCGTTTGATTTTTATTACATTATTTTGTATCTAATTATTGATTATTTAAACGTAATTGACAATTTCCGTGCCTCTTCTACAGATTATCTTATTTATATAAAAGTGTTTTAGTATGAGCTGTTCTTTTTTTAATTATAATGTAAAATAAACATTTAGGAATGATTTATGAGAAGGTATACAGGGCAGTGAAAATCTGTGTACTTCAAATATTCAGTCATAATAGAGGGGAATCTAAAGAAAACGATGTGACAGGAATATAGAGGATCCCATCTTTATTCCCTTTTAAAGAAACATTCCACTTTTGTATAAAAAAGTATATACTAAAAACATAGATTCACGCTGCTCAAGTATTTTTGGTAATTTAATGTTAATTACACATTATCTTTACATTTAAAACTTGCAGATAGTAATGAAATTCCAAAATTAGCAGTTTACTCCAACTGCAATTATAGTAACAGTAGATTTGGAGTATGGGAATCGCACTCAATGACCCTCAGTGATAGAATGAGGCGTGCAGAATTTGTTCCAGGTACCTCCGGAATTCAAGCAGTGAAGAATGACATAGAAATCCGCACCACCTCGAAAGTTATTTGAGTTTTATTGTATCAAAAGACAAACATTAAAAGAACTGCCATGCAGAAAACTGCAGGATCCTAACTGCGGGCTGCATACATGTTCTAGTAAATATGGTTTTATATGTTATTTAATCTATACCAATGAGGATATCATTATTTATGTAATAATGTGGTATATGTTTATTGGACCAATGAGACCCGAGGGGAGGATTTGAAAGGTGGAGTTTGCATACTCAATTAGAAGTTCCCCATAAGGTCTGTACATTTGTATATGCTCACTGATTGGCTGTTGTTGTGTATATATGTGTGTGTGTTTTTAACATACAGCTTCAGAACTGGGCGGCTTGAAGCTGCCTGGGTATCACTTGTTTTAATATGTTGGTACAATAAAACTCACATAACTTTCCAGGTGGTGCGGATTTCTACATCATTCTTCACTATAGTTACAGTAGTCAGGAGTACAGTTTGCCCAGAAACACCCATCTTCCAGCATGAATGAGGAGCTACACAAACAAGGAGTCCTTGATATTGTGTTTGGCCATCTGGATTATGAAGTGATTGGAAGCAGGTTGTGACAAACTGCTCTGGCACATTCTCCTAGGCAACATTGTGGCAATGCTCTGATTTATACATTAAGAAGCTGAAGTAATGTCTGCCGTTAATCTGTACTGAGCTGAGCAAACTGATATTTTTCCTTAGAAAAGGAAGAATTTCTTTCAAAATTGCTTGTTTTGTTTGTCTGGCCACCATGCGGATCTTTTAGCTTCTGAAGTTTCTGTCACATGCCTGAAATAAGCACAAAGGAAAGAAGAAATCCGCGCACTGCACATGCATTGCACAAATACAGCATACAACTCAAATGTGACAATGTCCAGTGAAACCAATTGGATAGCAGATGCAGCTACTTATTGTGACTGTGCTGTAGTCAGGAGGAGGCAGTAGGTGCCTGTGGTGCTCGGCCTGGAATAAGCATGCAACCAAGGAAATCGGAAAGGAGTCACCAAGTCTGCATGCTTATCAGCTATTCCAACCATATTAAAGGAAGAGGCTCAACTCAAACACCAGGCAACTAGTTTTTTTTTTTAATAAAAGAAAAGAAACTGTGCTGCTGTGAGAAAGCGCGGAGGAGCCGCCGCCATGAGCCAGCGGCGGGCGGCTCCTTCCGCACTCAGCTTTCACTTGCACGGAGAGGCAGCCGCCTCCTCGCATCATGAGGCGGCTGCCTCCGTGCATGAGCCCGCAGAACGCGGCGAAACCGCCGAGTTGGGTGCAGCAGGTAGCCAGCAGGTCCCCGCTGCGGAGTCACCGCCGAGCGGGGCTGCGCTGGCTGGGACTCGTAGTCCCTCTAGTTTTAGAGTGACGCGCGCGCGCGCACTCAGGCAGGGGATATATGGCAGCAAGGGAGGAATCAGCTGACCAGGCTGGTCAGCTGATCCCGGCTCCACACCTCATTGGTCCAGCACTTAGGGAGGTGCTGGAGAGAGGATCATGTATATATACTGCTAGCTGTTCATTTGTTCCTTGTCTGGCGTTGCGTTCACATACGTGGGAGCACCCAGATCCGTTAGTCAGATCCGTTAGTGTGCCGGGACCAGCTGGAGCTGTAATCCTACACTAAGCTAGATTGTTGATAGCTTAAAGTACTAGTTTGATTGTGATTATCTGTTATGACCTTTGCCTGCCTCGACTATCCTTCTGAGCTTTTGACCTTGTACCTCGTTATCTCTGATACTCCGTTGCTGAACCCAGCCTGTACCTTGACTCCGCCTCTGCCTCCTGATTTTGTACCCCGATATTTCTGATACCTGTTGCCAAACCCTGCCTGTACCTAGACTCCGCCTCTGCCTACTGTATCTGTACTTTATCTGTCCGTGTGTTTACGACCTGGCTTGTCCGACCTCGAGAACCGACCTCACGATTGGAGGCGGTTCCTCGTCCTGTTAGTGACACTTGCGCCTGAGTGTCACTTTCGGACTCACCTTCCCACTGTTAGCCTGACTCCTCCCGTCTTGGAGAGCTCAGACTTGTGGAAGGAGTCTGTGCAGTTCCCCTTGCTGCACTGAGGCTTGTCCTCTGTATTACTGTTGCACCAATCACATCACTCTACTCAGGTGACCAGAGGTTAGCTAGTATATTGGATTATCGGTGATACTGCAGATCACATATAATCTGGTATACGTCTGCATTTCCCGTGATACTGCAGATCACCGGTAATCAGACCTCTCTGTGCTTCACCGAGCGTTACAGAACGCCAGACCACAAAACAGATGGAATCACGCGCTGATCCTCTGACTGTGCTTGCCACTTCGGTGGATAACATTCATCAAGCACTGGGCCAGCACAAAGCCTTAATCGATGCCTTATCAGGCTCTGTGAAAACCCTTCAGGTGTCAGTTGATTCAGTACGTTCCCCTCCTAGTGATGACATACGCATGCCTGTGCCTGATAAGTTTTCCGGCCACAAGTCTGACTTCCGGAATTTCAGGAGTAGAGTGTTGTCGTATTTTGAATTGAGACCCCGATCCTCGGGGACTGAGACCCAACGGGTCATCTTTATTAAAACCTTGTTGACTGGGGACTCCCAGTCCTGGGCATATAACCTGCCTCCTACCGATACCGCTCTGACCTCGGTAGACGAGTTCTTTAAGGCCATGGCCATAATCTACGACGACCCTGACCTTGCTGCGACCTCAGAGCGGAAGCTCAAACTTTTGCGGCAAGGCAGAGGTTCGGTCGAGGATTATGCGGCGGAGTTCCGTAGGTGGTCAATCACCTCTAGATTTGATAACTTCGCTCTAATGGATTATTTTCTGTCTGGGTTGACGGAGGAGGTCTCTGACTTAATGTTGACTGTACCAGAGCCCAAGACAGTTAATGAGGCCGTATCATCGGCCATTCGTGTAGATCGCAGGCTACGCCATCAGAGACAGGCTAGGGGAAGTCACCGTGTCAGGGTGACTTCGTACACAGCACCGGTTGCTGCAGCCTCTGAAACAGCACCTCCGCCTGTCTCACCCTTTCTGGCCTTGCCTCCACCAGAGCCGATGCAAATTGGTCGATCAAAACTGACCCAGGTGGAGCGAAGGCGGAGGATGATGGAACAACTGTGCCTATACTGTGCAGAGGCAGGGCATAGGGTGCGAAACTGCCCCAATAGGGCGGGAAACGGGTCTGCCTAGGAGTAGTGGGGGGTGACACCCTAGGCACACAAACTTCACCCCTTAAAGAGAAAAAATTACTTCTCCCGTGTACGGTCACATGGGATGATAAATCTGTTGCCACTGAAGCCTTCATTGATTCCGGCTCAGCGGCTAACTTTATGAATTTTGAGTTTGCTCAGGAGTTGGGTTTACCACTCACTCCCGTGAGACCCCCCATCCAGGTTACGGCAGTTGACGACTCCCCTTTGCAGCGGAATTGTCCCCTGTCACAGACTCCGTTTGTGAGACTCACCATAGGGGTTTTACACGGGGAACAGTTACAGTTTTATGTTTTGCATATGTCCACCTCCACTATTATCCTAGGCATGCCTTGGTTGCAGGTACATTCCCCACAAATAGACTGGGCCACAGGACAGTTGACGGCATGGTCACCTCACTGTTTCCAGCAGTGTTTGGGGAAACTAACGTTGGGTCTAACCAAGGTACAGGTGGAAGGTGTACCAGAGCAATACGCAGATTATGCCGATGTGTTTTGTCCCAAGGCCGCGGATAAGTTGCCCCCGCATCGTCCATTCGACTGTCCCATTGACCTTCGTTCCGGTTGTGTGCCTCCTCGAGGCCATTTATATAACTTGTCTGGCCCCGAGAAACTTGCCATGCAGGAATACATTCGTGAGAACTTGGCAAAGGGCTTCATTAGGCCGTCCCGGTCGCCCGCTGGGGCAGGCTTCTTTTTTGTCAAAAAGAAAGATGGGGGGTTACGGCCTTGCATCGATTATCGAGGTCTCAATAAAATCACTGTGAAGAATCGCTACCCGTTACCACTTATTGACGATTTGTTCACACAGGTCACTGAGGCTAGCATATTTTCAAAACTGGATTTACGGGGGGCATACAACCTGGTGCGTATAAGGAAGGGCGATGAATGGAAGACGGCCTTCAATACCCCTGATGGGCATTACGAGTATAGGGTGATGCCCTTCGGGTTGTGTAATGCCCCGGCCGTCTTCCAGGAACTCATCAATGAGGTTTTTCGGGAGGTATTGGGAAAGTTCGTTTTAGTCTATCTTGACGACATTCTCATTTTTTCTAACAACCTCTCGGAACACAGAACCCATGTCAGGATGGTGTTAGACAAACTGAGGCAAAATCTCTTATACGCCAAACTCGAAAAATGTATTTTCGAGGTCACATCGGTTGCGTTTTTGGGGTATATAATCTCCACCTCAGGTTTGTCTATGGACCCTGCCAAGGTTTCCGCGGTCCTGAAGTGGCCGCAGCCGGTGGGGTTAAAACCATTGCAACGGTTCTTGGGGTTTGCGAACTATTATAGAAGGTTTATAAAGGGGTACTCCACAGTGGTCGCCCCTCTCACTAGCCTTACTAAAAAAGGGGCAGACACCACTCATTGGCCTCCCGAGGCAGTACAGGCTTTTTCTAAGTTAAAGGGGTTGTTCTGTTCAGCTCCCATACTCAGACACGTTGACACCTCTGTTCCATTTATTGTTGAGGTGGACGCCTCAGAGATCGGGGTGGGGGCTGTGCTGTCCCAGCGTTCTGGTCTCCAGGGTAGACTACACCCGTGTGCCTATTTTTCCCGAAGGTTCTCTCCGGCAGAGAGAAACTATGACATAGGCAACAGGGAACTCCTAGCCATCAAGTTGGCCTTCGAAGAGTGGCGTCATTGGCTAGAGGGAGCTGAGCACACTATCACAGTTTATACCGACCACAAAAACCTAGAATACATCGAGGGGGCTAAAAGATTGAGCCCAAGGCAGGCTCGATGGTCACTATTCTTCTCGAGATTTACATTTTTGATCACGTATACGCCAGGGAGTAAGAATACCAAGGCAGACGCTCTTTCTAGGTGTTTTGAGCCAGAGACAGCACAGCCCCCTGTTCCTGAGACCATTGTCCCACGAAAGGTGGTGTTAGCCGCCACCGAGACTTGGGAGGACTGGGAAGAGACTTTGAGTCCTTTTCAGCAGGATATCCCAGAGGGGAAACCAGACGGGGTATTATTTGTTCCGTTACCATTCCGTCTCCAGATCTTGGAGATGGTTCACTCCCATAAGAATGCGGGACATCCGGGAGCATCTAGGACGCAGGATCTCGTGGCCAGATGTGCATGGTGGCCCTCGTTAGCCGCTGACTGTAAAGAATTTGTCAGGGAATGTGCGGTGTGCGCAAAAAGCAAGCCCTCCCGGCTGGCATCTGTAGGTACCTTGCAGCCTTTACCCACCCCGAGCGAACCATGGACCCATTTGTCCATGGATTTCGTGGGAGAGCTTCCCAGATCTGAAGGCATGTCAGTTATTTGGGTGGTGGTCGACCGTTTTAGTAAGATGGCCCACTTCGTGCCTTTGAAAGGACTCCCCTCGGCCCAGGAACTGGCCGATTTATTTGTCATCCATGTCTTCAGGCTGCAAGGCATTCCAGAGGACATAGTATCTGATCGGGGAGTTCAGTTTATTTCAAAATTTTGGAGGGCATTTTGTCACCTGATGGGCATGAAATTGTCATTTTCCTCAGGATATCACCCACAGACAAATGGCCAGACGGAGAGGGTCAACCAGTCGTTAGAACAATTTTTGAGATGCTACGTTGCTGAGGCACAGAGTGATTGGGTGAAATATTTACCTTATGCAGAATTTGCCCACAATAACTTAAAGAGTTCGTCCTCAGGTTTCTGCCCGTTTCAGATTGTGACCGGTAAACTGCCTAAATTCTCCCCACTGCCAGTTGCGGCCACTCCGTTCCCAGCCTTGGAGATATGGCTAAGATCATTTAAGGACATGTGGTGGATCATCAAGAATAACCTTGTAAAGGCATTCCAGAGTCAGAAAAGTCAGGCTGACAAGAGACGCTCATTAGAATGGAAATTCCAACCAGGAGATTTGGTTTGGGTGTCAACCCGTCACCTGACCCTGAAACAACCCTCTGACAAACTTGGTCCCAGGTTCGTGGGTCCATTCCCGGTTACTAGGAAGATCAACAATGTCACATATGCCATTGATCTTCCCACCAGCATGCGTGGAGTGAGGTCTTTCCACGTGTCGCTTCTCAAACCCGCAGTCCAGGTGGGTCCCACTCCTCCTCCTCCTGTCTTAGTCGATGCCCAGCCCGAGTATGAGGTGGAAAAGATCATAGATTCACGCACGGTGCAGAACTCGGTGCAATATCTCGTACATTGGAAGGGGTACGGCATTGAGGAGAGGCAATGGGTGCCTGGGAACCGCATGCATGCGGACGAGTTGGTGAGAGAGTTTCATGCTGCACATCCAGGGAAACCTGGAAGGAGCTGTCCGGAGTCCACTCCTCGGGGGGGGGGGGTACTGTGAGAAAGCGCGGAGGAGCCGCCGCCATGAGCCAGCGGCAGGCGGCTCCTTCCGCACTCAGCTTTCACTTGCACGGAGAGGCAGCCGCCTCCTCGCATCATGAGGCGGCTGCCTCCGTGCATGAGCCCGCAGAACGCGGCGAAACCGCCGAGTTGGGTGCAGCAGGTAGCCAGCAGGTCCCCGCTGCGGAGTCACCGCCGAGCGGGGCTGCGCTGGCTGGGACTCGTAGTCCCTCTAGTTTTAGAGTGACGCGCGCGCACTCAGGCAGGGGATATATGGCAGCAAGGGAGGAATCAGCTGACCAGGCTGGTCAGCTGATCCCGGCTCCACACCTCATTGGTCCAGCACTTAGGGAGGTGCTGGAGAGAGGATCATGTATATATACTGCTAGCTGTTCATTTGTTCCTTGTCTGGCGTTGCGTTCACATACGTGGGAGCACCCAGATCCGTTAGTCAGATCCGTTAGTGTGCCGGGACCAGCTGGAGCTGTAATCCTACACTAAGCTAGATTGTTGATAGCTTAAAGTACTAGTTTGATTGTGATTATCTGTTATGACCTTTGCCTGCCTCGACTATCCTTCTGAGCTTTTGACCTTGTACCTCGTTATCTCTGATACTCCGTTGCTGAACCCAGCCTGTACCTTGACTCCGCCTCTGCCTCCTGATTTTGTACCCCGATATTTCTGATACCTGTTGCCAAACCCTGCCTGTACCTAGACTCCGCCTCTGCCTACTGTATCTGTACTTTATCTGTCCGTGTGTTTACGACCTGGCTTGTCCGACCTCGAGAACCGACCTCACGATTGGAGGCGGTTCCTCGTCCTGTTAGTGACACTTGCGCCTGAGTGTCACTTTCGGACTCACCTTCCCACTGTTAGCCTGACTCCTCCCGTCTTGGAGAGCTCAGACTTGTGGAAGGAGTCTGTGCAGTTCCCCTTGCTGCACTGAGGCTTGTCCTCTGTATTACTGTTGCACCAATCACATCACTCTACTCAGGTGACCAGAGGTTAGCTAGTATATTGGATTATCGGTGATACTGCAGATCACATATAATCTGGTATACGTCTGCATTTCCCGTGATACTGCAGATCACCAGTAATCAGACCTCTCTGTGCTTCACCGAGCGTTACAGCTGCCCTTGTTTTTTATCACTCTAGGCTTTCTTAATAAGTAAAAATATAATATTTACATTGGACTGGGTTCTGTACCAAGCACAGGTTCCCTTTACTGCACTTCAGTTTTCTGTTTTATGAAATCAACCATTAATATACACTTATCAGCCAAAGTAGTAAAACCAACCATATAATACTCAGGTCACACCTGCGATACCAAAACAGCTTTGACCCATTGAGGCATGGACTCAGCCAGACCTCTGAAGGCATCTTGTGGTGTCTAGTGCAAAGAAAGACCTTTGCAGCAGATCCTTTAAGTTCTCTGCCATTAGGGAATATGGTCCCACAGGAGTGTACATGATCTGCAACAATATTTAGGTATGTGATACATGTCAAAGTAACGTGCACAAGATCTAAGACAGAGGTGATCTTTCAGAGCAGACCACATTTCATTGCTCACTGGTCCCGTTTTAATGCCCACATGCCTATTGTGTGCTCTTTGACAGTGGACACGGGTTAACTTGGACAATTTTACTGGCTTGTTTTTTCACTAGGACCATATGTGCTAACTTTTGCTTCCTATGCACATCAATGAACACTAGGAGCCTTTGACTCTTGCTCGTTCACTGGTCATCCTTCTTTGGACAGCTTTTGATAGATATGAGCTGGAACACCCACAAGGTCTATTGTATTGGAGATATTCTGACCCACTTGTCTAGCCATCAGAATTTGGATGTGGTGTTTTTATGTCGAAGTCTTTGTATACTTAAAGATGGAGTTATACTTTTTCCCCCTCTAGACCATCATTCTTGTGGCTCCTCTTCCATGTGCAACAGCCCCCTCTTCCATGTGTAAAGTCTATATATAACAGCCCCTTTCTTTCATGTTCAGATCCCTTGGGCAGCAAATTCCCTCTTCCATGTGTTGCTCTACATTTGCTGCCTCCTTTTTCCATTTGCAGCCCTCGCTTGCATGTTCAGCTGCCCAGGGCCCGGGCCTTTGTCGCCATTCCAGAAATCAGTCTCTGTGTATACTAACACACCTAAAATATAGTAAAAGTCCATGCTGTATCTGTCACAAAGGCATTCCTTATATGGGTATTAAATATGACTTGTGTCACTCACATGACACAATAAAGACATTGCATATGGTTTCAGTTACAAACATATGCTATTTGTCTTTAAACATAAGAACATCATGCTGAATCCACAAAGACTACTTTTTTAGTTTCATTGTAAACTACTATATTTAAATATTAATTGTAAATATAAATCTGCAGTTTTCTTCAATGTTTATCCTTTGATGTCATTGTTTATCCTTTGATGCCATCACTATATCGTTTAGAGTTTTCTGAATTATTTCTCTAAAATGAAAAACTAACAGCATTTCCTCCCATAATTCAGGGCCGGGCATGCTCGGCTGTCTGGCTAATTCTCCGGCCTAATGCAACCATGCAGAGTGGCTCACAGAGCACTAAATTTACTAGTTTCGGGCACTGGATCGGCACTCCTCTTCCTCTTATCTCCCTCCACCTGGTGCTCTGTAATCCCGACATCCTCTTCTGGGTCCCAATAATATGATGTTACATTTGATCGGGACCCAGCAGATGGTGTCAGCATTACAGTGCCACTCGCTGATGGAAAAGGGCTGGTGGAAGAGTTGGTGAAGGAAGAGGAGAGCCAATTCAGCATCCGGGAAACTGGTAAATATGAAAGGGCTCCCTGTGCCACTCTGCATAGCCTTCTATGCTGGGGGAGGCACACTGGGGAGGGGGTCAGAAAAAATGTGGCCTTGCAGCGCACATTTAGTTTTCATAATGTGGCTGTTAAATGGTTAAAGAACATGCGTGACTTTTTTTATACTGCTCCTTGTTATAAATCACCTTTTTGCCTCGACACCAGCAACTTCTTAGAGTTGCACCTCACAGACTGAGATAACTTGACTCTCAACACAGCAAGCATTATTGGAGATAGACCATTATCAGATGTCTTCAAAGTACAAGTAATTTATTCAGGAAGCAGATATACAGATACAGTTCGTCATATCTTAGCAAAACAGATTCTTCTTTAGTAATTCGCGTTGCAGCTTCTTGATTACCTTCCTAGTGACGGTAATCAGGTAATCAGGTGATCTCCTGTCTATACTACGTTTCATCTAGACTAACTACGTACAGCATACATTATACCAGATCACATAAAGAAAGGAAATAATTAGGGATTCCAGTCAGCAGATAGAGAGCATGAAAGTAGGAATAAGATTGCGCTCCGTTGGCCCATCCGGCCCTTTAATACTGACTAGGAAAGAGTTAAATGTGACCTCATCTGAGCCATCCCCCAGACCCGACTATTGGCTTAGACCCCTCGTGGTGTCATAATACCCACCTACTCGATTAATATTCTATGATGCCTTTCACTTACATACAGGAATGTGATATTTTGTAAATATGGCCTATGTTGATTGTTCTCGTAGTCCATTTGTCTGGGGCAGTGTAGGCCTGTGGCCTTCCTTCTGGAACATGTTCTCAGTATCTGCTTGTATCATCTGCTTCAAGCAGACACTGAGATGCTTCTGCCTGCATCTTTGAAAACTCTATTTAAAGGTATACTCTGCGAACAAGCCTTTTACCTAAAACTCAGTCCAGGTAACTGAGGCCTACTTAAATTATAACACTCCTATGCCTTCCACACAAACACTCCTCTTGTACTCACACAGACCCCCAAAGTTCCAGTGATGATATCAGGCTGAGCTGCCATTATCTTCTGGAGGAGAGTTTCCATGTCACTGCAGTCATTTTTGGGAATGGTTGTAGCTGTTACAGCCACCAACCTCCACCTCATACTCTAAACTGCAGCAAATATTTTTTTGACCAGGCTATGTTTTTTCCAGCCTTAAAGTACCCCTGAAGCGTTTTAATTAAAAAGTTTGATACTTACCTCAGTATTGGGAAGCCTCTGGATGGTCCAAAAGGCTTTCCAGATCCTCTTACAGCCCTATAATTGATATAGGAGGTATGAAATGATGCTTCATCTTATATTTCTTCTGTATACCTATCAAAAAAACCTTTAAAATTTTACTAAACTCCTCAACAAGTGATGAAAAGCAAGTAAATATTTTTGTAGCTTTTATGTAAAGTGCCACCGTGGACTGCTACTGCCCAGCATGGCGAATACCAGCATTCTATTGCACTTGAGATAGAGTTTGTTATTAAGCAATCCCCCACATTTACACAGTAGAAAAATGCAGTGAAGCAGTAATTTAAGACACAGTAAATATGTAATCCGCTAGCCTTACAAGACTAACACTTACTGAGCTTTTTCCCTTTCTTTGTTCCAGCCTTGGTCGTGAGATTTTTGACAAAGAGGTTTATTGGAGACTATGAAGCAAACACTGGTAAGTTTGAAGAGTGGGTGGAGAAAGAAATCAATTGCCCAGCAGGCGCTCACTAAATGAACATAGTTGGCTGAGGAGTCCATAGATTCCTGTCTGCCTCTGTACTATGTAAGAAAGAAGGATTGTTGTAGCAGCAAGATCTTTCATTGGTTAACTAAATCTAACTAAATGTATTTACAGACGCAGGCTTTCAGGAAGCTATTGGTTCCCTTCTGTTGTTGTATTAACAGTTGCAACAGTTAAAAAAGAAATCAAAACCCTTATATGCTGTAACAAGGTCTGCCTAGCCGATGCTTTATATTTCCAAGGAGAGGAATGGAATCTTTGTGCAAGTTCATAGGGAAGAATGTGATAACTGATGCTGGGGTGTGCACTATGTATGGCTCTGATGCACTTTTAATGAGCTTTCTTATTTTTTATTGTTTTACTTTATTTGTACAGTACATTTGCGGCACTTTGCAAGTCAAAAATAACCTCAAAGTAAGTTGTTCTGGAGACTTCCTCATGTAAACCTTACGTGATAGTAGGTGCAAAAATTATTATTGTTATTATTTAGTTCGAATACATGACACATTTTTAATGCTTTAGATTTATTATTATTTTGTATTTATATAGCGCCAGCATCTTCTGCAGCGCTTTACAGAGTATATCTAGTCTAGTGAATCTAGTCATTACCTGTTCTTCAGAGGCGCTCACAATGTAATCCCTATCATAGTCATAAGCCCATTGTAGTCTAGGGCCAATGTAGGGGAAGGCAACTAACTTATCTATATGTATATTTATTGAATCTTTCATTTTTGTAATTAACTTGGAAATTGAAAGTCTTTATTTGTTTTTCAAAATATATCAGATAAGAGGCGTGGTAAGTGGCAACCTACCACATTGTGGGAAAGCTCCCGCTGCAAACAGAAATAGGCACATGCAGATTGGTTATGTCATATAGTGATTTACTATAGCAGGTGATTCTTTTTTATCTGTGGACATTGGACACATGCAGGAAAGCATCATTGTATTCAAAAATATTTTATAATTCATAATTTTAAATATTTAATAATATTTTTCAATTTAATAATATAGAAAAAGAAAAAAACAGGCTGATCAACCCCCCCTCCAAATCGTTAATGATTCCTTTTTCCACCTAGGTTGGGTGACAGGTGGAATAACTTGCAAAGGGGATAGAAAGATGAGTATGTATGAAGGTTCACCCTGCTGCCACTGAAATTCCAGGTGGGGTTAAATAGTATTCCCATTTGACATCATAAACCAGGTGTCAGTAACATTGTCCTTACCTGTCTGAGTGAAGAGTGATCACTTCACAGTTAGTCTGCATTCCCACAACTCACAGAGGAACCATGGCACCAGCATGTTTTTGATTTTCTGCCAAAATAGCTCAGGTGGGCCTTCATATGGATTTCCCAAAACATCCCCTTAGTCCATGGCCAACTTCTACCTCTTGGGCAACCAACCTGCATGGTTGGATAATGGATTAACTATTATCTGAAGGCAGAGCCATTTCTGGTCGTTTTGGTGATCAAGGCAAAGCAGCTGTTACAGGCCCCCAACCCCTAAAACTTAATAATAGGAAGTCTGTAGCCTATATTAATTCGCTTTAAAGAAATCAATGACTAATTGATAGGTTAGGTCCAAAAATGTTGTTTCTCAAAACAAATCTTTAAAGGATATACACATCATTATCAGGCCAGATACACCTCCCTGGCCAGATACACCTCCCTGGCTCAAACTCACTCAACCCACATAACAAATTCTTCCTAGAAATATTCAGGGCTGTGGAGTCAGAGTCATGGAGCCGGAGTCGGAGCAATTTTGGGTGTCTAGAGTCGGAGTAGTTCTGTCGTGAAGGAGTCCGCACACAGACTAATCGGAGCAATCACCACAAGTTTATTGTCCCATCACATGTATATAAATCCACAGTCTGACCTGCATAGGTCGCACGGACACACTGTCACATGGCGTACGTCCACCAATCGGAGTGCCAGTGCGTCACGCGTACGTACGTACGTACGGACGCATTGTCCCATGGCATATGCACGCACGCCATGACACGCGCACGCGTACAACCCAGCTGCATAAGGCAGTCTCCAAGGGGCGTGTGACTGTGACGTCACACGTAACCATCATGTGGGTATATGCGTAATCAACACGGGGACGGCGCAGTACGTTTCACGCGCATGCGTACACTCCGCATCCCGTTGCCATGGTGGCAGACTATAACATTAAATGCAGTCCCACACTATTACAGTAAAGAACCGCACCACAAACATAATGTCCCTCTGACGGGCATGTAGAGCCCTAGAACAGGCGGACTGTATACTACACAGGTGAAGCTAATTCAAGCCACTGCTCAAACAGCATCATATTGTACAAACATACATATTCACATTTAGGGATGTAAAGGATATGCTGAAGGGGGCATCCGACAACCCTCGAAGTGCACGTGACAACCCCTATGAAACATAAACATGAAACATGTAATCATAAAAACATTTAAAAACAACCTGTTGCAAAAAATTTTTTTGTTATATAGCACATTATCGCTCACCCAGAAAGCATGCCAGCCCATTGTTGCTGTTGAGACCATTAGGTTTCACAGTATTCAATGTAAAAATCCAAAACGCTTCCCTTTGTAGCAAAGGTTTTTTCCGATCCCCCCCTCTTCTAGGGGCCATTACCTGTTCAATAGCCATCCCCCTTAGGCTGTGCATGCTATGTCCTGCCTCAAGAAAATGCACTGCCACTGGTTTAGTGGCATCTGGTTTTCTACCCTTCTCCTCTGCCTCCAGCGCCATTTTAATGTCACTGCGATGCTTCTGAAATCGCTTCTTGAACGGCCCTGTGGTCTTACCCACATAGGCCAGGCCACACGGACACTTCAAGAGATACACAACGAAGTCAGAATCGCAGTTCAGGTATTGTTTAATGCTGTACTTCTGGCAAGTATGGGGGTGTACAAAATACCCTCCGATGTTTAATGCTGTACATACATTACACTTGAAGCACTTGAAGCACCCAGTTTTCTTGGACAGCACCACTTGGGGTTTGGCATATTTCTGCCAAGGATCGGCCTCAACCAATCTGGCTCTGAGATTGGGACATGACCTGTAGGAGTGCAGAGGTTTTTTCTTAATCAAATTTGGGAGAGATTTATCCGCCGTCAATATAGGTAAGTGAGTCTCCACAATACGCTGTATTCCCCTAGCTGCACGACTGAACGTCTGCACAAAGGGAATTCCCGTCTCTCTATTACGGTCCCGTCGATCCAATCCTCGCCATCTATCCTCTGCCCTCCTCAAGGCCATCTCAAGAACATCATCAGGGTAGCCCCTCTCCTTGAACCTGCGTGTCATCAGAGAAATCTGGGCCGCTCGATCGGACGCATCATTACAAATGCGCAGCACCCTCAGGTACTGAGACACTGGCAATGAATTCTTTAGGTGCTCAGGATGAAAACTTTCATACCTTAACAAACTATTGCGATCGGTGGGCTTCTGATACAGGGTCGTACGAAAACCCCAGTCCTCAATGATGACACGCACGTCCAGAAACGTGACACTCGTCGGGGACCATTCAGGATTGAACACAATGCCACTGGTTAGGCTGTTCAAGAACTCAATGAATGCCCGCAGGGCACTCTCGTCACCTCTCCAGACCAGGAAGATGTCGTCAATGAACCTCAGCCACTTGATGACACCCTCCCGGAACGGTGAGCTAGGAAAAATCATGGTTTCTTCAAGAAAACCCACAAAAAGATTAGCAAATGCGGGGGCTGCCGAACTTCCCATGGCAGTCCCCCTGCACTGTCTAAACCACATGTTTTCAAACCTAAAACAATTGTTTTCCAAAATCAGCTCAAGACAACTCAAAACAAACTCAGTGGGCAAACATTCCTGCTGAACATCAGGTTCTAAGCCCTTGGTTAGGAAATGTCTAATGGCAACAAGACCCTCCTGGTTAGGAATACATGTGTACAGGGAAGAAATATCCATCGTGCACAAGTATACATTCCCACCCACACTACCCAAAGCTCCCAATTTAATCAAGAAATCCTCAGTATCTTTGATATATGCTGGTAGGGACCTCACAAATGGTTGTAAAACTTGGTCTACCAAACGGGCCAAGGGCTGTGTGGCTGAATTTGTTCCGGACACAATAGGTCTATATTTCAATGGGGAAATACCCTTATGGACCTTGGGAAGGCCATATATGACCGGTGTTTGGGGGAAATCGTTAACTAAATAGCTACTCAGATTTTCATCAATCCAACCGTTGGACACACCCAAGTCCACAAGTGCCTTGATTTTTGACATAATGGAAGAAGTAGGGTCCCTCGAGATGGGCATATAACTGGTCGTATCGGACAGCATGTCCATCATGCCTCCACGATACTCACCATAGTTCAACACCACCACTGCACCCCCCTTGTCTGCCGGTTTAATAATAAGTTCCCTATTTCCGGCAAGATCAACAAGGGCCATACGTTCATCCCTAGACAGATTATAATATCTCTGATTCCCCAATTTGTTATCCAATACATCAACCTGACCCTTAATCGTTTGTGAAAAGCATTCAATGCTATTAAACATACCTGGAGGTGTCCATTCACTCCGTAATCTCAAGGGGTTCGTTGGTGCAGGGGGGGTGTCAGTGGTGGGTTTTTTATCGAAAAACTGTTTCAACTTAAGCATTGTTTCAAATTTGAAAACATCCACCTCAAAGGTAAATCTGTCAAACTTCGAAAAAGGGCAAAATGATAATCCCCTAGAAAGAAGACTAATTTCACTTGCTGACAATTCTTTTCCGGACAGATTAATTATCGGGACTTCTGTGTCTCTCGTCGCGTTTGAATCTGGTAAGCTGGAGGTCGATTTGTGACCCTTGCCCCTCCTGGGTCTTCGTTTCCTTGATCCCTGTGAAAAGGGGTCTGTTGTCCCCGGCCACCAGTTATGATTCCTCCTTCGTCACTATCAGATGTCGGATTCTCCGATGCAACTTCACTACCCCCTGGTCTCACTCTAGGACGTCTAGATTTAGGTCTGCCACGTCCTCTTCCCCGACCAAAGGGCCTCTGTGGTTGTATTGCAATCCCGCTGTTATGATCTCTAATGCCGGTCAACCAGGGATAGATCCTGCCCTCATGGTGATCCTGCGAGACCTGTTTGAATTTGTCACGCTTATGTTGTCTTAGAGTCTCAGTGTATCGAGTTATTTCCGTATCGAGATTGTCCAGCTGCACCTGCAAGTCGGGCTCTATTTCCACAATTTCCGTGAAAAATCTCAAGAGTTTCGTGATATCTTTGTCAACCTGTACCAATTGTACTTTACATTCTTCGATAATCATCAGCATGTAATTCATAGAATGTTGCGTTGACAATGCGCACCACCGCATACAAAATTCATGTTTATGCCTACCAATAGTAGGTTGGATCTGCAACCGGAATCCCTTCGGTATCTTTTTTTGTCTGTAGTACTCCGATAGGGTTTGTCCATGCAGCTCCAAATCTGTTTTCCTCCTCCTATTCCTCCGAAGCTCCCTGATTATGTCCCTCCAATTGTCTGGACCAAAGGCACTGGTCTGCGTAGTGGGGAAGAGAATGGAATCAACCTCTGCTTGGCTGTAGGTAAAAGGCTCAAACTCCTCGCCCCCAGTCGCCATCGAGGGCTTTATTGCTTCCAGATGTGCGATTCAGTGACCAATTCGCAGTCACCACATGTGTGTGCAAATAACAAAACAAAGTTGAAAACAAATAACAACAGGTCACCAGGTCAATCCTGGAGAGTTCTCACACAGCCACTCCGCTGGTTATTGATGATTAAAACATGTGATGCCCAAACGACTGGTGCTGGTCTAGCAATGCCAATGCAAAATCCAGTGAATCAAAAGACCGCACTCACGTCAGTGGGTAAGCTGGTGCCGGGCCCCAAGGCCATCAAATACTTCTGTCGTGAAGGAGTCCGCACACAGACTAATCGGAGCAATCACCACAAGTTTATTGTCCCATCACATGTATATAAATCCACAGTCTGACCTGCATAGGCCGACGATCGTTTCGGGGCCACTCAGGGTCCCCTTTATCAAGGCGGGTAGCAGAAAAGACATATACACCTTATCAGTGCCAAAACATCACAATAAATACCCCCAAACACAAATCCCCAACTCCGCCCGTGGGCGTGTACATCAATCAAAAAGACGTTTCACATTTGAATGACACAAACTATGTCCTGTCATTGGGCTTCCTCACCTGCCAGTCAGTCCGCACTGCTCACTGACTCAACAGGCCCACATCAGAGTCCACATTACAGCGCTCACCTCCATGCGTGGGGTGGGCGTGGCCCATGGTCACCCGAAGGACCAATCCACCGTTCGGGCACCATCAACCAATCAGAGTGCCAGTGCGTCATGCGTCACGCGTACGCACGGACGCACTGTCACATGGCGTACGTCCACCAATCGGAGTGCCAGTGCGTCACGCGTACGTACGCGTGACGCATTACGCACTGGCACTCTGATTGGTTGATGGTGCCCGAACGATGGATTGGTCCTTCGGGTGACCATGGGCCACGCCCACCCCACGCATGGAGGTGAGCGCTGTAATGTGGACTCTGATGTGGGCCTGTTGAGTCTGTGAGCAGGGCAGGGCGGACTGACTGGCAGGTGAGGAAGCCCAATGACAGGACATAGTTTGTGTCATTCAAATGTGAAACGTCTTTTTGATTGATGTACACGCCCACGGGCGGAGTTGGGGATTTGTGTTTGGGGGTATTTATTGTGATGTTTTGGCACTGATAAGGTGTATATGTCTTTTCTGCTACCCGCCTTGATAAAGGGGACCCTGAGTGGCCCCGAAATGATCGTCGGCCTATGCAGGTCAGACTGTGGATTTATATACATGTGATGGGACAATAAACTTGTGGTGATTGCTCCGATTAGTCTGTGTGCGGACTCCTTCACGACAGAAGCATTTGATGGCCTTGGGGCCCGGCACCAGCTTACCCACTGACGTGAGTGCGGTCTTTTGATTCACTAGAGTCGGAGTAGGGGAAAAATGCACAGACTCTGACTCCTAATGAATTTAAACTGTAATTAAAATAGAAAATATGATAAAATGTTCTATTTCTCAGATAATCGTCATAATAAATAATTTATATATACAGAAACAGCTGTGCTTAGTCCACAAAAATGAAATAAACCAATCAAAATTAGCTACTTGTGCTGCGTCAATAAAGCAGTCCCCGTATTTTTTAAGTCAGATATACATATCTGATTGTGACTGTACAGTATACCGTATTTTTCGGACTATAAGACGCTCCGTACCATAAGACGCACCCAGGTTTAGAGGACAAAAACCGGGAAAAAAAAAAAAACTAAATCGGATGCATCCATGGTGCAGGGGCGTCTTGTAGAGCTTCTCCCCTTCAAGCTGTCAATTCCCACCATTCAATCACATTTGTCCAAATTATCAGTAAACAGAAGGGCCCCTCTGAAAGCTAATTGTCAAGGCTCTGCAATAAATACATATATCTTAATACACCTTTAATGGTATGCTATTACAACCTGTGTTGTAATAGCAACCTGTTTTTTTTTAAACCAACATCTTTTATTTACACCTTAACATAAAATAAAATTGCAATTGGTGAGAATAGGAATCTACAGCATTCCACACACACACTTATAGATTATATGAATACTATACCCACTCCAAACTGCACTTTGCCTCTCACCATCCGATCCAGCTGCACGCTCCTATTCATCCATCTAGCCAGGTTGTCTCAGCCCTCTCCGTCCATCTGCCTGATCGTGCACTCACTCCCTCCATAAATCCCATCACCCGATGCAGCCCTGCGCTCCTCTTCATCTCCGGCTAGGGTAACACTGCATCAGCCCGCTCTGTACACCTGGCTGTTCATGCATGCACTCCATTAAACTACTTCACCGCCCGATCTAGCTGCTTGTAAACTATGTCCATCTCTAGCCAGGATCTCTGTGCATCGGGCCGGCTCGCTCTGTCCTCTTGACGGTTCCTGCACTTCATGCCACTTGCTTCACCGCCCGATCGAGCCACGTGCTCATTCCTCCTCCTCGGTCTCCAGCCCGGTCACAGTGCTTCACCACCCGATCTAGCTGCATGTTTGTCCATCTCTAGCCAGGATCTCTGTGCATCGGGCCGGCTCGCTCTGTCCTCGTGGCGGTTCCTGCACTTCATGCCGCTTGCTTCACCGCCCGATCGAGCCACGTGCTCATTCCTCCTCCTCGATCTCCAGCCCGGTCACAGTGCCTCAGCCCGCTCCATCCTCCTGGCGGTGTGTGCAATTCCTCGTTACTCAGTGAGTCCCGGTAGTCTGATTCTCTCACCCGTCTTTACGTCGGCAAGCGGTGGTTTCGACTATTACAGTACTTCCTTTCAAGTGTGCGCCACCAGGTGATGAAGGACGCCAGTAAACTAGGAAGTGGTGACGGGTGAGAGGATCAGACTACCAGGACTCACTGAGTAACGAAGAATTGCACACACCGCCAGGAGGATGGAGCGGGCTGAGGCACTGTGACCGGGCTGGAGATGGACAAACATGCAGCTAGATCGGGTGGTGAAGCACTGTGACCGGGCTGGAGATCGAGGAGGAGGAATGAGCACGTGGCTCGATCGGGCGGTGAAGCAAGCGGCATGAAGTGCAGGAACCGCCAAGAGGACAGAGCGAGCCGGCCCGATGCACAGAGATCCTGGCTAGAGATGGACAAATGTGCAGCTAGATCGGGCGGTGAAGCAGAGTGCATGCACGAACAGCCAGGTCTACAGAGCGGGCTGATGCAGTGTTACCCTAGCCGGAGATGAAGAGGAGCGCAGGGCTGCATCGGGAGAATCGGTTAGGTAGTAATGGCGGACCCGGGACTGTACTTGTGGCCACACATTTGGACTATAAGACGCACTGACTTTTCCTCCCTGGTTTTGGGGAAGAAAAAGTGCGTCTTATAGTCCGAAAAATACGGTATATGATGTGTACACAGGAATCTCTTATATATACTAAATAACATCTATACTGTAAGAATAAAGCCTGATGTGTAGCCGTGTCACTAATAGAGGTCAATGAGATGGAAATCATTCTGCGTTGATGCTGTTTTATGCAAATGTATGCACTCTCTTTGCTCATTAAATCAAATCATTTAATATGTTGTTAAAATTTGGTTTGGTGATTACAAATTATCACTGAGGCGCTACACCTGCTATTGCCGAAATTCGGTTTTGTCCCCACGTTTATTGCCTGATGAGGTGGGCTGGGCCTGCGAAACGCGTTGCACTGTTTTTTGGGGTACCGTATAATAAATGTATTGATTTATATGAAGACAGGATCTCGTGTCTGCTTTTGGGAGGCATGCCCACCACTTCCTCCAAGCAATTTTTAAAAATTGTATTGACTTTTATCCTGCTGGCGCCTCTGTTCTACATACAAATACGATTTAAAGGGTACCTGAGACGGATGAAAAGAAAAGCTTTATAAATACCTGAGGCTTCCTCTAGCCCCCTTCAGGCCAATCAGTCCCACGCTGTCCTCCTCTGCCACCTGGATCTTCTGCTATGAGTCCCGGTAATTCAGCCAGTCAGCGCAGTCCAGCCTCATGCCGCTCCTACAGTCAGGAGCATTCTGCACCTGCACAATAGTGCTGCGCAGGTGTAGTACGCTCCCGGCGGCTGAGTGTGTGCATGCGCATTACGCCAGACTGGCTCAAGTACCTGGACTCATAGCAGAAGATCCAGGTGTCAAAGGAGGACAGCGAGGGACTGATTAGCCTGAAGGGGGCTGGAGAAAGCCCCAGGTATGTATAAAACTTTAATTTCAACTGTCTCAGGTTAACTTTGTTACACAGTAGTACTATACTCTACATATGCACTCCCCACAGAGCTGCAGGGAATCCACTGAGAATGTTGTGCACATTGAACATAGAGGTGTTTATCACCCATAAACCTTGTTCAGATTGTGCATGAAGAATGTGTAATAGAGGAAGAATCTCCTCATTCCCCTGCAGAGTACCTGCACATCACTCTTACATGTACCCACAGTTACATTGCCTAGGGCCTGATAGATGTTCTTTGATCCGGTCTGTACCTGTTTCAAGTACTCTTACCAAGGACTAGTTTTAGTCTATGACTTAAGGGAATAAATATGTCAGTCTATATATCCTTCTCACTTCAATTGTCTTTTAAAATTCCTAAGCATTGGCAGTTAGGAGACGGATTTCATGTTACATACTTTCAATCAACAAGATTGTAATATGCAAATTAGAGGAGTCTGAGTCGGAGTCGGTGGAATCCTAAACTGAGGAGTCGGAGTCGGTGGATTTTTGTACCGACTCCACAGCCCTGGAAATATTAACAGAGGGATGTAGCCACTATGTGTGAAGCCTGGGTCTTTACAGGTTGGAATATTGTCTTGGAAATCCAGAAGAGGTGCAACAATCAATACAGACCAAATCAAAACAATTACAGCTAAATTAGCTCCTGAAAAATACCTGCCATTCATTGTTATGCTATTCAGGTAACCTGTTCTTTTTATGTTAATCAGTAGTGCCCTCTTAATGGAAATAGCAGTTCTGCATAAAAATTGCATAAAACACAGTCTTCTAAAAATAGCTTCTTGGTGCCCCTGTCACCCCAGGCATCTGCCTGTTTTGTCTATGCCTACAAATGGCCCAGTCCGAAGGGGTGGGGAAGGCTTATGTTTTTTTTAAATATATTTCTAATTTCTTCCACCATGTTATACACACTGCATATGAGCATGTGCATGTATGCAGCCGAAAGTGTGTTCACCAGACATCACTATTTTTTACTACAGCATTGGTGTTTTAGCTAGTGTAGGCAGCCTTCCCGCAATCCAGTGTAATGCTCAGCAATGAATAGGGAAACATTCACAGGTGAGGACATATTTGCCAACTTATACACATTTAGCTCAGTAAGTTGGGCCCAAGGAGTAGAGATGGTCAATGAGATACAAATCATTTCTAGCTGATACAAGTTTTATGTTAATTTTATTGTAATCAACATCAAGCTGCATTAAATTAACATATGATTTACATCAACTTGAAATGATTAGCATCTCACTTGAAGCCATCTTCTCTATCTGCTCTGTAGAGGTCATTAGTGTGAGACATGGTCCATTACCTATTAGTAGAGCTGTACTTCATCATATTTCCCCAGAGATTTCCAACAAGAGCCTGAGTGCTCCAGCTTCTGGGTAATAAGCTTTCTAGCCAGGGTTTAGTGTCTTGACATTGCACTAAATAATATTAACAAGTGTTACATTGATTGATTCCACAGATGGCCTATATTTCACAGTTAGTGTGAAAAGATCATCCTCCCATCTAAAAAGCCACAGCGTGAAAGTTAACAGGAGCTGAAGTTTGTTACTCGCTTATATTAACAGGATACTGTACATAGTAAAACAGTTTACATGTAGACTAAGTTTATAGGCTCCATTACTTGTATTTACTGTAAACTATGTAGTAATGTATGTAAACAAATATCAGAGTCTATAGAATAGAAAAGGATCACTAAGCAGTGTACGTATTACTGCACCGCCAAATTAAATACTATTGAACTAGGAGGGAGAAGTAATTTGTGGTCCTCTAAGCTGTAGCAACTCTGAGGGGGGAAGTAATTTGCGGTCCTCCGAGCTGTAGCAACTCAGAGGGAGAAGTAATTTGCAGTCCTCCGAGTTGTAGCAACTCAG
The DNA here is from genome assembly GCF_040937935.1 of Hyperolius riggenbachi. Classification (NCBI taxonomy): domain Eukaryota; kingdom Metazoa; phylum Chordata; class Amphibia; order Anura; family Hyperoliidae; genus Hyperolius; species Hyperolius riggenbachi. The sequence goes on along the minus strand of NC_090653.1, from coordinate 153,484,034 downwards.
AGGGAGAAGTAATTCGCGGTCCAGCTATTGCCAGATCCCTAAATTACCCTTGAGGAGGCCATGCACTATTGCACTAGTACTATAGTGGCGCCGAGCTGCAGCGATCGGTGCTGAACGCTGTGTGCCAAAACCATCTGCTTCTTACTAAGCAGCCTATATATTTGGAGGTACAGGCTACTTTAAAATGTGTTCTTCATTAAATGCAACCCCTGATTTTGTCTTTTTACAACATAGGTTCTGTAGTTAAGGTTGAGACCGGTTTGCTTTAAAGTATCCTCAGTATCTACATCTAAGTAGACTAGCCTTACAAACCCTATTTTGCTGATCCCTGCCCCTGTTTCATGTAGGTAGTAATCTCCACGATCCCCTCAATTTTTGATGCATCTCCCCAAGCAGCTATGTGAACATATGTAAATATATCATTGTGCGTATCACAAACAGTGTTCTGGTATGCCCCACCCTCTTATTACAGTGGGGGTGGGTCAGCCAGGTGCACCTCAATCAAAAGAGTGATGCAGGAAGGGACACACACTCCTGTGTGGAGCAGCAATGGGGATACAGTGAAGTACCTCTTGGCACATTAATATATGCTAAATGATGTAAATAGCAGTAGTGCAGTTTCATTCACATGCAGCACCTGCAGTGCCAGTTTTTTATGGATTTCTAAAACGTTCTTCATATAGGAGGGTGCTTGTGGATACAATCACCCAACCACCATTTCTGTTTTCAATTTCCCCAATTGTTACAATAGTCTACCGTGGCTCATGTTATTATATATATTTTTTCCATCTAATATCTTGTCTTTGTTTAAAAAGCCAGTCCATGTTTGCGAAGTGTCTTAATTCTCTAGCCTTTAACCACTTGCCGACCGCTGACAGCCAATCGGCTGACTTAAAAGCTGGGCCTAAAGGACCGCTGTCAGCCGATCGGCTGACCTGCGGTGGTGCATGGTTATGCGGCGATCACGTCACTGGTGACGCGATCGGCCGCTGGGAATAGGCTCCGCCCACCTGGCGCAGTAGCGCGTTCGGAATCGCCGGCGGGTTATTAAACCCTCGATCGCCGCATGTAAAGCGTATAATACGCTTTGTAATGTATACAAAGTGTATTATACAGGGTGCCTCCTGCCCTGGTGGCCCTAGTGATCGAGGGACCACCAGGGCAGGCTGCCGCCACCCTAGTCTGCACCCAAACACACTGATCTGCCCCCCCTGCCCCCTGATCACCCAGAGCACCCATCAGACCCCCGTTTGCACCCAAACACCCCCCTAATCACCCATCAATCACTCCCTGTCACTATATGTCAACGCTATTTTTTTATTAGGTCCTAAACTGCCCCCTGGGGGCTCCTGGTCACCCCCCACCCCTCAGATCCTCCCCAGACCCCCCTTCCCCCCAGACCTCCCCCTGTGTACTGTATACATCTATTCTCCCCTGTAATCACACGCTGATCACCTGTCAATCACTCATCAATCACCCCCTGTCACCACCTGTCACTGCCACCCATCAGATCAGACCCTAACCTGCCTCTTATGGGCAGACCCACCCTCAGATCACCTCCCAAGTGCATTGTTTACATCTGTTATCCCCTCTAATCACTCACTGATCACCCATCAATCACCACCTGTCACTGCCACCCATCAGATCAGACCCTAACCTGCCTCTTACGGGCATCTGATCACCCACCCACACCATCAGATCGCCCGCAGACCCACCCTCAGATCACCTCCAAACTGCATTGTTTACATCTGTTCTCCCATCTAATCACCCACTGATCACCCATCAATCACCCCCTGTCACCACCTGTCACTGCTACCCATCAGATCAGACCCCTATCTGCCCCTTAAGCACCCAATCACCCGCCTACACCCTCAGAACGCCTTCAGACCCCAGCCCTAATCACCTCACCAGTGCATTGCTTGCATCTATTCTCCCCTCTAATCACACCCTGATCACCTATCAATCACCCTGTCACCACCTGTCACTGCTACCCATCAGATCAGACCCTAAACTGCCCCCTGCGGGCACCCAAACACCTGCCCACACCCTCAGATTGCCCTCAGACCACCCCTTATCACCTCCCCAGTGCAATATTTACATCTGTTCTCCCTTCTAATCACCCATTAATCACCTCTGTCACTACCTGTCACTGCTACCCATCAGATCATACCCTAATCTGCCCTTTGGGCACCCAATCACCCGCCCACACCCTCAGAACGCCCTCAGACCCCAGCCCTGATCACCTCGCCAGTGCATTGTTTGCATCTATTCTCCCCTCTAATCACACCCTGATCACCTATCAATCACCCCGTCACCCCCTGTCACCACCTGTCACTGCTACCCATCAGATCAGATCCTAAACTGCCCCCTACGGGCACCCAAACACCCGTCCACACACTCAGATAGCCCCCCAGACTCCCTCTGATCAACTCGCCAGTGCATTGCTGGCAAATATTCTCCCCTGTAATCACCTACTGATCACCCATCAATCACCCTGTCACCCCCTGTCACTGCTACTCATCAGATCAGGTCCTAACCTGCTTCCTGCGGGCTTCTGATCACCCGGCCAAACCCACACCCGCCCCACCGCAGTGACAGAATTTTTTTTTCTGATAACTGCTGGTACGACTTAATTGTGGCTGAGACCAAAGGTTATGCCACACAATACGCAACCGCCAATCCAAGAAGCTACTATGCCCAGCCTTTTCGGTGGAAGCCACTCCAAGTTTCCGAACGTAACATTTTTTGGGGCCTTCTCCTTAACATGGGTCTAGTCAAAAAGAATGTATTGCGGTCTTATTGGTCTACGCACCCAATACATCACATGCCCATGTTCTCTGCTGCCATGCCCAGCGCTTCCTGCACTTCAGTGCCAATACAACCTGTCCTCTAAGAGGCCGCCCTGCTTATGACCGGTTCCACAAAATTTGCCCCCTCATAGACCACCTGTCATCTAAAAAATTTTTTTGGAGGCATTTGGTTTCCAGACTACTCCTCACGGTTTTGGGCCCCTAAAATTCCAGGGCAGTATAGGAACCCCACAAGCGAGCCCATTTTAGAAAGACACCCCAAGGTATTCTGTTAGGAGTATGGTGAGTTCATAGAAGTTTTTTTTTTGTCAAAAGTTAGCGGAAATTGATTTTTATTGTTTTTTTCACAAAGTGTCATTTTCCACTAACTTGTAACAAAAAATAAAATCTTCTATGAACTCACCATATACCTAATGGAATACCGTGGGGTGTCTCCTTTCTAAAATGGGGTCACTTGTGGGGTTCCTATACTGCCCTGGCATTTTAGGGGCCCTAAACCATGAGGAGTAGTCTAGAAACCAAATGCCTCAAAATGACCTGTGAATAGGACGTTGGGCCCCTTAGCGCACCTAGGCTGCAAAAAAGTGTCACACATGTGGTATCGCCATACTCAGGAGAAGTAGTATAATGTGTTTTGGAGTGTATTTTTACACATACCCATGCTGGGTGGGAGAAATATCTCTGTTAATGACAATTTTTTGATTTTTTTTTACACACAATTGTCCATTTACAGAGATATTTCTCCCACCCAGCAAGGGTATGTGTAAAAATACACCCCAAAACACATTAAACTACTTCTCCTGAGTACGGCGATACCACATGTGTGACACTTTTTTGCAGCCTAGGTGCGCTAAGGGGCCCAACGTCCTATTCACAGGTCATTTTGAGGCATTTGGTTTCTAGACTACTCCTCACGGTTTAGGGCCCCTAAAATGCCAGGGCAGTATAGGAACCCTACAAGTGACCCCATTTTAGAAAGAAGACACCCCAAGGTATTCCGTTAGTAGTATGGTGAGTTCATACAAGATTTTATTTTTTGTCACAAGTTAGTGGAAAATGACACTTTGTGAAAAAAACAATAAAAATCAATTTCCGCTACCTTGTGACAAAAAATAAAATATTCTATGAACTCACCATACTACTAGCAGAATACCTTGGGGTGTCTTCTTTCTAAAATGGGGTCATTTGTGGGGTTCCTATACTGCCCTGGCATTTTAGGGGCCCTAAACCGTGAGGATTAGTCTTGAAACCAAATGTCTCAAAATGACCTGTGAAATCCTAAAGGTACTCATTGGACTTTGGGCCCCTTAGCGCAGTTAGGGTGCAAAAAAGTGCCACACATGTGGTATTGCCGTACTCAGGAGAAGTAGTATAATGTGTTTTGCGGTGTATTTTTACACATACCCATGCTGGGTGGGAAAAATATCTCTGTAAATGGACAATTGTGTGTAAAAAAATAAAAAAAATGTCATTTACAGAGATATTTCTCCCACCCAGCATGGGTATGTGTAAAAATACACCCCAAAACACATTATACTACTTCTCCTGAGTATGGCAATACCACATGTGTGGCACTTTTTTGCAGCCTAACTGCGCTAAGGGGCCCAAAGTCCAATGAGCACCTTTAGGCTTTACAGGGGTGCTTACAATTAGGCAACCCCCAAAATGCCAGGAAAGTAAACACCCCACAAATGACCCCATTTTGGAAAGTAGACACTTTAAGGTATTCAGAAAGGAGCATGGTGAGTCCGTGGCAGATTTCATTTTTTTTTTGTCGCAAGTTAGCAGAAATGGAAACGTTTCTTTTTTGTGTGTGTGTGTGTCACAAAGTGTCATTTTCCACTAACTTGTGACAAAAAATAAAATCTTCTATGAACTCACCATGCCTCTTAGTGAATACTTTGGGATGTCTTCTTTCCAAAATGGGGTCATTTGGGGGGTATTTATACTATCCTGGAATTCTAGCACCTCATGAAACATGACAGATGCTCAGAAAAGTCAGAGATGCTTCAAAATGGGAAAATTCACTTTTTGCACCATAGCTTGTAAACGCTATAACTTTTACCCAAACCAATAAATATACACTGAATGTTTTTTTTAATCAAAGACATATAGCACAATACATTTGGACAAAAATGTATTCCGATAATTTTACTTTATTTGACAAATTTTATCACAGAAAGTTAAAAAAAAAATCATTTTTTTGCCAAAATTCATGTCTTTTTTGATGACTATAATAAAAACTAAAAATCGCAGCAGCAATCAATTAGCACCAAAAGAAAGCTGTATTAGTGACAAGAAAAGGAGGGAAAATTAATTTATGTGGTAGGTTGTATGACCGAGCAATAAACCGTGAAAGCAGCAGTGGTCTGAATGGAAAAAAAGGCTCTGGTCCTTAAAGGGGAACTGAAGAGAGAGGTATATGGAGGCTGTCATGTTTATTTCCTTTTAATCAATACCAGTTGCCTGGCAGCCCTGTTGGTCTATTTCTCTGCAGTAGTATCTGATTAAAACCAGAAACAAGCATGCAGCTAGTCTTGTCAGATCAGACTTATAAGTCTGAGCCACTGAAACACCTGATCTGCTGCATGCTTGTTCAGGGGCTATGGCTAATAGTATTAGAGGCAGAGGATCAGCAGGGCTGCCAGGCAACTGGTATTGTCTAAAAGGAAATAAACATGACAGCCTCCATATACCTCTCTCTTCAGTTCCCCTTTAAGGGGCGAAAAGACTGTGGTCCTTATGTGGTTAAGAAACTCAGTAATTTAGGCCCTGTGAGGCCTCTTGCACACTACATGCGATTCTGATTTTTTTTATACGTCCGATTTTGGATTCCAATTAAAAATCTTAGCAGCATGCAGTACGATTTTTCATCGGAATCCACAATTGGAGCAGATAAAAAATCAGAATCGCATATAGTGTGCAAGAGGCATAAATCATGTTAAGGCCATTTGTGTCCTAAATTCTCCCAATGCTTCCCATGCCTACACGGTCAGTGTACACCTCCACACCCGGGATGAGCAGAAACTACGCCAGTGCAAATTTACGCATCGTAGTTTGCATCTACGCATCGTAGTTCGTAGGTGATGTTTCAAAACTACGCTTACGAATTTACGCGTAGCGAAGTACCGCTACGCGTAGCTTACGCCCACTATGCGTAGTTAACATGTGTATTGTGTAGTGAGCTACGAATGCGTTACTCGCATCTAATTTTCCACGTGCGATTGTTTGCTTACAAATGTATGCAAATTTCCGCAGGGGAATGTACGCATAGAAGAGTTCCCTGTATAAGCATTTACAGCGGAATTAATGCGTAAAATTTTCTGCATACGGTCATAAGCATCCGCATACACTACGCTTCGCACTACGTGGAATTGCGTATTTTAACGCGTAGTCTACGAAATGCAGTTCCAGCGTAGCGAGGTTGGCTGACTACGACCATCCCTGCTCCACAGTAATTCCTATGTGCACAGTTTGGCTACTTAGAGCATCAAAAACAACAGATTACAAGTCAGCATGGAAACAAGCAATGAAAAGCATTCATAGTGGTTTAGTCAATATGTCAGCCTCCAGCTGAGGTATTATTCAATTTTCTTAAAATAGCATCTCGAAGACAACACAGCTGTAATAATATACACAGTGCTTTTTTTATGCATGCGTGTTTGTAAAATATTTATGTAAATACAATCAGTGTTGCCAACTCATCCCTTTATTTACTAACACAAATCAATTACAGGGGTTTTGTGGTAGGTTTACAATTAATTTAGGGCTTGATTTTACATAATTAACCACAAAAATAGCAAAACCTATTATAGACACACGCTATTAGATCCAGGGGTCATTGTCAGGATCCCAGAAAATCTGGGGTACATTTGGGCACCAACAGAGAGAATATCATGCAATGTATGCAGTGCAGCATGGAAAAAAGTAGGTATCATCATGACAGATGGTAGGCATGGACAAATAATGTGAGACTAGCATGGGTGTAACCCCATGCCCCAGCAAATCTTTGTATGAAGCCCTCACTCCCGGATGAAAAGAAATAAGCCCTGACTGTACAAACAGCCATATGAAATAATAAAAATAAGACATACTGTAAATCGGTAGTTCACACAAAGATTCTTATGTACTCCACCCACCTTATTGCAGAAAAAAATGCTAGTAAATATGAAACCAGACTCTCATCAGATGAAATGGGTCTATAACACACCTGCAATAGCGTTTAGTCACAGTGTCCAGTACTGAGCTTCTCCTCCCCTCCTCTGAACACATCAGGTGAGATTTGGCCACACTGAGGTGGCTTCTGATGCAGAGGAATATTGGAAGGGAGCTCCTCTGATAGAGCTGCTCCAATTTCAGCAATGTCTCCTCCAGTCTCTACTTTCTCCAGCTCGAAGTTGTTCCAGTCCAGCCAGACTATTATGCCAGTGTTGGGTGATACGGTGCTGTTCATATTACTCTGCATCATCCAACACCACAGACACACAGATTGCACAGGAGGATCGCTCCTGTTTCATGCATGTATAGGAAGTGAGGCTATTTAGTATCGAGACACTTTACAAAGTATTCAGGGCACTGGCTCCAAATACTTTGAACTAGAAACACCACTGGATATCTACCTGGTATTGACTATTTACCACCTTGTCTCTTTTACCCATTCAATATTAGAAAATATCTCAGCAGTATAAAGCTAATGCAACCTCCCTTGAGTACCGCTCAGCCTGCGCCCCCACACTTATGCCCACACAGTCTGCTTTAACAATGGCCATTCCTGATTGATGCATAATCACCAAACCAATCCAGCACCAATCAAGAGGGCCTTCATTTTTAAAGGGAACCTGAAGTGAGTAAAATTATTTACAGTCAGTTCCTCTCAGAAGCTCACCATTTTCTTCTTACAGTGATCCCATCCAATTCTAACAATATTTGGTCAGAAATGAAATATACCAGTTGCTGTCAGTTATGTATCAGCTGCTGTCAGTTACAACTGAATGTGCAATGTAATGTCCATGTTTCCCTATGATTCAAGTGGGTTATATTACAGTTTAACAGTGTGCTGACCAGGAAGCTGTTATAGGGTAATGGCCATTTTTAAAATGGAGGACGGAGAATTCCCCTGATCACAGTGGACAAATGGGACGCAGGAGAGGAGAAAGAGATTGAGGAGTAGACTACAAAGGAGGTAAGTATGACCTGTGTATGGTTATTTTTTTTTTTTTTTTTCAGTTTAGGTTCTCTTTAATAGATTTTTGTTCTTAATTTTTAATAGATTTTGCCATTATTTTTTGCAATTGCAAATGCTGCATTGTGAATGCTGCCATAGGGAGCCACTGCACTAGCAATTTGGTGGTAGCCAGTGATTGGCAATAACATCACAAATACCGTGGAATCACCTGTGGTGTGAAACATCCCTTAACCCTCCTGGTGGTCTGATTCTTTCCGGATTTTAAGGTCTAAAAGGGATGCAATTGTTTTGCAGGCTTTGAGACCCTAAAACTGGGGGGGAAAAAAATCACACCGCAGAGAGATCTGCAGCAGCCCTAGCACTTACTCACCTCCCTGGGATCCAGCGCTTCAGTTCTCCCTCCATCCTCCGGGTGGCACTGTAACCCTGTTGTGAGATCGCCATTTGTCGTCATGATGACAAACGGTGATCTCACCCAAGGGATGCAGAGACGCAGAGAGCAGGAAGGAGAATGTCTGCTTGCTCCTGGATTCCATGGGAGGTGAGTTAAAACATTCGGGGTTTCCAATCCTGACTTGTTTTTTCCACCCCGAGTCTGACTTGTGATAACCGCAAAGGAGGTTAATGTTTTTATCTAATCTAACATGTAATGTATTAAAAATCTATAATAGTGTATACCTGCCTTTAGATGTGTCACTACAGAATGGATGTGTTGGCAACTTAGTGACATTGTAAGGACCAGTAGATACACCATCTTATATCACTCCCTATATCCCAATCTACCTCCCCAATATTCACCTTGTGTGGCGAATCCCCGTTTGAACTATACAAGGTATAGGTGCTGAAGGCCATAAAGCAATGATACTACCAGTTCCAACTAATCAATGATTTAGGCAACAAGTGAAATAACAGTTCTGAGTCACACACAGGTATCAGATGATAATCACTAATGATCATAGGCAATTTCAAAGTCAACAAGCCAGGGGTCAAACACATATATCAGATGATTGTCAATCACAGTTGTATGCAATCTCAAGGTCAGCAAGCTAGGGGTCATACTTGTATATCAGATGGCTGTCAATCACAATTGTAAGCAATTCCAAAGTCGGCAAGCCAGGGATCATATATAAATATCAGACTAGAGATGGCCCCAACAGTTCGCCGGAGAACTTGTTCACGTGAACTGAGCTGGTTCGAGTTTGCGGTGAACGGCAAACACTTAGCGAGTTTGACCCGCCCCCTATACTACATCATTGGGCTAAACTTTGACCCTCTACATCACAGTCAGCAGACACATGGTAGCCAATCAGGCTGCACTCCCTCCTGGAGCCCCCCTTCCCCTTATAAAAGGCAGCAGCGTCGGCCATGTTCTCACTCTGTGTGCTGCTGTATTAGTGAGAGAAGGAAGAGACATTGGAGAGATAGGGAAAGCGATAGTTGGAGGTCTGTTAGCTTGCTCCTTGCTAATATTTGTTGATGAAAAGAACCCCAAAACAGCTCTTTTGAGAGCTAATGTTCTTCTGATGTGTTTTTTTGTGTGTGTGTGTGTGTGTGTGTGTGTGTGTGTGTGTGTGCCACTGACACTGCATATACAGCCCTGTCTGTCGCAGCAGGCCCTTTCTAATTGCTGTACTGTGCCAGGTCCAGCACATTCAGTGCATACCTTTCACTGCCTCTGTGTGACTGCACTTTGTATTATACAATACCATCACCAGTCAGTGCATACCTTTTCCCTGCACCTGTGTGACTGCACAATTGTATTATAGCAGCAGTCAGTGCATACCTTTTCCCTGCACCTCTGTGACTGCACAATTGTATTATAGCAGCAGTCACTGCATACTTTTTCCCTGCACCTGTGTGACTGCACAATTGTATTATAGCATACCTTTTCACTGCACCGGTGTAACTGCACATTGTATTATACCACCAGCAGTCACTGCATACCTTTTTACTGCACCTGTGTGACTGTAAATTGTATACCAGCAGTCACTGCATACCTTTTCACTGCACCTGTGTGACTGCGCAATTGTATTATAGTGGCAGTCAGTGCATACCTTTTCACTGCACCTGTGTAACTGCACATTGTATTATACCACCAGCAGTCGGGTCAAAAAAGTGTTCAGTACCTCACCTTTATCAAAATGAATGAGGCATGGATCCCGGAGTGCTACTGCCTGCCCGAAGACTAAGTAATTCCCCACACACAGCATCTCTGCCTGCACACTGTGTGACTGCCTGCCCCAAGACTAAGTAAGTCCCAACACAGCATCTCTGCCTGCAGGCCGCTTGACTACCTTCTCCGCCACCACCAACAGGGTCCAGGACTCCAGGTGGATTCCTGCTACCAAACATAATAATAATTTTTCTGGTGCGTGTACATGCCTAATTTTTCTGGCTGCACTGCGGCTGCAACAACAAAACAAAAGGCATGTACAAGTGTCCATTCACCTTCGTGATCGTTACCTTGCCGTGGTGAAGGGGCTTGCGTATCACAATGAAGCAATGACCTATACGAGTATGTTGGGGGGGGGGGGGACACCCTAGATAATAAGGTCGTTGCTTCATTGTGGACAGACCAAATTCGATCAGCTGGACAGACACTGTTGTTCTGTCATTGAGCTACCTCAGCCCAACCATATGGACTTGAAAACCTCCATTGCCTGCTTTCTCGCCATCGTGCGAATCAGTCCAGCACGGCCATCACTACACAAACAGCTGCATCAAATCCGTAATTTTCCCCGGGACTTTTGGCATGTATCCCACTCCGCCATACCCCCCTCCAGATGTTAAACCCCTTGAAACATCTTTTCCAACACTTTTGTGGCCAGAAACAGTTTTTGTAGTTTTTCAAGTTCGCCTGCCCATTGAAGTCTATTGCGGTTCTAAAAGTTTGCAAGTTCACGAACTTTTTCGGAAGTTCGAGTTTGAGGTTGGCGAACCGAAAATCGAGGCTCGAGCCATCTCTGTATCAGACAGAACAGAATTAGACACGAGAGTGGTCAGGCAGTCAGGGGTCAGTCCTGGCAGCAGGCAATAGAATAGTCAGTGTTCAGGCAAAGGTCCAGGAAGGTACCAGGTAAGTAGCAGGAGGCAAGAGAAGCTCTAGAGACTTAAGCCTATCACAGGCAAATATCAAGCCCGCCAGCCAATTCAAAACCAAGCCTGTCTAGTGATTGCCTCTGCACAAGTCAACCACTTCCTGGTTCAGAGACGGCACCGGAGAGCGTATGCCAAGCCCGGCAATGCCGGAGGAAGTCCATCCAAGGGAACCCGTGGGACTGCCGAACCCATTGGGAGAGCCGCGCATAGTGTTGACTGCCAGAGACACCCACTCTGCCGACAGACCCAGACTAGGATGAGATTGTGCCTGACCTTATTGCTTTCAAGGTTATCACAGAATCATTGTATATGCAATAGTTTTTTTCTTTATCTACTTTGTTGACATGTAGTGATGGTCATGTCTAGGAGAACTGATGGAGAAGCATGGGATTTGCTGTTATCACATCCTGCTTTAGCACATGATTATGACTAGCGAATAAAACACTTACATATTGATCACCTGTTCAAACTGATCACATACTTCTCCATGAGTCCTCCTAGACATGACCATCACTATGGAAATGTTGCTAAGACCATTTTATCATGCTGTGGTCACCTCAAGGCCAGATAAGCCTGATGGAGCAGCCAAGTCTTTCTGTGGCAGCTGCCAGTGTGGCTGACGTGGGTCTCAGCTAAGACTCCACACCGGAGTTATTGCCTACCATCAGGGGGCTACCTGAGTACTTTGAAAAAATGTGGAAGATTAAAAAAACAGTAATGAATGTCTGTGTAAATATACATTCTCTTTGTTATTACACAGGTGCATTGTACTCAAGAAAGGTCACAATTGACGGGGAGCAAATTTCACTGCAAGTGCAAGACACACCTTACGTGTCAATGGAGGTAATCTGTTCATCTGCAGTATAATCCAAATACAAATACTGTATACTGTATTGCAAATGTAACCAATGCTTATGGAGAATATATTCATATTTACCATGTTCTCTCACTTGATCAATGTGGCATAATGTAATTTTATTGAAGAACTATAGATCAACTTTCAGAATTATTTAGAACTTTACGTTACAGGGTACAATAGTCATTAATGTACAATACACAGCAAGATTTTTGTGAATGTTCTCATTTATCCAGGCGATTATACAGTATATCCAAAGCAAAAATAAAGCAGTTTCAACTGGACATGTACCGTATTTCCTGTTCTAGAAGAGGTTTTTGTAGCATAGCTTTTATAGGATAACTTCTTTAGTTCTGATGAGTGAGGGGCGATTTTTAGGCATTTTACAAGTGCAGGCAGTCTACTTACTTGTGCCAAATGTCTAGCTAACTGGCACTATAATGCAGATGCTAATTGTATAAGTGCATGATTGGAGGTGTGTACTGACTCACAAATCCATAAGCAACCACAAAAATACAACATTTTATATTGATGACAAATGGCGCTGAAGCCCCCTCTTTTCTTTTTAAGGGATTGATTGACCAGTTTGACATAGTTGGTTTCTTTCACTCCTGAGAACCAAATGTCTTTTCTATGTAAAATATGTATCTTGTCATCCTCAATGTGTTGCAGAGTTTCCTTCCATGTTTCCCAGACATTCTGACTAGGTATGGGATCATTATGTTATTCTGTGATTGGGATCGGTTGAAAAGGGCGCCCGAGCTGCTTGTATGAAAAGGGCGCCACCATAGACATCAATGTTATTTCTGGAAATATGGGCTACAAGGTGTAGAAAAGGGCGCCCGAGTTTTGATATAGGCTACAAGTGGGCTCCCCTTTGTAGCCCATATTTTTTCGGCTACAAGGTTTTCGTCTACAAGCGGGCTCCCCTTTGTAGCCCATATTTTTTTCGGCTACAGTAAGGTGCCCCTCTGTAGCCCATATTATTGACTTTTTTTTTGTAGCCGAAGTTTTTATATGGGCTACAAGCACTGTAAGCCGAATTATTTCATCCCCCCACTATCCATGGCAGCCTGGAGGGGGAATAGTAATTAACACATCCCGGAGTTTTTTTCTAGCCGAAGTTTGTATATGGGCTACAAGCGCTGGAAGCCGAATTATTTCATTCCCCCACTATCCATGGCGGCCTGGAGGGGGAATAGTAATTAACACATCCCGGAGTTTTATTCTAGCCGAAGTTTGTATATGGGCTACAAGCGCTGGAAGCCGAATTATTTCATTCCCCCACTATCCATGGCGGCCTGGAGGGGGAATAGTAATTAGCACATCCCGGAGTTTCTTTCTAGCCGAAGTTTGTATATGGGCTACAAGCGCTGGAAGCCGAATTATTTCATTCCCCCACTATCCATGGCGGCCTGGAGGGGGAATAGTAATTAACACATCCCGGAGTTTTTTTCTAGCCGAAGTTTTTATATGGGCTACACCAGGCGCCTTGTTTTTTTTGTAGCCGAAGTTTTTATATGGGCTACACCAAGCGTCTTTTTTGTAGCCGAAGTTTATATGGGCTACACCAGGCGCCTTTTTTTACCGGCGCCCTTTTCATGTAGACCCCTGTGATTTCTGATCTCCTCTTCCATTACTTGGTCTGGAGTGTTTTTATCACATTGTTGTTGTTTTTACAGTGACCCTATGTGGATAGTCAGTAGTCCCAAACAGCTTCTCTGAGGGTTTGCATCCCTTAATCTTTTGCCTATGTGCTAGTAATGATCAGCCCAGGCTGGTGGTGAAGAATTCTTATAACACCCAGCTTGTGTTCCAGTAGGAGTAATTTGCATAATAGTGTCAATGAACTAGAATGTTGACTGAGGGGACTGACTATTATTATTATTATTATTATTATTATTATTATTATTTAGTATTTATATAGCGCCAACATATTACGCAGGGCTGTACAGTATATATATATATATATTGTCTTGTCACTAATTGTCCCTCAAAGGAGCTCACAATCTAATCCCTACCATTGCCATATGTCTATATTATGTAGTGTAAGTATCGTAGTCTAGGGCCAATTTTAGGGGGAGCCAATTAACTTAACCGTATGTTTTTGGAATGTGGGAGGAAACCAGAGTGCCCGGAGGAAACCCACGCAGACACGGAGAGAACATACAAACTCTTTGCAGATAGTGCCCTGGCTGGGATTCGAACCAGGGACCCAGCGCTGCAAGGCGAGAGAGCTAACCACTATGCCACCGTGCTGCCCGATAACTATGTGATTGTAGTATTATACCGATGATTTGCAAACAATTGTATTCTGCTAAAGACTAAAGAAGCTACTCTGTAGGAGTGATGAAATGTCTTCTAGTGCAGAAAGAAAACGTGTTCAGTTCAAGTCACTTTATGTTATGTATTTATTTCTTGGATAACACACATCAAATGGAGACCACTGTTGCTTGATGAATTGACCCTGCTAAAAAGGATTGTAGAGCTGCCATATATTTATTGCTCATTGAACAATGTTTGTTGGCTGTCTTGCTGACTCAGATCATTGAGGCCCCTTTTACAACTGCTGTGGTGTAACGATCGCACCACAGGCAAAAAACCTCAGTACAAGGAAAAAAACACACATTGAGGCATACTTTCCATTCCATTGCATTACTAGGGGTGTTGTGTGGGCATGGTTAGAGGTGTGCAAGGGGCGTGTCTTAAAGCATCCTTTTTTTATCTCAAAAAGTTGGGAGGTATGCTGTACTGTGTTATGCATATGAAGCCTTTTATTCTCAATCATCATCTTGTTTGAAAGAGCTCTCATATAGATCTATATCATAGGGATCCTATACATGCCATTTTTGATATGCATGTGCTTGATTGAGCAGGGAGCCATGCCATATATTCCACTCAGATAGGGAGTTTTTAATCCAGCGGTGCGTAATATGTTGGCGCTTTATAAATACAATAAATAAATAAATGTCATCATCTTTTGAATGTTAGTGTAGCGATCAATGCGAATTAAGTATTTTTCGTATTTATGAACTTGTGCATTGTTGGAGCATTCAATTTTGTTGTGACTGGTGAGGTTTTCTGATAATAGTCTACGTTCCCCCTTTCTCTCCCCATCCAACCCCCCCCCCCCCCTCATGTTGAGTGGTAGTGCACCCCCCCCCCCCCTTCATTTTGTGTGGTTTTGCAGCCTTTCCTTTAACTGTTGCACTAGTTGATGCAAAAAAGGTGATACAGAAGTGTTCATAAAGACACTTTTAGGCCTTGTTTCCATTGCGTTCCTTTTTTTGACGCCTTTTTTCTTCCTATTTCTGTGTGTTGGTCGTTTTTGTTAAGTGCTTTTCTAAGCGCTTTTGCAGAGCGATTGTGTTTTTCACTTCCTGAAGTCAGTCAGGAAGTGAGCTGCACAAAGCGATTTTGTTAGCATTTTGCGTTTTCCTATACTTTCTATTGAGGCGGAATTGCCTCAAAAATGGTCCATGCACCACTTTTCTGAGCGGGTTAGAAACGAACCGCTCAGATGTGAACTTTCTCATAGAGAATCATTGCACAAGCAGTTTCAGGGCAATTGTGAAAATCTCCAGCGATTAAAAATGTCACAAACGCCCCTAGTGTGAACGAGCCCTTAAAGTCTGCTCACATCAGGGATTTATTTTCTATTGTTACTCTGTGCAAAGGATTATTTTAAAACGGGTACATTACAGACATGTCAAATATATGGGTACGTTAGTTATCCAAATAAGTAAATAATATATTCAGCCAAATCTGTTTGAGGCAAAGCAGAAAGGCCACTTTGATTTTACTAACATTCATTTCATTGACCTGGCAATGCCAGATAAGCAGGTTTACAAGCTGAGAACGTCCACATGAAAGTATTGTCCGAGATGCTTGTTCTTGCTGCGGGTGCAGAGACCTGGTACATTGTGCACTGCATGTACACTTTAGGAAACAGATAGCACAAGTGTTACTGGAGTCCATTACCAGAATGTGGAAACCATGCTGCAGTCCCATCAGATAGGAGCAATCCCACTGACAGCACTAAAGTTATTGCCATATTAAACTTGTGTTGGGAGAACATCCAATTTGAAACACAAGACAAAACGCAAAGGGCCATATCGCAATCATAACTGGACAGACATGAGTCAGAGACCATAATTGAGTTCAGTGCATTCTGGCCTGCTTTTCACTGTTTTGTGTGCAATTTGGAAAACAAAATGCTGATTCATCTGGATGTAAATCTTATATTTCCAAAGGATGCCTGACTGTTAAAAATGTGCAATCAGAAAACTTAGCCAAGCTGCTGTGTCCTCTCAGGGAGGAGAAATAATATAGATGCAGCTGATAAAAAAGTCAAACTGTCTGTAAGGACTGTAATTATATAGCAGAGAATCTGCTTCAAATGCAAGTACTGCACTGAGCTAATGTCAGCCAGTGCTAACTGAAAAATGGAAATCTGTACTATATGCGATAAGTCAAGTTGAGTTTTTCATTACTTGTAATTTTATCCTTGATTGATTCTAACTCCTTAAAGTGGTATTGTCCTCAAATTTCATCTGTAGTTTAAAGCATAAAATTAACAGCTAAAACCATCTGACTAGTTTTCAAGGGTTAAGGCCTCTTTCACAGTGGGACGTTGCGTTTGATGCGACGTTAAGGTCGCATAACGTGCCCCTAAGGCAACGCATTGAAAGACTATAACTTGGACGTTATAGTACATTCTTTAGCCCTGCATTTGGTGCAACGTTTTTTCGTCGCACAGTGATGGAACGAAAACGGCGCATGCGTTACATTTAAAAAAAAAAAACCCTTACTGAGCATGTGCAACACACATAACACAGCAAATGTATTGCTAAACGCACAGCATGCAGCACTTTCTAAATATTGCTACACATTACACACAACGCAACGTGTGCACTGTGAATGCCGCACAGACTTCGTATTGCTGTGCGTTAGTCTGCGTTATAAAATTTTCTAACGTGCAACTTTAACGTCGCACTGTGAAAGAGGCCTAAATCTCATGCTTTGCATTTTCTTTAGATGCTAATGGATAAGCCTGCCTTTGCTGGGAAGAATTATCAGATTGAGCTAGAAGTATATACACTGTGTTAACAAGGCAGAAATGTTTCTGCTGTATCCAGGGAGAACTTTATCTCCTCTATTTGCTTACTTATTACCTTTCTAGGAGTATATCTAATACATTGTTCTGCAGCCAGTAGTGATATCAGTCCACTTCAGTGAGGTGCAAAAATGCATTCAAAAGACATCAGACCACTCTCATAGTGTTTCATATTCAGTTTTTATTCTGTTAAATGTTTTACAGGAAAAAAAAATGATGACAATACCACTTTAAAGAGAACAAGTCATGAATGGACACTTGCCATATTCTGGATCCTAATTTTTATATTGTTATAAAAGCCACTTTTATCTGCAGCAAGGACTGTTTATACTTTCAGCGTGATTCCCCTCCTCAAAGGTTGGATGTAAAGGCACCCATAGACATTAGATGAAAGAATCTGTTCTAGAAGTTTCTGGCTGGATTAGACAATGCTAAGTGATGTCTACTGAGCAGGCAGGTGACACCAAATGATCTCTTCAGTGCATAATTCAGTAGGAAGTTATGCCTCTGAGATTAGCTCATTTGCCTGTCCTGAATTTACATGGAGTCCCCGAGTTACGACTTATGAACGCCCCACCGATACAAACGGCATGTATTCTGTGTTTCCATGGGAATAAGTAGAAAAAAAAATTCTAATTGGACTTCTAGTTTTTGAGAAAATTAATTTTAAAAAAATTCAAAGAAGAAATTGCTTTTAAACGTATATAAGCAGGTACAGAGGGCTGAGGTGACACAGAGGGGGACACTGGAGGCACGGGAGGGGGGGGGGGGGGACAGAGGAGGGACAGGGGACAGAGATGGCACAGTGTTCTGACTTAAGAACAGATTCAGGTTAAGAACGAACCTACAGTCCCTATCTCGTTCGTTAACCGGGGACTACATGTAAAATCACATTTTATCTATGACATATGCAGTGACGACAGTTCATGAGAGAATGTTTGCTACCTGGAGGGTTCCTTTCTTATGTCTTTATCTCAGTCAGAATTATTATTGCTATAGATGGCACCATCGTCCATGGTGCTGTACAAAGTCAGAGACAAACATGGGTATATGATAATAGACACAGGTAAATAATTTAGAGTTGCTAGCTATTCATCTACGTATTTATTTTTGTCTATTTTCATTCCTTTATTTTTATATTTCTTGCATTCACAATACTGTATATAGCACCATACAGTGGAGCATTGTACGGAGTACAAAGACACTCAGATCTGTTCCTGTTCCTTAGAGTGGTGTATAATGTAATCTATGGCCAATTTTTGGATGTCAGTTAATGTTACAGTATTTATTTGGGTTGTTTGAGGAAAAAGGAACCCTGAAGGAAACCCAGGCAAAAACAAGGAGAGCATACAGTCTCTGTACAGGTGATTTATTTCTTTGTGTAGCACAATGCTTAATATGGACATATCCTTTAAATGGGTTTACTTTGATAGACTGTGTTTGGAATAGATAATCTGGCAGCACTGAACTCATTCCAGCATATCATGATTAATTGTGCAACCCCTATATCTTTATTCATGTTGTCCTGACATTTCCCACTTCCACCCCCCCACCACCCCCCCATCAATCTATGCCTAATCCTAGCCTCTCATGTGTGCCACCTCTTTCACACAACAAAGTACACAGGAAAATGCCTATACATGCTTACTCGTGTTGATGTAATGTGGTATGTGCTACAAGGCATTTTTACAAGCATCTTGATGTTTTTTCTACTCTTTTTCAATGCATTTTATTACTGTACATGCAGGCTAAACCTAAACTGCCTTCCCTAAATCCCAAAATGTATGCTCCAATCTTCTCTTCCACACCTAAACCCTGTTGCTAATCTTAATATGCTCAGTAATTATTCATTCTTAACTGAGCCTAGAGTAATAATTCAACGTTCATTCACTCTTTTACTATATAGATGGACTCCTTTACTTAGTTATCAGGACAGATAGTCCTAATTATTTGTTATACAGTGCTGTACAATTAGTTGTTCAGTAAAAAGTTTAAACTGTTGTTTAACCTTTCGGGACCGGCCACCTACCCCCCTTAAGGACCAGGCATTTTGCGCGGGAAGGGGGTGCGCGCGTTTGGGGGGGTCAGGCAACCGGATCCCGTCTGTGGCTGCCTGGATTTGTGTCCCCCCATGGTGGCCTGGGCCCCCCCTTCTGCCAGCAGCCTTCACTTACCTTCCAGGCTCCAGCGATGAGCCGCACGGAACCCTCTTCTCCAGCCGGCATCTCCGTTCTGTCTGACGATCAGTTCCGAGTCGCGGCTTGATGACGTCATCAAGCCGGGACCCGGCACTGACGTCAGACAGAGCAGAGATGCCGGCCAGAGCGGAGGGGGGCGCCGATCGCTGCTGGAACGGCAGGGAGGTGAGTGGATCCTCTTCTTTCCCCCCCCCCCCCCCCTGCCGCCGCAGCTGTCAAACTGATCACTACGATCCGACGACAATCGTAGTGATCACGTGATCAGCAGCCATACGCGATGGCTGCTGATCACTCAGGGGAGATGTCGGCTGTCGTATGACAGCTTAATCTCCCCCTCCGGGTGCGCACAATCGCGTCGGGAGTGGAAACTGTGGGCCGGCGTAGATCATACGCCGCATCAGGCTAGAACAGCCACAAGTGCGGCGTAGGATCTCATAGAGGCGGTCCCGAAAAAGTTAAATAACTACACAAGCTTTTCTACTGGCGGACTCAAAGCACCAGAGCTGCAGCCACTAGGACGCACTCTATAGGCAGTAGCAGTGCTAGGGAGACTTGCCCAAGGTCTCCTACTGAATACTGGCAGCGCCGAGATTCGAACTCAGGTCTCCTTTGTCAGAGGCAGAGCCCTTAACCATTACACTTTCCAGCCACTAAATTCATTTATTTTCTTTATGATGTTCTGGCCTACAGTCTGTGCTATAAAACTGATCATATATGTACAGATTTTCTGACCAATACTATCAATTTAACCAAATCTGATGGGTATCTAGTGTCTCTTAAGGCATCTTTTTCACAGGTGGCTGAACTGCTCATTTGTTGGGAAATTCAGCCTCCTGGCTGGCGGACACAAGCACCATTTGGCTTCAATTTCATTGGTAACACCGCACATGTCACGTTTGACATGCGGCAGCACTATCTGGCGGCAAAAAAACCCACTCATATCGCTCCTGAGCAAGGCAACTATCATACTCAATTGCAACTGCATGAAGGGGTAGCTTGTCTACTGCCCGTGCTGAGCACTAGCTCTTTTTGGATTGATTGCGTAGTGGTTAACACTCACGCCTTGCAGCGCTGGGTCCCCAGTTCAAATCCCAGCCAGGTCACTATCTGCACGGAGTTTGTATGTTCTCACCGTGTCTGTGTGGGTTTCCTCCAGGCACTCTGGCACTCCTGCCACATCCCAAAAACATACAGATAAGTTAATTGGCTTCCCCTAAATTGGCCCTAGACTATGACACATACACCAAATGATACATACATAGACATATGACTATGGTAGAGATTAGATTGTGAGCCCCTCTGTGGGACAGTTACTGTAAGTGACAAGACAACATACTCTGTACAACACTGTGGAAGATGCTGGCGCTATATGAATACTAAATAATAATTATAACAACAATGAAAACTGAAAAAATTGGGTCTTTAAAATCAAGAAATTGACAGTCTATTCTACACCATTCAATTTTCATAGAAATTGATCAGAAAAATCAGCCATTCCCAATCAACTTATATCGTTAAAAAGGGGGAAATCCAATCAGATTTCTCACTTGAAATAAAAAAAAGGTTTGATTTTCCTGTACAATTGATCATTTAAATCAAATTGCCCTAAAATAAGATATTTCTGTTGTATCACGTGTGGCCACCAACACTGAAGCGAAAAAAAAAATTATGATATAATGATTTGTATGTGTAGTACAGCTAAGAAATAAAACATTAGGAGCAGAGACATAAGTCTAATATTGTTTTCAGTACAGGAATAGTTACAAAAAATTCCAGTTGTTATCTATGCAAAAAAGCCATTGAGCTCCATGACTTTCAAAGTCACAGAGAACTCTGTCTTCTGAAGCTTGTTATCTCAACTGTCAGTCATTGTCTTTTCTTTTTCTCTGCAGAGAAAGGTTCAAACGTTTAGTAGGCTGCTCTGTAAAATCATTTAGAATGCTGAGTAGTGTGTAAACTGCAAATATTAGAGAATGATGTAATGTTATAAAAAAAACTTTATAACTGAAAATAAAAATATGAGAATATTTTCTTTGCTACTCATGTTCTAGTAATTATCCGTACTACACAAGCAATTAATTCTATCATTTTTTTTTTGCTTCAGTGTATCTAACAAATTGGTGGAATAAATCACTGCTACCTTGTTTCTGATTACGGAATGATCTCTTTTTTTTTTTTTAATTTCTAAGCTAGCCACAAGCCTGCATGGGACATAACTGAATTTTCTGCTAAAGCTGTGAGTACTTCATAGACATCCCAGTCTTCATCCAAACTTATCAAACTACACACTGAGCTTCAAATTATAGTTCGGATAAATATACTGATAAAGTAAGGATACTTCTGTTCTCAATCAGAGATGCAGACATCATGGAGTGACAAATTTTTCCTATACACTAAGGACCGGTTTCCACTGAGCCGGCATGTGTCTTGCAGGATGCACATCGGCAAGGGCTGTGATGTGAGTACTAGAGTTGGGCCGAACGGTTCGCCTGCGAACGGTTCCATGCGAACTTCCGTGGTTCGCGTTCGCGTCCCGCAGGCGAACCTTTGCGGAAGTTCGGTTCGCCCCATAATGCACATGGAGGGTCAACTTTGACCCTCTACATCACAGTCAGCAGGCCCAGTGTAGCCAATTAGGCTACACTAGCCCATGGAACCCCACCCCCCTTATATAAGGCAGGCAGCGGCGGCCATTACGGTCACTCATGTGCCTGCATTAGTGAGAGTAGGGCGAGCTGCTGCAGACTGTCTCTCATAGGGAAAGATTAGTTAGGCTTAGCTTGTTCCTGGCTGCATACCTGTTCTGTGAACCCACCACTGCATACCTGTACTGTGAACCCACCACTGCATACCTGTTCAGTGAACCCACCACTGCATACCTGTACTGTGAACCCACCACTGCATACCTGTTCAGTGAACCCACCACTGCATACCTGTTCAGTGAACCTGCCACTGCATACCTGTTCTGTGAACCCGCCACTGCATACCTGTTCTGTTCAGTGGACCCGCCACTGTATACCTGTTCTGTTCAGTGAACCCGCCACTGTATACCTGTTCAGTGAACCCGCCACTGCATACCTGTTCTGTTCAGTGAACCTGCCACTGCATACCTGTTCTGTGAACCCACCACTGTATACCTGTACTGTTCAGTGAACCCGCCACTGCATACCTGTTCTGTTCAGTGGACCCGCTACTGTATACCTGTTCTGTTCAGTGAACCCGCCACTGCATACCTGTTCTGTTCAGTGAACCTGCCACTGTATACCTGTTCTGTTCAGTGAACCCGCCACTGCATACCTGTTGTGTTCAGTGAACCCGCCACTGTATACCTGTTCTGTTCAGTGAACCCGCCACTGTATACCTGTTGTGTTCAGTGAACCCGCCACTGTATACCTGTACTGTTCAGTGAACCCGCCACTGCATACCTGTTCTGTTCAGTGAACCTGCCACTGCATACCTGTTCTGTAAACCCGCCACTGTATACCTGTACTGTTCAGTGAACCCGCCACTGCATACCTGTTCTGTTCAGTGAACCTGCCACTGCATACCTGTTCTGTGAACCTGCCACTGTATACCTGTACTGTTCAGTGAACCCGCCACTGCATACCTGTTGTGTTCAGTGAACCTGCCACTGTATACCTGTTCTGTTCAGTGAACCCGCCACTGTATACCTGTTCAGTGAACCCGCCACTGCATACCTGTTGTGTTCAGTGAACCTGCCACTGTATACCTGTTCTGTTCAGTGAACCCGCCACTGGATACCTGTTCAGTGAACCCGCCACTGCATACCTGTTCTGTTCAGTGGACCCGCTACTGTATACCTGTTCTGTTCAGTGAACCCGCCACTGTATACCTGTTCTGTTCATTGGACCCGCTACTGTATACCTGTTCTGTTCAGTGAACCCGCCACTGCATACCTGTTGTGTTTAGTGAACCTGCCACTGTATACCTGTACTGTTCAGTGAACCCGCCACTGCATACCTGTTGTGTTCAGTGAACCTGCCACTGTATACCTGTTCTGTTCAGTGAACCCGCCACTGTATACCTGTTCAGTGAACCCGCCACTGCATACCTGTTGTGTTCAGTGAACCTGCCACTGTATACCTGTTCTGTTCAGTGAACCCGCCACTGGATACCTGTTCAGTGAACCCGCCACTGCATACCTGTTCTGTTCAGTGGACCCGCTACTGTATACCTGTTCTGTTCAGTGAACCCGCCACTGTATACCTGTTCTGTTCATTGGACCCGCTACTGTATACCTGTTCTGTTCAGTGAACCCGCCACTGCATACCTGTTGTGTTCAGTGAACCTGCCACTGTATACCTGTACTGTTCAGTGAACCCGCCACTGCATACCTGTTCTGTTCAGTGAACCTGCCACTGCATACCTGTTCTGTGAACCCGCCACTGTATACCTGTTCTGTTCAGTGAACCCACCGCATCAGTGCGCATACCTGTGCAGTTAAGTGAACCCACCTACCTACGTGAGTGCACGCAGTGTGATATACCACTCTGTGCATACCCGATATGGACAAAACAGGTAGAGGAAGAGGTAGTGCCAGAGCCAGAGGAAGTCGACCTGGCAGGTCTGCGCGAGGTCGTGTAAATGTAATTTCGTGTGGACCTGGCCCACAGTACAGTGCTCGGAAGAAGGCACGTCCCATCACCTCCCAAGATTGTCAGGACGTGGTTGAGTATTTAGCGACACAGAACACCTCATCTTGCTCAGCCACCAGCGCTACTACTAGCACCACTTCCGTGGCATTTGACACTTCACAAGAATTATTTAGTGGTGAAATCACTGATGCACAGCCATTGTTGTTACAGCCAGATGAATTTTCACCAGCTCATATGTGTGAGTTACGTGGCAACACTATGGATGTAACGTGTAAGGAGGATGAAGGACCTGCTGATGGTGCATGTTTGGATTTGTCTGAGGCAAGCGAAGCTGGGCAGGATGATTACGATGCTGACGATGATAGGGATCCTCTGTATGTTCCCAATAGAAGAGATGAAGAGAGGGACAGTTCAGAGGGGGAGTCAGAGAGTAGTAGGAGGAGAGAAGTTGCTGAAAGAAGCTGGGGCAGCTCTTCGTCAGAAACAGCTGGTGGCAGTGTCCGGCACCATGTATCGCCACCTATGTACAGCCAGCCAACTTGCCCTTCAGCATCAGCTGCTGAGGTCCCCATAGTGCCCACATCCCAGGGTGGCTCAGCAGTGTGGAAATTTTTTAATGTGTGTGCCTCAGATCGGACCAAAGCCATCTGTTCGCTCTGCCAACAAAAATTGAGCCGTGGAAAGGCCAACACTCACGTAGGGACAAGTACCTTACGAAGGCACCTGGAGAAAAGGCACAAACAGCAATGGGATGGCCACCTGAGCAAAAGCAGCAGCAGCACACAAAAGAAAAGTCACCCTCCTTCTCCTCTTCCTCCTTCAGGTGCATCATCTGCTTCTGCCGCTTTCTCCCTTCCACCTTCACAGGCACCCTCCTCCACTCCGCCTCTGCCCTTGAGCGCTTCCTGCTCCTCTGCCCACAGCAGCAGTCAGGTGTCCGTGAAGGAAATGTTTGAGCGGAAGAAGCCAATTTCGGCCAGTCACCCCCTTGCCCGGCGTCTGACAGCTGGCGTGGCGGAACTGTTAGCTCGCCAGCTGTTACCATACCGGCTGGTGGACTCTGAGGCCTTCCGTAAATTTGTGGCCATCGGAACACCGCAGTGGAAGATGCCAGGCCGCACTTATTTTTCGAGAAAGGCCATACCCCAAATGCACCGTGAAGTTGAGAGGCAAGTGGTGTCATCTCTTGCGAAGAGCGTTGTGTCAAGGGTACACCTGACCACGGATGCCTGGTCTGCCAAGCACGGGCAGGGCCGCTACATTACGTACACAGCCCATTGGGTCAACCTGGTGGTGAACGATGGCAAGCAGGGCGCAGCGGACCAAATTGTGACACCTCCACGGCTTGCAGGCAGGCCTCCTGCCACCTCCTCTCCTCCTGCTACATGCTCTTCGCTGTCCTCCTCCTCCTTGGCTGAGTGGCAGTTCTCCTCTCCAGCTACACAGCCCCAGCTCTGCAGGGCCTATGCTGCATGCCAGGTACGATGGTGTCACGCCATCTTAGACATGTCTTGTCTCAAAGCGGAGAGTCACACTGGAGCAGCTCTCCTGGCTGCTCTTAAGAAACAGGTGGATGAGTGGCTGACCCCGCACCACCTGGAGATAGGCAACGTGGTGTACGACAACGGCAGCAATCTGCTTGCAGCTTTGCATATGGGGAAGCTGACACACATACCCTGCATGGCACATGTCATGAATCTAGTTGTTCAAAGATTTGTGGCAAAGTACCCTGGCTTAGCGGATGTCCTGAAGCAGGCCAGGAAGTTCTGTGGGCATTTGAGGCGGTCTTACACAGCCATGGCACGCTTTGCGGAAATTCAGCGGAAAAACAACATGCCGGTGAGACGCCTCATTTGCGATAGCCCGACTCGCTGGAATTCGACCCTGCTCATGTTCTCCCGCCTGCTAGAACAGAAGAAAGCCGTCACCCAGTACCTCTACCACTACAGTAGAATGAAACAGTCTGGGAAGATGGGGATGTTCTGGCCCAACAACTGGATACTGATGAAAAATGCATGCAGGCTCATGCGGCCGTTTGAGGAGGTGACCAACCTGGTGAGCCGCAGTGAGGGCACCATCAGCGACTTAATTCCCTACGCTTACTTCTTGGAGCGTGCTGTGCGTAGAGTGGCGGATGAAGCTGCGAATGAGCGTGACCAGGAACCATTACGGCAGGAACAGGCATGGGACCAATTTTCATCAGACCCAGCTGTTTCCTCAACACCTGCGGCAGCACAGAGGGGGGAGGAGGAGGAAGAAGAGAAGTCGTGTGCAGAAGATGAGTCAGACTCAGAGGATGATGAGCAAGGTGTTTCTTTGGGGGAGGAGGAGGAGGAGGGGACGGCGGCAGGAGAACACCCGCAGCAGGCGTCGCAGGGGGCTTGTGCTGCTCAACCTTCCCGTGGTATTGTTCGCGGCTGGGGGGAGGAGGTTGACTTACGTGACGTCACTGAGGAAGAGCAAGAGGAGATGGAGGGTACTGGATCCGACTTTGTGCAGATGTCGTCTTTTATGCTGTCCTGCCTGTTGAGGGACCCCCGTATAAAAAACCTCAAGGGGAATGAGCTGTACTGGGTGGCCACACTACTAGACCCTCGGTACAGGCACAAAGTGGCGGACCTGTTACCAACTCACCTGAAGGTGGAAAGGATGCAGCACATGCAGAACCAGCTGTCAACTATGCTTTACAATGCCTTTAAGGGTGATGTGACAGCACAACGCCAGCAAGGTACCACTGCCACTAATGCTCCTCCCGTGTCCACGCAGTCAAAGACAGGACGCTCCAGCGATCTCATGGTGGTGTCGGACATGCGGACGTTCTTTAGTCCAACGCCTCGCCGTAGCCCATCCGGATCCACCCTCCACCAACGCCTGGAACGGCAGGTAGCCGACTACCTGGCCTTAAGTGTGGATGTAGACACTGCTGTGAACAGCGATGAGGAACCCTTGAACTACTGGGTGCGCAAGCTTGACCTGTGGCCAGAGCTGTCCCAATTTGCCATCCAACTTCTCTCCTGCCCTGCCGCAAGCGTCCTGTCAGAAAGGACCTTCAGCGCAGCTGGAGGCATTGTCACTGAGAAAAGAAGTCGCCTAAGTCACAAAAGTGTTAAGTACCTCACCTTTATCAAAATGAATGAGGCATGGATCCCGGAGGGCTGCTGCTCGCCCCAAGACTAAGTCAGTCCCCGCACACACAGCATCTCTGCCTGCACGCCGTGTGACTGGCTGCCTGGCCTGCCCCAAGAAGACTAAGTCGCTCCCAGTCCCTCCACACAGCATGTCTGCCTGCAGGCCGCTTGACTACCTTCTCCGCCACCACCAACAGGGTCCGGGACTCCAGGCGGATTGCTGAATTTTTTAGGCCACTGCTAGCAGCGGCCGCTGTAATAATTTTTCTGGTGCATGTACATGACTGCCTAATTTTTCTGGCTGCACTGCGGGCAGCTGCAACAACAAAAGAAAAGGCATGTACATGCGCCCATTCCCCGTCGTGATCATTACCTTGCCGTGGTGAAGGGGCTTGCGTATCACAATGAAGCAATGACCGGTGCCTAGATGAGTGTCTCGGGGGGCACACAAAAGATAATAAGGTCGTTGCTTCATTGTGGTCAGACCAAATTTGATCAGCTGGACAATCACTGTTCTGTCATTCAGCTACATCAGCCAGGCGACCATATGGGCTGTAAAGCCACCAAAACCTGCACTCTCGCCATGGTGCGCACCAGTCCAGCACGGCCGTCACTACACAAACAGCTGTTTGCGGTGCGTTACACGGTGAGTTTGGTTTCTCAGTGTGAAGCAGTACCTTAATTACACTACCTGATTGATGTATACACATGCAAGATGTTTTAAAGCACTTTAGGCCTGTCATTTAGCATTCAATGTGATTTCTGCCCTTAAAACGCTGCTTTGCGTCAAATCCAGATTTTTCCCGGGGACTTTTGGCGTGTATCCCACTCCGCCATGCCCCCCTCCAGGTGTTAGACCCCTTGAAACATCTTTTCCATCACTTTTGTGGCCAGCATAATTTTTTTTTTTTCAAAGTTCGCATCCCCATTGAAGTCTATTGCGGTTCGCGAACTTTAACGCGAACCGAACGTTCCGCGAAAGTTCGCGAACCCGGTTCGCGAACCTAAAATCGGAGGTTCGGCCCAACTCTAGTGAGTACACATGTGAATTGCTTAGCCTTGCAATGCACAGCTATAGGGATTCCGGTGCGTGCAGCAGGAAACTGCAGCATGCCGTCTGGATTCACACCCAGTGGCGTAGCTAAGGAGCTGTGGGCCCTGATGCAAGTTTTACATGCCCCCCCCCCCCCCCCGCCCCCCCAAGCATTCTATACATAACAATTGATACAGCGCACCAAAATCTGCCAATGGCAACTACAGTGTCAGAGGTGCAAGAAGGGGATGGGGAACAGTTTGTTAGTGATTACCACCTTTCAAATTATCTATAGAAGTGATTATTATGAGCACAGGACCAATAGAGAGCTAATACTGAAGTTCAGGGAGGGCCCTACGGGGCCCCTCTGGCCCAAGGGCCCCGATGCCGTCGCTACCTCTGCAACCCCTATTGCTATGCTCCTGTTCACACCTCAGTGTTATTCAGACAGGAAGTCATGGCCTGCCTATAGCAGCATTTCCCTGTCTGACTCGTCTGCAAGGAAACAATGCAGATTCACCATGCATTCAGCCAAAGTGGAAACGGGCCCTACATACATACCCAGAGACTCTGAAGAAGCGCTGAAGCAGTCCACAACGTGACTGTTGTGAGTTTTCATGCAATCTGTCTGCTATCCGCTCCTGATTTTGTCTTTCCTCAAAATATAAGCAGTGCACAATGTATAAATCTAGTAATAACTTTTACTTCTTGTCAGTTTTATGTTCAAAAACTAAGGAAAATCATACTAAATACAACAAGATACTTATTACCAATACATTTAGATGCGTCAGACTTCCCAGGGGCATCTGTGCTGCAGCTACAAGTTCACATATTTATACTCCCCCACAACAGTTAACACACATAGAACAATGATATAATACTACTTCATTTCAACATTTTCTGAGTGGAATGTGTGATCAGAATTTTCGATTAAAATGTAGAACTTTTTTTTTCCGTAAATAAGTTTCTGTTCAATGACTAAAGTTACAGTCTTGAAAGACCTCAGAAAAGATATATACTAGCTAGTGGCCCGGCGTTGCCCGGGTATGTATTTGGCCGGTATTGGCTCCGCCCACTTTTCCTAATCCTAACACACAATTACTCAATGACCAACATTGTGAGCTTTGTAGTCTTTGGCATCAATAATTTGCATTGAAATAAAATAAATCTGATTAGCTGTGGCTCCACCCGCTTTTCTGAATTTGAACCCCATTCACCCAGTGGCCAACTGTACCAGGTTTGAGGCTTGTGCCATTAACAGTGCAAGAATGGCAGCAATGTAAATATTCCCCTGAAAAATCAATAAGTGAATTGTGATTGTTTTTTGTAGGTTCCACCCACTTTTTTGAATATTAATCCCTGTCACCCAGTGACCAATTGTGCAAAAGTTTGAGAACACTACCATTAACAGTGTAAGAATGGCTGCAGTTTACATTTTTTCAGTGAAATTTGTATTTGTCTCCACCCACTTTCTGGTTATGGGAATAAAAAGTATCCTATATGTTATTCCAGGTAATGTACTATGTGTCTGCCAAATTTCAAGTCCGTTCAACCATTTTTGCGTGATCGAGTAAGAAACATCCAAACATCCGAACTTTCCCATTTATAATATTAGTAGGATATGCGTAGTAATCACACCTGCAACCCCTGCCAGCTGCCATCGCAGGGGGGCCCAGAGACTTTGAGGGCCCCTCCTCCTCCCTTTCCTCAATGGCAACTGCAGCCAGTTAGAAAAAAAACCCTCAGTGTTTGCTCACAAAAACCGTGTGCAGGAGCATGTGTAATTTGTCATTTTTCCTGATTCTAGACGCTGCTTCACAGTAGAACACTCTCTACTGCCATCCACCGGCTCCCAATCTTATGACCCGCATGAGGTTTGGGGACCAAGGAGGCCCCATGCTATCAATTTTGCAGAGGGACCCTGTTAAGTGTGTGTGTGTGTGTGTGTGTGTGTGTGTGTGTGTGTGTGTGTGTGTGTGTGTGTGTGTGTGTGTGTGTGTGTGTGTGTGTGTGTGTGTGTGTGTGTGTGTGTGTGTGTGTGTGGTGTGTGTGGTGTGTGTGTGTGTGTGTGTGTTTGTGTGTGTGTGTCGCGATCACGAGAGTGAAACTTGTTATACAGATCCCTTGCTACCTGGGATGATATGTTCTGGGGGCCTCGCGTCCCCCTTGCACACCTGGGCGGAGCTACAAACAACCAATCAGATTCCACCCATTCTAGTGAATGGAAAAGGCTGCCATTCTCACAGTAATTGAGCCAGAGTCCCCACACTTGGCACAGTTGGTCACTTGGTGACCGAAGCTGCAAATCCAGGAAAAGTGGGCGAAGCATAAAACAGCCAATGAAATTGGCGAAGCATAAATGGAAAAATTTAACCACTTAAGCCCGAAGGGTTGAAATTTTTTTACATCCGAACAACTTTCACCCCTCATTCATTTGCCAATAACTTTATCACTACTCATCACAATTAATTGATCTATATCTTGTTTTTTCCGCCACCAATTAGGCTTTCTGTGGGTGGTATATTTTGCTAAGAGCCCCTTTACTATAAATGCATTTTAACAGGAAGAATAAGAAAAAAATGGAAAAAATTCATTATTTCTCAGTTTTCAGCCATTATAGTTTTAAAATAATACATGCCTCCATAATTAAAACTCACGTATTGTATTTGCCCATATGCCCCGGGTATTTCACCGTTAAAATTATGTCCCTATCACAATGTATGGCAACAATATTTTATTTGGAAATAAAGGTGCATTTTTTCCGTTTTGCGTTCATCACTGTTTAGAAGCCCATAATTTATTAAATCATATTGATATACTCCTTTGACATGCATATTTAAAAAGTTCAGACCCTTAGGTAACTATTTATGTTTTTTTTGTTTTTTTTATTATTGTAATTTTTTTTTTTTTTTTAATTTAAACTTGTATGTGGGTATTTTTTGGTGTGGGAGGTAAACAGGGTTTTTTTTAATATATTTATATGTTTAATTTGAAATTTTTTTTTTCAGGTGTAATTTGCTATTTGGCCACAAGATGGCCAGAATCAAAAAGTCCTGGGAGCGATCGATCTCGCCCCCAGGCAGAAGAAAGGAGCCCAGAGCTCAGAAAAGCCGCAGCATCTGAAGAGACGCTGTCGGCTTTTCTCCGGGGGGGTCCGATCAGCGAAAGGGATTTATAATCCCTTTCACTGATCGGTGGGCTAGCGGCCAGCAGCGGGGGCGCGCACGGGGGGGGGGGGGGGGCCCGCGGGAGCACGCGCGACCCGCGCGACCCGCGGGAGTGCGCGCAGCCCAACCGGACGAGAAATCTCGTCCAGTTGGGCTTAAGTGGTTAAACTGCAACCATTCTTACACTGTTAATCACAGGGTTTTCAAACTTGGCAAACTTGGTCACTGGGTGAATGAGATTAATATTCAGGAAAGTGGGTGGAGCCTACAACAGCCAATCAAAAGTCAACTATTGATTTTCAAGGGGAATATTAAAACTGCTGCCATTCTTACACTGATAATGGCAGAGGCTTCAAACTTGCTACAGTCAGTCATTAGGTGACTGGGGTCCAAATTCACTAAAGGGGCGGGTCCACAAACAGCCAATCAGACTTTCTTGGTGGATAAACTGCTTCCATTCACACATTTTTGATGCCAGGAACCTGAACGCTCACAAACTTGGTCATTGAGTGACTGTGGGTCAAGGTTACAAAAAGTGGGTGGAGCCAAAAATAAAGTTCACTAGGAAAATATAAACTGAAGCCATTCTTACACTGTTACTGGAAGGGTTCTCAAACTTTGCACAGTTGGTCACTGAGTGAATGGGATGAATATTCAAGAGAGTGGGTGGAGCCTACAACAGCCAATTAAAATTCACCTGTTGATTTTCAAAGGGAATATTTACATAGCTGCCATTCTTACACTGTTAATAGCAGATGCTTCAAACTTGGTACTGTTAGTCACTGGGTGACTGGGGTTCAAATTTGGAAAAGGGGCGGAGCCACAAACAGCCAATCAGATTTGTTTAATTTCAATGGGAATATACAAATAATTGATACCAAAAGCCCAAAGCTCATAAACTTGATCATTGAGTGACTGTATGTTAAGGTTAGAAAAAGTGGGTGGAGCCAACAACTACATTTTATTCCAAGGGAAAATATAAACTGCAGCCATTCTTACACTGTTAATGGCAGGGTTTCCAAACTTGACACAGTGGGCCACTGGGTGACTGGGATTAATATTCAGAAATGTGGGTGGAGCCAACAACGCCAATCAAATTTCACCTATTGATTTTCAAGGGGAATATTTACATTGCTACCATTCTTACACTGTTAATGGCAGAGGCCTCTTAGCTGATAGGTGACTGGGGTCCAAATTCACTAAAGGGGGCGGAGCCACAAACAGCTAATCAGATTTGTTAGATTGATTTCAGCCATTCTGTTATTGGCAGGGTTCTCTAACGCACAGAAAGAAAAGGATGACTGGGTCTCTCTTCCTGGATTTAAGCCTCAAAGGCTGCGTTTATTGAACCATAGTTAAAAGACACATGACGTCTTTTCTGCTGGGGTTCTCAAACATGACACAGTTGGTGAATGGATAAATGGGATTAATATTCAGGAAAGTGGGTGGAGCCTACAACAGCCAATCAAAATTCACCTATTGATTTTTAAGGGAAGTATTGAAACTGCTGCCACTCTTACACTAATAATGGCAGAAACCTCAAACCAGCTACAGTCGGTCATGAAGTGGCTGGGGTTCAAATCCACTAAAGGGGTGGAGCCACACACAAACAATAAATCAGATTACTTTACTGGATAAACTGCTTCCATTCACACAATTTTGATGGCAGAAACCCAAAATCTTAAAACTTGGTCACTGGGATTTTCTGGGATTAATATTCAAAAAAGTGGGTGGAGCGGTGGAGCCTAAAAAGAAAATCAAAATTCACCTGTTGATTTTCAAGGGGAATATTTAAATTGCTGCCATTCTTGCACTGTTAATGGCACAAGCCTCAAACCTGGTACAGTTGGTCATTGGGTCACTGGGGTTCAAATTCAGAAAAGGGGTGGAGCTACAAACTGCCAATCAGATTTGTTTCATCTCACTGGTAAATTACAAATTATTGATGCCAAGGACCCCAGAGCTCACAAACTTGGTCATTGAGTGACTGTGTGTCAAGGTTACAAAAAGTGGGCGAAGCCAAAAACAAATTTCTCTAGGAAAATATAAACTGCAGCCATTCTTACACTGTTAATGACAAGGGTTCTCAAACTTTGCCCAGATGGTCACTGGGTGACTGAGATTAATATTATGGGAAGTGGGTGGAGCCTATAATAGCCAATCAAAATTCACCTGTTGATTTTCAAGGGGAATATTTAAATTGCTTCCACTTTTGCTCTGTTAGGGCAAGTTCAGACTGCACGCGTTTCCAGCCGCGTTTTGGAGACGCGTGCAGGAGGCAGACACGCACGACATCAGACAGTGCATAGACTGCACTGTCTGATGTTCACACTGCATGCGTTCCGGACCTGTGCGGTCCGGGAACGCATGCTGCACGCAGATTTTACAAAAACGCGCGGCTGTCCCATTCACTTTTCAGTGATGGGATCAGCCACGCAACGCACACAAACGCGGATGGCGTGCGTTTGTACGCGTTGCGTTCCGCATGCGTGGCCGTCTGCGTTTTGCAGTCTAAACGGGCCCTTAATAGCAGATTCCTCCAACCTGCTACAGTTGGTCATTGGGTGACTGGGGTTCAAATGCCGGAGAGGGGCAGAGCCACAAACAGCCAATCTGATTAGTTTAATTTATATGTGAATATACAAATTATTGATGAGAAAGACCCCAAAGCTCACAAACTTGGTCATTGAGTATTTGTGTGTTAGGGTTAGAAAAGTGGCCGGAGCTAACACCAGCCAAATACATACCTGGGCAATGCCGATTCATCAGCTATTATTCATGAAAGTGAATGAATAATCAAAAGTCAATCAAA
This sequence comes from Hyperolius riggenbachi, assembly GCF_040937935.1. NCBI lineage: Eukaryota > Metazoa > Chordata > Amphibia > Anura > Hyperoliidae > Hyperolius > Hyperolius riggenbachi. Next base: position 153,450,014 of record NC_090653.1, on the reverse strand, counting down.
GTGGATCAAAAGCCAATCAAAATTCAACTATTGATTTTCAAGGGAAGTATTTCATTACTGCCATTCTTGCGCTGTTAATGGCACAAGCCCCAAACTGGGTACAGTTATTTATTGGTTGACTGGGGTTCAAATTCAGAAAAGGGGTGGAGACACAGCCAATCAGATTTGTTTCATTTCAATGCAAATTATTGATGCCAAACAATGCAAAGCTCACAAACTAGGTCATTGAGTCATTGTGTGTTAGGGTTAGAAAAGTGGTCGGAGCCAACACCAGCCAAATACATACCCGGGCAACGCCGGGCAATCCGCTAGTATATAATATATAAAGCAAGTTGGGAGGTTTAAGTGTAGTGTTGCTAAAAATAGAAAATAGGTATCTCAAAATACTCATTATAAGGAATCATCCCTAAATAAATCACTGTAGACACAGGTGGGGGAATTCGTCTGTCCCTTGAATGTATCTGATCATTCCAGGATTTCAAAGGGTAGTTACACACCAAGATCTAGCAGTGGGGATTGATAAGTGATACCCAAGAGATACATACTGCATATACATAAGTGTAGAAGGCAACATAATGAATACAATTGATAAAATTCATGGTTAGTGATTTTAGTTACGTTAATTTATTTACATGAACCTTGTTTTTTTTCCAGGAGGTATTTTTTTACTTACCTTACACCTCTAATTTATTATTTACACAGCACTAATGTATTATTAGTTGGTTTGATAATCTTTGAATATGTTAAATGTGGTACTTAATGATATTAAATTTACCTTCCTACAGTTTATTTATTTTTATCAACTTTGATTTACTGGGGGACATTCCATTGCGGGAATTTCTATGTTATTCCCAGATTAGACATTTTTTAGGGCCCATACTATGGCCTGATGGTGTGAAGCTAATTGAAAGGATGTAGTACAAAGGAACTAGAGAGAGGGGTGTTATTTCTGGACTATATTTAATGTTACGGCAGCAGGGATTAGTGCCCTATGGCCCTTATGAGGGCCTGGGAAAGGGAGCTGGGATTCATGATTAGTTCTGAATCCTGGTCTGCTATAATGGAGGAATGTAAGTGTAGTGACTAGGGCTAACATTTTAAAAGATACTCCTGTTATATTAATGATGAGGTGGCGCTACACTCCTTCCCGGTTGCACAAGATGTTCCCCTCAATCTCCTTCGATTGCTTTAGTGGTTGTGGAGAGGAAGGAGCCTTGTCCCATATTTTCTGGTCATGCAGAGTGGCACAACAATTTTGGACGGACTTGAAGGATATGTTGGAATTGACTTTTCCCTTTCCGATTTCTCTCAATGTACAGCAGGCTTTATTGCTGTCCCCCAACTTCGATGTCCCAAGTGCTTTCGGCAAACTGTATAGGTTTCTGTTAATTGGGGCTTTATGGGCTATTGCCCGGCAGTGGAAGTCTAGTTCTCTCTCTTTGCAGCTTGTTAAGGAGAGGGTGGATATCATCATGCTTACGGAAAAAATGTATTATTCTAGTTTGGATCTTTCTGATAAGTTTTACTCAATATGGGATGAATGGCTGGTTTATAGGGGTATTGAAATTTAATTGTATAGCCTTTAACTGTCTCTGGAAATTAGACATATTACTATGGCTGCTATTTTAGTGTAATCCACATTGGATGTATTGGAGCAAGTCTGTTCATTGTTTTCATTTGTTTTCTTTCAGTTTTGTTCATGTTTTTGTCTTATCTCCTTTGACATGCAACCAATTTTATTCTGTTTTAGGATTGATTATTTCCTTTTGTGGCACTTCGTTGTACTGTTTATGATGCTCTGTGATACTGTGGTTGTGTTTCTTTTTGATAAATAAATAAACGTCATTATGAATGAAATTTACCTTCCTAGTTCAGTTTACTACCAAGCCAAATTTCCTAAACATAATGAAATTATACTTCCTTGCAGCTGTGACAGTGACCCACTGTTTGAGGATGTATCCACTCCAAATTTTTATTTTAGCATCTGTTTTTCCCTTTGCAGTGAAGGCTTCAGTTCATGCAGGCCAGTGTGCTCACAGTTGTATGCATGTTTGGATGCCAAATATCTGGTGTCATAGCCAATTTGCAGTCACACTTCCAAAGTAGTCTGGACCTGGCAGGGTAGACAGAATAAAAAAATTTAGGAATCTCTGCTGACACCTCTGCAATGTAAGAAATGACAACTATAGATGGCCCGAATAGTTCGCCGGCGAACTTTATGGCAGTTCAATTCGCCTCCTTTACTACATCATTAGGGTCAACTTTGACCCTCTACATCACAGTCAGCAGGCACATTGTAGCCAATCAGGCCCTCCTGGAGGGCCCCTCTTCCCCTTATAAAAGGCAGGCAGCGTCACGCTTTTCACTCACTCCTGTGCCTGCAGTAATTAGAGAAGGGATAGCTGCTGTGCTGAGACCTATAGGGAAAGCTTAGTTAGGCTCTTGTAGGCTTGTTAGCTTGCTCCTTGCTGATTCTTATTGCTAAAAAGCACCCCTCAACAGCTCTTTTGAGAGCTAATCTTGTTCTTGTGATCTATTTTTTTTATTTTTATTTTTTTGTGGCCCACTTGCATTATATACAGCCCTGTCAGTCAGTCGCAGCTGACCTTTGGCCCCTTGGTGGTATAATTACTACTGTGCCAGATGCACATTGTAATACCCATTGTGGTGAATAGAATGACATATGGCCCCCGGATGACGCACATCGATTGCGCCATCAGTGGATGTGACATTCTCGCTTAAAAATGACAATCAGAATGTTTTTCTCCCTTTCTCTTTTTCCCCCTCTGAGAGCATTGCAGAGTACAGTAACCTTCCCCCATATCCTGTGTCAGTTCAGCAAGGAATGTCACACGTGGCCCGACCTCCCGAGGGAGAGCCATTTGCTGCACAGCTCATGTTCCAGAAACTAGATCCAACCAGTAAGATAAGAGATTCCCTCCAAACTCGTAGACTCAAACAAAGGAAACTTAAATGTATTTGTATTTCAAAATAGGCTTGTCACAGAAAAACAAAAATTACATTTTCGGATACCCATAAGCCAGTTCTGTAATTCCACCGAATCACAATTTTCCAACTGTCAGGAGTCAGTAGGGAGACTGCTTTATTCAGCCTGCGTAGAGCGAATGCTATAGAATAGGCATGTGTAGCCTCATTTGATACAGGGTCGCAGGCTTATGAATATAGCCTCGGATTTGCGATGCGCCAATCTGGGGCAGAGTCACACAGATTATTAATAAATGGTACATTTTCTTGCTCTGAGTCTGGGGGTGGCAACCTTGCTGCCAGGAGATAACCCTGCCTTCCCTCCACCTAGTTTGGAGGTAACCCAGCCCCAATTCTAAGATTGTATAAATATGGGGCCAGCAGAGCCCGCCCCTGTCCTTCGTCATTTCATTTGCTAAAGAAGATCTTGGAGCATGCGTTCCACAGAGGGATCGACGCATGCATTTTTTTTAATGCTCATGTAAACTGGACTCTGCGCATGAGCGTGACGTCGTTCATGACGTCACGCACATGCGCAGAAAGTGCCCGGCAACAGGAGCGCGATCGAGGACGCGCTCCGCCGGGCAGCGCAGACGTACTACTCCGGGTCAGAGCGACCCGGAAGTAGTAAAACCCCCATGGATTCAGAGATGTTCGCCGGCGAACGGTTCGGGAACCGTTCGCCACATCTCTAGTCACAACACAAACAGCTATTTGTGGTGCGTTACACAGTGAGTTTGGTGTGTCAGTGTGAAGCAGTACTCTAATTACACTCCCTGATTGATGTATACACATGCAAGATGTTTTAAAGCACTTTAGGCCTGATAGCAATTTAGCATTCAATGTGATTTCTGCCCTTAAAACGCTGCTTTGCGTCAAATCCAGATTTTTCCCCGGGACTTTTGGCAACTATCCATGCCCCCCTCCAGGTGTTAGACCCCTTGAAACATCTTTTTCATCACTTTTGTGGCCAACATAAGTGTTTCTAGTTTTCAAAGTTCGCCTCCCCATTGAAGTCTATTGCGATTCTGCGGAAGTTCGCATTCGCGGTTCGCTAACCAAAAATTGGAGGTTCAGGCCATCTCTAACGACAACATTCTTGCAATATAGAATCCCTCATTTGTTTTAAATAACAATTGTTTCATCAAGAAGACTATATTCAGCGTTCTCCTTGAAAGTGAACTTGAACCGAAGTTAAAAGAAAAAGTTTAACTTTCCTGGGGCTTCTACCAGCCCCCTGCAGCCGCCCAGTGTCCACCCTGTCACTCAACGATTCTCTGGTTCCCCACAGCAGCTAAGTTTCGATTTTCGAGTTTAAGATTTCCTTGTACTGGGCCTGTGCAGGCCTGTGATCGAGAACGTGCGTGGCAAGGGCTGTGCAGGAGCAGTGGGCATTGACTGGCCAGTCGCTCTAAATCGAAACTTAGCCACTGTGGGGGACCTAAGGATCGTTAAGTGACGGGGCAGGCCGGCTGCAGGGGGCTGGTGAAGCCTCAGGTAAGTGATTTTTTTTTTACTTTGGCTTAGGTTCACTTTAAGACCCAGAGAAATACAATTATTTAGTGGTACATCCTGCTTTGTAGAAAAGGTCAACTGTGCCTTTATCTCACTCCATTGCAGTCTGGTCTAATGTGAACAGTACACCAGAGAACATAAACATAGTTCCATGGTAATATGGAAGGAAGTTTTAACTATGGCATTCTACTCCTGCAATGTTTGTCTTTATGTTTTCCATGAAAGTGCAGCTACACTAAAGTACACCTGAAGAGAGGGCTATGGAGACATATTTATTTCCTTATAATAAAATAATGCAGATTGCCTGGCTATCCCACTGATTTTCAGTTTCTAATACTCTTAGTGGTAGACCCTGAACAAGCATGCAGATCAGATGTTTCTGACTGAAGTCTGACTGGATTAACTGCATGCTTGTTTCAGGTGTGTGTTTGAGTGTTTCAGACACTACTGCAGCTAATAGATTAGCAGGACTGCCAGGTAACTGGTATTGTTTAAAAGGAAATAAATATGGCAGCCACCCTGTCCCTCTCAGTTCAGGTGTACTTTAAACTCTCTGAGCTTTATAACTAAATAGCTTTCCAGAGAGGATGATTGCTAAAGAGAGATGGATATGAAGCAGTAGATTAGTAGCTGATATATAGGGTCTTCACAAATCCTTCTGGGGTCACGTACATAAAAGTAAAGCTACTTATGTAGAGTAGTGAGGCCCCATAAGCCATAGTCATAAGTCAGTGCTACATAGTTAATGAATGGAAAAATGTGAATGCATGACATGTATTTCAAGTCCCACATGTGTGCATGTTTTCCAGTTTAGAGGAACTGGGTTTATATTGGGTAAGAAAATCTGGCTCATTTAAAGGAATTATGTCCCGTGCTTTTTAAAACAAAACAATTACAACAACAACAAACATGTCAAGATAATTGCTACTTCTTCTTTTGTGAGCTATTCATATACAAAGTGTCAAGCAGGAAATGTTCCTCATATATAAATCTTCATTAACAAAAGCCTCACACACATGCTAGGCAGAGCTCATCCGAGGCCGATCTTGGCCGAGAATCTAGTGTGTGTACAGGTGTCCCACAAGCAAGAAGTTTTAAATCAGGATGATACAATTTATTGGCTAACAAATAGCCAATAAATGGTATCATCCTGATTTAAAACCTATTGCTTTTACTGATGGCTAACACGGTACAATACCTTACTGCTACTAGGTGTCCCACAAGGTCGCCTAAAGATCTGGCAATTTACAATGCCTTCTGAAAACCTGAATTCCTGGTAGCGTAATCCCCATAAGTAACACTGATTGGTTAGACGTTCAATTCTGACACAAAGCTAGTTCCCATGACTTACAGCAATGTTCAGTCAGTGCACTGAGTTCCAAATACTAGGAATACCTGACCAGAGTAATTCAGAGCATTTCATTCAAATATAAAAAGCTGGATGAAGTAAGACTGGCTCAGGATAAGTAGTGCTTCACAGGTCTAAACTCCACATTATACTGTGACCACCAGGGACAGATTTACCATAAGGCACTGTAGGCATGTGGCTTAGTCCCCTCCCTGAGTGCTTCTCTCTCTCCATCCCTGTAAAGAATTTCGAGGTGAGTGTAAATGAGAGGTTACTCAACCGACTCTCAGCATCCCACTGATGAGATCTACCTTCAATTGGGAGCACCTCTAGCTACCTAATACTTTGGGTCACCTCTAGCTACTTAATACTGAGGTTTCCTCTGGCTAACTAACATTAAAGGGCATCTGTAGCTACATACGCCTGGCAGGGAAAGTAAGGAAGACGTGACACCTGGGCCAGCCAGCGCACTTGCAGTTTGGCGGGGGTTTGTAGGCTCATGGAGGGCGAAGTCTAGGGTGCCAGGAAATCTGTGCCTGTAGGCTTATAAATCCTGGCCTGGTGACCATAATGTCATATTTAATAGTAATACATGTTAAAGGGACTACGAGCAGTGCAGAAACTACGGAAAGATGCATACCATTTTGAAGCTCTCTTTCTCCTCTTTCCAACGATATATAAACCGCCGCCCTACGCTTTTTAGTTTTTGCAATTTTCGTGATCGAAATCGCTGCTGCATTTTCGGTCACGAAAATATCGAAAACTAAAAGGCTTAGGGTGGCGGTTTATGTGTCGTTGGAAAGAGGAGAAAGAGAGCTTCAAAATGGTATGCATCTTTCCGTAGTTGCTTGTATTACACAGGACGACTTTTCCCCAGCTCCATTCAGCTACTGACTTTGGGGAAAAGTCGTCCTGTGTAATACAAGCAACTATGAAAAGATGCATACCATTTTGAAGCTCTCTTTCTCCTCTTTCCAACGACACATAAACCACCGCCTTACGCCTTTTAGTTTTCACAATTTTCGCGATCGGCAGCTGCGATTTCGATCACGAAAATTGTGAAAACTAAAAGGCGTAGGGCAGCGGTTTATATATCGTTGGAAAGAAGAGAAAGAGAGCTTCAAAATGGTATGCAACTTCCCGTAGTTTCTGCACTGCTCGGAGTCCCTTTAAATGTATCCTGGTATCTGTTCAATATCAGTATTACGTTTGCTATGATAGCAACATAACGCATTACTAAATCAAACTACTATGCAAATATATCTTTGGTATAATATTTACTTTTTGATTTCTTGGCTTTTACTTATTATGCCTGCTTTGCATTGGACTTTTGAATCGCTGTTAAGAGGTTTAAGTGTGTGACTATGATAAGTTAAGCAGATGTTTTTTTTATCTCAAGTTATTCCAAGAGTCACTGGGACAGAGGTTTATGCTCTGACAAGAAAGAGCTCTTGCAAATTAGTCGTATCTCTGACACTGCAGGCAATAACCCTTGAATTGGGAGTTTTCCCTTACGTCATTGCCATGAGCATAAAAACATTATGTTCTCACGAGTGACTCCAAGAACCAACCCAGGCTGACAGGAACAGCTGCTGGCAGTCTGCAGCTATATAGAGTGTTTCCTGTACTAGTCTAACGTGAGGAAGTAAATGGACAAATTAGGACAGGAAGACTTGGATCACCAGCTAGTCAGTTTTCCATGATCTCTTAACAGTGTAATCCTTAACACCAAGGTCACGCCAGAGAACACTGAACCACTGTCTTAGCTTTACTCATAAATAAAATACAGAATAATTATTAATCCTAACCCCATACCGAGAGAGATTTCATCAATACAGTTCTTCTATTTATTTGTAAGCTCATGACAAACTTTATCATCATTATTATCTACGCAGGAAATACAGTAGTTAGATTTCATTGTTTGATGCAGTTGAAAAGGTTTTTTTTGCCCTGAAATAACTGTAATTATACAGTTTTTTTTAGGAACACTTCACTACAAACGTACTTGCTGCTGTCATTATTTACATGCATAGTACTGTATGTTAACCTTTGTATTTGCTCTGCATTTAAATACTATTACATTATAATTAGGTTTCCCTAAAGCTAAATGCGATAACTACCTCCTCTGTTGAGAATCTAAAGTGTGTACAGTGACCCCTGGTGCCCCACGGATCAGTTCAGCCAAGCGCTGGCTGACAGCATTGTCCTCCCCACTGGCCACTCCCGCTGTGGCATGCTCCTTGTGTGATGCTTCATAGGACCTCCCCTCCACGTAGCAACAGAAGGGCCACAAGCCTCCAGGCTACCAGGCTAGGAATGGGTCTGTACAGCCACTGCCCTGCAATGTGGCCAGAGGGATTGAGTCCCAATTCCCAATCCCTGCTGGGCAACATGCCTCTTACGTGTGTACGAGGCTTTAGTCATTTCCTTTCCAAGCTAAAGAAGCCACATTTTTCAAACCGTTTTTTTGGCAAATGAGACCTTCCATTCCTTTGATTAATTTAGATGTACATTTTTGTACCAGTTCTAAAATTTCTATGTCCTTCGTGCATTGTGGTGCTCAAAACTGTATCCCATACTCTAGATGTAGCCTAACAAGGGATTTTTACAGAGGACATTGGCCCATATGCAATTCATTTTTTCACCTGAGTTTTCACCTAGGAGATAATTTTTCATCTTCTATTTAAAATAACTTTCCAGCACTTTTCAACTAAAAAAGTACCAAAACGTAAATGAAAAAGTACTATCAACATTATTTTGAGTATTTTCTTGCTTTCTGGTGGCTTAAAATGGATTTTATCGACAATATTAAAATATCACCTAGGAGATAACTCAGGTTAAAAAGTGAATTGCAAATGGCCCATAGTGTAGTATCATCTTGTGCTATTACATTCCTATTTTACCAGAATTGCATGTGTTTTTGCTGCTGCTCCTTGGTATTGAATACAGCTGCTTTACTTATTATTATTAACCAGTATTATTCCCAAGTCCTTCTGCAAGTCTGATGTTCCCAGCTGTATCCCTTTTAGGTTATATGGTATAATGCCATTGGTACAGCCAAGATGCATGACCCTACATTATCAACATTAACGCTGTCAAGGTCTTTCTGTAGAAAATGACCATCCTGCTAAGTAATTCTAAGTAATTTTGTATCATCTGTGAATATAGCAACATTACTCTGTATTCCATCCACTAAGTCATTAATGAGTAAATTGAAAAGAGCTGGACTTAGATCTGACACTTGCAGAACCCCTCTGCAAACTGTTCACCTTAATCCCATAGCAATTCTCTGTCTCTGTCCATATACAGACATTTTCCCCAGTCTGTTGCCTTCTGCATCAGGCTGTTTTGAGAAACAGTGTGGAAAGCTTTGGCAAAATTCATATGTATATATATATATATATATATATATATATATATATATATATATATATATATATATATATATATATTGTCTACTACCTTGTTAATATCTGGATTTGCATTTACCACTTCATGAAGACTGAGAATGTTGGTCAAACTAGACCTGTCTTTAGTAAGACCATGTTGATGCGTTGAAATTAGATTATTCTGTGCTAAATAATTTTGTACAGTGTTCCTAATCAGTAGGATTTCTTCAAACAGTTTACACCTAACTTATGTTATGCCTCCAGCTTTTACTGTTCTGATTATTTTTGCTTCTTCAGGGAAGGGGGAAAAACAGCTGTATGGCAGTCATATGGAACTGACCCACTTGAAAAAAGAGTCACGGGAAATAAGATAAAGTGTCCTATCCTTAAATTAACTTAACTCTTTTAATACCTGGGGTGGAAACCATTTGGGCTCATGGCTCATGCCTTATCTATGTTGATTTTGATTTAAATGTGCCTATCCAGCTTCCTGCATTAGGCAATCACAGTGCTGAATGTGGTAGGCTTGGAGCAACCCACAATGAGAAAAGAAGCCTGATCCAATTCATCTTTTCTCCTAAGTTTTCTCATAGAAGATAATGTTTCATCTTCTGTTTAAAATAACTTTTGTACCCTGCAATTGGACAAGTAGCATATTTTCTTGTTTGTTAGTGGCTTAAAATATTTTTTTTTATATTATTATTTTTATTTAGTACTTATATACCACCGGCATCTTAAGCTGTACAGAGTATATATTGTCTTGTCACTTAACTGTCCCTCAGAGGGGCTCATAATCTAATCCTTACCATAGTCTTATTTCTATATCGTGTAGTGTATGTATCGTAGTTTAGGGCCAATTTAGGGGGAAGCCAATTAACTTATCTGTATGTTTTTGGGATGTACGAGGAAACATACAGCACAGTGGCGTAGAGGTTAGCACTCTCCCCTTGCATGCTCTCCCTGTGTCTGCATTGGTTTCCTCCGAGCACTCCGGTTTCCCCCCATCCCAGAAACATACAGATAATTTAATTGGCTTCCCCCTAAATTGGCCCTAGACTATGATACATATACTAAACAATACATACATAGACACATGACTATGGCTTAGATTAGATTGTGAGTCCATCTGAGGTACAGTTAAGTGACTAGACAATATACTCTGTACAGTGCTGCAGAAGATGTCGGTACTATGTAAATACTAAAAATAATATTAATAATTATACATATATTGTAAGACAGATAACTGCTCTACAAGTCATTTTACAAGTTAATGTTATTAAACATAACCTTGCTATTTTAGTCTCCAACTAGTTACAACTTCCCAAAACTGCAAGAACCTCTAAACCAAGGCTTTTCAACCTGTGGATTGCGTACCACCGGTGGTACTTTGCTGTTGGCCAGGTGGTACACACCAGGTTTGCCTGCCACTTTATTGCCCGCATGCCACTTGTCCTGGTTCTGTCCTGCCTCCACAAAGTCTGGCTCCTCCTCCCTCGCTCCTTGCTGTGCTGCTCTGCAGCATACTTCAGACCTCAGATCAGTGGGGAAGAGACAGCCAGGCGACCGGTGCACAGTAATGGCGCAGATACAGAAAGGGACATCACTGCTCACTTCCTGTATTTGAAGTATACGCGCCGCCACCGTGCACCGTTTGCCTGACTGTCACTTCTCTGAGGCTGGCTTACCAATGATCTGAGGTGTGAACTATTCCACAGGGCAGCACAGCAAGGAGTGAGCAAGGGGGGAGCCGAACTTTGTGGTGAGTCACTGCCTAGCTCTCAGCTCTCTGATGGTGGGACTAGGCTACCTATAATTATGCAGGGGGGGGGGGGGGGGGGGCGAGCACTGTAATAACCGTGCAGGAGATTTGGGTACAGCCGGTGTCATAATAGGCCGAAATAGGAATTACGGCTATAGCGGCGCACAGTCAGTGACTTCGGCGCCATCAGAAAACAGTGCTAAAGTTGCTTTTAAAACACTGCAATTCGGCTTCCAGCAATAGCCGTATACCAGCTGTATCCTGCGCCCAAGTCTCCCGGCGGGCAATTCATATGTTGGGGGGGGGGGGGGGGGGGGTAGAGAGGAACTTGCAAGGCTACCTATATTGGCAATCTACGTACAGATTGCCAATACTGACAATATGTAGGATTGCAATCTAATTGTAGTTGTTTTCCCCACCAATGCCTCCTACTTTTCCCCTCCCATATGCCCTCTTCTTTTCTTAAAGTGTACCTGTAAGAAAACAGTGCCCCGGGAGGTACTTACCTCAGGGAAGGGGAGGCCTTTGTATCCTAAAGAGGTTTCCCCCTTCCTCCACAGTAGAAGGGATCCAGCTCTGGGAGCCCCAAAGTTCTCCTTGTCGGTGTGTGCGCATGCGCAGTAGTATTTGTTTTCCTTGACTGCAGTGCTTGAGTTTAGGTCTTCTTTAAAGAGGTTCTGTGGGATTCTAAAAATCAATCAAACAAGCTGACACTTATCTCTTCTGGCTTCTATCGGCCCCATGCAGCTGTAATGTCCCGTGCCGTCCTCCTACGATGCTCCGTTTTCCGCCGCCGGTCCCGGTTTAATATTCGTCTAAACAGACGAATAATGTTAGCTCCTGCTCGCGTCATCGGGAGCTTACTGGACAGCCGCAGTGTAATAACTCGTGTGATTACACCGGGACCGGCGGCCGGGAACGGAGCATCGGAAGAGGACGGCGCGGGACAGTACCGCTGCAGGGGGCCGATAGAAGCCCCAGGTAAGTGTCAGCTTGTTTGATTCTTAGGATGCAAAATAACTCCTTTTAAGTGAGAAGAATATGGTGGCTGCTATATTAATTTCCTTTTAAACTATATGAGTTGACCGGCTGCCCTACTGATCTATGTCTCTGCAGAAGTGTCTGAATCACACCAGAAACAAGCATACAGCTAACCTTGTCAGATCTGACAATAATGTCAGAAACACCTGATCTGCATATGCTTGTTCAGGAGCTGTGGCTAAAAGTGTTAGAGGCAGAGGATCAGTATGATAGCCAGGTAACTGGCATTGCTTAAAAGGAAATAAATATGGCAGCCTCAATATGCCTCTCACTTAATTTCTCCTTCAACTGCTCACTTTTTTCACTGTAGTGGTCCTTTTAACAGTTGAAATTTGAGAATTGTAAAATGACAGTTTAAATAAGACAGTTAGAAAAGGGCAGTTGAAATTTGGCAGTTGAAAAATGGCAGTTAGAAAATGACAGTTGGAAAATGGCAGTTGAAAAATGGCAGTTGGAAAATGACAGTTAGAAAATGTCAGTTGAAAATGACAGTTAAAAACTGACAGTTAGAAAATGGCAGTTGGAAAATGACAGTTGGAAAATGACAGTTGAAAAAATGACAGTTGGAAAATGGCAGTTGGAAAATGGCAGATAAAATTTGACATTTGGAAAATGGCAGATAAAATTTGACATTTGGAAAATGGCAGTTAAAATTTGACAGTTGTAAAATGGCAGTTGGAAAATGACAGTTGGAAAATGGTAGTTAAAAGTTGAACTGTCATTTTCCAACTGCCATTTTTCAACTGCCATTTTCTAACTATCATTTTTCAACTGTTGTTTTTAACTGCCATTTTCCAACTGTCAAATTTTAACTGCCATTTTCCAACTGTAATTTTTCAACTTTCAAATTTTAACTGCCATTTTCCAACTGTCAAAATGTAACTGCTATTTTCCAACTGTCATTATTTCAACTGCCATTTTCCAACTGTCATTTTCCAACTGCCATTTTCCACCTGTGATTTTCCACCTGTCATTTTCCAACTGCCATTTTCCAACTGTCATTTTACAACTGCCAAATTTTAACTGTTGTTTTTCAACTGTCATTTTTGAACTGCCATTTCTCAACTGTCATTTTCCAACAGCCAAATTTCAACTGTTTTTCGACTGCCATTATTTTCTAACTGTCATTTTCAACTTCCATTTTTCAACTATCCTTTTCCAATTGTTTCCTTCTTCCTTTCCTATTTTATTTATTTCGCAAACACAAGCCTTGAGATCCTCAATGTTGATTTGCCACCACATTTTGTGTTTTGGGGGCTAGATTTGCATCACGATTTTCACAATTTAAAACTGGCTATCTCTATCCGTGACAGGTGTCAGATATGGTGGCTGGGTAGTGTAATGGTTAAGGGCTCTGCCTGATGGAGACCTGGGTTCAAATCTCAGCTCTGCCTGTTCCGTAAGCCAGCACCTATTCAGTTTTTTGTGCAAGACTTCTTAACACTGCTACTGCCTACTGAATGTGCTCTAGTGGCTGCCTCGCAAGTGCTTTGAGTCCGACAGGAGAAAAGCGCTATACAAAAAAAGGAATTATTATATGGATATGTAACGATCGGTGTCAGCACACAGAGAGAATCTGCTTATTGGTGATCTGCAGAATCACCAAGAATACAGATATATACCTGATTATTGATGATCTGCAGAATCACCAATAATACAAGTATAACTAACCTCTGGACACCTGGTGAAGTGTAAGTGTTTGGTGCAACAGTATATGAGCCTGGATCACCTGAGGAGCAGGTGACCCTAGAGCGTATAACGAGTATCTCCTAGTTAGGGTTGGAGATAAACAGAGAGCCAGTGATTCCCTGAACTGCTGGGAGACAGACTCTACTGCAGTCAAAGGACTCCTATGGGATAGAGTCCCTAACTGGATTGCAGAGAGGTCCCTCTGAGGGACAGGGAGTCCCTGCAACTACTGGACACCCCACCGGGGGGGGGGTGTCACAGGTAGAAGGGTCGGCCAGGCCGGGTCAGCAACACACAAGCAGATAAGGTACAGAGACAGAAGGCTGATTCGGTAACCAGGGACAGGCAGGGTAGGCAACAGGTAATCAGATATGCGAAGGTACCGAATCAGAGAGCAGGAGAAGGGTCAAGAAAGCAATAGGTCATAACAGATATCAAACAGAGGCCTAGTCTAGAGTGTGAGGTCCGTGGTCTCAACACTCAGGAACTGATCTAAAGAATAACACAGCAATGACACAGTATCCCTAATCTTGGGTGTGAGGTCCGTGGTCTCTACACCCTGGAACTGGTCTAAAGAATAACACAGTAATAACACAGTAATCTGGCTAAGTGTGAATTCCCAGGTCCACCTGGTTCTAACACACTGAGGGATCTGACTATGGTCTGAGTGCTAACACATAAGCATTCGCAACGGCAGACAACCAGCAACTGACAAGCAAGAAGTATATATAGCAGAGCGCTCCTCAGCGCCGCCCAGTCCCATTCAGCAAATCACCTTCTGCGCTGGGATCAGCTGATCGTCCTGATCAGCTGATCCCTCTCCTATTGGCATAAAGGGCCTGCCTGTTAGCGCGCGCGCGTAGCTCTCCATCTGTGTGCACTACTAGGCTCAGACAAACCGGACGCATGCTGCTGCGGAGAAACCGCCGGTCTGAACGCGGACCCAGCCGCCTCGCTGTCAGACCGCGCGGCGGTTTCTCCGCAATCCATTACAGTACCCCCCCCCCCCCGAGGAGTGGTTTCCGGACACTTCCCACCAGGCTTCCCAGGATGTAAGTCATGAAACTCCTTTTTTAATTCCTCCGCATGCATGCGACAATCTGGCACCCAAGATCTTTCCTCTATGCCATATCCTTTCAAGTGGACCAGATACTGCACGGAATTCTGCACTAAGCGAGAGTCCAGGATCTTTTCAATTCCATACTCTGGTTGGTCATCCACCAACACAGGGGGGGGGGGGGGGGGGGAATCCACGTGTACTGCTGGCTTCAAAAGAGACACATGGAATGATCTCACACCTCTCATACTGGCTGGGAGATCAATCGCGTAAGTGACATTATTGATTTTCTTGGACGCTGGAAATGGTCCTATAAATCTAGGGCCTAGTTTGGGGGACAGTTGCTTCAAGGCCAAATGTCGAGTGGATACCCACACCAAATCCCCTGGAGAGAACTTCCACTCCACAGACCGTCTTTTATCTGCCTGTCTTTTCTGGGTTTGGAAAGCTTTCCCCAGATTCCTCTTAACCATTCCCCAAATCTCCTTTAGAGCCTTCTGCCAATCCTCCAGAGCTGGGAACGGTGTAGATGCAACCGGCAAAGGAGCAAACTTAGGTGATCTTCCTGACACTACCTGGAATGGGGAAAACCTAGAAGAGAGCTTTTCAGGTTGTTGTGTGCAAATTCCGCAAACGGCAAAAATTGCGCGTCTGCAACATAACACCTGAGGAACTGTTCCAGGGATTGGTTAACTCTCTCGGTCTGGCCGTTGGTCTGTGGGTGGTAGCCTGATGAAAATGCAAGATCCATGTCTAACTGATGGCAGAAGGCTTTCCAAAACTTTGAAACAAATTGGACTCCCCGATCTGACACTACATTCTCCGGAATGCCATGCAGCCGGAAAATGTGTTGGATGAAGAGATCAGCCAATTCCTGGGCCGAGGGGAGTCCTTTCAAAGGGACAAAATGAGCCATCTTACTGAGTCTGTCCACTACCACCCAAATGACCGTCTTGCCCTCAGACCGAGGGAGCTCACCCACAAAATCCATGGAGAGATGGGTCCATGGTTCACTTGGAACTGGCAAGGGCTGTAAGGTGCCAACAGGGTCCTAACGAGAGGGTTTACTCCTTGTACACGCTGCACACTCTCCTACAAACTCCTTACAATCTGTTGCCAATGTAGGCCACCACGCACATCTGGCCAGTAAATCCTGAGTTCTGGTGGCCCCTGAATGACCAGCATTCTTGTGCCAATGAAACCGTTGCAAGAGTTGTAAACGGAACGGCAGTGGCACAAACATGACCCCATCCGGCTTCCCCTCTGGAACATCCTGTTGGTAAGGACTCAGAGTGACTGTCCAATCCCTCCAGGTCTCAGTAGCTGCCAGAACTACCTTCTGAGGTAGAATGGTCTCAGGGGCTGAGGGCTGTACTGTCTCAGGTTCAAAACACCTGAATAAGGCATCGGCCTTGATGTTCTTACTACCAGGGGTATACGTAATTGCAAATCTGAATCTTGCAAAGAACAGGGACCACCAGGCCTGGCGGGGGCTAAGTCTCTTAGCACCCTCTATGTACTCTAGATTCTTATGATCTGAATAAACTGTGATAGTGTGTTCTGCACCTTCTAGCCAGTGTCGCCATTCCTCAAAAGCTAACTTGATGGCCAAAAGCTCCTGGTTGCCTATGTCGTAGTTTTTCTCTGCGGGTGAAAATCTAAGAGAGAAGTAGGCACATGGGTGGAGTTTGCCCTGCAAGCCTGACCTCTGAGACAATACAGCTCCCACCCCCACCTCTGAAGCATCAACCTCCACAATAAAAGGAAAGGTGACATCGACATGTCTTAATATAGGTGCGGAACAGAACAGTTTCTTTAGTGTGGAAAAAGCCGCATGAGCCTCTGGTGACCAGTGATGAGTATCAGCCCCTTTTTTGGTGAGACTGGTGAGGGGCGAGATGATGGTAGAGTACCCCTTTATGAACCTTCTGTAGTAGTTGGCAAAGCCCAGAAATCTCTGGAGCGCCTTCAGTCCACCAGGCTGAGGCCACTCCAGGACAGCGGAAACCTTCCCTGGATCCATTGAGAGGCCAGAGGTGGAGATAATGTGCCCCAAGATGGCAACCGAGGTTACTTCGAAGAGGCATTTCTCCAGTTTGGCATAAAGCAGATTCTGTCTTAACTTTTCCAGCACAAACTTAATATGCCTGCGGTGGTCAGAAAGATTGGACGAAAATATCAGTATATCATCCAGATAAACTAGGACGAACTTCCCCAACACCTCCCTAAATACCTCGTTAATTAACTCCTGGAAGACAGCCGGGGCGTTACACAACCCAAAGGGCATCACTAGGTACTCGTAATGCCCGTTGGGCGTGTTGAAGGCTGTCTTCCATTTGTCACCATCTCTAATACGCACCAGATTGTATGCACCTCTCAGATCTAACTTTGAGAAAATCTTGGCGTTGGTCACCTGAGTGAACAAATCGTCAATTAAAGGTAAAGGGTATCGATTTTTCACCGTGATCTTATTTAGGCCTCTATAATCAATGCCAGGACGAAGGCCTCCATCTTTTTTCTTTACAAAAAAGAATCCTGCCCCTGCTGGTGAACGGGAGGGACGGATGAACCCTATAGCCAAGTTTTCTCTGATGTATTCCTGCATAGATAGTTTCTCAGGCCCAGACAGATTATAGAGGTGACCCTTGGGAGGCATACAACCAGATCTCAAATCAATGGGACAATCGAAGGTACGGTGGGGGGGAAGTTTATCTGCCGTCTTGGGACAGTAGACGTCAGCAAACTCTGCGTATTGTTTTGGCACCCCTTCAACCTGAATGCTGGTATTACCCATGGTTACTTTCGCTAAACAATGATGATAACAATGGGTAAACCAGCTCGTTAGCTAACCTGAAACCCTGTCTATCTGAGGGGAGTGAATTTGTAACCAGGGCATGCCAAGAATGACGGTGGAGATTGCCAAGACCAGAAATTGCAGATTCTCCTCATGCAGTACCCCAACACTGAACCTTAAATTCGGAGTACGGGACAGAGGATGTTTACTTTGCAAAGGAGAGTCATCTACAGCAGTGACCAAAATCGGTTGGTCCAATGGGAGTATAGGAATTCCCAATTTTCTTGCAAAGTCGTAATCTATAAAGTTAGCCACTGAACCAGAGTCAACTAAAGCTTCAGTGGTAACAGTCTGACCCTTCCATGTGACAGAACAGGGGAGGAGCAAACGATTGTTGTCTAGAGGTAAAGACTGTGCGCCTAGGGTATTACCTCTGACTACACCTAGGCGGCAGCGTTTCCTGAGTTCTTGGGGCAATTCTGCACTCTATGGCCCTCCTCTGCACAGTATAAACAGAGCTTTTCTGTTTTCCTGCGATTCCTCTCCATCCGTGTCAACCTGGACTTACCAATTTGCATTAGTTCTGACGGAGGTGAGACAGGTGGAGGAGAGGCGTAAGAGACATATCTGACCACGTTCTTACCACGAAACCCGTGGTATCAGAAACAGCTTCTGATACCATAAACGGCGATCAACCCGTACTGCTAAAGAGATTGCCTCATCAATAGTTTTTGGTTCAGGGTGTCCCAGCATCAACTCTGAAACTGCGTCTGACAACCCTGATAAAAACAATCTAACAGTGCAAAAGCCCCCCACCTAGCTGACACAGTCCACTTTCTGAATTCAGCTGCATAGACTTCTACTGGATCCTTGCCTTGACGCAAGGTTTTTAACTTCCGCTCAGCAGTAGAGGCAATGTCCGGATCGTCATAAATTATGGCCATGGACTTAAAAAATTCCTCTACTGATGTCAGCGCCTCGTGCCCTGTCTGCAGGCTATATGCCCACGTTTGAGCATCTCCTGACAGCAGGGTCTTAATAAATGTAATTCTCTGTGCCTCTGTTCCTGACAAGTTAGGTCTCAGTTCAAATACGACATTATACGATTCTTAAAATTCTGAAAGTCAGATCTATGACCAGAAAACCTTTCGGGTACCGACATACGCAAGTCTGTAACTGGAAGAGATCGCACTAAATTTACAGCCGTCTGAAGGACCTGTAAGGACCCAGATAAAGCAGAGATCTGGGCCTGCTGACCATCCAGCACTCTGATGAAATTTTCCACCGAGGTGGTGAGTGTGTCAAGACGGCTGTTAAGTGCGTCCATTTTGTTTTTCAGGAATGCCGTTCTGTAACGATCGGTGTCAGCACACAGAGAGAATCTGATTATTGGTGATCTGCAGAATCACCAATAATACAAGTATAACTAACCTCTGATCACCTGATGAAGTGTAAGTGTTTGGTGCAACAGTATATGAGCCTGGATAACCTGGAGCACAGGTGACCCTAGAGCGTATAACGAGTATCTCCTAGTTAGGATTGGAGATAACCAGAGAGCCAGTGATTCCCTGAACTGCTGGGAGTCAGACTCTACTGCAGTCAAAGGACTCCTATGGGATAGAGTCCCTAACTGGATTGCAGAGAGGTCCCTCTGAGGGACAGGGAGTCCCTGCGACTACTGGACACTCCACCGGGGGGTGTCATAGGTAGAAGGGTCGGCCAGGCCGGGTCAGCAACACACAAGCAGATAAGGTACAGAGACAGAAGGCTGATTCGGTAACCAGGGACAGGCAGGGTAGGCAACAGGTAATAAGATATGCAAAGGTACCGAATCAGAGAGCAGGAGAAGGGTCAAGAAAGCAATAGGTCATAACAGATATCAAGCAGAGGCCTAGTCTAGAGTGTAAGGTCCGTGGTCTCAACACTCAGGAACTGATCTAAAGAATAACACAGCAATGACACAGTATCCCTAATCTTGGGTGTGAGGTCCGTGGTCTCTACACCCTGGAACTGGTCTAAAGAATAACACAGCAATGACACAGTATCCCTAATCTTGGGTGTGAGGTCCGTAGTCTCTACACCCTGGAACTGGTCTAAAGAATAACACAGCAATGACACAGTATCCCTAATCTTGGGTGTGAGGTCCGTGGTCTCTACACCCTGGAACTGGTCTAAAGAATAACACAGTAATAACACAGTAATCTGGCTTAGTGTGTATTCCCAGGTCCACCTGGTTCTAACACATTGAGGGATCTGACTATGGTCTGAGTGCTAACACATAAGCATTTGCAACGGCAGACAACCAGCAACTGACAAGCAAGAAGTATATATAGCAGAGCGCTCCTCAGCGCCGCCCAGTCCCATTCAGCAAATCACCTACTGTGCTGGGATCAGCTGATCGTCCTGATACCTTGTAAGAAAAAAGTGCCCTGGGGGTACTTACCTCAGGGAAGGGGAGGCCTTTGTATCCTAAAGAGGTTTCCCCCTTCCTCCTCAGTAGATGGGATCCAGTGCTGGGACCCCCATAGTTCTCCTCATTGATGTGTGCACAGTAGCTGCTCTCCATTCAGGCTCCAGCAGAAACAGCCAAGCCTGATCGCATCCAATCTACTGTGTAGGCACACTGGTGGTACTAGAAAGTTTTCAGGCGAGAAAAGTTGTACAATTAGTGGAAAGGTTGAAAAGCCTTGCTCTAAACAACGCATCCTTGCACCATGACAACAGTACTTGTTCTTCTGTTCTGAACTTCCCCGGACTATTATTATTATTATCTTTTACCTATAAAGTGCCAACAAATTATGCAGTGCTGTAAAGAAATATCTTGGGTTTGATTCACAAACCTATGCTAACTGTTCGCATGGGTGTGCTAAACAGTTAGCACGCGAAGTGCCGCACACTGACTTTTTCACGTGCAAAGTCTCGTGATCGCGGACATTTGTGCGCGATGACGCAGACTTTTGCACGCGATCGGTCACCTGATCACGTGCAAAAGTCAGCGTTATCGCATGCGGGACTTTGCACGTGAAAAAGTGTGTGCTGCACTTCGCGTGCTAACTGTTTAGCACGCCCGTGCTAACAGTTAGCACGGGTTTGTGAATAAAGTCCCTTATCTGTTATTGACTGCTTTTTGAGACAGGATATATTTCAGACATTCCCTGCATTGTGTTTGTTTAATTGAACTATTAAAAATGAAGGTGCTCTCAATCGATGCTCAATTGTCTTGTTCATCAAACATTGATCGGGAAAGGCAGGGAATGGGTGAGTGGTCAGGAGTGTAGTTGGGAGCAGTGTGCCTTAACCTCCCTGGCGGTAAGCCCGTGCTGAGCAGGAGGATTTCTCAGGCCCTGCTGGGCCGATTTGCATAATTTTTTTTTTGCAACACGCAGCTAGCACTTTGCTAGCTGCGTGTGCATTCCGATCGCCGCCGCTACCCGCCGATCGCCAACCCGGCCCCCTCCCCAGACCCCGTGCGCTGCCTGGCCAATCAGTGCCAGGCAGCGCTGAGGGGTGGATCGGGACTCCCTTTGACATCACGACGTCGATGCCGTCGGTGACGTCATCCCGCCCATCACCATGGCGACGGGGAAAGCCCTCCAGGAAATCCTGTTCTTTGAACAGGATTTCCTGATCAAAGATCACCGGAGGTGATCGAAGCGGGTGGGGGGATGCCGCTGCACAGTGGCTATCATGTAGCGAGCCCTAGGCTCGCTACATGATTTAACAAAAAAAAAATGTAAAAAAACATCTGCGCTGCCCCCTGGCGGTTTCTAATAGACCGCCAGGAGGGTTAAGGTGCGATCCGCCTGGCGGATCGTTCAGGAACAGCCTTATCAGTCCGCCGACAGTGCGTACACACGCACTACAGTCTGCTGAAAACCCGCCCAGCGGGAGGTGCCGACGGACCCGTCGTTGGCTGCTGTCGTGCATGTGTACGCACCTATAGCAGCTGCCTTAGCTGTCTACTAAAGTGGGTATTTGTTTACAGATTTGGTCACAAACTACACCTTTGCCACAGCACAGCAGAATATGATGGAGCAGACATTCATATACAAAATGCTGCTGCAATGCCATTCCTCTTTAGTCATAGCAACCAAGACAATGCTGCTGCTGCAATCATATGACTAGAAGCAGCAGTATTCAGGGGCGTAGAAATAGCCCCTGCAAGGGATGCAGCCGCAGGGGGGCCCAGAAGCCACAGGGGGCCTGTAGGGGGAGAAGTTTCTTTTCCCTGTCCTGAGAGACTGACAACTAAGGGCACAGAGAGAAAAAGCTTTCTATTCTCTTCACAATTGTTCTAATGACTGCATCTGCTCAGCCAGTGATATGGAATCATACAAAGTTTTGTAGACAAAGATTTGTAGATAGTCCATATTCAGTGTGCAGCAGGCTCTTGTGCACAGCTCCCAGCCCCCAACCCATCTACTCCTCCCCAAGTGTTGTGTACTGTAGTGATGCTGGAGGAGTCTAAAGAGCCAGTTCTGTACCATCAGTTGTGGACAGAGTGAGTGTAATGTGTTGAGTCTGGTAGTACACTTGTTAGTCAGATTTCTGCATGCATTTTTCTGTATGCGTTTTCTGCACATCATGGGCCATATGCAATTCACTTTTCACCTGAGTTTTCTCCTAGGTGATATTTTCACAACTTTTATATAAAATGCCTTTTACACCAACAGCAAGCTAACGAATACTCAAAATAATTTTGACAGTAGTTTTCATTTACCTTTTGGTACTTTTTCTATTGCAGAGTGCTAAAAAGTTAATTTAAATTGAAGATGAAAAATTATCTCCTAGGAAAAAACTCCTATCCTTATCTCCTAGGTGAAAAAGTGAATTGCATATGGCCCCATGTGTGTCCGTATTTTTATCACAGAAGATAGTGTATTTGATGTAGAAAATGTGTGCAGTGTTTCACTGCTGGTTCTCAGTGTACCTGTGCAGAAAGCGAGGTGGGGGGAGGGGGCCCCATCCAACGTTTTGCAGGGGAACCCAGTGAGTACACTGCACCACTGGCAGTATTACAGATATACTGTATAACTGTCAAATCAAATCAAATCAAATATAGCTTTATTGGCATGACCAAGATTCATACAGGTATTGCCAAAGCAAGGAGGAAAAAGGTTGACATGTAAGGGGGTGGGGTAGGGGGACAATGGCTAAGCAGTCTGTGGACATTTTTAGGTTTACAGTTCCGTTATGCTCCTCTCAGTCTGTGGCATGCTGTGACAGTGTGTGTAGCGATTGTCACTGTGGATTCCTCTTCTCCCAGTAAGATATATGTTTTTCTCTCATCTTCTAATGTAAGAAAGTCTGGGAATAGTTCCAACAATTTCTTAAAGTAAGTGTCCCTGGTTGCAGTATATTTGGGGCAGTGCAGCAGGAAGTGGCTTTCATCCTCAAGGGTTTTCTGCTCACAGTGTTGGCATAGTCTCTCCTCCCTGGGTTTGTACGTCTGTCTGTGTCTCCCAGACTCTATTTCGAGGTTGTGAGCACTCAATCTGTAGACACTCAGGATTTTCCTCTCTTGGGAGTTTTGGAGCTTTTCCAGGTATGGGGCCATTTTATATTCTCTTTGTAGAGACTGGTATATGGCTAGCTTTTTGTGAATTTGTTTTATTTCACTCCTCCATTTTTGCACATAGTCCTCTTTGCTCTTGGCTCCACATGTTAGTACCTAAACTACCTTGACATTTAACCCTTTTGATGTTTCTAATGCATTTTAAGGACTGGTTAGCATTTTTTCATGTAACAAGAATGCAGTAAAAGGAAATAAGGCAACTCTGAAGAAGCCATACCTGCAAATTTCTTGTGTGCTGAAAAGCCCATTGCACTGCTAATGTTGTGGAATTTTGAAGGCTCAGTAACCTCATTACTAAAATTTATTACAGCTACTGTCAGGCCTGGATTTAACTCACAGGAGCCTTTTAGACACAGATGTCATGGCGCTCTAGACTTCACCCTTCATGAACCTGCAAACCCCCCTGAACCACACCACAAGCCTGCTGGTTGTCCCAGCTGTCACTTATCCCTTACTTCCCTTGCCTGTCATTGGTAGCTACAGGTGCCCCTTTGTATTTGGTAGCCAGGAGTACCCTCAATAATAAGTAGCTAGAGATGCCCTCAAGTACTAGGTAGCTAGAGGAACCTCAGTATTAAGTATCTAGAGGTGCCCCTGACTGAAGGGATATCTGGTCAGTGGAATGCCAAGAGCAGGATAAGTAACCTCTCATTTACACTCTCATCAAGAATCTGCACAGGGAAGGAAGGAGGGAGGCACTCGTGGAGAGGTGTGAGATGCCTTTCCATCATCAGGCGCCTGTAGGCACGTGCCTACAGTGCCTTATGGTAAATCCGGCCCTGGCTACTGTTATTCTCTGTCTCAGCAGCAAAGGAACTGCCATAATAGCCATATTGCATGATTCTCAAAGCATTTTCACCTGTTTCCCTCGGTTTTCACCTTATCAATGTTACATTTTTAAACTTCCCAAGAATAAAAATATAATATAATTGAGGTAAGTAAAGTAATATTGAAATTAAGTTAATCAGGAACTACTCACTTCGAGTGATTATTTTTCTTGTAAATGTGCTGAAAGGTTATTTTTATCAATTACCGGTAGGTGATAAATAAGACATTTCTGAGAAGTTTATTTGAATAGAACCCATTGTGACTGCTAGAAAGTTAGCCAGCCACAGCCACCCATAGAAATTAATGATACACTCAACTGAAATGCACTGTCCAGCTGGCACAACCCTGCACATCCTGGTATTTTGAACTGACACATCATGAAGCTACAATCAGTGCCAGATTCTACCAAGATGCAACTTGATGGCATAATGATGGAGAGGGGGCAAAGCACTGCAAGTACCAATATGTGGAACCCAGGAAAGAGAGTATCTGATAATTATTTCCTAAATGTCCGATCTGCTCCCGATCGACAACGGGATTGATCAGGAGCAGTTTGGATACTGATAATAATAAGGACAGCCAACAGTGAAGGGGAAAGTGAAGCATTCACACAGCAGGGGCACAGGACAGCGCTCATTCCTGACTCTGTCAAGTTCCCCAGAGCTGTTTCATGCTCTGTACACACGCTGCTGCTACATCCAAAGTAAACTGTAGCAGGGAAAGAAAGGGGGCAGTGCTGTGAGCTGCAGGATACCTGCAGATATTCTGGTGTCTCAACTTGTGCTGTCACCAGCCCTGGTTCAAGGGGGGGATTCCAGGCAGCTGTAATGGGCCCCCCACCCCCTGCGTTTGCCTGCGAGAGTAAGACATATCATAGTGTGTGTGTGATGTAGGGCAGGAGCAGGGTGCCATGATTGTAGTTATGCCCCTGCTCTGCCTCATTTTATAGGTGTCATAGCCAAGGAAGAGGCTATACACATACACTGGCCGTTCAGTTAGACCAGGGGTCGGCAACATTAGACCAGGGGTCGGCAACCCGCGGCTCCAGAGCCGCATGCGGCTCTTTTTCACCTTCGCCGCGGCTCCGGTGTCAGTGGCTGCGGCGCGCGTGTCAGCCGGCTCACCCGCGGCTCCGGTGTCAGTGGCTGCGGCGCGCGTGTGCTGTCGCTGGCCGGCAGCCTATCAGAGAGGCCGCCGGACCAGTGCAGTGCAGGGCTTCGGGCGGCCATTTTCCCGTAGCCCTGCAGTGTAATGCAGGCAGGACGTGACGTCAGGAAGGAAGAGGATCGTGGGAGTTGCGCGTCACAAGGAGGTCGGGACCGGAGGTCAGGACAGGAGGAGGTCGTGACAGGAGATCTTCTGACTAGGTGTACATAGACATATGACTATGGTAGGGACTGGATTGTGAGCTCCTCTGAGGGACAGTTAGTGGCAACACAATATACTCTGTACAGCGCTACGTAATATGTCGGCGCTATATAAATACTTAAAATAAATAAATAAATAAATAAATAGGTGAGTAAATTGGTTTTTCTTTTCAGATCTTGCTGAAGGATTGTGCATATTGGGGTCAGATCTGCTAACGATTTGTGCATATCGGGGTCATATCTGCTAACGATTTGTGCATATGGGGGTCATATCTGCTAACGATTTGTGCATATGGGGGTCATATCTGCTAATGATTTGTTAATATGGAGGTCATATCTGCTAACGATTTGTGCATATGGGGGTCATATCTGCTAACGATTTGTGCATATCGGGGTCATATTTGCTAACGATTTGTGCATATGGGGGTCATATCTGCTAACGATTTGTGCATATGGGGGTCATATCTGCTAACGATTTGTGCATATCGGGGTCATATCTGCTAACGATTTGTGCATATGGGGGTCATATCTGCTAACGATTTGTGCATATCGGGGTCATATCTGCTAACGATTTGTGCATATGGGGGTCATATCTGCTAACGATTTGTGCATATGGGGGTCATATCTGCTAACGATTTGTGCATATGGGGGTCATAGCTGCTAACGATTTGTGCATATGGGGGTCATATCTGCTAACGATTTGTGCATATGGGGGTCATATCTGCTAACAATTTGTGCATATCGGGGTCATATCTGCGAACGATTTGTGCATATGGGGGTCATATCTGCTAACGATTTGTGCATATCGGGGTCATATTTCTTCAGGTTGACAGCTAACTGCATGATCCTGTATATAGCATTAAGGTAAGAAACAATATATGCAGTGTTAGATTTGTTTTATAAAGGTTTTGCGGCTCCCAGTTTTTTTCTTTTTTCGAAACGGGTCCAAGTGGCTCTTTATGTCTTAAAGGTTGCAGACCCCTGAGTTAGACTAATCTGAATTCATAATCCATCTTGTTACATCAGGATTTTCCATAGCTATCATCTTGTGTTTTTCCAATATCCCTTTGGGATTGACATCTATGAGCAAGTTGTCCAAATAAGGATGCAGAATACAATTACGTCTCCCACCACTTTTGAAAACGGTCTTGGGACTGTAGTTATCATTCTTTAGATCTAACTCTGTTTATAAAACTCTGAGGAAACCTTAGGTTTATCATTAAAAATATTGATTCCATACAGAATTTCAAAATTATATGCAGAAAAATGTGGCTTTTATAATTAATCTGAACTCTGCTGTTGGTTTTTCACTAAGAGGATTACTTAGTAAAATTCTAACTTTTATTTAAGAGGGGGAACAGATATAATAAATCGTTATGCTTGAGCATCTGTGAGGAGACACTGCCAGGCTAGTTGGTGGCCTTTTAACTGAGAAGAAGCTGTGAGGCAACAGAGTTTTTTGCAGACTTATGACTTGGAAACAAAGTACAGTTATTTTCATGGTAAACCAGATTTTGTATGTGACTGAAAGAAAGCTCTTACTAAAAAAAAAAAAAAACTCTGCTGAAAAAAAATAAATTTGTCTTTTTAAAACAGAAGGCATGACAGACTACAGGGGGCTGGAAGTAGGTAAGTAAAAGTATTTTTGTTGTCATGGTTAGCTAGTACCACTACTTTTCATTAAGGAAGTAAAATGAAGATAAAAGTCTCTAAAGTTAAAAAAGCTTTTCTAAAAATAACTTTGCTTTCTTAAAACAAGATATTTGCAGTTATTCATCTTTATGTGAGCAAGAAGGAATTCCCACAATACATCACTTCTGCTTAAATAGTCAATATGCAAATTGTTCATTTACATTCCGGAAAAGCCATGCAACAAAAGCCACTGAAAGTTATGTGGCTTCCATCCCAAAATAAATGCTTCCATGCAACATCAGAGTCTAATGCAGCTTTATTGCATTTAAAGGGAATCTGAAGTGAAAATAAACTTATGAGATAATGAATTGTATGTGTAGTACAGCTAAGAAATAGAACATTAGTAGCAAACACCCGAGTCTCATATTGTTTCCAGTACAGGAAGAGTTAAGAAACTTCAGTTGTTATCTATGTAAAAAAGCTTCTCAAAGCTCTCTAACCCAACTTGGGTTGGAGACGGTCCTATTTTCTGAAGCGCTTATACATCAAAGAAACAGTGATAGGCAGCTTCAGATAAGGTTTTACTACAGGGAAGTTCAAAGGGTCATTAGCTCTGCTCTCTTTCATAGTTTAAAATACAGTGAGTGGTTTGTAATTGCAATTATGACAGAATGAAAAAAAGCTATATAACTGAAAAATATTAGTCTATTTTCTTTGCTACTAATGTTCTATTAATTATCTGTACTACACATACAATTCATTAAATCCTAAGTTGCTTTCGCTTCAGTGTCTTTTTAGCAGCCAAACAAAGTAAAACTTTATTTGGCTGCAGGGCCGAGCGTTTCCTGCCACTGGGGAAGTGCCTTCCCTAGCCTTGCAGGGTATGCAAAGTGGGCGGCTGGGAGCTTTTATAGTTACCTGTCCGGATGGCTGGATTTGCTTTTCTTCCTCTACCATGGTGGCAATGTAACCCCGATGTTTTCACGGGTCCGATCACATGGTATGACATGTGATCAGGATCCAGAAGACCGTGTCAGTGTTACAGTGCCACCCAGTGGTGGAAGAGGGGAGATGTCTTCCATCACCTCTCTTCCACCACCGGGTGGCGCTGTAACGCTGACACGGTCTCCTGGATCCCGATCACATGTCATATCATGCAATCAGATGTGATCAGGACTCAGAAGATGTGGGAAGTTTAGAGCCACGGGTGGAGGAAGAGAAAAAGCCATCTGGAACAGGTAACTATAACTGCTCCCTGCCACCCACTCGTTTTGCTGCACTAGGTAGCCAAACAAGATTTGCCGGCAGAGGTTTAGAGTGTGCAGCAGTTTCAAACAAAATATTTAGTTTGAAACTGCTAGCAGGTTAATAGCTTTTTTTGTTTTATTCAATTCCTTTTCCCAAGTAGCCATGAGATCTGCAGTGCACTCAGAAATGACACATGCATATTCCTCTTTCTCTTCTTCACTGAGCTCATGCGGGACAGAACAAACGGTCTCTTTAATAGCCTTACTAGATGTGGAGCATGAGGGGGCTGCTGGAGCCACTCTAAATACTTAAAAGTTTTCTGCCATTTCCTCTTTCATAGTTCCCATAAATTATTTACTGGAGGATGTGGACTCTTCTGTAACCACTTTAGTAATACATGACTGACATAATTGTTTAGTCCAAGTAGGTGGCATTCTCACATTGCAGACACGATCCCGTCTGGACTTCATCATGGAGCTTTCAATAGAATCTGGGAATATTGTCTGTAAGGGAAGAACAATAATACTAAGAGCTGCCTTTTACAAACTTGCTCAAACTCTTGCTTTACAATATACATAATTCCCATTGTCTCCAGTAAGCATCAAGCAGCACAAATGACATAAAACCCACAGTTAAAGCCTAACATATGCCGCATGTAACTATTTTAATCATTATCAGAATTGTCACACTTTGTGATCCTGCTTTTCTGCACGCAGTGCTCTCCAGCTGAGCTCCAGTGAAGACTCCAAGTGCAATTGTGTCCCCATAATACTTTTACATAACATTTCTGGTCAGGAATTTTATATGGGAGCTTAGGTCTCAGGTGTAAAGCAATAGTATTAGTCTTTAATCTATTAGCAATCTCATAGAACTTAGCTACAAAATAGGGCATATTAGAGACGTACCGTTCTCTGCAACAGGTCTCATCATATTCAGATTAGGAATGCTGAACCCTGCAGAAAGGATCAGTGCTTCTCATACTCATCGGTGTCCACTGCCTATTGTATCAGTGCCTCTCACGCTCATCAGTGCCCACTGCCTTTTGGATCAGTGCTTCTCATACTCATCAGTGTCCACGGCCTATTGGATCAGTGCCTCTGACACTCATCAGTGTCCACTGCCTATTGGCAATGGTACTACCTGTGGCCTCAGCCATCCTGGATCATTAGCATCATTTCGATTTTTCTGATACTGGCATCTTTAATCCTGTGGTGTGGGATGAATCATATTATCCTCATATTTGAGATATTTTTATATTATTTTTAGCTGTTCATTTTTCTAACCTTCAACTTCCCATGATTTGTTATTTGTAGAAGCGGGGTAAATCAGCTTTACTGGACTTCTTTTCCAATTTGTAATCATTACCTAAAAGGACCTCTAGCATGAGAAAAAAAGAGAAGGAAGAGGTGGACACTCCCTGTGAACATACATTTTAGTTCAGACTGTATAAAAGGCATTGCTTACCATAAAAGGCATTGCTTACCTGGTATGCATTACTGTAGGAACCAACTTATGAGCTTGTGAAGAGTGAGCTCCCAAAGGTGTAGTCCAATCCAGAATAAAGTGACCATGTCTGTGTTTACACAAAAACAGCTTTCTGGGGACTCAGAGATCTACTAAATAGTGCTATCTGGGGTGCTCACAGCCTAATTCTGCTGATTGAGGGGCATATTTGGCTACCTAATATTGTTCCCTTTGTGTACCTGGCTATTTAGTTCTTGTGGTACTTGTGTATTATCCCATCTAGCAGAACGGGCTCGGCAGTTAGGCAGGCTGGAAAAGTGTGCACTGTGCTTCTTGAGCAGCTGATTCACCACAGATCAGCTGCTCCGTTCCATTCAGCTTTCCTCACTGCGCAGTGTTTTAGCCTGTCCCGAAGTCACAGCACTTGTCTGTGTAAGATGTGAGTAGAGGGGCTGTACAGCACACTGAATGCAGTGACCTCCGCTCCATAGACAGCAGCCGCTGATCCCCGCTTAGGTACGATCTCCCCTGGTGGGCTGTGATTAGGGGCGAGACCCTTTTATAGACAAGCTGTATGATAGCGGGCAGATTGCTGCAGGGCACAGCGCTGTACATAGCAGGGGGTGTGAGGAGGATCACCTTGTGCTGGTGCTCATCAAGTCCTCTTCCCTGTAATGTTATTAGGCAGAGTTGGTATGCCGCTAGAATCACTTGTAATTCCCCCTCCTCCAGGCTGGAAGGCTTCATGCCTCTTTCATTATTGCTCTCTTATTGTTCTGCGGTCTGATCACTGATGGAAAAGCCAACACAGCGCAGTGAGGAAAGCTGCGTGGAATGGGGCAGCTGATCTGTGGTGAATCAGCTGCTCAAGAAGCACAGTGCACACTTTTCCAGCCTGTCTAACTGCCGAGCCCGTTCTGCTAGACGGGATAATACACAAGTACCGTTCTTGTATGTGGAGGCCAGAAGCTACTTATGGTAATTCTTGCATCCATTTGGTTTTAATTGTCAGTATGAAATTATGAATGTCTCACAGGCAAACTGTGCTATTGTCACTAATAAAAGGGGAGGAAAAAATTGTCTTCA
This sequence comes from Hyperolius riggenbachi, assembly GCF_040937935.1. NCBI lineage: Eukaryota > Metazoa > Chordata > Amphibia > Anura > Hyperoliidae > Hyperolius > Hyperolius riggenbachi. Next base: position 153,419,237 of record NC_090653.1, on the reverse strand, counting down.
ATATTATCAATATTATTACTAAACTGTGCATTGTTACCCAATCAGTGCAAGAGAGAACCAACAGCAAACTTCCAAAATGGTGTAATTATTATATCCGGAGGCACATATCTACTTACGGTAGTTATTGTATTGGTGACACATGGCTGAATCATTTTACTTCATAAGCTGCACCAGGCTACTTTACTCTTTAAACTGAGAAACCACGGCTAATTTATTTGGTCAATTGGAAACACATAACTACATAATTCTTCTAATTCTCTATCATACTTATATTTCTTACCTGGGGACACATTTGGTACTTAATTCTGCTATCGGGCAATCCCAGCTAATTACTACAGGGTCACACAGCTGTCAAATAACTGTATTGCTGCACACAGATAAAACACAAAGTGCATTTGTTGTGGTTTAATGATTTACAGTCTCCCCTTACCAACTGGACTGAGAATTTCCAATATACCAAACCACTCTTCTAATCCTAAAACTGTTAGGCGGAGGGGTGGAAAGGTGGGACATTTATTCTGGGGCCCTTTATGGTCTTAATCCAGCTCTGATAGGAACAACTCAGTTGAAATACAAGGAGTCAAAATATTCATTCATCTCTGACAGTGAACATTTCAAAACTGAGAAATAATCAGCAGCATTAAATGTGTCCGTGTTTTGGTCTAGGTCCATTATTCATTTTCATGGAAACCATAAAAATAACAGGCTGATTTTATGAAGCCGAGTTACATCTGTTTCTAAACAAAATGATTTTTATATCACTGGCAATGATTCTAACAATGATGTAAAAATAACGAGGGTGTTTCTTCCCGCTAGAGGTCCCTTGATATTGCTGTTATTGTGTTCTAGCGGTTTCTCATCCAGGTAGTGTTGCTGATACAAGTCCTGTAGTTCTAGTTTGCTTCACAAATTGTCTGCTTTCTATTTCTGCCACCGTATTGTTCCGTAGGCTAACTCACTGTATACCACTGTGGCAAACTACCAGTTTCTAAAGTCTAAGCTGCAGTACACGACCAGGACTGATTTCTGGATACGGAGATTGCAGAGCACTAAAGTAATAAAACAACATACTTTAGAGTCCTGCTTATCCGAAACTCTGCCAACCGGAAAAGTCTCAAGCAACCAGCAGGGCATGGAGGGGGGCATATGTTCCTCTCTAATTTTGCAGAGTGATGTGCAGCGGAAACTTACTAAAGCTCTGTAACGATCGGTGTAACACGGAGAGGATCTGATTATCGGTGATCTGCAGTATCACCGAGAATGCAGATATATACCAGATTATCGATGATCTGCAGTATCACCGACAATCAGATATATCTTCTAACCTCTGGACACCTGAGTGACAAGGAGTGTTTTGGTGCAACAGTAATACTTTGAGTAGCACACACTGAAGGCAGGTGCAAGAGCAGATAGGAATCCTGCTTGGCAACTGGTTCCTTCCGTAGACTGAACTCTCCCGGGAAGGACAGAACGTGAGTGACCCCCAAGAGGGTGTCACTGACAGGTCTGTGAACTATCTCCTAACAGGAGATAGTTCTCGAGGTCGGACAAGCCAGGTCGTTAACACACGGACAGATAAAGTACAGAGACAGTAGGCGGATACAGAATCCAGGGACTAGCCGAGTTTTGGCAACAGAGAATCAGAAAGACAAAGGTACAAAATCAGAGATCAGGAGAATGGTCAGGAAAGCAGAAAGTCATAACAGATAATCAACAATGCCTAAACTTGAGTGTGAGCTCCAAGATTCTCACACTCCAGGAACTAGACTAGATAATATGAACAATCCAGATGATACAGAATTCCTAGACTAAGGTGTGAGATCCCTGGCCATCAACACCTTTGGAAACTGGACTTAATTAACAATACAGATAATAACAGTATTCCTAGACTAAGGTGTGAGATCCGTGGCCATCAACACCTTTGGAAACTGGTCTAATAACACAGATACAGACAAGGTCTGAGTGCTACCACGTAGTGATCGCAACGGCAGACAACTAGCAAATGCCCAGCCACCAGTATATATAGTTCAGCGCTCTCCAGCGCCTCCCCCAAGTGCTGGACCAATGGAAACTGTTTCTGGCGTCAGCTGACCAGCCTGGTCAGCTGATCCCCCACTGACTGGCATAAAGCTCTTCCTCTCAGCGCCCGCGCGTCCACCTAAACCTATGTGGACTACAGCTCCCAGCCACACCAGACCCCTGCTGTGAAATGTCCGCTGTGCTGCACGCGGAATCCGCCGCCATGCCGCTGGCGCATGCGGCGGTTCCTCCGCGTTCGGGCAGACGCAAAGACGAGTGAACACACACATCAGTAGCCACGCTGGACGCGGAATCCGCCGCCTTGCCAGAAGTGCATGCGGCGGTGCTTCCGCGTTTTCTCACAAGCTCCTTTTCATTCCTGCAGCTACCGGGTGGTCTGCTGCATTCTCGTATCGGGTCACATGATGCAATGGGAACCATACAAAGCAGATGCAGCTAGGGAGCTGCAGGAAGGGTAGATGACTGGTACCTGGAACTTAATCAGTGGGGGAATTTAGTGCTTATTTTAGGCTCTGGTTACTTGATTTCTCAAGCAACCGACAAAAACACATATCCAGCATCAGGCAATCCCCGCTCCATACCAGGGACTTCACTGCATAATAAAAACATACTGGCCCACATGCAATTACTTTTTCACTTGCGTTTTCTGCTTGGTGATATTTTCACAACTTGACAATATAATTCCCTCTAAACCAACAGAAAGCAATAAAATATAAAAAATTATTTTGATAGTACTTTTTCAACAACTTTTTGGTAATTTTTCAACTGTAAAGTGCTGAAAAATTATATATTATTATATTAAAGAGATCACCTAGGAGATAAAGTGAACAGAATAAGGGACACTGTGTGAAATGTGCAGAAGTTTTCTTCAGGAGTCTCTTTGTTTCACCGGTAATCGCAGGCCCTGATTTACATCACTGGAGCCTGTAGGCACAGATGTCCTGGCACCTTAGACTCCGCCCTCCATGGACCTACAAACCACACCACAAGTATGCTGGCTGGCCCGCCCAGCTGTTACCTATACCCTAGTTCCCCTTCCCAGCGCAGGTAGCTTAAGATGCCCCTTAGTATTATGTAGCCAGAGATACCCTCAGTATTAAGTAGCCTGAGTTGCCCCAAGGTATTTGGTAGCTAGAGGTGCCCCCTGACTGAAGGGAGATCTTGTCAGTGGAATCCGAGAGCTGGGTGAGTAACCTCTCATTAACAATCTGCACAGGACTCTGTATAGGGAAAGAGGGAGGCACTAAGGGAAGGGAGTGAGCCGCCTTTCCATCATCAGTCGCCTGTAGGCATGTGCCTACAGTGCCTTATGGTATATCCGGCCCTGGGTAATCGTCACTGACATGTTTGCATAGTGCTTGTTATACTAGCAATACAAGCTTTCCTAAGTAAAACAGATTGTGCCAACTGTGCAACAACGTTAGGTCAGTGGCGTATGAACCAGTAAAAATACAGTGTGCACCACACGGCAATTTTACTGTCCTTTTGCTTATTAGCCCCTTTGGGCTTGATTCACAAAAGAGTGGTAACTGTTAGCATGGCCGTTTTCTCGCGAATTTTTGCGTTTGCGCGCGATCGCGAATTTTCATTTTTGCGCGTGAAAATTTGCATTTGTGTGCGAAAACTATAACAATTTTGCACGGAAATTTGCGTTTGCGCGTGAAACTGTTTCATTGCGCGTGAAAATTCACGATCGCACGCAAACGCGAAAACACCCGTGCTAACAGTTAGCACTCTTTTGTGAATCAAGCCCATTGTCTCTTGTACTGGGAAGTTTCTGGAGTCGTTGGTGAAGTGAAAGCAACAACAGTGAGCATGTAACCCATTCCTTTACAAGCCCACCTCATGCTACTTTATGAGGTAATGATAAGGTGATTCACCTGAATCAAATCTTATTTAATGAGGAAAAGTATATAAAACCACTACTGTAACACTCTCCATTTGCATTGTGACCAGTTGGATGACAAAATACTGCTTTTTTACCTCGTGCTTTATTTTGAATGTGGATTTGTGTGAATTCATGTGGTATTTCATTAATTATTTTAAGAGTTCATGTGGTATTTCTTTCCTAATTGTAAGTTTTCATGTGGTATTTCATTCCTTATTTTAGGGATTGACGTGGTGCTTCATTATTTATTTTAAGGATTCATGTGGTAATTCATTCGTTCTTTAGGGGTTTGTATGATATTTCGTTCTTTATTTTGTGGATTCATGTGGTATTTCATTTTTTATTTTAGGGATTCCTGTGCTATTTCATTTGTTATTTTAGGGATTTGTGTGGTATAATATTTCATTTGTTATTTTAGGAATTCATGTGATATTGCTTCCCTACTGCAGTACATGGATAATTTAAGCCAGCTGTAATACAATTAGCATCGTTACACTACTGATGCATAAAGTGCATACCGTATATACTCGCATACAAGCCGAATTTTTGACCCCCAAAAAGGGGGTCAAAAGTTGGGGGGTCGGCTTGTATGCGAGTCTTCCCTGGTGGTCCGTGGTCCGCGGCCCCCGCTACCCCCTCCCGCCGCCGCTGCTATTACCTGCAGCGGCTTCCTCTTCCCCGGCGCTTCCTCTTCCCCGCTCTGCGCTCTCATGCCCGTATGAAGAGATCACAGCAGCGCGCCCGGCGCTGCTGCTGTGACGATGCAGGGGGCAGGAAAGAGCGGTTCCCCTGGTAACGGCGATACAGATCGCCGCTACAGGGAGCCGCGCTCTTTCCTGCCCCCTGCATCGGCACAGCAGCAGCGCCGGGCGCGCTGCTGTGATCTCTTCATACGGGCATGAGAGTGCAGAGCGGGGAAAAGGAAGCGCCGGGGAAGAGGAAGCCGCTGCAGGTAATAGCAGCAGCAGCGGCGGCGGGAGGGGGGCGAGCAGGGCACTATACTGGCCACTACCTACCTACACTGGGTACTATACTAGCTATACCGGGGCACTACCTACCTAAACTGGGCACTATACTAGCTAAACTGGGCACTTTACTAGCTATACTGGGGCACTACCTACCTATACTGGGGCACTATACTAGCTATACTGGGAATTATACTGGCTAAACTGGGCACTTTACCAGCTAAACTGGGCACTTTACTAGCTATACTGGGGCACTACCTACCTATACTGGGGCACTACCTACCTATACTGGGGCACTATACTAGCTATACTGGGAATTATACTAGCTAAACTGGGCACTTTACTAGCTAAACTGGGCGCTATACTGGGGCACTATACTGGCTATACTGGGGCACTACCTACCTATACTGGGCACTATACTGGCTAAACTGGGCACTACCTACCTATACTGGGGCACTACCTACCTATACTGGGGCACTACCTACCTATACTGGGGCACTATACTAGCTATACTGGGAACTATACTAGCTAAACTGGGCACTTTACTAGCTAAACTGGGCACTTTACTAGCTATACTGGGGCACTATACTAGCTATACTGGGCACTATACTAGCTATACTGGGGCACTGCCTACCTATACTGGGCACTATACTGGCTAAACTGGGCACTATACTAGCTATACTGGGGCACTACCTACCCTTACTGGGCACTATACTAGCTATACTGGGACACACTGGGGGGATCACGCGGCCAGCATTTCCTACCCCCGGCTTATATGGGGGTCAATCATTTTTCCCTGGTTTTTCATGGAAAAGTTGGGGGGTCGGCTTATATGCGGGTCGGCTTATATATATACGGTAGCTTTAATCCTGCAAACATATGTAAATAAATATATATGATTATAGTAGATAAGATTATTTTAAAAGCCTGAATATTAAAACCTTTGTTGGCTACTTTCAAACCTCCTCACTGCTAATCTGAATCAATGACTACACAATATAATCACGTACATTTGTACAGGGGCATAACTAGACATCACTGGACCCCCCTGAGAAACTTTGGATGGGGCTCCCCCCACCCCCACCTCCCTCGCTTTCTGCACAGGAAAACTGAGGACCAATGTGTTTTCCCCATGCAGATAAAAACACTTAGACGTAAAGGAAATGTCAGGCAATCTATGCTACCCCCAGATCTACTTACTCGGGGCTTCCTCCAGCCCCTTGCAGCCAACAAGTCCCTCGTCGCAGCTCTGCTCCCAGTACATACATACACACACAGCCGTATTATTTTACTACATGAGAGCACATGCTATATGGAGGAACAATAATGACATGCTGAACGTAAGATATAGTATTCACTGTAACTTTGGCAAAACATTCAGAATGTCACTGATTGATACTGCTATTACAGGATCTTGGACTCCGTATGAGACGACAAGCTCTCAATGAGGCAGCGACAGTCAGACATCAATCTTACCCACTCCACTGTGTCAGTAATCAGACACCATAAGGTCACTAGCCTGTGTGTGATAAGAATCTAGGAATCTCTTCTGAGGAATTGCTGAATAAGGGCCAGTCTACAACTTTTTTTCAACCAGTGACTCCTTTGTTTGTAACATTGTACATGAAGTCCTCCGAACTTTGCTGCAGTGTGAGACAGATGTTTTTTATGAGGGAGCAGGGACAGTGTTCAAATTCCAATGTGTGTATGATTCCTTATCTGTGTGGTGGACACATGCAGTCAATATAGCAATGATATGAGAGCAGTATATGTTTTCTCTCCATGCCCTTAGTTGTCAGTCTTTCAAACTCCCCCCCCCCCCTCACGGGGCCCCCTGTGGCTTCTGGGCCCCCCGCAAGAGGCATACCTTGCAGGGTCTATTGTTATGCCCCTGCATTTGTAGAACATGAGCAAAGATAGGAAAACATGGTCATTAACTTTTTTACTTAGGCCCCGTTCACACTGCACGCGTTTCCAGTCGCATTTTGGAAACACGTGCAGGTGGCCGACACGCACGACATCAGACATTGCATAGAGTGCAATGTCTGATGATCACACTGCATGCGTTCCGGACCTGTGCGGTCCAGGAACGCATGCTGCGCGCATTTTTTGTAAAACGCGTGGCTGTCCCATTCACTTTCAGTGAATGGGATCAGCCACGCAACGCACAGAGATGCACATGACCTGCGTTCCTGTGCGTTGTGTTCTGAACGGAACGCGCCTGCGTTCTGTGATGTGAACGGGGCCTAAGTGTTTTGTTTTTCCTTTCTTCTCTGTTCTGTTTTTTTTTTCCAAACATATCTCTCTCTCATAATCCCTCTCTTCCCAATGCAAGTTGAATAACAGGTAGATACCGTAGTGGAGATAAATAAGCACAAGCCTAGGCATTTATTTAAAATAACATCTGTGAATTGTCACTGTGTGAAGAAAGGACCCAGTTCTTAATGAGTCAATAATTCAAAGCTCCTCTTACCTGAAAAATAAACCTGTGCAATAAAGTTACTGTCTAAATATTTATTTCCAACGTAATCAGCCTGGCATTCTGTCCCAGTCATCTCTGATCTTACTCAGCTGTTGCCAGCCATAGGAAACCGGCTCCTCCATTTTAAAAATTAAAATGACCCCAGAACTGCTTCCGGGTCAATGCTTTCACAAGCACTGAATGCTCGCTCATGACAGGGGAAGTGAGCGCAACTGGGCAGCAGGGGGGAGTGAACTGGGTGAGAAAGGGGTGGACAGAGCAGGAGAACTGCCTCTTCCTCCTCGACCATATTTGCCGAGGTGCCCAGTTGAACACTTTGAAGTTGAATTGCAGGGACCCGTGGGGACACAGAGAGGACAGTGCAGGGGTACCTTAAGAACTATTAATATTTTTTTAAAATAGCTTCCATTGTCAGTAAAATAAGAATAAACAGCTTAGAGAATACAACACTGACATATAAAAATAAACATTACAGGAAATGATAATAGTACAGCTGAAAGGGTTTTGTGAACTTACCCTTGTATCTACTCGTTTCTCTATCCTCTTAGAAAACCAACAAGGGAAGGGGTGGGAGTCAAAAGCCTGGCATATTGAGTGTTCAGTAAACATAAAGATTGTAGAAAATAACAAGGTCACTATAATTGGTAATCACAGACGATCATATACCAAGGCCCAGCAAACCTACAATAGCCAAAGACTGGCTATTGTACATATACTAAACAGCTGTGCACTATGAAGATATGCAGCCTGTGATGGCAGTTTAGGAATTCACAGACAGTGCTATGCTACCTATAATGGCTGCATGCTCACCTGCTAGCTGTTAAAGAGGAACTCCAGTGAAAATAATGTAATAAAAAAGTGCTTCATTTTTACAATAATTATGTATAAATGATTTAGTCAGTGTTTACCCATTGTAAAATCTTTTAAATCCCTGATTTACATTCTGACATTTATTACATGGTGACATTTTTACTGTTGGCAGGTGATGTAGCTGCTGCATGCTTTTTTGGCAGTTGGAAACAGCTGTAAACAGCTATTTCCCACAATGCATCAAGGTTCACAGACAGGAAACTGCCAGGAGTACCACGGTCCTCAGAGTTTCTTGTGGGAGGGGTTTCACCACAATATCAGTCATACAGCGCCCCCTGATGGTCTGTTTGTGAAAAGGAATAGATTTCTCATGTAAAAGGGGTATCAGCTACTGATTGGGATAAAGTTCAATTCTTGGTCGGAGTTTCTCTTTAAGGTTGCTGCAAGAACATATAGGTAACCTGAAGTGAGAGGAATACGGAGTCCACCATCTTCATTTCCTTATAAACAAAGCCAGTTGCCTGGCTGGCCATTATTATTAGGTCACTCACCTTCAACAAGCATACACCGCAGTGGAGTCAGGCCAGAGTCAAAGCATCTGATCTACAGACTCATTCTGGGCCAGTGATATATAGTATTAGAGGCAGAGCACAGAAGTCAGACAACTGGCACTGTTTATTAGAGAATGAAGATGGCAGCCTCTATATTCCTCTCACTTCAGGTTCCTTTTAACTACTTGATGAAACTGATGCAGTATATCTATGCCCCGCGGGAGGACTGTTCCCGTTCCAAGGGCGTAGATATATGCCTCCTGCCACTTCACCGCTGTGCGCGAATGCAGTCATCTTCCAAACTCGTTCACGTCGCCGCCAGTTAGTAGGAAGATCAGTGAATGGGAACTGCATTCCCATGCATTGATCTAAGTCCCCGTGTCAGTGACCATGGCATCAATAAGATGCCTGCGTCATTGTATCTTCCGGAGTAACACATCCACACATTACATTCTGTTTAGTGTACTTATAGTACGCTAATAGGAAATAATGGGCAAGGATATCTTGTGGCCAAATAGTAAAATTACACCTACATAGATTTATTTTAATAAAAAGACCCACAATTACGTTTAAAGTTAACTCCTTCCCTCCCACACTCTCCCATAGTACCCTAAAAAAATTGAATAAAAAAAAAAAAGCATTTCCAATTAAAATATTGGCACTATACATTGTACTAGAGAAATATTTTAAACGATGCAATAACCATGACAAATGGGCAAATAAAATGTGTGGCTTTTATCCACAGTAGAATGTTTTACTTTAAAACTATAATGGCCAAAAACTGAGAAATAATGATTTTTTTTCCCTTTTTTCTTATTATTCCAATTAAAATGCATTTAGAATAAAATAATTCTTAGCATAATGTACCACCCAAAGAAAGCCTAATTGGTGGCAAAAAAACAAAATATAGATCATTTTGTTGTGATTAGTAGTGATTAAGTTATTGCCGAAAGAAAGGGAGGAGCGCTGAAAGATGAAAATTGCTCTAGTCCTAAAGTGGAAAAACCCCTCAGTGGTTAAAGGGAACCAGAGCTGAAAAAAAAAAGTTTTTATACATACCTGGGGCTTCCTCCAGCCCCATACGTGCTGATCGATCCCACGCCGCCATCCTCCTCTGCCCGCGGCTACGAGAACCATCTTCGCGCTGTTCTGTCAGTCGGAGCCAGTCTAAGCGTAGCAGAGGTGCGCTCTTTGCGTATCTCTGCAGCAGTGTATGGAGAGATACGTAGAGGGTGCACTTCTCCTGCGTAGCTGGCTCCAATGACGTCAGCGACGAGAGCCCGTTCTCGTAGTTGTGGGCAGTGGTGGACGGCGGTGTGGGATCAATCAGCGCGTATGGGGCTGGAGGAAGCCCCAGGTAAGTATAACAGCTTTTTCATTTTCTCAGCTAGGGTACATCTCTGGGACCCTTTAAGTGATTAATAAATAAATAGAGCAATTTTCTTTTTAAAGGGACTCCGAGCAGTGCAGAAACTATGGAAAGATGGATATCATTTTAAAGCTCTCTTTCTCCTCTTCCCAACGATATATAAACCGCTGCCCTACGCCTTTTAGTTTTCGCTATTTTCGCGATTGAAATTGCCACAGCCGCGATTTCAATCGCGAAAATAAAGAAAACTAAAAGGCATAGGGCAACGATTTAGGTGTCGCCAGAAAGAGGAGAAAGAGAGCTTTAAAATGATATCCATCTTTCCATAGTTACATTGTATTACACAGGACGACTTTTTCTGCTGAATGGAGCTGCTGACACTGGGGAAAGTGTCGTCCTGTGTAATACAATGTAACTATGGAAAGATGGATATCATTTTAAAGCTCTCTTTCTCCTCTTTCTGGCGACACCTAAATCGTCGCTCTACGCCTTTTAGTTTTCTTTATTTTCGCGATTGAAATCGCGGCCGCGGCAATTTCAATCGCGAAAATAGCGGAAACTAAAAGGCGTAGGGTGGCGGTTTATATATCATTGGAAAGAGGAGAAAGAGAGCTTTAAAATGATATGCATTTTTCCATAGTTTCTGCACTGCTCGGAGTCCCTTTAAGCTTTTTCCCTTGAATATATTTTACCAGGGAAAATGTATGAAACATATCCCTGCTATGTTTATTATGTATGAAACACATTCCTACTCTGTTTACTATTTTTTTGTGTTAAAGCAAAAATTGTGACACCCTCACTCCCCCATAAGCATTATAATCCCTTTGTTCTCAATGTATATATAAATTTTTTTAATTAATCAGGATGTAGTGCCCTGATGTAATGTGGGCTGTTGGGCATCCAGTAGTTAGTGGTGTCTGACTGGTAGGCTGTGTTGCAACAAGGCCCAGAATGAGTTTGTGCTTTAGGATGTTGTGAATAATAAGTTGACATTGAAGAAGAATCTTGGTTGGTCATCCGCATGGTCAAAATAACAGTGATATTGTTGACTTGGTGGTAGCAATGGGGGTGGAAGTATTGTAGGATTTGAATGAGGTGCCCATGTTTGAAATGTTGTTGCTGATGGTGTTGCTGACTGGCCAGGTGTTACTATCATTTACTAATGACACAAAGTTGTCTTCCCAAACCTTGTCAGTAAGGGGTGTCAGGCTAACAGCTAACAAGTAAACAGATTTTCTTTTTGTTGGTTCTATAATTATAACCACAGAATAAAGAAATCAGAAAGTCATCTTCATCTTTTCTTTTTTACTTTTTTTGGAAGGATTCCTTTCCCATGGAAGATGAACTGGGCTTTTTTTTTCGAATTTTTGTTGCCTGTGCTCCAGGTTTGTCTTTGTGGGTGTGTGTTTCACAGTCCACCATCTTTTTTTCCAGAATACCATTTATTTTTGTAACATTTGTGGTATTTTTATCCATAACTAGTTTTGCAAATCCTCATATTCCTGTACCTGTTAATTTTGTCAAGTCATATAAAGTTATATTTAGCATTACTTTTTATTAAGCGGATTTTTTAGAGGGGATTTTAGGTCCTTTTGGCCTGCTGTTCATGCCACATTTTGCTGAGGTCTGAAACTCCACTGAAATCTGTACGTCACCGGCTGTGCTGTGTAGAGAATGTGTGTTGTGGAGACTTATAAGATTACTACTGGGTGTTTTGGAACTTGTATTTAATTGAATGGGAAGCAGGGTCGTCTTGTTCATCTGTTGTTTGAATCAGTGGAGACTAGTGTGCTGTAAACCTGTTAGCAGGACAGTTTTGTGTGTATTTGTGTGCCCAATAAACACCTTGGGCCATATACTATTCCAAGACAGAAGTAGCTTGCAGCATGCAACCTAATCACCTGACCATTGCACAAAGATTACCGGCAAATCCAATTGGCAGTTCACCTATGCAATGGTCAAGCTTTAAGAACATTATTCAGGCCAATAGTGGGATGGGGAGCAAGGTTTTTGTGCCATGTAGCTGTTCTGCAGCTCCATGGCAATAGCATCTTCATAGCTCCCACTAAGTGGACTAATGAGAATCACATTTTGAGGATGATTCTCATTGGTTCATTTAGTTGGCCAAAGGGGGGCCCCAGTGGGAGCTATGAAGGTGCTTTGGCTGGGGCTCTAGTGTTCTCTCTGACTAGTGGAAGTGAAGGAGAGTGGCGTTGGAGGGTTGGCACAGGGTGACGAGCGTCAGGTGCTGCAGTTGTAGTGGCGAGGAGTGGTGGCCAGGAAAAAATTCTTGTAACAAGAGTAAAGAAGTCAGAAGAAGTGACAAATAAAAAAACAGAATAATAAAGTCTGAATGTATTCTTTACACTAAGTATGATTACTGACTTTGGTCTGGTTGGTGTGATAAATACTGCAAAACTGTACTGACAGATATTTAATTCATATTGGTTGCTGCTTCTAGATAGGGAAGTTCTAGTCCATATAGGATTTTACTATGTGATGGTTTAGGTTAATAGGGTACAGTTTTGATACGCTCCGAGCGTCTATACTTGATGCTCTTCTGCCAGACTGAAATCGGTCTAAGGAACACGATGTGCTCGGTAGGCTCCGGTGGGTGGATGGGACAGGTGGGGTGCTCTCAAGTGTCCCATGTCCAAGGAACAGAAAGAGCTGACTTGGTATATACAGAAATAATCAATTTATGCACCTCATGTCACAGGTTTGGTGGATGGATACAATTTTCTTACTCACTGCTCAACAACTCTTCACATACAAAGGCATGTAATCCTGCTGTTGTCTCTGTAATGAATGTATACCAATATAGCAAAAGATGAAGTCCAGCACCATCTTCTTTCACTTTAATGTATACATACTGACAAAAAAATACAACGTTTCGGAGGACTCACCTCCTTTATCAAGTATTGTCAATGTCTAAAATTACAAACATAACATGTCAGTTTATATAGCAAATAATTCAAACATTAGCCAATCTGCTAATGTTTGAATTATTTGCTATATAAACTGACATGTTATGTCAATCGTACTAAATGCCAAGCCGCTGCAGCTAAAGCGAACAAAATTTTGGGATGCATTAAAAAGGAAATAAAAACTCGAGATGCTAGCATAATATTGCCCCTGTTTAACTCTCTAGTAAGGCCACATCTGGAATATGGAATTCAGTTCTGGGCACCACATTACAAAAAAGATATTGCAGTTTTAGAGCAGGTGCAGAGACGAGCTACAAAATTGATACGTGGGATGGAAGGTCTCGCTTACCAAGAAAGGTTAGATAAACTGGGTTTATTTAGTCTAGAGAAAAGACGCCTTAGAGGAGATCTAATTAACATGTATAAATACATCAGAGGGCAATATAATAGCTTGGCGGATGAGCTTTTTGTCCCTAGGCCTTCTCAAAGGACTAGAGGACATGAGCTGCGCATGGAGGAAAAACGTTTTAGCCATTTATTTAGGAAAGGGTTCTTTACAGTAAGAGTGATTAAGATGTGGAATGCATTGCCACAGGAAGTCGTTATGGCAAACTCTATACCTGCATTTAAAGGGGGCTTAGATGCTTTCCTTGCGTTGAAAGACATCCATGGCTACAATTACTAGGTTATGCCTAATGATGTTGATCCAGGGATTTTATCTGATTGCCATCTGGAGTCAGGAAGGAATGTTTCCCTTTTGGGGCTAATTGGACCATGCCTTGTGGGATTTTTTTTCGCCTTCCTCTGGATCAACAGGGGTATGTGGGGGACGGGCTGGTGTTGTACTTTATAATGGTTGAACTCGATGGACGTATGTCTTTTTTCAACCAAAATAACTATGTAACTATGTAACTATGTACTGGGTAACTTATTTGTGAACAAGCATTAATCTCGAAATTCTTGCGTTAGCTACGGCTGGTGTTCTGCTACTTTTGTCTCATAATACCCAGCATAACCTAAACTAAGGCCAGCTAGCCAATAGAGATGGAGTTTGCCTTGGCCAACACATTTGTATCAGGATTTCCACATTCACTGTTTGTGTTTTCTTTAGCACGAGTGTTCGCTGTTCACCTGGCACACCACACTGCCAAATATTCATCCATTACTATTCAGCAGTGCAGCCAGCGAATGTGCGAGTGGAGCCACCCGGCTTCGGAAGCACTTGGGAACATGAGTGCTTCCGAAGTTTCCTGAGGGCTCCCGGAGGTTGTAGATTTGAAAGGGGGACAGTGCTGGAATAAGGACACCGAGAGAGGACAAGGAAGGCTCCAGATCCAGAGCCTTCCCTGCCCATAGGTGAATATCTGACCTTTTGTTGACAGTTGCTTCAGTATAGTATATAACACTACACCAAAGTGGACCAAATAATGGATGCAGATAGATTGGCTCATACTATTTCTTACACCCAATAAAGTTTAAACTTGACTGGTCAGAATGGTAAACCTGTAGGCAGGGCCGGGCCGAGGCATAGGCTGGAAAGGCTCCAGCCTCAGGGCGCAGTGTAGGAGGGGGCGCACAATTCATTCAGTTATCATTCCTAATTGTGTATGAAGCAGAAAGAAATAAGAAAAAGGGATACATAGCAGTGACTGCACGCCAGATAACTAGATATTAAGGTGTTGGGGAGGTTGTGGGCCCTGTGGCCCTCTTAGTCTAATAGCAATCTGTGTGTGACGGCTGGGGTGGGAGGGATGGGGGGCGCACTTTGGTGTCTCAGCCTTGGGTGCTGGAGGACCTTGTCCCTGCTCTGCCTGTAGGCCCACAGGTTCATAAGCCCTTCAAAATCTGAGTCTCCCTGAACTTAGGCTTTTTATGTAGAACTTGGTTCTGTAAAGTGTTGTGTTGTTTATCTTTTTCAGATTGTCCTTAGCACCTACAAGACAAATAACTTTTATATTGCGCTCTTCTCCTGCATTTAGCTGCAGTGGCCCTTGGGCACTGTCAGTAGGCAGTAGCAGTGTTAGGCCTGGGACCTACTAGCAGGGCTTTTCTAAGCATTTATGATTTGAAATGCTCTTGCTATTGTAATGCTATTGGGGACTTTTTAAAAAAAATCACATCCCACAAGTGGGATCACACACAGCATTACATTAGCAGGTGAAAGGCAGGGTTTACCGCTGCACTGCACACTGTGGGACAGTGCTGGAACAAAAGGCAGACAGCCCGAGCAGAAAACAATATAAGAAGAGATGGTCCGCACCAGTGTCTCCACGATCAGTAATTTATTCAGGACATATCCTAATACAGTTGGAAGCACGTAGTTGACATGTTTCAGACCAGCCTCGGACTGACCCACCAAAGTACCGAGGATTTGCTCGGTAGTCCCCGCCTCTACATCTCCGGTGGGCCCTGCCTCCAGCCTGGTGTGCACAAATAGCTGGCAGCACAAAGATTTTCCTCTCAGCGTTTGAATCATTCACGCTGAGAGGCTGCTGTGCCATGGTAGCTCCGCCCCCTCCCCCCCATGTGATAATGGCAGTAGGCAGTATTTGTATAGCGCCTTTCTCCTGTCGGACTCAAAGCGCTTGCGAGGCAGCCACTAGAGCGCACTCAGTAGGCAGTAGCAGTGTTAAGGAGACTTGCCCAAGAAACTCCTTACTGAATAGGTGCTGGCTTACTGAACAGGCAGAGCCGAGATTTGAACCCAGGTCTCCTGTGTCAGAGGCAGAACCCTTAACCATTACACTATCCAGCCACTATGTGATGCTGGGCTGGGAGCCTGGGGTGGTATGATTCTAACTTCAAAGCTCCAGGCAGGCATGTAGCTGAACTGTGCGGACAATTCCCAGTTTGTCCTGGGAAAGTACGCACTTCTCCTGCCTGATCTGAATGCTCCTATCAGCTGGAGCTCCTTGCTGCCTGTGACAGCCCTGCTCTCTCTCCCTGTCGTTATTAGACACTTGCTTGGCTGGCAGGGGAGAGGAGAAAGTGAAGTGTCCAAGCAGCAGCCCCGCCCCCCCACCCGGGACATGAACACACACAGACACACAGAAGCTCCGGGAGCCAGGAGGACCTCACAGCTGCTTGTGTTCCTGCTCTGGAACCAGGCATCCTGCATCAGTACTGCACAGAAGGTATGCAGGCACACTGCTGTAACTTCATGTCCTGTGCGAAGATTCTTTTTGTGTGATAACAAGGATGTTGGATCACCTGCACTGCAGCACTGGAAATTGTAAAGGTGTATAGGAAGGCTGTTAGCTTTGTTAGCAGTTTTGCTTTAGTGTACCTTTCTCCCTCCCCCAAATCTTTTCCTCTCCCTCCAGCTTGGACTCTCTCTCCCCCTTGGACTCTCTCTCCCCCTCTCTTTTCCTTTCCCCTCCGTCCATCTTGTCCCTGCTCTCTCTTTCCCCCCCTTGTCTTCCCCCCTCCCCCCCTTTTTCCTCTAATCCCTCTTCCATCTTTTCTTTCCTATCGTGCACGTCTCCCCCCTTTGACCCCCCCCCAGGGATGTTACTACAGTTCTCCAGCCCCCCTCACCCCCAGCAAAAAGCTACTGTTTGCCACCCACATGATGGTGGCTTCCATTACCTCCACCCCCCCCCCCCCCCCAAAAAAAATAAAACAATTAAAAGGTATACAAGATGTCAGTGTCCCCCCTCCCCTTATCACCCATTAGAGCAGCAACAACGTGTAGATTATCTTCTCCAAGCTGCAGGACAGGTCCTCTTCGCTCCTCTTCAGTATAGCTCATCACCATGCTGTGCAGCCGATCACCATGTGGCTCTTTATACATGTCACATGTCAACGAGAGCTACATAGTAATTGACTGTACGCTGCAGCGATGAGCTAAACCAAAGCGGAGTGAAGAGGACCTGTCCTGCTGAACCCAGAGAGCAGTTAATGTATAACGCTCCACTCAGCATGGTAACCATGGAGACCGCCGGGAGTTTTGGTTGCAATTGTTATGCCCGCCGCCCCATCTCACTCCTTTCCACTTCCCTCGCTCATTTTCCTTTCTAGTCATAGGCTATCATTCATAAAGCATTTCCGCATGCGGAAATGCTTAAAACAGCTGACTTTACCGACCACTCGGCAAAGTCAGCATTCATAAAGGCTCTTTCCGCATGGAAAAATGACACTACCGAGCAGAGTGATAAATCACCGCCTTGTGCGGTGATTATCGGTACAAATGTAGCAAAATGTTCATTCATGAAGATCACCGCAAGCGGTGTGAGGTCGGGAAGTACCGCTCCATCTGATGTGGCGATACCAATGTAAGTGAATGGAGACACAGAGACCTCCCAGGCAGCTGCAGCAGAGCGGAACACGGAGAAATGTATCAACTCGGCAGCTTCCGTGTCTCCGCAAGCCTACCGCCTGCCTACCGCCAGCTTAGCTCGGGGAATCTCCACACTGCTTCCGCACATGGATACATCTTTATGAATGCCCACCCAGAAGTCTAAAAATCCGCCAGCGGTGTTTTCCAGCACTAATTCTCTTTACCGACAGCCTGTTCATGAATGATAACCATAGTCTATGTTCTACCATATTATTACGTATTTTTACAGCGCTGACATCTTCTGCAGCACTTTACAGAGTATATAGTCATGTCACTGACTGTCCTCAGAGGAGCTCACAATCTATTCCCTACCATAGTCATAGAGCATAAAGTCCTACCATATTATTATGTATTTATATAGCACTGACATCTTCTGCAGCACATTACAGAGTACATAGTCATGTCGCTGACTGTCCTCAGAGGAGCTCAAGATCTAATCAATGTCATATGTATGGTAAATAGGACATTACTTTATATTAAAGGAGCGGGACTCTATGCAAAGTTATGCTGGGCAGCAGTGTCTCTGAATTACAACGCTGCTATTTACATTTCGTCCTGTCCATGAAGCTTCATGACCACGCCCACCTTCTGGTGCATGGCCTCGCTCTTTTTTTTCCCCCCACAATCGTGGGATGTGTAGAGATGGCTCGAACGGTTCCAGGCGAACTTTCGGTGGTTCGCGTCCGCCAGCGAAGGCGAACTTTTGCGGAAGTTCGGTTTGCCCCCATAGTGCGCCATTAGGGTCAACTTTGACCCTCTACATCACAGTCAGCAGGCACATTGTAGCCAATTAGGCTACACTCTCTCCTGGAGCCACTCCCCCCTTATAAAAGGCAGGCAGCGCTGGCTATTACACTCACTCGTGCACCTGCAGTAATTAGTGAAGGGACAGCTGCTGGCAGACTCTCATAGGGAAAGATTAGTTAGGCTCTTGTAGGCTTATTAGCTTGATCCTGGCTGATTTTTATTGCTAAAATAGCACCCCTCAACAGTTCTTTTGAGACCTAATGTTCTCCTGATGTGTTGTTTTTTGCTTTGTTTTTTTTGTGTTGCCCACTGACACAGCATTATACAACCCTATCTGTTGCAGCTGGACCTTGATAATTGCTATTACTGTGCCAGCCAGGCCCTGCCTAACTATCTATAATGGGACACCTACCTATGCCTACCTAACTACGGGGACACCTACCTATGCCTACCTACCTATACTAGGGCACCTACCTACCTATACTGGGACTCCTACCTATGCCTAGCTAACTACTGGGGCACCTACCTATGTCTATCTACCTATACTGGGACACTGACCTATGCCTATCTACCTATACTGGGACACCTACCTATTTCTTCCTACCTATACTGGGACACCTACCTATGCCTAGCTAACTACTGGGGCACCTACCTATGCCTATCTACCTATACTGGGAAACCTACCTATGCCTACCTACCTATACTGGGGCACCTACCTATGCCTACCTACATACAAGAAGATAATAAGGTTGTAGCTTCATTGTGGACAGACCAAATTTGATCAGCTGGACAGTCACTGTTGTTCTATCATTGAGCTACCACAGCCCAGCGACCATATGGGCTTGAACACAGCCACGGCCTGCACTCTCGCCATGGTGCGCACCAGTCCAGCATGGCCTTCACTACGGAAACAGCTGTTTGCTGTGCGTTACACAGTGAGTTTGGTGTGTCAGTGTAAAGCAGTACTCTAATTACACTCCCTGATTGATGTATACACATGCAAGATGTTTGAAAGCACTTTAGGCCTGCAATTCAGCATTCAATGTGATTTCTGCCCTTAAAACGCTGCTTTGCGTCAAATCCAGATTTTTCCCCGGGACTTTTGGCATTTAACCCACTCATCCCCCTTGAAACATCTTTTCCATCACTTTTGTGGCTAGCATAAATGTTTCTAGTTTTCAAAGTTACCATCCCCATTGAAGTCTATTGTGGTTCGCAAAACTTCACGCGAACCGAACCTTTTGCGAAAGTTCGCGAACCTAAAATCGGAGGTTCGGGTGATCTCTAGGGATGTGTGGGCCCCAAGTTCAAATTTCTCTGGTGGGCCCCCAAGGTCCCAGTCCGACCCTGTTTCAGACCATAGGTCCTTAATCATAGCCACTTTCATTAGCAAGAGCATTTTAAATCACAAGCGCTTACAAAAGGTTTAGATAAGTGCTGCAAGTGGTTTCCAGGCCTTCGGGAGTGTAGCCCAAGGACTCCTTACTGAATAGGTGCTGGCTTACTGAACAGAAAGGCCTAGTGCACACCGGAGCGTTTCCGCTGCGGTTTGCGATCTGCTTGCGGGTGCGTATCCGCTAGGGTAATGTATTTCAATGGGCTGGTGCACACCAGAGCGGGAGGCGTTTTGCAGAAACGCATACTCCCGGGCTGCTGCAGATTTTGGATTGCGGATGCGTTTCTGCCTCAATGTTAAGTATAGGAAAAACGCAAACCGCTCTGAAAAACGCTACATCAGAGCGGTTTGCCAGGCGTTTTTGTTACAGAAGCTGTTCAGTAACAGCTTTACTGTAACAATATATGAAATCTACTACACCAAAACCGCTACACAAAACCGCAAAACGCTAGCTGAAACGTTGCAGAAAAAGAAGAAAAAGCGTTTCAAAATCTGCTAGCATTTTGCGGATCTGCTAGCGGGTTTTGGTGTGCACCGGGCCAAAGAGCTGGTATTCAAACCTAGTTTGCCTGTGTCAGAGGCAGAGCACTTAATCAGTACACTATCCAGCCACTGCCTACTACCTGGAATGTTTTTTTTTTTTAATTGTGTCCTGTTATTTTCTTTTTTGTAGCTAAAATATCTATGAAGCCTGTTTACTTCATGATGAGGCAAGCCTGTCATACTTGTGACATGTTTTCTGGATTTTGATACACCAATATTGTGAAAGCCTTTCATGATTGCACTGTGATTTTGATGTTCAACAGTAACTTGGCTGTACAGTATTTTCTATCTTTGTATCATTTATATTCACAATAAACTTTCTTGTAAACTAAAGAATTAAACTAAAACACAACACATTTAGAGCAAACAAGCCCTGCCACTCTAAAGGTCCGTACACATGCCGGACTGGATGCAATGACGGGTCCGTCGTCACCTCTCGCTGGGTGGGCGTTCCAGCGACAGTCCGGCGTGTGTACAGTCTGTCGGAAGACTGATACGGCTGTTTCTGAGCGATCGCTCAGAAACAGCCATATCAGTCTGCAGACAGACTGTACACACGCCGGACTGTCGCTGGAATGCCCATCCAGCGGGAGGTGACAACGGACCCGTCGTTGCCTCCAGTCCGGCGTGTGTACGGACCTTTAGGGGCACTGATTCAGGATCGACTCAGATGCAGACAACCTCTCAAGACTTCATTGTTTATACTGCTCATAGAAGACACTACAGTGCAATAAGACTCTCACAAAATGTCTCCCAGAGTCTAGTTACAGTTTGCAGATTGGAAAAAGCCTGTGACCATAAACTACTAAAACCCTCTAGTTCCTGGCTAACTGCAAATAGCACTCTATTTTCACTTACTGACGCTCATTATTTAAAATGCATGTAGCTTGTGAAGTAGTGTTTTTTACGCCTGTTTTTTGCAGAACTAAGGCAAGTCTAGAGACTAGCATACAAAAAAGCAAGAAAACAGAGTGAGGTTTTCACAGCCCAATAATATCAAGTTCAAGCGTAAAACATAACTTTTAATTACAGTAATCATAAGTGGTCTCTTTTATACTATGTCATATACTGTAGTACTGTATGGTGATTTAACCAGAGGGGAGCTATATTTAGAGATCATTGTGATTTATGTAAGTCTAGAGACTATCCCTATACATATGCGTATTGCTACTATCTGTGCCTAGAAAATACACTAGTTTTGCAGAAGTCAGTGTTAGGTTTTAGGACAGTTAAAGTTAAAGAGGAACTGTCACGAAAATTTTAAAATGTAAAACACATACAAATAAGAAGTACATTTCTCCCACAGTAGAATGAGCCATAAATTACTTTTCACCTATGTTGCTGTCACTTACAGTAGGAAGAAGAAATCTGACATTAAGGGCTAAGGGCTTTTTCACACTAAGCAACACATGCAAAAACCTGATTTCATGCACGCGTTATGACCTACGGCGTGACATCAGGAAGTTGCGGTTTGACTCTGATCAGCTACGCTAGTTCTAAGTCACCTGACAGGAAATCACTTGCGGCGGATGATTGAAAGCTCCCAGTAGCGAACGCCTTGTCTAATGTCAAGGGTAACATGAAAGTCAATAGACTTTCAGGTTACCCCGCTTAACGCATCCTAGGAACGATCTGTCAAAACGCACGGATCAGCTCCTAGTGTGAAAGAGCCCTAAGTTATGTTATGAAATTGTACAGTAGGATTGACACATAACTTGGAAGATTTAGATGAGACAATCCTCTCTTCTTACTATCTAGGTAGACTGGAAGCAGAGCTCTGGAGTTGGAGTCGGAGCAATTTTGGGTACCTGGAGTTGGTAGTTTCAATAAACTGAGGAGTCAGAGTTGGATGATTTTTTTTTCATCTCCACAGGCCTGGTAAAAGTTAGACTAAGCAGTCGGAGTTGAGGAGTCAGAGCAATTTGGGGTACCTGGAGTCAGAGCCAGTGGTTTCATAAACTGAGGAGTCAGAGTTGGATGATTTTTGTACTGACTCCATAGCCCTGACTGGAAGTGAGAATGGGTCCACAGACAAGAAGTCTCAAAAGTGATATTCAGATTACAGGTACAGGTTGGGGGGGGGGGGGGTCAATAATCACACAGCACAGAATAGGTCTCCACAACAATTTTAGTTTCAAAATATTTTATTAGACACAAAGTGTCGAGTTTTCAACATACTAGGTACATAAAAAGATGCAGTAGCTCTGATAAGCCCAACATGGACTGCAGAAATAATACAACTTACAAAACATCAATTTACAATAATCAAGTACAACTAAAAGGTGGTAGATGTATATATGAATATTATAACAGACAAGAAAATACACCCAAAACAGCTCAATATGGCACGCAATATGATATTCTGAAGAAGAATAAGATACATGAGGTAATTTCAGAGGCAGCACCCAACGAAGGGTCATGGTGTAGTCTCCCGAATGTGATGAGTGGGTTCACATACAAGCCTAACCTAGGTCTAATTGGTACTGAACATAGACTAGGTCTAATTGGTACTGAATAGAGAGCCTATTAGAAATCCAGGGGTCCCTTACCTTCTGGAAGTGAGGCATCCGATCAGTCACTTACTATAGCATTAATACGCTCAACCACAACAATTTTAGATAGACTTTTTTGGCACCAGTGGCAACTGATGTATCAATATCTGCCAGTCACATGGCTGCACATGTCAACATACTGGATAATGCGCAAAGCCTGCGTGAGCTTAAGTGCAGGATTTTGCGCTGATAAATGAGCATGTGCATGCACATCCATTCATACCAGCACTGTGCTTATAAATATACTATCCTAGTCTAACAAGAATGCTCTGACCTCTGTATTGAAACATAAAGTCATAAGAAGCTGTGCCATGGACCATTTAATGACAAATGGAAACGGGAGTAAATTAACAATAGGCATGTTCAATCTGAAAATAAGTATATTTAAATATAGCCAATTCCATCCTCCCTACCACAGGCCTGTAGATGCTTCCTCCAGTGCAATCCCAGTAAGATCATTCAACTGTGAAATGTGTAAACTATGTAAGAAATATTTGTGTAAAGGGTTTCTGAGATCTTTGCTGTTTAGATTTGATGGTACATTTAATGTATATTTTTATCATGAAGGAGGTTTTTTTTTTTTTTTTAAATTAAATAGGATGGTTAACATTAATATTTTCAAAATATGGGAGTGCTAAGTATGTATGATATTATATTATTTTAATAATACAAACAACTCTAAAAATGAGATTGAGCATGTGCGGTAGAGAGTCTGTGGCAAAGTACAGAGCCCACTTGAGTGTTTGCAGGCAGAAGTGGACCCGGAGAGGAGGCTGCACTCATCATTACTAGGAATCGGTATATCCCACGTAAGGAGCACCAGTTACAGTTTCACAAAACTAGAGGGTGGGTATTGGACATCTGATCTTAACTTTAAGACTGATTTTATGCAAGACACGAAGAGAAATAGTTGGCACTACAGCATTAGGATAGCTGACTGATTTTATACCTGGCTAGAGCATTGCGGTGTTATGCCCCCCCCCTCCCCTTCCCCCGGTATTGCACTGCAACTCCCAAAAATGTATTTATATGGCCCTGCAGCAGAGTGTGTCAACAGGGTCATATGCATAGCGCCACCCCCCACTCCCTGCATGCCGCTCACTTGACCCCACTGCCTGCATGCCCTTCACCACCCGTTGCCGCCCCTCTCTCAGTGATGTACTCCCTGCTGGATACTTTCTTTGCTGTTGTGTTACCCTGCATGCAGAAAGGGTAACAATGCAAAAATAGTGCCAAAGTGTAAAAGAGACCTAAAGGTACACATACCTTTTAAGTTCATATGCAAATCTAAAAAGAAGATACATGAAAATATGTTGGCTTATCTCTTGCTTGTAAAAATGTTGAGTGACTTGGTACCACTTCCTTGCACGATTAAGACACTACCTAGATCAATGGTCCTCCTTGCAATTACACAGAGCACCCAAAGCACAGTGTAGGTTTCCTAGCTATGGGTCTAGAAAACTAGGTGGTTTTGTCCCAGAAACAAGTAGGTTTGAGTAAATCTCCCCAAAGAGAAGGTAAATCACATTTTTTTTATTTATCACGAAAAAAGATGCCTCATTTGGAGCCTTATATTCATGTTCCTATGGCAACTGCAAAACTTCTGGAAACCGCCTCACATATGCCCTCTGCTAGAAAGTCGTCAATGTGAAGAAGGTTCTTCTTCCTACATGACAACTAGCTAACCAAAGCGCTCAGTGCATTGACCACACAGTGACTAAAGGAGAAAAGGTGAATGTGCTTAAAGAGGAACTGTAACCAAGGATTGAACTTCATCCCAATCAGTAGCTGATACCCCTTTTCCCATGAGAAATCTTTACCTTTTCTCGATCAGATTATCAGGATGATCTGTAAGGCTGATATTGTGGTGAAACCCCTCTCACTGTGTGAGTTGATTTTTTTTCCTGTCTGTGAACAGTGTTGCAATGTGGGAAATAATGTCTGCTTCCAACTGACAAGATATATATATATATATATATATATATATATATATATATATATATATATATATATATATATATACTGTGTATATATATATATATATATATATATATATATATATATATATATATATATATACTGTGTATATATATATATATATATGTATATATTGTGATATTCTGGGGTTTTTTAACTCAATGGTAGATTAGGTCAGCAGCATCAAGGGTCATAACACACCAGTGTAATGATCGCTGCTGCAGCAGCTATTGCTGGAAGTAGTGCTGCAGCTCAGGTAGTTCTGATCTATTTCCATGCAAGCTGTATAGCTTTGTCTGTTTTTCCCTGCTGTCAGCTTGTGACTGATTATCATTCACCTGTGTGGGAATCTGCATGTCTGCTCCCATTGGATGACCTCAGTATAAAGATCTGCTTCCTGCAGGGTTTCCTTGGGTTTTCATAGCTTCAGCTTAAGCCTGCCTTGCTGTCGCTTTAGCCCCCGATCGTGTTGCTTGTTATAAAGATACTTTGCTGGTCTTTGCATCATATATTGGTTCATTGCCAATATATATGCATACCAGCACGTTTATTATTTTCCTTGTATTTGTGTTACGTGATACATCAGTGTCGCTGATGTATACGTACACGAACTGTTTATATCCTGTGTTCAGTTAGTCAGTTTTCCAGCACGTTTTGGTAGTTTGCGCGTACCGTGAACACCCGTGCTGAGCTAGTTATCCTGTTCCTGGTCCTGTTTGTGGATTGCGTTCATCTCTGCGAAGAGATAACGAATCCTTCTGAATCCTGTTCTGTTACCGTTTGTGGATTGCGTTCATCTCTGCGAAGAGATAGCGAATCCTTCTGAGTCCTGTTCCCTGTGTTACTCCATTCCTAGTCAGCGTTCCTGCTTATGTCATATATCGGTTCATTGCCGATATATACATATGTTAGTCAGACGTTACAAATAGTTTCATTGATAGCTGTAATTGTAATACGCTAGGAAAACATACTTATTGTATATTTATCTGTGTTACGTTCATCTATCTTAATCCTGCTATTTTCTGACTATCCTGTCCTGTCTTTGTGAGGCACGCCATCGCCGCATCGCATTGGCTGCCTCATTCCAGTCTGTCTGGTTTTGGACGCTTGCTGTCGCTAAGTAGCCGCTAGCTAGCAAGCGTTCATTCTGTCTACCTGTCCTGATCTCCTCAGTTCTGGTTTGTGCGCTCAGCGCTACTTTGCGCTGAGACGTTATAACGAAAGCATTGTTTGTGGCTGTCAGATCTGCACCGGCTCTGTGCGCCACAATCTCCTATTGGAGTCAGTCCTCCCCTCCACTATACTAGGGATAGCCTGTTTCCTGGTGCTAGTGTGTGTACCTCCTCCACGCCAGCTCATGCGTTGCATGCTGACTGTGGAGAATACACCACCAAGCCTTACATTATGAAAACCCCATTACCAATCCCCATTGTGGGGGGGATTCCCAGAAAGTATGACACTGTTAATTATGGTTCCTGTTCCTTTAAGAAATTTGAAGAACTTAGCTCTGAAACAGAAAATGAGTTTTTCTCTGAATGTGCCAGGTTCCTGACCAATCCTGATCTCCAAGCGACTCCTGTTTCAACCTGGGCACTCCAACTAAGTTATATTTTGTTTAAAGGGGAATTATTCCAGTGGGCATTTGATGTTCTCAATCATTCCGATTTGAAAGAGAGACCACTGGAATTTCTAGCGTTTGTGATCCATAACTGGTTGCGCATAGATCCATTGCCTTTTCCTCTAAATGAACTCCTGGCAGCAGGCCAATCAGCTGCTCCTTCAATTGCTTGCAAGAATGAGCAGCAAGCAGAAAGTGTTACTGATAATTTGCCTGCAGCTTTGAATAAATCACCAAAAACCGCAAGGTCAAAGGCAAAACGCAAACGTTCTAAGAAACGTGTCCAATCTGCAGAATCGTTATCCTTAGCGACTGAGACCTATAATGAGATTCTGCCATTAACAGATAATGAAATGCAATTGTCTTTCAGGGGAGTTAAATGAACTTATGAAACTACTAATGAACTTTTCTCCCTGGCTAGGGAAAATAAAGATTTTTGTTTAAAAGAATTATCTGAGTATGATTATGATGAGATATTACAGAGTATTGAACAAATCAACTTATTTGTGAACCAAGGGAAGTTTGCATACACTACAGTTCAACACTTGCTACAGGTATTGGAGATTCTTAAAAATAAGGAATCTGCCAATCACCTGCTAATTAACCCTATACATGTGCCTGCCACAATCATATCTGCAAACCATGATCTGCCTGTTAAGTATGCTTGGAATCCTCCATTTGAGAAAGGAGAGATGGAAGCTCTGGTCAATGAATGGAAGAATGATTCAAGTTCATTTTGTCAATTTTACAGTGCAAAAAGTGAATTGGTATTGAATGCATGCATTAAGTCTGCCTATAACCTAATAAAAACTGGTGTGTGTGAGTATGACTTTGTGGCTCCATTGATTGATGTGTGGGAACTGATTTTGGATGATTTTTTTGTGACTCCGAATTCGCAAATTTGGCGTTCTGACCCGCCTGCTTCAGCACCTTTGGCTGATTCAGCAGGTGATTCGGAGCTCTTTTTGTGTGAAATTGAAGTTCCTGCAATTCCACCCTGTACCATGGATAACTCAGTGTTACTTCCCAGTAAAACAGAAGCCACTGATACATTCTTAACCTTGCCCTGCGCAAATTTCTCAGCAGAGAATCCAGAGGTCCTGCTGACTTCCGAGTCCAGCCTAGCCAGTACTCATGACTCTTTGTTTAGTGAAACAGACACCAGAAAAATCTTGCCTGTCTCTGCAAACACCTCTGCAGAAATTACCTGTGTTAATAAAGTTCAACTCCTGTCTGATCCAGCAGATGCCAATAGATGCACTACATCAGTTTCCGAGTCCCAGCAATCCTGTCTAGTAAACTCAGAACCCCAGCATCTGAATTTCCCAATTTTACAAATGAATGGTGATTCAGATGCGCAAACATTGTGTCTTGATCTTCCTGTTTCTACACCTCGCTCTAGTTTCGTGAATGGCTCAGAGCATCTGCTATGTGAACCTGAAATCGCAGAATTATTACCTTGTTCAGAAAATTTTCCAATAAATTTGCCCTGTACCATGAATTGTGCAGTAGATCTCTCCAATGAAACTCAGGTCACAGAATCATTATGCTGTCCAGCAGGTGCTTCCATGGTTTTGCCCTGCAATATGGACTGTTCAGTGATCCTGTCCAGTGAAGCTGTGGTCGCAGAGTCTTATGCTTCACCCAGTACTTTGGATACTTTAAACCCTCTAGCAGAGGAGGCTGAAGCACTGCTTACCTCAGTTGGTGTTGCAGTAATATTCACTTGTCTAGCAGCTGTTTTGGAATTACAGTTTGCTCTAATAAAACTTGATGAATTTCTGCCCAGCAAAGCAGAAGCCATTGAAATATTGTCCTCGTCAGCAAGTGTGTCAGATACCTTGTCCTGTACACAGTCTGATTTAACCAATGTTGTTGAGTCCCTCTCCAGTGTTGTAACAGCCGAGGAACTCCAGCCCTGTCCTCTGAATGTTTCAGAAGTCTTGCCCTGTAACATGGATAATTCTGATTCTCTGGTCAAAATAATAGAAATCTCAGAATTTCAGTCCGGTCTGATGAGTGTTCCTGAAACCCAGCCCTGTATCCTGAAAGATTCTGGTTCTCTGGCCGCTGTGGCAGAGGTTCCAGAGTTCCCTTCCTGTCCAGGGAATTCCTCAGTTTTGCCTAGTCCAGTGGGGGCTGCTGCAATACTGACTTGTTCTGCAGCGCCTCATGAGCTCCAATCCAGTGTATTAAATGAGTCTCTGTCCAGTCCAGAGGTAGTTGTGGAGTCCCTGTCTGGTTCAGTGCATACATCAGAAGATTTGTCCTGTCTTGTTAGTGCCCCTGAATCTGATTTGTTACTGACTTTGCTGGAATCAGCGACATCTAAGTCTGATCCAGCATTCTCGTGTAAAAGTCCAGTAGTTGCGAAGTTTAGTCATGATGATTTTTTTTTGGCCAGTCCTGGTTTTGGTCCTGTCTTGGCTGACCCTGAGGCTCACAGTTCCTTGACATGCCCAGAGGTTTCTCTTGTGCCGGTGTGCCCAGATGTTCTTTGTGTGCCAGAATGCCCAAGTGTGTCTAAGGTGTTAGCGTGCTCTGATGCTTCCTTAGTGGGAACACGTTCTGATATTGCCAGTCTGCCTGCATGCCCAGAGATGGTTCTGGTCCCTGAAAG
Organism: Hyperolius riggenbachi; assembly: GCF_040937935.1. NCBI lineage: Eukaryota > Metazoa > Chordata > Amphibia > Anura > Hyperoliidae > Hyperolius > Hyperolius riggenbachi. Next base: position 153,390,413 of record NC_090653.1, on the reverse strand, counting down.
CCCTGATATTGATGTTTGTCCTTGTGGCCCTGACTCGGGAATTGCCCTAGGTTCCATAGGGGTTCTTGATGGTTCTCCATGTGAGCCTAAGGGGCATTCTGACCTATGGGGATCTCTTTGGAGCTTCAAGGTGTTCTGGGAGGTCTCTGAGAAAACTTGTCCTGGTGCCTTGGACTGGTTCAACAGTGGGTTTTGTGTTGGTAAAGACAGTACCGGTGGGCATTGCAAAGGCTTTGGCGTTTCTGAACGGTTCCTGGAAGGCGGTGGGTATCGCTCAGGGAGTTTCGGAGGGCTTTCTTCTGGAAATCATGGTTCTGATGGGTGTCACACTGGGGCTTGTAGTACTGATGGGCATGGTTCTGTAGGTTCTGGTTCTGATGGGTCCAGTCTTGTGGGGACTGATTCTGGAATTCGGTCTTGCCGGGCTGTCCCGGTCATCATGAATTATCAGTCAGACTGTTTTGTTGGAAATTTCAGTTTTGAAAAGCGTCTGGAATCCACTTTTAAAGGCGGGGGTACTGTAATGATCGCTGCTGCAGCAGCTATTGCTGGAAGTAGTGCTGCAGCTCAGGCAGTTCTGATCTATTTCCATGCAAGCTGTATAGCTTTGTCTGTTTTTCCCTGCTGTCAGCTTGTGACTGATTATCATTCACCTGTGTGGGAATCTGCATGTCTGCTCCCATTGGATGACCTCAGTATAAAGATCTGCTTCCTGCAGGGTTTCCTTGGGTTTTCATAGCTTCAGCTTAAGCCTGCCTTGCTGTCGCTTTAGCCCCCGATCGTGTTGCTTGTTATAAAGATACTTTGCTGGTCTTTGCATCATATATTGGTTCATTGCCAATATATATGCATACCAGCACGTTTATTATTTTCCTTGTATTTGTGTTACGTGATACATCAGTGTCGCTGATGTATACGTACACGAACTGTTTATATCCTGTGTTCAGTTAGTCAGTTTTCCAGCACGTTTTGGTAGTTTGCGCGTACCGTGAACACCCGTGCTGAGCTAGTTATCCTGTTCCTGGTCCTGTTTGTGGATTGCGTTCATCTCTGCGAAGAGATAACGAATCCTTCTGAATCCTGTTCTGTTACCGTTTGTGGATTGCGTTCATCTCTGCGAAGAGATAGCGAATCCTTCTGAGTCCTGTTCCCTGTGTTACTCCATTCCTAGTCAGCGTTCCTGCTTATGTCATATATCGGTTCATTGCCGATATATACATATGTTAGTCAGACGTTACAAATAGTTTCATTGATAGCTGTAATTGTAATACGCTAGGAAAACATACTTATTGTATATTTATCTGTGTTACGTTCATCTATCTTAATCCTGCTATTTTCTGACTATCCTGTCCTGTCTTTGTGAGGCACGCCATCGCCGCATCGCATTGGCTGCCTCATTCCAGTCTGTCTGGTTTTGGACGCTTGCTGTCGCTAAGTAGCCGCTAGCTAGCAAGCGTTCATTCTGTCTACCTGTCCTGATCTCCTCAGTTCTGGTTTGTGCGCTCAGCGCTACTTTGCGCTGAGACGTTATAACGAAAGCATTGTTTGTGGCTGTCAGATCTGCACCGGCTCTGTGCGCCACAATCTCCTATTGGAGTCAGTCCTCCCCTCCACTATACTAGGGATAGCCTGTTTCCTGGTGCTAGTGTGTGTACCTCCTCCACGCCAGCTCATGCGTTGCATGCTGACTGTGGAGAATACACCACCAAGCCTTACAACCAGCCAGTGAGTATTTTTAGGGTAAAAATAAAACAATTCCGCTTTATTGTCAGTCAAACAATGTCCATAAACAGCAACAAAATAGACCACTCTGAGTATGCAGTAATCACACTGTCGGCACAGCACAAAATTATACAGCCTTCCGCAGCCACACTGGCTTTTCAGTGACACCCTGCCACGGGCCTAATGGCAGTCCTGGTGTCACTCACCTTTTCCCAGGCTTCTCCTGGTTTACCAGTACTGGAGTCCAACTCCCCTCCAGCACTTCCTCATCAGCAGCTTCCCTGCAGCTACAGGCCTGGCAGCCCTCTTGGCTACACAGCCTTTCTGGAGCCTGCTTGCTCCACATACAGCCCACTGCATCCTGACTGATGCAGGTACTTATCCATATTCACACAGGTGAATCCATTAACCCTCCGCCTGCCAAACTCAGGCCTGGACTTGGAGGAGTGGCGTGTAAGGCCCACCCTTCTCCCAATACACGCCAGCCCTGGATCCCAAACTATTCTACCAGATAATGTTGTTGCTAAATTGCAACAAAAGTCATTATCCAGGACCTTTTCCTTCACATCCAGACCAGAACCAAGCAGACATCTGCTCTGACCATCACATATCCCCCCCCTCAGATCAACGCCCAGGCGGTGATCTATGGCGGGACAAGACACTTGGTGGCGAAGTCCCCCTTCTACAGCTGAAGATCCACCTTTCTTCCTCAGCTGTCTAAGCACGACTTCTTTCACGTAGCCACTTTCCTGAATCTTTGGGAAACAACTTTTCAATACTTTTTCGTGGCGAAGTCCCCCTTCTACAGCTGGAGAACTACCTGTCTCCACCAGCTGTCTAAACAGGACTTCTTCCCGGCAGCCACTTAACAGTTCCCCGTTTACCTCGCTTTTATGCAAACTGGAACCACTGGAGTAATTCCATCTTTTTTCTCCCTTGGCATCAGTTTTATCTGCTCCTACCTCTTGGGGTGTTGCTCTCTTTTCCAGTAAGGGCTTATCATCAGCACTTGCTGGAACCACCCCCTTTCTAACTGTACCAGCCCCTGACAACCCATCTAGCTGGTTTGACATCACCATACAGGGTGCAGTGTCACCCACACTTGGCACAGGCTTACATTCACAATCCTTGTTATCATTGACCATCTTGGAACCTGAATTGTACATACTGGTTGCATCACAAATTTCACATTCTTCATTTGCTAATTTTTCCACAAGCAGATTTTCTCCCATCTGCATTGCATACATTGCCCCGGAATCTGCATGAGACATTTTAAATGAATTTGCACAAGAATTGTTTTCCATTTGACTTTCAACCTCTGCCTTGAAACATGAATTAACCATATCGCTGAATGCATTTCCTAGTGCATCACATTGACCGACATGGGCAACACTTTCATACCCATTTTCAATACCGACTGATTGAGCATTATCATTTTCATCATTTGCATTATTTGACTCAGAACGCAGATGAAAACACTCATCTACTGAATGTGCCAATAATGCCTCCTGTACAGGTTTTTCCTCACAGTTCCCACCTGCTGAATTCACCACACTAATGGGGACAGTATCAGAATGTTTGGGCTCACTATCCATAATATACTTAATCACAGTACACATAATTACTCCCAGGGCAAACATCTCAACTTGCGCACCTTCTGCCATGGCAATTAAAGGGACAGCATCCTCATTTTCTGCCTCTTTTGCATTCAGTTGTCCTGTAAAACTATTCTCCGGACACCCCCCATTTTGTTCTGATTTTATACTAGTGTTAACGGGAACTTTTACCACTAAATGTGGAGACTCTAAGTGACTAAAATCCACTTCGCATATTTTGGTCATCATTTACCTCAGAATTTTGCTTGCAAATGATATCAGGAAAGACAGGGTAAACATCAGATGAACATTTTTCCTGACTAACTGGCACTTTACTGGTGACTGTGAATTCAGCACATTCCAAACAAGCTGCAGATAAGCTTTCACACTGGACTTCAATTAGATTTGCATTTTGGTTGTACACACTGTCATCTGAAGGGATGGGGTTAATTTGTGGAAACCCTTTTTCCCAACTGTCTGATGCTATCTCTCTATCAGAAGAACCTTCCACAGCAGGTACAGGAATATTAGTGGAAAAACACAATTCCTGAGAGACAGCAGTGGGACAGTTCACACCAGCATCTAATTCACTCAAATATTCAACAGTGAGACTTTCCCTGTCATGTTGGTCCATTGCTTCTCTGAGACTTAAATCAGAAATCTCATTTTCAGCTGCAACCAGGTCAGAGCACTCTTTAGACAGCACCTCTATACCTGTGGTAAAACTATCTACCACCAGGGGGCTTTCACTACACACGTCAGACAAATTAAACAGATTTAGAAATTTCCCATCTTCTGTCATGTCAGTTTTCCAATCATCAGCAACCATTTTTGTTTCCTGCAATGTTGCAGCAGCGTTACCCAAAACATTCTGCACACCTAGCACTGAGTTTAACCCTTCACAAACTGGCGACTTTAGCCACTCTGGTTCAAACTCAGCGCTAGGAAGCTTCACATTCTCATCAAAACCATATATGAAATTATCAACATTCACAGGTTCTGATTTTAAGCTTCCCTCCACATGCTGGTTGTACCACAAGTCCCAGAATAACGCGCAGTCAGTTCCCAGTAAGATATCAAATTCAGCATTATCACATTTCACCAGTTCCTGGGTTACTTCTCCCATCTTGGTTTGCACTATAACAGTGGCAGTGCGCACGGTTTCACTGATGGGACATATCAAGGGGAGCAACGCACTATTTACTGCAGAGACTTTGCAGGAAGGATCACACCAACCTCTGCAACCCATCTGACCAGCTATGATAGTTATATCCAATACTGGGCCATTCTTACCACACATGACAGTGCGACCCCTTCCAGGTACTGGTGGCCCCACAGAACCAGCCACACCACTGAGGCTACCAGTGACATTCACGGACAGTACATTACTTTTCACATCTCCAGCACGCACATTACATGGAACAGTCTTACCAGCTCCAGTCGCAGTTCCTCTTGGTGACAGCGTGCAGTTCAGGTGCGAGGAGAATAAGCCCTCCTCTCCAGGCTTCGCTTTTCCCACAATTTGACAGCAACTTGACTGTGTACGCTCACTTGCATGCATCAAACATTTTGGGGTTCCCAGACCCCGCTGAAAGCAAACACACAGCTCCTGCTGCTCCGGCTTTTGGTGATCCAGCTTCCTCTGGTGGCCTTTGGAAACAGCACTCTGTATCCGCTGCTTTGGCTTCTCCAGACTTTTGGACATCACCCTCTTATCCGATGAAGGCTGGTTACCCTTGGCAATGACACTCGCCATCCGCTGCTTTGGCACATCCAAGCTCTTGGACATCACACTCTTCAGTGCAGGTTGGTTACCCTTGGTAACGACACTTCCAATCGACAACTTTGGCGCTCCCCGTCTTGTGGAGCCCACACTTTTCCCAGGTTGGTTACCCCTGGTAACATCATCCATCCAATCGCTGACAAGCATTGGACCCCAGCAATCCTCTTCCTCCAACACAGGTGCATTACTCTGAACCGGCTGCAGAAATGCATTCCTCTGCTGCTGCTTCCATGCTGGCTCAGCTTCCACAGAGCAATTTGCAAACACATGAACCTGCTTTGCAATGACCTCCTGGTCTGACACACCTGTGTGCACTTGCTGCAAGCTTCTCCTCACAGAAACTTTTTCTTGTGCTTTTAGCCGATTTTCATAATCTTGCATGATAATATGCTCAAACCATTCATCGCTGTCTGCGAACCATCTCTCTTGGACAGCAGTTGGACACTTTTTCTTGCGACCCATCTCTCTGTATTATGAAGTTAATCCACTTGCAAAAAACTTTATAAAAAGTGCAGCAAGGAAAAAAAAAATGCCCTCTACTCTTGCAGACTGACATTTAACCCTTTCACTGCTGATGTGAACTCCTTTGCTCTGCCCGCATCCGAGCACCAATTGTGATATTCTGGGTTTTTTTTAACTCAATGGTAGATTAGGTCAGCAGCATCAAGGGTCATAACACACCAGCCAGTGAGTCTTTTTAGGGTAAAAATAAAACAATTCCGCTTTATTGTCAGTCAAACAATGTCCATAAACAGCAACAAAATAGACCACTCTGAGTATGCAGTAATCACACTGTCGGCACAGCACAAAATTATACAGCCTTCCGCAGCCACACTGGCTTTTCAGTGACACCCTGCCACGGGCCTAATGGCAGTCCTGGTGTCACTCACCTTTTCCCAGGCTTCTCCTGGTTTACCAGTACTGGAGTCCAACTCCCCTCCAGCACTTCCTCATCAGCAGCTTCCCTGCAGCTACAGGCCTGGCAGCCCTCTTGGCTACACAGCCTTTCTGGAGCCTGCTTGCTCCACATACAGCCCACTGCATCCTGACTGATGCAGGTACTTATCCATATTCACACAGGTGAATCCATTAACCCTCCGCCTGCCAAACTCAGGCCTGGACTTGGAGGAGTGGCGTGTAAGGCCCACCCTTCTCCCAATACACGCCAGCCCTGGATCCCAAACTATTCTACCAGATAATGTTGTTGCTAAATTGCAACAAAAGTCATTATCCAGGACCTTTTCCTTCACATCCAGACCAGAACCAAGCAGACATCTGCTCTGACCATCACAATATATATATGTATATATATATATATATATATATATATATATATATATATATATGTATATATGTATATATATGTATATATATGTATATATATATATATATATATATATATATATATATATACACAGTGGGTTGCAAAAGTATTCGGCTCCCTTGAAGTTTTCCACATTTTGTCACATTACTGCCACAAACATGCATCAATTTTATTGGAATTCCACGTGAAAGACCAATACAAAGTGGTGTACATGTGAGAAGTGGATCGAAAATCATACATCATTCCAAACATTTTTTTACAAATAAATAACTGCAAAGTGGGGTTTGTGTAATTATTTGGCCCCCTGAGTCAATACTTTATAGAACCACCTTTTGCTGCAATTACAGTTGCCAGTCTTTTAGGGTATGTCTCTACCAGCTTTGCACATCTACAGACTGAAATCCTTGCCCATTCTTCTTTGCAAAACAGCTCCAGCTCAGTCAGATTAGATGGACAGCGTTTCTAAAGAGCAATTTTCAGATCTTGGCACAGATTCTCGATTGGATTTAGATCTGGACTTTGACTGGGCCATTCTAACACATAGATATATTTTGTTTTAAACCATTCCATTGTTGCCCTGGCTTTATGTTTAGGGTCATTGTCCTGCTGGAAGGTGAACCTCCGCCCCAGTCTCAAGTCTTTTGCAGTCTCCAAGAGGTTTTCTTCCAAGTTTGCCCTGTATTTGGCTCCATCCATCTTCCCATCAACTCTGACCAGCTTCCCTGTCCCTGCTGAAGAGATGCACCCTGCCGAGCATGATGCTGCCACCACCATATTTGACAGTGGGGATGGTGTGTTCAGAGTGATGTGCAGTGTTAGTTCTCTGCCACACATAGCGTTTTGCATTTTGGCCAAAAAGTTCCATTTTGGTCTCATCTGACCAGAGCACCTTCTTCCACATGGTTGCTGTGTCCCCCACATGGCTTGTGGCAAACTGCAAACGGGACTTCTTATGCTTTCTGTTAACAATGCCTTTTTTTATTAGTTATTTATTTGTAAAAAATGTTTGGAATCATGTATGATTTTCGATCCACTTCTCAAGTGTACACCACTTTGTATTGGTCTTTCATGTGGAATTCCAATAAAATTGATTCATGTTTGTGGCAGTAATGTGACAAAATGTGAAAAACTTCAAGGGGGCCGAATACTTTTGCAACCCACTATATATATATATATCTATATATATATATATATATATATATATATATATCCTTTTAGCCTATCGCATTGTGGTTATTGATAATAACAATTGGTGCTGTTTGTTTTTTTCTCATGCCAGCAGTAGTAGGCTGAATGTGGATCGAACAATATAAATAAATGACATGGTGAATATCAATAATTTCTTGATCTCTCTTCTATTTTTTAACTTCTCACTTTGCAATGGATTGATTTTTTTTCCCTTTTTTGCTAAAGTTCCTCTTTAAGTGGTCCAGACATAACCCAGACTTAAAAAGTGTATCCGAGGCATAAGAAAGAACACATATCACTTACTTAGAAAGAAGCCTCTGGATCCTAATGAGGCTTTCCTTGGCATCCTGCGGCCCCCTGTTGCCACTTATGGCCCCTCCAAAGATTACCGATAATGGCTTGTTGTGCTCCTCCTCCGATATGCATGCGCATGTGGCTGTACTGCACCTGCATGAGCGGCTCCATGCTACTGTGCAGGCATGGCCACAATTGTGCCAGAAGAGGGATGCGGCCTTAATCTATCTCAGTAATTCTGTTTTTATTTTCTTTTTCTCTGGACTGTTGGGATTATATCTTTAATTCGGCTGTTATATGCACATTGAGCAAATACAGCTGGAAAAATTATTTTTGACTGTGTTGCCATGGTCTGCAAAGCAACAAACTGTATATTTGGGGGGCTGATTCTGTTCTACACTCCCAGTAAAATACAAATGGACTTTTGTGGCTAGATATACTTGTATCATAGAACTATGCTTATTTTTTGAAAAGTACCCACTAGAGCAGCCCCTGCACTAGCTGCTAAAAGTCATAACCATCTGAGAACTTTGCTTCTGACACTAAGCTGGACAAAACAGTCTGATATTATGCAGGTCAGCATTTATGAGATTAGATTTTTATCATTAAAATCTCACGTTTCCATTACAAAAGACAAATATTGTTGACTTTACCACCTGTCTATGGCTATCCAGACATTCTGCATTACTTATTGTCCTAAGAAAACCCAGCACCAATGCCAAGTCTCTGACTTGTGTGTGTAAAGCCTGCCTTCTAATTGACAATATCTGCTGCAACAGGTCTTTTCTTTTTGCCTAGACTTATATTTAGAATGCCTGCAGTATTTATTGCGTACGTTTCCGATTATAACAGCATTTTATTTTTTATTCCTCTGTATAACGCACTCTGCCTGTTGTCATGGCTACCATGTTACCAAAGACTGGAAATAGAAATAAATCAGCTTTTGCTATTTGCTTTTTTCAGATACATACATGGCTAGGTTTTAATTGATTTGAGTATGTTGATAAATGTTGCAGTGAGCATATTTATATTTATTTTTGTATTTATTTAGCCATTTGCAGTGTTTAAAGATAAAATACTCCTAAAGTGTAAAAATAATCCTGCAGCCCACTTACTATTACAGGGTCTCTGTATACCTATGTGACTTGTGCCAGTCAAATAGGTGCCTTTCGCCGTGGACAAGCACATTTGGACTGGGCATGTGCAAGTAAGGCCCATTTTCAGGAGCTGCTCTGATTGGTGCTTTGCAGAAGCCCTGGCACTCTGGTTGCTACTAGAAGCAGATCATCCCCGTGGCAATACAGCATGCAGGAGTCTGTGCCCAAGTAGCAGATATACTGTAGATTAATAGGCTGCCTGCACATGGGTTTGGCTCAAGGACAAGAACCACGAAGGAGTTAATCAAAACCACTCGGCTTCAGTTTCAGGTTTGCAGCATAGAAAAAAAGGTAGACAGTTTAGTGAAAGGAAAAAAGATTAAAATGTCCCAATATGCAATTTGGCTGAACTTCAGTATGACTAAGCACTGGAAAGAGTGTTAAGGTTACGGCGATCAAAGCAATTTGCGTGAGGTATTATTCACATTTTTGCATTTGTCAAAGTTCTTTTCAGCTTGCTGTCTGAGAGCACACTGGGTCAGGTGAAGAAAATGTCGCCGTGGTTTAGCATCTGTTCATAAATGCACTCACGTTCCCCCTTCTTTCTTCACACAGTTTTTCAGAAGTCACCTTGGTTTTTTACATCATTTTTCAGATGCCCAGATTAATAATCCCTGAATAACTTGCAAACTCTTCAATCTGATCAAACCAACACTTTTTTTCTGAGAATTCTAGCAGAATTAGGGCTGGTTCAGACGGACGCTTGCGAGCGTTTACCGCAAGCGTTTAGAACGTCGTGGTAAACGCTCCCATTCAAGCGAATGGGAGCGTTTACACCGAGCTTTTGCGCGCGTTTACACGATCGCGGTGTTCGGGTCCCGATTTTCTCTAGCTTTAGAGCTGCCCCTGGAAGCGACATGTAGCTTCCAGGGGGCGGCCAACCACGACGGCTAATGTTCCCCTAGGGGAAGAAAAAAGGCGACCGCATCGGAACGCGACGCAAGGCTACTGAAAGCCTGACCGCTCAGCCGCCGCAACGCTCCCAAACGCGACGCCCCGCAGACGTCCGTCTGAACCAGCCCTTACTATTATTGGAGCTCCTGAAATGCATCCTCCAACCTTGCCCCACCTGTTGGTAATAAATGGCACATCTAGGCTTCAGACAAACCATGCAGCCAAGAGAATTAACAATGTTGCTTTTATTACATTGTTATCTAGGTTGCAAAAAAGTGAGTCCATCAAATGTAACCCCTTGAGCCTCAGCATACTGTAATATAGACAAAAGAAGTTTGCAAGTGTAAAAATTATTCTCCTGACTGGATCCAGCTATAACATTTTCTACACCTGATATTTATAGACGTTGATGTCCTTAGGCCTTAAGAAAGTATTTAAGCCCCTTTAAATGCAAATATAAAATTTGCCACTGATACCGTACATCCTTTGGTAAGATATTTTGCTCCTTTACTGTGAAGAATCACTTTCTTAATAGGTGGTAAAATCTCCTTTCCTGTATGTGCAGTCCATGTCCTCTTGTCCCCTTCATAAGCCCAGGAATAAGAAGCCCATACTCCAGATGTAACCTAACAAGAGATTTAGAGAGAGTAGTATAGCAAAGGTTCATGTTTTCATTTACCTTTTTTATGTATCCCAGGATTGTATTTACTTGAGCTGCTACTGCTTCAGTTTGAATTCAGTAGCTTAAAGGAGCACAATTGGGAAAACATTTTAACATTTTAAATCTTATGTGTACACATACATATAAGATATACATTGGTCCTTGAGTAAAATTAATTATAAATTACCTTTTTCCCATGTAGCTGTCATTTTTCAGTACCTAGTATTCATTTGACAGGTTTTGGACTAGTCTAACTCTTCGTGGGGAATTCTTATGAATTGCTTTATTTTCAAGCGCACTTTCTGGATGGGACTGGCACAATCCAACTGCCAGAATAGTGGGTGCGTGAGTGAGCTGACTCCCAGACATCTTTCCAGGGAATGCAAAACATCAAAACACAAGTGTTTAACCACCCTGGCGTTCTGATTAAATCGCCAGGGTGGCTGCGGGAGGGTTTTTTTTAAATAAAAAAAAAACTATTTCATGCAGCCAACTGAAAGTTGGCTGCATGAAAGCCCACTAGAGGGCGCTCCGGAGGCGATCTTCCGATCGCCTCCGGCGCCCAGAATAAACAAGGAAGGCCGCAATGAGCGGCCTTCCTTGTTTTGCTTATATCGTCGCCATAGCGACGAGCGGAGTGACGTCATCGACGTCAGCCGACGTCCTGACGTCAGCCGCCTCCGATCCAGCCCTTAGCGCTGGCCGGAACTTTTTGTTCCGGCTACGCTGGGCTCAGGCGGCTGGGGGGACCCTCTTTCGCCGCTGCTCGCGGCGAATCGGCGATCAGGCAGCACACGCGGCTGGCAAAGTGCCGGCTGCGTGTGCTGCTTTTTATTTCATTAAAATCGGCCCAGCAGGGCCTGAGCGGCAGCCGCTGGCGGTGTTGGACGAGCTGAGCTCGTCCAGACCGCTCAGCTGGTTAAATGTCCCAGCTCAAGGTGAGGAGCCTGGATTTTGTGTTTTCCATGGAATGCTTCTGAACAGACTCTCTGTTAAGGCATGTACTAGTGAAAAACCTGTCACAAATATTAGTCCAATAATCGATTCCCCGCTCGATACCTGCGGGTGGACAATAGCGGAAATCGAGCGGAAGATAAGGTAGCGCCCGCGGGGACGAGCGGGAATCGATCCGGGCGGCCGCAGGGATACGGCGGGAGTATCGGATCGCTCCGTGTATTCCCAGCATTAGAGTGCACCTTCAGTGTCAAGTTCATGTCTTGCCACTGATAACCAGTACCCAACCATACAATAGCTGAGACCTTACGAGTTTGGCAAATACATATATGGCATTTGGCAGGTGGCACTTCATCTCCTCACACTGGGGATTCTGAAACTGGTACAATCCTCTAGGCTTATGGAACAGTGATGAGAGGGAAGTGCAGAAAATGTGCACTGCACTGAATTACCGTATGTTTGAACAGACTGTAAAGATTCGTTCTAGGAATAGTGACCTAAATGAACCCTTGCCTGTGAATCCCGTGGCTGTCTATGCTATTACACAATCTCTACTAACTTGCTGGAAGTTACCATTTGTCAGTCACTAGAATTTATAGGTCACATGAGACTTAATCATGTAGCTGGAAGTTCTCCCAGCCCATTATTAATGGGAAGCTGCTGGAGAAAAGATGCTGTGTTGAAGAAAGCAGCAGCGGCAATGTGGGTAGCAGGTGATCAGCAGTTCAGCAGGGATTAGATACGTGTCAAGGCGTGGCGTTCAATCACTGTCAGCAGTCATAGGGAGTCCTCCAGCTTCTTTCATTGATCACAGGCAGTCACAGTGTGTAGGTGCTTGATGAGCACTAGAGATCTGGGCACACATAAGAAAGCCCAATGATGGGAACTAGAAAGGCAGATTACATTCTAAAAGCATCAGAAAGATGAAGCACTCTCAAGATACATAGAGTGCGAAAAGTGATATCTAAATTTAGTTAATTCCCCTGTGCTTTTCTGCTCCACCACAGAAGATGAAAAATTATCTCCTCTGAGAAAACTTAGGAAAAGGTAAATTGGATCGGGCCCTCTGTACTTTTCTTCTTCACAACAGCTATGATCCTCTGTGCTTTTCTGCTTCATAGCTGCTATGACCTCCTGTACTTTTCTTCTTCACCACAGTAGTAATCCCCGTGCTTTTCTGCTTCACAACAGCCATTATCCTCTGTGGGTTTTTTTTGCTTCACTACACCTATGATCCCGTGTGTTTTTCTGCTTCACAACAAGCATGATCCCCGGCGCTTTTCTGCTTCACAACAGCCGTGTTCCCCTGTGAATTTCTCCTTCACCACAGGAGTGATCACAACAGCCATGATCCTCTGCTTCTCAACAGTCGTAAGCTTCTGTGCTTTTCTGCTTCACAACAGCTGTGATCCCCTGTGCTTTTCTGCTTTACATCAGACGTGATTTTCTATGCTTTCTTACTTCTCAACAGCCATGACCCCCCCCCCCCCCCCATGTTTTTCTGCTTCACAATAGCACAGTAGAATTACTTAGGGGCAGGGGAGGACTGGGACTTTTGGCCTGGGGGGAAACACAAACCAGAGGCCAGTTATCATGCATCCCACGTCGTATATGCCAGTAGTCATGTGGAGCGTCAATGCGGAAATACAGGCAACAGGTGCACATCATACATTTTGAGGGACAACGGCCAGGGTTTACGTCGTGTCTATCATTCATGGTTATTGCATGCCGTGACTATCGCACCTGACAACAACATTGGCCTGAGAGTTCCCAACATCTCAGATTGATACATTCAACCAATTTCCACCCCAAATTTGTATCCGATTCGATAATATCTAAGCGGTTGGTCAATCGGCTGTCAAGTCAACAGATGTATAGCCACTTTAATTCCCCAAAGCTCATTCCTCCCTCGTCCAACCCCCCCCCCCCCCCGCACACACACACTTATGTCCTCCCCTTCGCAACTATCTCTACTAATCCCTCAAATATGCCCCTCTTCCTCGGATATCCCCCCCCCCCCAGTACCGGACCACCATCTCCCACAATCAGGTAACACATCTTTACTGACCTCCCTCCTGGCACCACCATCCCTGCCTCGCTAATGCTAATTTCCAAAGTTTCGATACCCCTCCTTCCATCACTGTTTTCACTCCCCCCCCCCCTCCCCCAACATCCATGCCTTGCTTACCTGCTTTTTATTGGTGGTCAGTGGCAGTGAATCACTGCCTGGCCACGACCCACTTCACTATAGTATGAAACCCTATAGGTCACATCCATACTCAGTACTGACAGATTGAAAAGCCATTATGATTCGATCATAGTGAAATAATCTGTCTGTAATAATTGATGCATGTATGGCCAGCTTTAGATTATGGTTTCTAATAACAAGATTGGAGAGAGGAGAGAGAAGGCAAAGCAGGTGGTTTTGGTGCACGGCGCCAAGGCTGTGGAGTCGGTACAAAAATCTTCCAACTCCGACTCCTCAGTTTATGAAACCACGACTCCGTCTCCAGGTATCCAAAATGGCTCCGATTCCGACCCATCAATTAGTCTAATACTTACCAGGGCTGTGGATTTTGTACAAAAATCATCCGACTCCAACTCCTCAGTTTATAAAAACTCTGACTCCGGGTACCCAAAATTGCTCTGACTCCGACTCCTCGACTCTGACTCCTACTCCGACTCCACAGCCCTGCACCGGTTACCCAAACCAGGAGCCCCATAGCAGCAATAATAAACTGTGCGGGGAGCGTAAGGGTAATTCGGGGCTCCGATGATCGCCGGACCCCAAATTACACTTCCCTCTGAGTTGCAACGAGTCGGAAGGGAAATAGTATTTAACACTACCAGGGAGTTTAGTGGCAGCAGGAAGAGCCGTCATTCGGCGCTCCTGGTGCCCAATTTACCCGCAGCGTACAAATACTGAGGGCTCAGACACACTATAAGCACTTTTATGAGCACTTTTTAGCCATCAGAACTTTCTGAGAGCTTTTTAAAAAGGGCTCCCATTGACTTACATTAAAATCATGGTAAAATCGTAATCACAGTAAAATCGCTCAGAAAAGCAGGTGTCTGAGCCCTTCTGCAGAGAAGGGAGAAACAGTGACGAGAGAAAAGCTGAAAGAGAAGGAAGAAGATAGTTAAGTGACAACACAATATGTTCTGTACAGCATTGCGGAAGATGGCGGCGCTATATAAATACTAAATAATAATAACAATAATTTGCCTCACCAAGATTGCACTTTCATTTAGCTTTCCTGTATAAGAAGAAGACACAGCCACCCAGCACTAGGGGAAGAGGGAAACAAAGGTGAATGAGGGAGGGCTGGTGCACACCAAGAGGGCTTCTGAGCGTTTTTCGAATGGACAGACGTTTGAAAAGCGCTTGGCTAATGTTACCCTATGAGGGTGCTCTCACAGCAGCGTTGTGATTTTTTCAAAATCGCAAACACGTTGCATGTAGCAATTTTTGGAGCGAGTCATTCAAAAATCGCTCTGAAAATCGTTTCACAAAATCGTACTCGCAAATTGCTAGCAATTGCTATTGTGATTTTGGCGTTCACTAGCCCAGAGAGAGGAGGAGTGGAGAGAGACTGAGAATAGCCTGAGAGGGAGCAGAGAGCTAATCTGTATTGCAGTCCCACATTACCCAGAGGCTACTTGCCTTTAACAGGACTCCTGTCCCTGCCAGTCTCTCAACAAGTCAGAAAGTAGCCTTCCTGGAGTCTAGGGACTGTCAAAAACGTTTCAACTTGTTTAAAGCCTTATCTACACATGCAGTCATTATAACAATGGGGAGAGACCAGACAGATGTTTGCCCACGGACCCTCCAGACAAGCTCTGCATCATGCTGTGTATATTTACCAGCTTGCCTGTCCTCTAATGCCTGTCCTCTAATTGCACTTTTATCAGCTAGCCTAGCATTTTCACTTTGCCTTACAACAACAAACCTGAATACAGTCACCAGGCACTGGACTGGCGGCCCTAAATCACTGAATGAAAGGCGGTCTGGGGGGAGATTGCCCCCCTTCCCCCCTGGCCATTCCGACCCTGCTTAGGGGCTTAGTTATGAAAGAGAAAAAACGGCAAAAGGTCAATGCAGAGGAGAAGCATCACCCGGTGCTTTCATCCTACTAAATACTGTACTACTTTTCTTCAAAAAAAGCTATTGTAGTGCAGTAGTGTGTTATAATTCTTTTCACTGCGCAATGTCTGTCAAAGTTATTTTTTCGCTCTTCGTGGGACGGGCAAATTTGTAAAATGGCTTTTATCAACACTTCATGAATGGGCCCCTTATTTATTCACCCTTCCCATCACTCTGAGTGACATAACAATACAGAATTTATCAGTGACGCCCAGACAGATTCCAGCCCATCACTTATGCTGCCAATAACATGGCAGAATAACATTCAGACCACGCAACAGGACCTCTGCTGTCCTGGCCGAGGTGGATTGTTAAAAATTCTAGTTATCTGGTGGAGGTGAGTAAAATCTTTAGCAGGTCTGTCCTGTCATTGATTCATAGTACAATATATGCATGTTCATTAAAGGGAACCTTAACTGAGAGGGACATGGATGTTTCCTTTTAAACAATACCATTTGCCTGGCAGTCCTGCTGATCTCTTTAGCTGCAGTAGTGGCTGAATCACACACCTGAAACAAGCATGCAGCTAATCCAGTCTGCCTTCAGAGCATCTGATCTGCATGCTTGTTGAGGGGCTGTGGCTAAAAGTATTATAGACACAAAATCAGGAGGAGAGTCAGGCAACTCCTATTATTTTAAAAAGAAAAATCCATATCCTTCTCCGTTTCACAGTTTCGGTTCCCTTTAAGGGAACCTGTAATAAGAGAGATATGGAGGCTGCCATTTTTATTCTCTTAAAAAATATGTGTATTACCTACCTGTTATTTTGATCCTCTGTCTCTAATTCTTTCAGAGTCACTGACCCAGAATGAGTCTGCAGATCATCTGGGCAGAATCTCCTGCTTTGCAGTTCACTTTGCCCCTGGTGCCTGTAGTGGTGGATGGGAGTGGTGGCTGCCAGGGGTCAGTGGGGAACTCATGAGGCTGTTTTTGATACCTGTACTTTGTAAGAATTGTTATCATTTAAGCGCAAACCAGTACAAGTACTCTGCTAAGCTAAATCTCTTTCATTATTTATTAAAGCTCTGGAAAAGCTGACATTTCCGCAAAGGAAATGTGCTAACCCCCTTTTTTTTCAAGTAGTTAGAATAAATGAATTTTCCGTATTGCTACATCCAGTCTGCACGGATTGAAAATTCATGTAAATGAATTCCAAATGACATCCAAATCCCACATGTGCAAAGCTGTATCTTGGGAACCAAGTTAAACAGCATCATCATGTTCACTTTCCAGGCATCAAAATAAGTGTAAACAGATTTGCATAATACTAATCAGCCTATTTACATATCCACATGCAAAATATGTTTTTCATAATTCTAGTGTATTCTTGTGAAATATGGAGATTTTAAACATCTGCAATCGATTTGTTAATCTCAAATAAGTCAACAAAAATCATCTCACACACATCACAGCCGTAGGGGGCAGACTGATGGAGCTAGATAGCTTAACTGTTCTACAACAATCTTAACTCACTGGAAAATAGTTAATGTTTGCCATGTCAGGCTTAGATTAACCGCTTCAGTACTGACATACTAAACCGCCTTCCTTACCAGGCCATTTTTTTTATTGTGCTATGCCTTTGCTGTAGTTTAAATATCTCAGTCATTTTTTTATGCCTTTGCTGTAGTTTAAACATCTCAGTCATTTTTTTTAGTCTATACAGACAGATGTAGGAACCAGATGGAGAGAAAGCACAGAGGGGGACTGAAGGAGGCACAGCAGAGAGGAGGCACCAGATGGGGAGAAAGCAGAGAGGACAGAAGGAGGCATGACAGAGAGGAGGCACCAGATTGAGAGGAGAAAGAACAGAAGGAGGCACAAAAGGGCACAAGGGGAGAAGAAGCATCAGAAGGAGAGGAGAGGGTGCAAAGGGAGGTAAAACGTGGGGACAGGGAGATCAGAAGAGACACAGGTGGAGAGGCGGGAGCACAGGGGGACATAAGGAGGCACAATGAGATGGTGGTGGGCACACAGGGAGACAGAAGGCGGCACAGGGAAACAGGAGGGAGCATAGAAGTACAGCAAAATGAAGAAGGACAGAGGGGGCTCAATAGATAGGAGCACATGGTAACAAGAGTAGCCAGAGAAAGACATGAGGAGGCACAGAAACAGGATATAAGGAGGCATAGAAGGAGCGACACAAGGGGCATAGATGAAGGAGACACAGAGGGGGTGCAGGGAGATTGAAAGAGGCACACATGGAGAGGAGGGAACACAATAAGACAGAAGAGGGCACTGAGGGAGCACAGGGTGGAGGATAAAAGAGGGGACACTGGTTACACAGAACCTACAGTCTCTATCTAGTTCATTAATCAGGGGCTAGCAGTAAAATATGCATAGTGTTCCTAGAGACAATAAGCAAGCATTGTGTTTCATTTTACTAATTTGGCCTCCTAACCATTTCAATAACAGTGATATGGCCCTTGGTTAAAAAAGTTTGGACACCCCTGCAGGAAAACCCAATCGCAGGCACTACGTTTGCGATTGGGTTAAAAACGGATTGCACCACTCTGTACAGAGCACCCCGATTACTATGTTGATCATGGTGCCCTTTTGATCAATAAAACACATGTGCTTTGAAAGTCGGATAAAAGTGCATTCAGTGTGGAAGCACCCTAAGTAACCTCCAAATGACCCCACAGTCAATATATACATGCATTGCCAGTGGGGGCAAGTGGGATGACAGGTGTATTTATGTTAATAACAATTTAGAAATAAGGTAGCTTAGCAAGCACAAAGTCAAAATCCAGTGATGTGATGAGATTATAAATAATACACCAATAACATGCAGACATTACCAATAGATATTGGCAATAGGATACAAATAATTCCAGCTAGCATGCAAATATAATGCAAACTGTATATTGCTTGGAATTGGTCCAGTCCAGCAGGTAGCGTTTTTGATTTTGGCCTAATTACATTTAAAATTAACTGTTTACCTCCCACACCAAAAATTACCCAAATAAAGTTTTTAATGAAGAAAAAAAAAACATAAATAGTTACCTAAGGGTCTGAACTTTTTTAATATGCATGTGAAGAGGGTATATTATGAACATTTTAAATTATAAGCTTGTTAATAGTGATGGATGCAAATCTGAAAAAATGCACCTTTATTTCCAAATAAAATATTTGCGCCATACTTTGTGATAGGGACACAATTTAAATGGTGTAATAACAAGGACAAATGGGCAAATAAAATACATAGGTTTTGATTATGGTAGCATGTATTATTTTAAAGCTATAATGGCCGAAAACAGAGAAATAATAATTTTTTTCCATTTTTTTCTTAATATTCCTGTGAAAATGCATTTAGAAAAAATAATTCTTAGCAAAATATACCACCTAATGAAAGCCTAATTGGTGTTGGAAAAAACAAGATATAGATCAATTCATTGTAATAATTATTGATAAAGTTATTGGCGAATGAATGGGAGGTGAAAGTTGCTCTGATGCATAAGGTGAAAAATACCCGCGGGCTGAAATGGTTAAAGAGAGTCTGAAGCCTAATAAAATACTTCTTTTTACCTGCTACTTATGTTAAAGGGAACATTAACTGTAAAAAAAAATGAGTTTTACTTACCTGGGACATCTACCAGCCCCCTGCAGCCATCCTGTGCCCTCGCAGTCACTCATGGCTCCTCTGGCCCTCCGCTGCAAGTTAATTTCGTTTTTACCGACTGGGAGTCGGCCGGCCACCATGCGTACGTTTTTACACATCCCTGCTGGTGCAGTAAGCTATGGCAGACATCAACAAGTACATTTTACGCGTTACGGGTGTAATGCGTAAAATTTTACGCCTTACACCTGTAATGTGTGAAAATGTACTTGTTGATGTCTGCAATAGCTTCCTGCACCAGCAGGAATTCCTAAAAACTTAGGCATGGCGGCCGACCAACTTCCAGTCGGCAAAAACGAAACTAGCTGGCACCGCCCAGGCCTTATAAGGTTTTTTGCCTTCCCCTGGATCAACTTGGATATGTGCAGGTTCAGGATGTTTTTTTATTTATTTTCTGCTTGGACGAATGTCTTTTTTCAAGCAAACTAACTATATGTAACTAAGTACAGAAACTTGCACACAGGAAAAAGAAAAAGAGGCCGAGAGCCCAATATGGTGTAGTATGTTTGTAAGTCCCAAATAAACAAGTATATGACTTAGGGCAGTTATACTCACACAGGCAACCACTGTATAGGCAGGTGGGGAGATTATGACCCGACCCCACTTGCGTTTAAGAAGAATATGCGCAAAGGTACCATACATTAGGTGTTATAAATAAACGTCCACGTATCCATAATTAGTATAGGAACGTACTATATATTGTGTGGACTACCACATGTCCAAAAGTATATTAAAGTGCAGTTGATAGTGCATAATAAATAAACAAAGGTTATCCAATAGACGGTTGAAGTAATGACTGCCAGGGTGAGTGGGATCATTCAATATCCTATTTGCCCTGGACCCCAGTCTGGAGGTGTATAGGAGGTCCAAAGATGGCAAGGGCAATCCGATGATCCTCTCCACAGCACTGCTAACTCTTTGAAGCCTGTGCCTGACGCTTGCGGTTTGCATCTGCGTAATAGACAACAATAGAGGAGCAGAAGATAGACTCAGTGGTGGCAGTATAGAAGCATCTCAACAGTTCCTGCAGCATTCCAAACTTCCTCAGTTGTCGTAGAAAGAACAATCTTTGCTGAGCCTTCTTCTGTGTTTTGGTGGAGTCCTCCCCACCCCCCCCCAACCCAACTCAGGTCGTTTGTGATTGTGGTATCTAGAAACCACACACTTGACAACCTGGAGACGTCTCTTGATGGTGACTGGGTTGAGTGTTGAAGGGTGCCTCCTGAAGTCTACAACCAGTTCCATTGTTGCTGCATTAAGCTGTGTTAAGCATTTGCAGATGCGCTCAACCTCATTTCGGTATGCCTGCTCTCTGTCACTGCCAAGGAGACCAAGGATAGTGGTGTTATCTGCAGAAGAGGTGCAGCTGTCATTGGCAGAAGAGGTGCAGCTGTTAGGGTCCTTTTACACTTAATGCGTTGGTATGCGTTAGTGTGCATTTTTTCCATAGCAGTGCATTAAGAAAAAACTTTCAGTTAAAACGCATATAGTGTAAAAGAGGCCATAGAGAAACATGGACATTCTTTGAAAATCTGTTTTCTTTCAGTTATAACTGAGACTTAACTGATTAAGTGTAAAAGGGCCCTTAGTATACAGGTAGAACAGGATTGGGGACGGAACGCATTCTTGCGGGGTGCCTGTGTTGGTGTTTTTTTTCCTTGGAGGAGCAGTTGCATAGTTTGACTAGTTGCATCCTGTTATTGAGGAAGTCCTTGATCCATGCGCATAGAGTGAGGCAGAGATCGAGTTGAACAAGGTTACATAGTTACATAGTTATTTTGGTTGAAAAAAGACATACGTCTATCGAGTTCAACCAGTATAAAGTAAAACACCAGCCTGCTCCCTCACATATCCCTGTTGATCCAGAGGAAGGTTGTCATGCAGGATGACTAGGCAGATGGTATTGAAGGCGGAACTGAAATCTAGGCGTAGGTGTCAGGTCTGTCGAGGTATTCCAAGATGTATTCCAGACTCCTCAACCCACCAGGATGTCCCCAAAGGCAAATAGGAACATTAATGCAATTCTAGGTTTTGTTATTCTCTAGCAAATGGTGACACTTAGTCGGTTCTTGGTGTTTCATGTGAGCAAACAGCATTCATCTGCATCCCAGGGCCCAGACAAAACCTAAAGCAAAAGGTCAAAAGCAAATTTAGGTGAAGCGTGTCATTGCCTAAGTATGGAAACTTTACAAGTTTATTGCGCTATGTGATTTGTCTTACATTTCATTTTGTCATTTATGGTTTAATGTTCCATCCAATTAAAAGCTAGCTATTAAGCCTGGTACACACTTTCAATGCCAATCACTGACCAATTTTACCACCTCCATGTAGTATGAGGGTCAAAAGATATTGAATACTATGAGCAGATTGTGTATGTGAACCCTTATACTACATGGAGCTGGTAAAATGGGTCATTAACTGGCCAATCATAATTGAAAGTGTGTACCAGGCTCCATGCTGTAAAAAAGTCAGAACGCAGGAGGGCTGGGGTTAAGGGTATAAAGTTTTGACTTCTCTCAGAGATGACCCTTTCATCCGGAATATGTGTGATATCTTTATGATAAAAATATAACCTTTACTTTAAATGGTTTGGCTTCCTTGGGAGAACTGTGAAAACAAAAACTAAATAAAACATCTTTTAAAAAAAAAAGTCAGAACACAAAAGAAACTGTGCAACTTAGGGTGAGTACACACATCCAATTTTGATTGGCCAATCACTGCCTAATTTTAGCACCTTAATTTAGAACGAGGGTTAACAGATTTTGAATACTATGAACAGATTGTGTAGGTAGCCTCTCATACTATATGGAAGTGGTAAAATTGGGCACTCATTGGCCAATCAAAATTGGAGGTGTGTATGCATCCTAAGAGAAGTCTGTATTACCATGTTTCCTACACACCTGCACTATGCATGTGCATCTTCAATGCTTTCAATTTTTAGAATTAAAATCTACCAATTTAAAACCCCCAGCTATCACAGATGGTGTAGGGATACACCCTCTTTATCCTGTGAAGACTGGGATCCAGCAATGTCCAATTCAGTATCCGTAGGTCTCTCTAGAATGATGCTGGAGCACATTTTTAAAAGTCTTCATAGATCAAATGCTACTCCAGACCATCTGCATAAATTAAAACTGGATACTTTGGACATGTTCCCTAAGTGTTCACAGGTTGGTTCTATTTCTTTTATAACATGTTCTGGCAATGAAGTACAGAGCGTTTGGGAAGCAGTGTTGTGTATAAACTGGCAAAGGGAAAAAAACACACATTTGAATGCTCCATTTACACATTCTGTTGTTCTCCAAAACATATTTCCTTGCGTCTTTGGCCATCGAGCATCGAGCAGAAACCTCTGCTTAAACATGGTTTTCTATGGCAGGAGAGAGAGCGCCTGCAGATGGATCCCTTTGGGTCCCCCTGAGGTCAAAAACTGTATTAGGGCGATTAATCAGGTATTGCAGTATTACAAAATCATGTATACATTGTCTACTGAAATGTGATAAAAATTTTGTACGATGGTTCAACACCAGCAGGTGACATGGCCAACGACCTTGACATCTATGTAATAACAGTGTTTCTAAGGCTGGTATTTATGTTGACCAAGAGCAGCAATTGTGGGGGGGGGGGGGGGGGAGGCAGGACTTCGCAGCAGTTGAGGCTTAAAAATTAGGGCCTGATTGGGTTTGTGGCATAGATCCATATTGGGTTTAGCTCATTGATTGGGCTTGTAGTTTTATACTGTTTGTATTTCTGCTACATTTAATCAATTCCTCCTGTAAAGAAATGTAAACCAGCACAGCATGGAGAGGTCAATTGGAACTGTGCTGTTGATGGAATAGCCATGTTTCCAAATAGATTAATGAGCAATATCTACAAAATATGATTCTATATGGTAAGGCTTTAGGCATTGTTGTCTCCTATAGGAAATAATCCTGCTCATATTGTAAAACGACAGCTTTGTATTCATTGAAGTGACTGGACAACACATACCACTAGAAATTTCTTAACTTACATCTCTTTCTGTCTTCTCATTACAGGAAGAAACAGACAGCATTTCCTGCCAAGAACAAATAAATCGATCAATATATTGGGCAGATGGCTTTGTGTTTGTCTTCTCAATCACAGACTATAATAGCTACCGTGTAATTAGACCTTTATACCAACACTTGCGGAAAATCCATTCAAACACTAAAATCCCACTTCTTCTGGTAGGAAATAAAGCAGATCTTCTAAGAGCCCGGCAAGTGGAATCAGATGAAGGTCTTCAACTTGCTAATGAACTATGTGGCACGTATGCTGAGGTCTCAGCTAGAGAAAATTATGAAGGTGTGTATGGGGCTTTCTACCAACTCTGCCAGGAGGTTGGAAAGATGATCTTCAGCTGTAATGGGGAAAAGAGAAGAGGACTACATCTGGTACGCCCTAGGTCTCCCAACATGCAAGACCTGAAAAGACGCTTTAAACAGGTCTTGTCTTCCAAAGTGAAGTCTGCTACTACTCTCTGACCACTATTGGCGGGGCCAAAGGAAATCTTAGTACAAACACCTCCAGAATATCAAGAGCCTCCAATAGTAGCTGCAATTCTCAGATGTGTGGATCTCTTACCATTTCATGGCAGTGACTTTCAGTGCTGGATTTTGGTTTTCTGGGGCTTAGGCATTCCATATGTGTAGGCCTTAGCATTGAGGCATATTCCCTCAACCTGCTATTATACATATCCTTTGTGGTGCAGAGGAAGCCTCCATTAGGATATGCTGTGTAGAGAGCTGGACAAAAGGCCTCATTCTTTTCTACAACAGTGTATTATCAGACACAGATATCATGCCTACTGTATGTTCTAGAGATATAAAAACCTTTACATGAGATATTTACATGAGATATTGGCTTGACGTTTAAAAAACTGCTATCACGAAAATTAGCCCATTTATGCTAAAACTTGAAATTACTATAGTTATTGTGAATAGTAGCAGTCCTGAATCCAGACATGGTTTATCAGAGGTTCTCTGGGGTTGGAGATGACTGAAGAACATTGGTGATTTTTGCATGCGTCTACAAGGGAATTGTTTTTAAGTAAATTCAGTCATTTTTCAGCAAGCTACAAGGCCTGAAGCTAAGCCATATGCATTAAGGAAAAGTGCCTATGGAAAGATAGATCATGGAGCACCACCAATGAGGAATCGTTCCACAAACTATCTTTCAATAACTGAAGTGGGGTGTTGTAATGACGGGTTGCGAACGATCATTGAAACGATGGTTCAAATTAAGCAATGTTTTTACGCTAAAGTACATTGACTAGCGGAGATTTAAACAGTTGTTTGCAATGTGATTTGTCATAATGGTCTTCCAAATGAACAATCATCGGGGTACGTGGGACGAATCTGCGTTAAACAATGGCTATGTGATGTCACCGGACTGATGTTCCCTGTCGGGGATCGGGAGTAGATCCCTTGGGTGACATCACTTGGCCGGGCTATACAGACACAGAGCCAGCTGTACAGCTGACACCACATTCTGTTGTTATGCAGGGAGGTGGAGGGGCGATGGCATACATCACGCTGCGGGCTTGGCCAGCGGTGCAAGCTGTGTGCACAAGGGAATTGGCTGTCGCTCAGCTGAATTACTAGCCGAGTGGCAGTCACTTGTCAGAGGCAGCTTTATACACGTTGGATTATCGCATGAGACTTTAATCATGCATGGGTACGTAGCTTAACTCCGCTGATGCACATGGTTTAGATCTGATTTCTATTGCCTTTTCAAAAAAGGATAGGTTGATCAACCTGTTGAGAATGCAGGTAATTGAAATCTTAAGAGAACCCGAGGTGTGTTTAAAGAATGTTATCTGCATACAGAGGCTGGATCTGCCTATACAGCCCAGCCTCTGTTGCTATCCCAAACCCCCCTAAGGTCCCCCTGCACTCTGCAATCCCTCATAAATCACAGCCGTGCTGTGAGGCTGTGTTTACATCTGTAGTGTCAGTCTCAGCTGCTCCTCCGCCTCCTGCATAGCTCTGGTCCCTGCCCCTGTCCCTTCCCTCCAATCACCAGGGAGGGAAGGGATGCAGGCGGGGACTGGAGTTCTGCAGGAGGCGGGGAGAGCAGCAGACTGACATTATAGAGATAAACACAGCCAACTCTGACAAGCTGTTTGTCAGCAGCGTGGCTGTGATTTATGAGGGATTGCAGAGTGCAGGGGGACCTTAGGGGGGTTTAGGATAGCAACAGAGGCTGGGCTGTATAGGGAGATCCAGCCTCTGTATGCAGATAATATTCTTCAAACCCACCTCGGGTTCTCTTTAAGCCCCATACACACGCTCAACAGTGGTCTTTTATGCTTTCACAACTTTTTGTTTTTGTTATTCTTCAAAGAGCTGATAAGACTGTTGGATTGACTTCTTATCAGTCTTATCAGCTCTTTGAACAATAGCAAAATACTTTTTTGAGGTGTTTCAACTTGTTTCACAACAAAAGTTGTGAAAGCATAAAAGACCGATGTTGGGGCTTTGCATGCATACACACTTTCCTGGCAGAAAATGGCTTCTGAAAGCAGGAGATAGATAATAAAAAAGGTCAATAGGTTCATGTATGTTAACTCTAGAACACTATGGCTGCTTTTCCACTTGCTGCGATCCTCTCAAAAAAGCAGATCGGTAGCAGTTTCCCGATCGCAACAGCACTGTGATTAACATTTAAACTGCGGTGCTCCTTTTCCATTACCAAATTTTTATTTTTACACAAACGCAATCATCTGCCTGCACAATTTTTGGTGCAACTGCATTTTGTTCTCGACAGTTCACAATACTATTGAACAGTGGCGTAGCACTAGGGGTTGCAGAGGTAGCGACCGCATCGGGGCCCTTGGGTCATAGGGGCCCGAGGGGCCCTCCCTCAAGCACAATATTAGCTCTTTATTGGTCCTGTGCTGGTAATAATCACTTCTCTAGATGCTTAAAATAGTAATAATCATTAACAAACTGTTCCCCATCCCCTACTTGCACCTCTGACACTGTGGAAATCCTTGGCAGGTTTTGGTGCGCCGTATCAATCGTTATCTGTAGAGTGCTTGGGGGGCCCCATGTAGAACTTGCATCGGGGCCCATAACTTGTTAGCTACGCCACTGCTATTGAAGCATAAAAAGCAGGTATCGCGAACGCAGCATGATTTCTTTTGCAAGTGGAATAGTAGCATTAATATACTGCGACTGAGAAGAGACAATAAAATATTTAATCTACATTGTAAATGAAGAATAGAACATGAGGTAACTAAAAAAGCCATTATTAGGAGTAGGAGGATAAATACAACTGTTCATCAGTTTATTTTACCTCAGGTTCACTTTAAGGGCAGAGAACCTTCTAGTATGAGATACAAAGCCAGATTTGTTACACAACAAAACTATATATTTTCAAGGGTTATGTTTGAATTAATATCCAGCATTCAAATAAATGGATGTGGTTTTTGGAATCCTTAAGGCCTGGTTCACACTGGCTCTAAAAAAACTGTCCGGTCGAGGATGGTAACAGAAAGGATCACAACGGATGCAAACAAATCCATTAACTTATGGATCCATTCGCATTGGTCCATTTGAACTGATCCGTTCCGCATGCTCCACTGAACGGACTGTAAGTTTGGTGCTGCAGCGATTTTTTTCGGACCGCAGAGCCCAGCGGAATGGGAACAGATGCTGAAGCACAGCACTGGGGCAATGAGAGATGGATCCTTAACAACACACGGGCTAGAAAATGGACCGTTCTAGCCAGCAAAAATCGGTAATGGGGGTCTGGGTGGCTATATGGGGAAACGGAACTGAAGGAAACTGAATGGAAACGGATCAATTGGAACGAAAATCTGAGCCGTTTTCACAAATCCGTTTCCCTACAAAGTGTCTGTCAACCGGCCCTAAATCGAGACAATCAGGTAACATTTGGCAATTTAAGAGCATATGAACTTGGTTGTGTTCTTATTTTCACTCCAGTGACTGGTGCTCCTCAAATACAATAGTGTCCCTACCTCACCATACTGTCAGAATCTTCTTGGTGATCTTCTCTGCTGTATCTTCTTGTTCCCTTGTAATATTGTTCCTTCTGCATTGGTCCTACAGTTTTGTCTGATGAGGCAGTTTGCCAGTAAAATCGCAGTACAGAATCAAGTCCTGGTCATTTATTGTTAGTGAGCTGATTAAGCATCATTGCCAAGTAACTGATCTGAAGCTTATCACTCGGAAAATTGCTGCTTCTAGCAGAGACCTCAGAAACAAGTATAAAATGTAGAGAAACCGAGAGCCCAATATAGTGTAGTATGTTAAGTATAAATGAAGTAAAGGTTATCGTGAGAAAATTATACTCACAAACATCAGTTACCACAAAGGCAACCACTGTATAGGCAGGTGAGGAGATTAGACCTGTCCTCACTCAGGGATAAGAAGTCGCTCTCTGTAGATGCGAAAGGGGGTAGATCACCCCTCCACCAGGGGTGGACACGGTATAGCAGAAGGAGAACAGAGGTGCCAGCAGGATAAAAGCGGATAAAAACTTTAAAATTTGCTGGGAGGAAGTGGTGGACTTACCTCCAAAAAGCAGACACGAAAGACTGTCTGAATAGCAGCAATCACATTTATTAAATAGTACCCCAAAAAAGTGCAATGCGTTTCGCAGGCCCAGCCCGCTTCATCAGGCAATAAACATGGGGACAGTCTCTGAGGCGCTACACCTGCTATTGCCGAAATTCTGTTTTGTCCCCATGTTTATTGCCTGATGAAGCGGGCTGGGCCTGCGAAACGCGTTGCACTTTTTTGGGGTACTATTTAATAAATGTGATTGCTGCTATTCAGACAGTCTTTCGTGTCTGCTTTATGGAGGTAAGTCCACCACTTCCTCCCAGCAAATTTTAAAGTTTTTATCCGCTTTTATCCTACTGGCGCCTCTGTTCTCCTACTGCTCAGAAACAAGTATGTTTGCTTTGTGACAAATTTAATTTTCCTACAAAACATTTGTTAATTCTTTATAGGCCCAAATTCCGCTGGTAATGTTTTGGCTATATTGAATTTGTAATGTTCGTACTGATCATCATACTATTGTGATAACAAAATTATAATAATGGAAAGATAATTGTACCTAATTTAATTATGCAGCTATTCTTAAAATGTACACATCACGTAATACAACCATAGTGGTGTCAGCTGTATTGTGTAATGCACTAAAGCAATACTTGGTTTATCGTTTTACTGCCAGGTGACCTTCTTCAGGTGTTTTGATTTTGCTTCTAAAGGTGTCATCTGATTGGCTACCACAACTGTCACGGGACTGACTGGCCAGGGAGTGCTCACTGCTCAGGGATCACTACAGCAGCATCCAGCACAAGGATGCAGTACTTCTCCTTTAGGACACCCTATAGCCAGGGCCCTTTGGACACCAGCAATTACTATTGCACCATAATGATTCCACAAGGAATCACATCTAGGCAAAGGTATTGTTTATCGTTGCACCCTGCATAGTACTACTATATCGGTCTCAGAGAGAAAGTGAAGTGAAATTTCCACATAAGTGGTCTATACAACCATGGAAACCCTGCATTATGTAACTATTTCCCAACTTTGAACTGTAGAAAAAAATGGCAAGAGTTTTATTTAGAACAGTCCACAAAATCCCCTCAATGCCTCAGAGCCACATTTACAAAACTATTTCAGTAAACGCTTAGTAGCATTCCCAGTGTTTATACCGCATGAAATTTCAATAGGATTATATGCAACAAAAAAGGAATACATGATATCTATCTGGGGAAATTAAATCCATTTAGCATTATTACTTTTGTTGTATGTCATACATTGCAGTAGATTTTGTATGGGGACTTTTGCTTGTAGAATTTATTTTGAGGTAATCATAACCAATATGCAAAAGTTAGGCTGCGATGCATAGCAGGATCATAGCAGACCTACAGTCACCACATATATTGAGCCTTAAATGAATGCCCTGCACACAACCCTGTAGCATAAACTATACATCACTGCAAAAGGAATGTTTGTTTTTAAAGCTAAAGGATTACTTTCATTTCCCTGAGCTGTTGGTACACGATTATGTCCCCAGGAAGCTGCCGACTCCATGCATGCTGAGAGAAAAATTGAGCTCCTGTCCAGCATGCAGTCAGCAGCTTCCTGTAGGCATCATCATGCACTCATAGCCCACAGAAAATAAATGTAAAGCTTTTTAGCTTCTAAACAGACAATATTTTTGCAATGCTACAGGGCATTTATTTTCAACACAATGGCCTCAATTCACTAAGCTTTATCAAACACTTTATCAAACGTTTGATAATTTACCTCATGGGTAAAATCTAATTTTGAATTCACAAAGGTGTTATAGATATATTGAACGTTTTATCAATAAAGCATTCGATAAATATATAACACCTTATTGAAGTCAAAATTAGATTTTACCCATGAGGTAAATTATCAAACGTTTGATAAAGTGTTTGATAAAGCTTAGTGAATTGAGGCCAATGTATGTAGAAGCTGGCTTCTGTTTTCATAATTTAAAGTATTTGAAAATACTGCTGAAGTTACTATTTTGATAAAAGCTTTAGTTTACTCTCTAAGATTTCCAATTGTTATTATGTAGGGGACTATGCTGCTACTGATACAGTTTCCATATTTGATTCAGTCATGCCAGAAAGTCTTTTTGGTAAGGTCAGTTGTGGTACCCACAGATCCATTCAGCAAAAGTGGAGGCGGGAGCAGAGTGGGCGTTTCCCAACTACTACCACTTTTCAGCTCCACCCTATCCTGCTGAAATAACTTTCTGTGGCCAGCACTGCAGCTCAGCAGATTCTTATCATTATGAAAAAAGAGTTAAGGTGGGAGCAAAATTGTTTGAATCACAGAGTGGAATGCAATCACACTCAATGTAAGGGCCCATTCACACTTGAGCGTTTTGCTGCAATTTCAGGCAAAACGCTCAAACGCTAGCGCTTTTTAACAGAGCTAGTGTAATGAAACCCTATAGGCCCGTTCTTACTTGGGCAATTTGCGCTAATCGCCGCAAATCACCCAAAACCGCTAAACGTAAATGCATAGCCTGCACCATTTTCAGGCAATTTCCTGGCGATCGTGTTTCAGTGCTATATTTATTGTCCAGCGCTGCATAATATGTTGACGCTTTATAAATACAATAAATAAATAAATAAATAGAGGCACTAAACGCGATCGCAGAAAAATCATCAAGTGTGAATGGAAGTTTTTTCGCTTTAATCCCGCAAAATCGCCATAGCAAAACGCTAGCAAAAGCGCTAGCGTTTTGCGAGCGTTTTGCGATCAGCAAGTGTGAATGGGCCCTCAGTGTATGGACCACATTGTAAATCGCAGCGTTCTGCGATTTACAATGTGCTTTTTAAAATTGTGCAGCATGTAGCTTCTTTTCACTGCTTTACTATGGGACCACAAATTGCATACAATTTGCATGCATTTTGTACAAATAGATAAGATACTGTCATTTTTCCTCTTGATAAAAATTATGATTATTAGAAATGCAAATTGCAATCGGATGAAAAACACAAAATGCACCTAAAATCACATACAAATCTGCAACTCCAAAAACGCAAAAAAACAGAAATGCACGTGGCAGAAAACTCATGGTTTTCTGCACCGACAAGTGTGCTCCCAGCCTTAAAGAGAGGTGGGCTCATAAAATTAAATAAAAACTAGGCTACCTGATCCGGGGGGCTGGTATCCCTGCCACTCCCTGCAGCACGTTGCTTTCACTTTCAGTGACCTCTGGGGTCACGACGCTGGATGGAGAGAGAGATTCTCGCTCAGCGTTCAGGGAGGCAAGGGAGTGGCAGGGGGTGTGGCTAGGGAGAGAGAGCTGCCCAATGGATGAGGAAAGCCTGCAGTAATACCCCCCAGTGGGCATTTTGAGCTGGGAATCCCTCACCTCCCATTACCTTCTGAATATTGTCGCTAATTTCAGGGGGCTATAGTGCAGTGGTGGAGGGGGAATAGAGTGGTGTAGGGGGAACACAGAGGCATGTTTTGAGGCAGAGAATCTCTGTGTCCCACCTCCCCCCCCTCCCTACTGCCTCGGGTTCTCTTTAATCCTTTATTAGCAAAGGTTTGAGGTGCAAGTTGGCGGGGGGGGGGGGGGGGGGTGTAATTCAGGTGATCAGTGGTCACAGTGAACTGCCTCCTCCTGCTCCTGGCTCCTCCCTCACTCTGTGGCTGATGAAAGGTTAGAGGAAGTAGTCTAGACAGCTTTCTCTGCAGAAAAATTGCACTATTGTCTCGTCAGGAAATGGGACTACAGGCTAAAGCCGGAAAGAACATTTTTATTTATTTGAAAAGGATACAGATGTCTATTGCAGAAAACAGTATGCATTCATTATGCACTACTAATACGTGTAAATGTACCGCTTTATTGATTAACAAATGGAAGGATGAATTAGGACTTTAACATAGCAAGCCTAATTCTGTAAAACAAAAACTATTATGAATTCAAAATGATGGGAAAACTAACCACACAGGCATCTGGTGCCTATAGGCTTTAAGAGGTAGTATACACCTTTACATTGTACATCAGCTTAAAGAGAAACTCCGACCAAGAATTGAACTTTATCCCAATCAGTAGCTGATACCCACTTTTACATGAGAAAAATAATGATTTTAACAAACAGACCATCAGGGGGCGCTGTATGACTGATTTTGTGCTGAAACCCCTCCCACAAGAGGCTCTGGTACCGTACGGTACTCTGGGCAAACTGTCACAATGTAACAATGTTCAGACAGGAAATAGCTGTCTGTTAAAGCCAGACCAGCTAGAAACAGCTCCATAATCTGCCCACAGTAACAATGTCACCATGTAATACAAGTCAGAATGTGAATCTGGGAGAGGAAAGATTTTACAATGAGCAAACACTGACTAAATCATGTATACATAATTATTGTAAAAATGAAGCACTTTTTTTATTACATTATTTTCACTGGAGTTCCTCTTTAAGCGTTCAATGTCAGTATATCAATTTGTCTCAAAGTGGAGCAACAGTCAAAATTTCCCCTCTGCTCCAATAGATTAGACATGCTATTTTAAAGTGGACCTGAACTCAGAACTCCTCTCTGCTCTAAAAGATACACAACAGCATAATAACCATTAAGCAAAAAAACATGTATTTGTTACAGCAGATACAAAACCTTAAAGGGATACTGTAGGGGGGTCGGGGGAAAATGAGTTCAACTTACCCGGGGCTTCTAATGTTCCCCCGCAGACATCCTGTGCCCGCGCAGCCACTCACCGATGCTCCGGCCCCGCCTCTGGTTCACTTCTGGAATTTCAGACTTTAAAGTCTAAAAACCACTGTGCCTGCGTTGCCGTGTCCTCGCTCCCGCTGATGTCACCAGGAACGTACTGCGTGGGCCCAGTATGGTCTGCGACTGTGCAATACGCTCCTGGTGACATCAGCAGGAGCGAGAACACGGCAACACAGGCGCAGTGATTTTCAGACTTTAAAGTCTGAAATTCCAGAAGTGAACCGGAGGCGGGGCCAGAGCATTGGTAAGTGGCTGTGCGGGCACAGGATGTCTGCGGGGGACCATTAGAAGCCCTGGGTAAGTTTAACTCATTTTCCCCCGACCCCCCTACAGTATCCCTTTAAGTACCGTATATACTCGCAAGCAAGCCGAATTTTTGACCCCCCAAAAGTGGGCAAAAAGTTGGGGGGTCGGCTTGCTTGCGAGTCTCGTTTTGGAAGGCTGCCTCCCCCTCGCCCCGTGTCCGCTGCTGCTATTATTAGCTTACTGAGCGGCTTCCTCTATTCCCCTCTCTGTCTCCCGACATGTAAATAGCTCACAGCAGCTCGCTCCACGGCGGCTGCTGTGTGATGACAGGAAGCTGGAGGCAGAGCGGTTTCCATAGTAACAGCGATACACATCGCCGTTACAGGAAACCGCTCTGCCTCCAGCTTCCTGTCATCACACAGCAGCCGCCGTGGAGGGAGCTGCTGTGAACTATCTACATGCCGGGTAGATAGGGGCGGGGGCACTATACTAGGGCACTAAACTAGCTATACCGAGCACTATACTAGCTATACTTGGGCACTAAACTAGCTATACTGAGCACTATACTAGCTATACTTGGGCACTAAACTAGCTATACCGAGCACTATACTACCTATGCTGAGCACTATACTAGCTATACTGAGCACTATACTAGCTATACTGGGCACTATACTAGCTATACTGGGGCACTATACTAGCTATACCGAGCACTATACTAGCTATACTGGGGCACTATACTAGCTATACTGGGCACTATACTAGCTATACTGGGCACTATACTAGCTATACTGGGGCACTATACTAGCTATACTGGGGCACTATACTAGCTATACTGGGGCACTATACTAGCTATACCGAGCACTATACTACCTATACTGTGCACTATACTAGCTATACTGAGCACTATACTAGCTATACTGGGCACTATATAAGCTATACCTGGCACTATATCCCAGCTATACCGAGCACTATACTAGCTATACTGGGCACTATACTACCTATACTGTGCACTATACTAGCTATACTGGGCACTATACTAGCTATACTGGGGCACTATACTAGCTATACTGGGGCACTATACTACCTATACTGTGCACTATACTAGCTATACTGGGCACTATACTAGCTATACCGGGCACTTCACTAGCTATACTGGGCACTATACTAGCTATACCGAGCACTATACTAGCTATACTGGGGCACTATACTACCTATACTGTGCACTATACTAGCTATACCGGGCACTTCACTAGCTATACTGGGCACTACCTACCCATACTGGCCACTATACTAACTATACTGGGACACACTGGGGGGGATCACATGGCCAGCATTTCCTACCCCCGGCTTATATGAGGGTCAATCATTTTTTCCTGGTTTTTCAGGAAAAAGTTGGGGGGTCGGCTTATATGCGGGTCGGCTTGCTTGCGAGTATATACGGTACACTTGCACAGTTTCTACTTCCTGATTCATGGCAGCAGACATATTGTTTACAGCCTGTACTTTCTACTTGTCTGCCATAGGCAGTCATGTGAAACGGGAGGATCAAATTACAACTTGTGATTAGATTCCAAATGAGGAGGAATTAAACAGGCTAAACTCAAAAATACATTCAAGGTGCAAAAGTTCAGGTCCACTTTAAATTGTATGCACAAACTCTTGTTTTACCCTAAGAAAAAAGAGTGTCTAAAACTGTTAAATGTTTTAGTTTCATTTTTTTTCCTGCATGCTTAAGAGTCACTAAGCCTTTTTGAACTGGGTTGTCTTTTTGACTGTAGTTGCAGAACCGAGCTCACCAGGCTGCTGAAATAGTTGTCTTATCTCTGCATGCCATAGATAAGAGCCACAGAAAGATTCTGTGTGCAAGGTACAATGAAAGAGCTGAGAATTGTGCTGCACACAGATTAAACTGAATGTAATGCAAAAGGAACTATCTTATGCTAGATGATAGCTTTGACACCATGTGGCCCAACAGCGTGTTTGGAGAAGTTCACAGAAATGACACAAAGTTATAACTTTTGGTTGAAAGGCAGGTTGGGTAACTGTACAGTCAATAAAGAGTTGTTTTTAAAGGGACCCTGAGCAGAAGCCAAGGGTATGCATAAAAGCATACCCATGGCTATTTAGTAAAGAGGGGACATTCTGGGCAGGCTTCCTTGCTTCTTCCTCCCCTCTGCGCATCCACCGCATAATGACGTGCAGCAGAGGGAGGGGGAAGAAGCCATGAAGCCTGCGCAAGTGCAAAAAGGACCCACAGGCTTCCTGGTCCGGGGCACAGCACAACTTTGCTTGAGTGTCGCTTGTTGCCATGTAATTTATAGCGGCCACCCGGGGGGAAGCAGCGCTTACTGAAGGAGCTGGTGACGAGTGTCCCCTTTTTATTAAATAGCCATGGGTATGCTTATATGCTTACCCACCGCTTCTGCTCAGGGACCCTTTAACTGTATGTTACGTCAGACTGTAGTTCCAGCTTGGTTTCAATCCAGTACATACACAGTTTTCCTATCAGTACTATGGTTGGGAGATCAAATGATATCAAACTGAACATAATGCAATGTCAAAAACCTGTGAGCACTAGCCTTTAATTTTTAAAAACATGTTAGTAAGAAATAAGACTGTTACACTAACCCTATTATTGATTTAACATTTACAGTTATCTTCACACTGCCCATAAACTTCACATTAACCTGTAACTCCATAATAGAGATGTCATCTGACATTTCCCCATTTGTTTGGATCTACAGCAGGGGTCTCAAACTCGCGGCCCGCGGGCCATTTGCGGCCCTCGATACAATATTTTGTGGCCCTCGCCGGCAAAAGCTTCCTTATAGTTCGCTTCAGTGCTCCCAAGTAATCCGCCGCATCCCCGCCGCTAAACAAGGGCTGCAGAGCCCCCAAATCGCCCAGGGGGCAATCCGCCGGCATTTCCTGGAAGGGGCAGAGCTTTTATCTTCAGCTCTGCCCCTCCTGATGTCAATCGCCACACGGATCGCCGCCTCTCCCCGCCCCTCTCTGTGAAGGAAGAGTGAGAGGGGCGGCAGAGGCAGCGATGCGCCGCGATTGTGAAATGCCTTATGCGGCCCAGCCTCATCCTGACTTTGCCTCCTGCGGCCCCCCAGGTAAACTGAGTTTGAGACCCCTGAAATTCTATAGTATTAAGAAGGATTCAAAGAGTGGGCATCCTGAATAATTTACTGCATTCTACTGCGTCACTACGGTTCCTCTTTAACTTAAGCTGTCAGTTTAGTAATCACTTATGAATCTGATTAGCCCTGTGCTCTGGTTCTGCCCCATGTAATGCCGATTCTAAAAACACAAGAAACTCAAATAATATGCTCATCTCTAACGGTCCATATATACATCCAATTTTTATCTGCAGATGCCTGGTCAATTTTACCACTGCCATGTAGTATGAGGGCCAGCAGATTTTGAATACTAAAGCTGGGTACACATAAAATAAATCTTTGAAAAGTGAAAGCCCGAAGATCAAATCTGCACATAATCTTTGTAATAAAAAGTTCACAAAAGACCTCAAAAGAGCCAGACAAAAGATATTTATCTCTCAATCTTTCAGATTCATTCTGGTGGATCTGATCTGCAGATGAATGTCTGTTAAACAAGGTGTGTATGAGATCTGCAGATATCATAGACTATGAATGCATTTTGCAGGAACTGATCTTTTGCATGTGTACAGCATCTGTAAGCTGCGTACCCACCTGGCGATTTTCCCAGCGACTGGCGATTTTCAAACGTCGTTGCAAGGTGGGTACAGGCACACAATTGCGAACGTCACCTAGCGTTGCGCTGATGACGACGAACCGACACGGCGGATCAAAACTATGAGATCCCTGATGACACCACGCAGAGTACCACGATCGCGGAAGTCTTGCTCGCGCCGCCGTGTACGTCGCGTGACCTCGCGCTTTAACCCGCTGACAGGAAGAGGCATCGCTGACGACAGTCGTCAAGGGGACGTCGCAGGAGCCGTCGGGCAGTGAGTACGCGGCTGTAGAAAGATCAGTCTTTCAAACTTCCCTGACTCACCTCTGCGACAGATGAATTCCTCAGTTTGGAAAGATTTTTATCTGATGGGGGTACTCAGCTTAATAGAATAGATTGTGTAGGTATGGCTCTCATACTACATGGAAAGTGGTAAAACTAGTCTGTGATCTTTCATTTTCCAAAGACTTTTATCTCATGTGAGTGCCTAGCTTAATCCATATAAAATGTAGTTGTTCTCTCTAGGATAACTAAAGCGTTACAAAGACTTTTCTCTTTTTTACTAAAGCAGCTTACTTTTTGTCCTGTCCGTCTCCATAACTAAGTGTAGTATTCGGTTACCAGCTGGAAGGAAGTGGCAGCTGGTCATGTTACTATTTGTTCATGTTAGGGCAATGCACCTCCCTTTGCAAGGTATTCCCCAGTCCTAAAGCCTTGTAGGATGGTACTGACCAGAAAGCAGAGCCCTATGCTAATGGGCTTCACGGGGAACAGTAAATTCGGGCGCCTGAGGCTAGTGGACAAATCGGGTGCCGCCATTCACTCCTATAATAAATATCGTTTAATGGGCGCCCGATAGGAAAAAAGGGCGCCGGAGAAAAATAACGTTTTAAAAGCGGCGCCCGGAGACTTAATGTTTTATTACTGTTTCTCATGATTACACATTATTTAATGATTTATACATTTTTAAATTTTATTTTTAAACGAAAAACAGTACAATATTTTTTTTAAACATTATTTTTAAACGAAAAACAGTACATTTTTTTTTTAAACATTATTTTTAAACGAAAAAACTAACAGGGGGGTCTTAGGTTTAGGCACCAACAGGGGGGTCTTAGGTTTAGGCACCAACAGGGGGGTCTTAGGTTTAGGCACCAACAGGGGGTCTTAGGTTTAGGCACCAAAAGGGGGGTCTTAGGTTTAGGCACCAACAGGGGGGTCTTAGGTTTAGGCACCAACAGGGGGGTCTTAGGTTTAGGCACCAACAGGGGGGTCTTAGGTTTAGGCACTAACAGGGGGGTCTTAGGTTTAGGCACCAACAGGGGGGTCTTAGGTTTAGGCACTAACAGGTGGGTCTAGGGGTTAGGGGTAGGTACAGGGAGGGTTACTTAGGCACCAACAGGGGGGGTCTTAGGTTTAGGCATCAACAGGGGGGTCTAGGGGTTAGGGGTAGGTACAGGGAGGGTTACTTAGTAAAAAAATTTTTTAAACGTTATTATACGTTTCACTATTTAAACGAAAGATTAACGTTTTTACAATTGCCGATTTAATGCACATTATTTAATGATTTATAACTTTATAAAACATTAATTTTAAACGAAATACAGTACAATACATTTTTAAACGTTATCCATGCTTATCGTTCAAAACCCGGCGCCCTTTTTTCCCAGCGCCCCTTTTTAACGTACGCCCATCGTCCTACCTACCCCACTTGTGCCATGGATGAAGTGGTTAATAAATCAATGTCTGGAGATTAATAGGGAAACGTACACAGTTTTTCAATTGAGCTTTTTGCTGGCTTCTAATGCGCAGGAAGTTGCAGAAGTCCACAGTTTCTCATTTTCCTACTGTAAGCTGTGGGACCATGAATTTCAAACCTTCGGGTTGGTAAATCAGGCCTTATGTGCCAAATCAGGTGATTAGTGATGCCTCAGATTCCTACCGTAGCATACCAACACACATTATTCTTCATACACAAGCGTCTCCATTCACTACAGGTAAGTGATAGAAGCAATGGACGTGGTCTTGCACTGATGTACATTAACTTTGTGAATGCTGGTACTCTACTTTATAAGTAGTAGATAATCAGAGAAGCCTCTCGGCAGAGGTTGAATTGAGCCAATAAATAAACTTATGCTGGATTGCAGGTAAGCGGGTAGAATAGGGGTGTATGTAGGATGGGATGAGTGTTCTTAGAATTACTCTTATGACTTATTCTGGCAGTAAGTGTGATGTAGTACTGCTGTTTTTATATTTACAAATGGTAATGACCACTTACTTTGTAATAAAAAGAAATATATTTTACATGCAACATGTATTTGTTAGTTTTTACTTATTTGTTTCCTCCCATTTTATAGCCGTTTACAAATCTAGGTTCAGTAAGATGTACGTTTTACAACTTAACCACTTAACGACCAGCTAACGCCCATAGGCGTCAGCAGGTCTTAAGTGGGTTACCATGGAAACGGCCGCTCGATCGAGCGGCCTTTCCATGTCAGTTCACGGAGGGTGTCTCCATGAACAGCCGGAGAGCCGCCAATCGCGGCTCGCCGGCAAAATGTAAACACGCGGGGAAGAAATCCCCGCTGTTTACATCATACGGCACTGCTGCGCAGCAGCACCGTAGGGCAGATCGGCGATCCCTGTCCTTTGATTGGCCGGGGATTGCCGTCAATTGATAGGCTGAAGCCTATCCTACAATGCGCAGGATGGATATCCGTCCTGCGCACTTCCCAGCCAGAGCGAGAGGGCGGAAGAGGTAGGGAGGGCGGAAAACGCTGCAGAGGGGGGCTTTGAGGAGCCCCCCCCCCCCGCTCGGCCACTCAGACCCCCCCAGCAGGTCATCCCCCTAGTGGGGAAAAAAGGGGGGGAAGTCTGATCGCCCTGCTGTATTCACGATCTGTGCTGCGGGCTGCAGAGCCCACGCAGCACAGATCTAACAAAACACCCCTGGTCCTTAAGTGGTGTACCAAATACATGGTACAATTTTTTCTTTTTTTTTTTCGATTAGATACTTTAGTTCAATTAATCTGTTGGATCAAATTCCAACATGTCCAATCGTTTTTTTTAGTGAAAAAAAACACGGTATAATTGTTCATCTCTCTTAATTAAAAAAAAGGATTATTTTCAATTTTCATTCGATTTTCATTCGTTTTGGTTGAATAAATGGGAAAATCGAACATTTTTATTGTACCATGTATGGGCACCATTAGGCTGATATTTATAACCAACAAAACTTCGAGAAGTGATACAATGGAATAAACTGATTCAGGAGGTCTTTGAGAAGTGATAGTTATAAGAAGAGATGAGTGAAAGCAGGACATTTAGTGAAAATGAGAAATGATGAATGACCTGTTGCGCACACCTCATTTTGGATTGCTGGATGTACACTTTTTATGTGGAATGAAGCCTTTTGCAATTTCATGGAGTCCTGCAGTGTTGCCTCCTGTCCTTTTGCCTGAAGTTTACGCCTTTTGCATTTTGTGGCTGAGCACAGAGCAATTGTCTACTAGGGATGGTCAATGAGATGCAAATAACTTCAATTTGATGCAGGATTATGCAAATTTTGTAAGCAATTGAATGCAGCATGAAGATGCACTAATCGAATTTTACCTCAGCAGGATTTGATTGGTTCATTTTCAAGCTGCATACATTTGCATACAAAATTTTTATAATACTGCATCAACTCAAAATTAT
Source organism: Hyperolius riggenbachi (assembly GCF_040937935.1). NCBI lineage: Eukaryota > Metazoa > Chordata > Amphibia > Anura > Hyperoliidae > Hyperolius > Hyperolius riggenbachi. The sequence goes on along the minus strand of NC_090653.1, from coordinate 153,350,133 downwards.
TTGCATCTCATTGACCATCCATATTGTCTACCACTGAGGTGCACTGAGGAGTGTTGCTGTCTCAGACTAGTCCTGTCAGAAGCCTGGATGGTGTTAGGCCCGGTTTACATTGGCACTAAAAATGGTCCATTTAGTGGAAGTGAACGGCAACTAGAAACCACGCTTATAGGCATCAGCCAATCCCTGTTAGTGCTGGATAACAGACTCTACTGTATATTAACCTATTGACGACCAGCTAACGCCGATTGGCGTAAACTGGTCGTCTGCGGGTTACCATGGAAACGGCCGCTCGATCGAGCGGCTTTTCCATGTCAGTTCACGGAGGGTGTCTTTGTGAACAGCCGGAGAGCCGCCGATCGCGGCTCGCCGGCAAAATGTAAACAGGCGGGGAAGAAATCCCCGCTGTTTACATCATACGGCGTAAGGCAGATCGGCGATCCCCGGCCTCTGATTGGCCTGGGATCGCCGGCATATGATAGGCTGAAGCCTATCCTTCAATGCGCAGGACGGAAATCCGTCCTGTGCAGCTCACAGGAGAAGGGAGAGGGACGGAGCGCCGAAAACGCTGCGGAGGGGGGCTTTGAAGAGCCCCCCCAAAACGCAGCAAGCCGGCGGCGATCAGACCCCCCCAGCAGGACATCCCCCCAGTGGGGAAAAAAGGGGGGTAGTCTGATCGCCAAGGCTCACTCCTGATCGGTGCTGCGGGCTGGAGAGCCCACGCAGCACGGATCAGGGCAGAAAGCCCTGGTCGGCAAGTGGTTAATTTGTAAAAATGCCAATTATTACTTTTCTTTAGCTGTTTAACCTCTATCCGACCGTTCCCCGCCAATTGGCGTGAACACGGCGACTCCCTCAGGACTGGCACTCAATGCCAATTGGCGTGAAGTCCGGGGGAGATTGTAGGGGAGGGCATCCCCGCTTGAATGCCCTGGGAGGCACAGAGAGCGATCGGCTCTCATAGGCTGATTTCTGTGGGATCGCTGTGATTGGCTGGTGGGGGGGGGGGGGGGGAGTAAAATAAATAAAAATAAAATGCATTTTTATTTAAAAATAAATAAATTAATTTATTACAAAAAAACAACCCGCAGCAGCCATCAGAGCCCCTTGGTGGGCAGAAAAGGGGGTTTCATTTGTGTGCTAAGTTGGATAGCCATTAGAGCTGCAGAGCATTATATTGTAAAAAAAAATAGCCTGGTTACTAAGGGGGTGTAAGCCTACAGTCCTCAAAAAGACACTGAAGCGAAAAAAATAAATTGTGATATAATCATTTGTATGTGTAGTACAGCTAAGAAAGAAAACATTAGGAGCAGAAACATAAGTCTAATATTGTTTCCAGTACAGGAAGAGTTAAGAATCTCCAGTTATCTATGCAAAAGAGCCACTGAGCTCCACGACTTTCAAAGTCGCAGAGAGCTTTGTCTTCTGAAGCTTGTTATCTCAACTGTTAGTCACTGTATTTTCTTTTTTCTCTCCAGAGTACAGGTCAATAGTTCACTGGCCTGCTCTGTAAAATCATTTAGAATGCTGAGTAGTGTGTAAACTGCAAATATTAGAGAATGATGCAATGTTAAAAAAAACAAAACACTATACTGAAAATAAAAATATGAGAATATTTATTTGCTACTATTGTTCTAGTAATTATCTGCACTACACAACTAATTCATTATATCCTATATATTTTTTTCGCTTCAGTGTCTCTTTAAAGTGGATCCGAGGTGAACTTTTACACATTGCATAATTGTGTTCCTTTCCTATTGTTTATAGGGCATTCCTCAAGCCAAATACTTTTTTGTTTTTGTTTTAACCACTTCCCGACCGCCCCCAGCCGATGGGCGGCGGCAAAGTCCGGGCCAAAACGACCGCAATACACCCATCGGCGGGGGCGGCTGCGGGAGTGGCTATGCGGCGATCGCGTCATTCGTGACGCGATCAGCCGCCAGGGACTGGCTCCGCCCACCGTTCGCTGTAACCCGCCGGCCGTTCGGAAGCGCCGGCGGGTTACTAGCACCCGGATCGCCGCTGAAACATTGTATAATAGGCTTTGTAATGTATACAAAGCCTAATATACTGGCTGCCTCCTGCCCTGGTGGTCCCAGTGTCCGAGGGACCACCAGGGCAGGCTGCAGCCACCCTAGTCTGCACCCAAGCACACTGATTTCCCCCCCCCTGCCCCCTGATCGCCCACAGCACCCCTCAGACCCCCCCCCTGCCCACCCCCAGACCACTGTTTGCACCCAGTCACCCCCCTAATCACCCATCAATCACTCCCTGTCACTATCTGTCAACGCTATTTTTTTTTATCCCCCCCCCCCCCTGCCCACTGCCCCCTCCTGATCACCCCCCCACTCCTCAGATTCTCCCCAGACCCCCCCCCCCCCGTGTACTGTATGCATCTATCCCCCCTGATCACCTGTCAATCACCTGTCAATCACCTGTCAATCACCCGTCAATCACCCCCTGTCACTGCCACCCATCAATCAGCCCCTAACCTGCCCCTTGCGGGCAATCTGATCACCCACCCACACTAATAGATCGCCCGCAGGTCCAACATCAGATCACCTCCCAAGTGCAGTGTTTACATCTCTACTCTCCTCTAAACACCCACTAATTACCCATCAATCACCCATCAATCACCCCCTATCACCACCTGTCACTGTTACCAATACCCATCAGATTAGGCCCTAATCTGCCCCTTGCGGGCACCCAATCACCCGCCCACATGCTCAGATTGCCCTCAGACCCCCCCTTATCAATTCGCCAGTGCAATATTTACATCTGTTATTCCCTGTAATAACCCACTGATCACCTGTCAATCACCCATCAATCACCCCCTGTCACTGCCACCCATCAATCACCCCCTTTCACTGCCACCCATCAATCAGCCCCTAACCTGCCCCTTGCCAGCAATCTGATCACCCACCCACACCAATAGATCGCCCGCAGGTCCGACATCAGATCACCTCCCAAGTGCAGTGTTTACATCTCTTCTCTCCTCTAAACACCCACTAATTACCCATCAATCACCCCCTATCACCACCTGTCACTGTTACCCATCAGATTAGACCCCAATCTGCCCCTTGCGGGCACCCAATCACCCGCCCACACGCTCAGATTGCCCTCAGACCCCCCCCTTATCAATTCGCCAGTGCAATATTTACATCTGTTATTCCCTGTAATAACCCACTGATCACCTGTCAATCACCCATCAATCACCCCCTGTCACTGCCACCCATCAATCACCCCCTGTCACTGCCACCCATCAATCAGCCCCTAACCTGCCCCTTGCGGGCAATCTGATCACCCACCCACACTAATAGATCGCCCGCAGGTCCGACATCAGATCACCTCCCAAGTGCAGTGTTTACATCTCTTCTCTCCTCTAAACACCTACTAAATACCCATCAATCACCCCCTATCACCACCTGTCACTGTTACCCATCAGATTAGACCCTAATCTGCCCCTAGGGCACCCAATCACCCGCCCACACCTCAGAACGCCCTCAGAGCCCAGCCCTGATCACCTCGCCAGTGCATTGCTTGCATCTATTTCCCCCCTCTAATCACACCTTGAGACACCCATCAATCACCTCCTGTCACCCCCTAGCACACCTACCCATCAGATCAGGCCCTAATTTGCCCCGTGTGGGCTCCTGATCACTCGGCCAAACCCTCAGATCCCCCTCAGACCCCCTTCTGATCACCTCCCCAGTGCATTGATTGCATCTATTTTCCCCTCTAACCGCCCCCTGAGACACCCATCAATCACCTCCTGTCACCCCCCTAGCACTCCTATCCATCAGATCAGGCCCAATACATCCTGTCATCTAAGAGGCCACCCTGCTTATGACCGGTTCCACAAAATTTGCCCCCTCATAGACCACCTGTCATCAAAATTTGCAGATGCTTATACCCCTGAACAATCATTTTGAGAAATTTGGTTTCCAGACTACTCACAGTTTTGGGCCCGTAAAATGCCAGGGTAGTATAGGAACCCCACAAGTGAACCCATTTTAGAAAGAAGACACCCCAAGGTATTCTGTTAGGTGTATGATGAGTTCATAGAAGATTTTATTTTTTGTCAAAAGTTAGCGGAAATTGGATTTTTATTGTTTTTTTCACAAAGTGTCATTTTTCACTAACTTGTGACAAAAAATAAAATCTTCTATGAACTCACCATACCCCTAACGGAATACCTTGGGGTGTCTTCTTTCTAAAATGGGGTCACTTGTGGGGTTCCTATACTGCCCTGGCATTTTAGGGGCCCTAAACCGTGAGGAGTAGTCTAGAAAACAAATGCCTCAAAATGACCTGTGAATAGGACATTGGGCCCCTTAGCGCACCTAGGCTGCAAAAAAGTGTCACACATGTGGTATCGCCATACTCAGGAGAAGTAGTATAATGTGCTTTGTGGTGTATTTTTACACATACCCATGCTGGGTGGGAGAAATCTCTCTGTAAATGGACAATTGTGTGTAAAAAAAATCAAAAATGTGTCATTTACAGAGATATTTCTCCCACCCAGCATGGTTATATGTAAAAATACACCACAAAACACATTATACTACTTCTTCTGAGTACGGCGATACCACATGTGTGACACTTTTTTGCAGCCTAACTGTGCTAAGGGGCCCAAAGTCCAATGAGTACCTTTAGGATTTCACAGGTCATTTTGAGACATTTGGGTTCAAGAGTACTCCTCACGGTTTAGGGCCCCTAAAATGCCAGGGCAGTATAGGAACCCCACAAGTGACCCCATTTTAGAAAGAAGACACCCCAAGGTATTCTGTTAGGTGTATGATGAGTTCATAGAAGATTTTATTTTTTGTCACAAGTTAGCGGAAATTGATATGTATTGTTTTTTTTTTCACAAAGTGTCATTTTCCGCCAACTTGTGACAAAAAAAAATCTTCTATGAACTCACCATACTCCTAACAGAATACCTTGGGGTGTCTTCTTTCTAAAATGGGGTCACTTGTGGGGTTCCTATACTGCCCTGGCATTTTAGGGGCCCTAAACCGTGAGGAGTAGTCTAGAAAACAAATGCCTCAAAATGACCTGTGAATAGGACGTTGGGCCCCTTAGCGCACCTAGGCTGCAAAAAAGTGTCACACATGTGGTATCGCCGTACTCAGAAGAAGTAGTATAATGTGTTTTGGGGTGTATTTTTATACATACCCATGCTGGGTGGGAGAAATCTCTCTGTAAATGGACAATTGTGTGTAAAAAAAATCAAATAATTGTCATTTACAGAGATATTTCTCCCACCCAGCATCTGTATGTGTAAAAATACACCCCAAAACACATTATACTACTTCTCCTGAGTACGGCGATACCACATGTGTGGCACTTTTTTGCACCCTAACTGCGCTAAGGGGCCCAAAGTCCAATGAGTACCTTTAGGATTTCACAGGTCATTTTGCGACATTTGGTTTCAAGACTACTCCTCACGGTTTTGGGCCCGTAAAATGCCAGGGCAGTATAGGAACCCCACAAATGATCCCATTTTAGAAAGAAGACACCCCAAGGTATTCCGTTAGTAGTACGGTGAGTTCATAGAAGATTTTATTTTTTTCACAAGTTAGCGGAAAATGACACTTTGTGAAAAAAAAAATTAAAATCAATTTCCGCTAACTTGTGACAAAAAAAAAAAATCTTCTATGAACTCACCATACTCCTAACGGAATACCTTGGGGTGTCTTCTTTCTAAAATGGAGTAATTTGTGGGGTTCCTATACTGTCCTGGCATTTTAGGGGCCCTAAACCGTGAGGAGTAGTCTTGAAACCAAATTTCTCAAAATGACCTGTGAAATCCTAAAGTTACTCATTGGACTTTGGGCCCCTTAGCGCAGTTAGGGTGCAAAAAAGTGCCACACATGTGGTATCGCCTTACTCAGGAGAAGTAGTATAATGTGTTTTGTGGTGTATTTTTACACATACCCATGCTGAGTGGGAGAAATATCTCTATAAATAGACAATTGTGTGTAAAAAAAATAACAAAATTGTCATTTACGGAGATATTTCTCCCACCCAGCATGGGTATGTGTAAAAATACACCACAAAACACATTATACTACTTCTTCTGAGTACGACGATACCACATGTGTGACACTTTTTTGCAGCCTAACTGTGCTAAGGGGCCCAAAGTCCAATGAGTACCTTTAGGATTTCACAGGTCATTTTGAGACATTTGGGTTCAAGACTACTCCTCACGGTTTAGGGCCCCTAAAATGCCAGGGCAGTATAGGAACCCCACAAGTGACCCCATTTTAGAAAGAAGACACCCCAAGGTATTCTGTTAGGTGTATGATGAGTTCATAGAAGATTTTATTTTTTGTCAAAAGTTAGCGGAAATTGGATTTTTATTGTTTTTTTCACAAAGTGTCATTTTTCACTAACTTGTGACAAAAAATAAAATCTTCTATGAACTCACCATACCCCTAACGGAATACCTTGGGGTGTCTTCTTTCTAAAATGGGGTCACTTGTGGGGTTCCTATACTGCCCTGGCATTTTAGGGGCCCTAAACCGTGAGGAGTAGTCTAGAAAACAAATGCCTCAAAATGACCTGTGAATAGGATGTTGGGCCCCTTAGCGCACCTAGGCTGCAAAAAAGTGTCACACATGTGGTATCGCCATACTCAGGAGAAGTAGTATAATGTGCTTTGTGGTGTATTTTTACACATACCCATGCTGGGTGGGAGAAATCTCTCTGTAAATGGACAATTGTGTGTAAAAAAAATCAAAAATGTGTCATTTACAGAGATATTTCTCCCACCCAGCATGGTTATATGTAAAAATACACCACAAAACACATTATACTACTTCTTCTGAGTACGGCGATACCACATGTGTGACACTTTTTTGCAGCCTAACTGTGCTAAGGGGCCCAAAGTCCAATGAGTACCTTTAGGATTTCACAGGTCATTTTGAGACATTTGGGTTCAAGACTACTCCTCACGGTTTAGGGCCCCTAAAATGCCAGGGCAGTATAGGACCCCCACAAGTGACCCCATTTTAGAAAGAAGACACCCCAAGGTATTCTGTTAGGTGTATGATGAGTTCATAGAAGATTTTATTTTTTGTCACAAGTTAGCGGAAATTGATATGTATTGTTTTTTTTTCACAAAGTGTCATTTTCCGCCAACTTGTGACAAAAAAAAAATCTTCTATGAACTCACCATACTCCTAACAGAATACCTTGGGGTGTCTTCTTTCTAAAATGGGGTAATTTGTGGGGTTCCTATACTGTCGTGGCATTTTAGGGGCCCTAAACCGTGAGGAGTAGTCTTGAAACCAAATTTCTCAAAATGACCTGTGAAATCCTAAAGTTACTCATTGGACTTTGGGCCCCTTAGCGCAGTTAGGGTGCAAAAAAGTGTCACACATGTGGTATCGCCATACTCAGGAGAATAGTATAATGTGTTTTGTGGTGTATTTTTACACATACCCATGCTGAGTGGGAGAAATATCTCTATAAATAGACAATTGTGTGTAAAAAAAATTAAAAAATTGTCATTTACGGAGATATTTCTCCCACCCAGCATGGGTATGTGTAAAAATACACCCCAAAACACATTATACTACTTCTCCTGAGTACGGCAATACCACATGTGTGGCCCTTTTTTGCAGCCTAACTGCGCTAAGGGGCCCAAAGTCCAATGAGCATCTTTAGGCTTTACAGGGGTGCTTACAATTAGGCACCCCCCAAAATGCCAGGACAGTGAACACACCCCACAAATTAACCCATTTTGGAAAGTAGACACTTCAAGGTATTCAGAGAGGAGCATAGTGAGTCCATGGCAGATTTCATTTTTTTTTGTCGCAAGTTAGAAGAAGTGGAAACTTTTTTTTTTTTTTTTTTTGGGTCACAAAGTGTCATTTTTCGCTAACTTGTGACAAAAAACAAAATCTTCTATGAACTCACCATGCCTCTCACTGAATACTTTGGGATGTCTTCTTTCCAAAATGGGGTCATTTCGGGGGTATTTGTACTATCCTGGAATTTTAGCCCCTCATGAAACCTGACAGGTGCGCAGAAAAGTCAGAAATGCTTGAAAATGGGAAAATTCACTTTTGGCACCATAGTTTGTAAACGCTATAACTTTTACCCAAACCAATAAATATACACTGAATGGTTTTTTTTTTTATCAAAGACATGTAGCAGAATAACTTTCGCGCTCAAATGTATAGGAAATTTTACTTTATTTAAAAAATGTAAGCACAGAAAGTTAAAAAAGTTATTTTTTTGACAAAATTCATGTCTTTTTTGATGAATATAATAAAAAGTAAAACTCGCAGCGGCAATCAAATAGCACCGAAAGAAAGCTGTATTAGTGACAAGAAAAGGAGGTAAAATTCATTTAGGTGGTAGGTTGTATGAGCGAGCAATAAACCGTGAAAGCTGCAGTGATCTGAATGGAGAAAAAGGCTCTGGTCCTTAAAGCGGACCCAAACCAAACATTTTTTTAATTAAAAATATTTAGTTGCACCACTCTGACACATACAAAGATAAATAAACACTCCTTCAAGCCTATGATCATTTCAGTGCATGCTTTTCACCCTTCTCTTTTAATAGCTAGGGTTATACTGGGGGCAGCCATTAGCAATTCCTCCATTGCTGGAGGAGCATCTACTCCACCAGTTTGCCGGAAAAATGCCGGCAATTTGAAAGGAAGGGAGGGGTTCCTCCAATAAATGTAAAATATTTTATATTTGTCGTCATGCAGCTGAAAAAAAGGCTGCTATTTATTATTATAATTTAGAAAATAGATTTTATTTCTGAAATCTTGTATTTTAAATTTGGGTCCACTTTAAGGGGCGAAAAGACTGTGGTCCTCAAGTGGTTAATACTCTAATTCCCTATAAACTAAATAAACCACGCCCACAGGGTTTCAGAGAGCCTTGGCAGTAGCAAGGGCTCATGGGAGCTCAGTCTGGACAGGAGGAGGGGGAGGTGTTACTAGCCATTGATTTCAGAGGCAGATGGGAGGAGGGAGGAGGAGAGGGGATTAGGCTGATGGCTCAAGATACAGATAAGCCTGCCTCTGTTAATGTTTACAAACAACATGGCTGCTGTCATTGTATCACAGGAATAAATAATCATATTCTATTAAAGCTGTTTGTAGTAGTGATGCTCAAATACCCCTTTTCAAAATTCGAGTTTGGTCGAATTCGAATAGTAAATTATTCGAGGTCAGTCGAATATTCGAGTCGAATAAATTTTACTATTCGATTCGACCTCGGACTTCGAGCTCACTATTCGAGTCGGTATTCGAGCTCATTATTCGAGCTGACTATTCGAATTGGCCTTAAATAGCTTCCTACACTTGTTTTGAGGGTGAATGATGCAAGAAACATCTTTTTTTCCAAGTAACAACAGCAAGTGATTATGTGGGGATGTTCCTTTAAAAAAAAAAAGGTGAAAAGAGAAGTTGTGTCCAGAATTTTGTTCAGTACTGTATATACTTCTTCTTCTTCTTCTTTATCTTCTATATCTTCTTCTTCTTCTTCTATATCTTCTTCTTCTATATCTTCTTCTTCTATATCTTCTTCTATATCTTCTTCTTCTTCTTTTATATTGTCTTCTTCTTCTTCATCATCTTCTTCATCTTCTTCATCATCATCTTCTTCTTCTTCATCTTCTTTTTCTTCATCTTCTTCATCTTCTTCTTCTTCATCTTCTTCTTCTTCATCTTCTTCATCTTCTTCTTCATCTTCTTCATCTTCTTCTTCATCTTCTTCATCTTCTTCTTCATCTTCTTCATCTTCTTCATCTTCTTCATCTTCTTCTTCTTCATCTTCTTCTTCTTCTCCTTCTTCATCTTCTTCTTCTTCTTCTTCATCTTCTTCATCTTCTTCTTCATCTTCTTCTTCATCTTCTTCTTCATCTTCTTCATCTTCTTCTTCATCTTCTTCTTCATCTTCTTCTTCATCTTCTTCTTCATCTTCTTCTTCATCTTCTTCTTCTTCATCTTCTTCTATATCGTCTTCTTCTTCACTTATTTCTCTTTTCAATTTTTTTTTTAAAGAAATGCAGCTATTTTTGAGCGTAACAAATAGCTGGTGGCGCACGCATGTTGGAAGCGCCATTGTATGTGCTCCCTGGCAGTGGAAACACACAGACAGCAGGAGGTAAATTCAGCAGCAGGAGGAGGAGGATGAGTGTGTGGCAGCAGGCAGTCAATGAGGCAGGCAGCGTGACATAATAGCCCTGGTACCTAGCGGTGATACCAGGCCGTAAATAAACACAGCAGGCAGGAGGTCCCAGACAGCGGTCGTGCAGCCCACATCGTGTCCAATACACAACTGGGACAACACAGTTTTCAACCCGGGCACCTCAGAAAAATTAAACCTTTTTTTTTGTAATGGTTTTGTAGTTTTGGTTTTACAACCAATTACACAGATATAGCTATTTTTTGACGTAATAGCTGGTGGCAGAGTGGCAGCAGAAGGTAAATCTGTGTACCCTGGCGTTGGGAAACACAGACAGACAGCAGCAGCAGCAGGAGGAATGGAGGAGTAATTATGTGAGCAGCTATTGTTTGACGTAATAGCTGGTGGCAGAGTGGCAGCAGAAGCTAATTCTGTGTACCCTGGCAGTGGGAAACACAGACAGACAGCAGCATCAGCAGGAGGAATGGAGGAGTAGTGTGAGTGTGGCAGCAGGTAGGCAGCGTGACATAATAGCCCTGGTACCTAGCGGTAGTGGTGCTCAAATACCCCTTTTTAAAATTCGAGTTTGGTCGAATTCGAATAGTAAATTATTCGAGGTCATTCGAATATTCGAGTCGAATAATTTTTACTATTCGATTCGACCTCGGACTTCGAGCTCACTATTCGAGTCGGTATTCGAGCTGACTATTCGAGCTGACTATTCGAATTGGCCTTAAATAGCTTCCAACACTTGTTTTGAGGGTGAATGATGCAAGAAACCTCTTTTTTTCCAAGTAACAACAGCAAGTGATTATGTGGGGATGTTCCTTTAAAAAAAAATGTGGAAAGAGAAGTTGTGTCCTTAATTTTGTTCAGTAGTGTTACTGTATATACTTGTTCGTCTTCTTCTATATCGTCTTCTTCTATATCGTCTTCTTCTATATCGTCTTCTTCTTCTTCTTCTTCTTCTTCTTCTTCTTCTTCTTCTTCTTCTTCTTCTTCTTCTTCTTCTTCTTCTTCTTCTTCTTCTTCTTCTTCTTCTCCTTCCTTTTCAATATAGTCTTATTCTTCTTCACGTATTTCTCTTTTCAATTTTTTTTTAAAGAAATGCAGCTATTTTTGAGCGTAACAAATAGCTGGTGGGCGCACGCATGTTGGAAGCGCCATTGTATGTGCTCCCTGGCAGTGGAAACACAAAGACAGCAGGAGGTAAATTCAGCAGCAGGAGGAGGAGGATGAGTGTGTGGCAGCAGGCAGTCAATGAGGCAGGCAGCTCGCCGTGACATAATAGCCCTGGTACCTAGCGGTGATACCAGGGCTGTAAATAAACACAACAGGAGGTCCCAGACAGCGGTCGTGCAGCCCACATTGTGTCCAATACACAACTGGGACAACACAGTTTTCAACCCGGGCACCTCAGAAAAATTAAACCTTTTTTTTTTTTTATGGTTTTTTGGTTTTTGGTTTTGCAACCAATATAGCTATTGTTTGACGTAATAGCTGGTGGCAGAGTGGCAGCAGAAGGTAAATCATCTGTGTACCCTGGCAGTGGGAAACACAGACAGACAGCAGCAGCAGGAGGAGGAATGGAGGAGTAGGCGAGCAGCTATTGTTTGACGTAATAGCTGGTGGCAGAGTGGCAGCAGAAGGTAAATCATCTGTGTACCCTGGCAGTGGGAAACACAGACAGACAGCAGCAGCAGCAGCAGGAGGAGGTATGGAGGAGCAGTGTGAGTGTGGCAGCAGGTAGGCAGCGTGACATAATAGCCCTGGTACCTAGCGGTGATACCAGGGCTGTAAATAAACACAACAGGAGGTCCCAGACAGCGGTCGTGCAGCCCACATTGTGTCCAATACACAACTGGGACAACACAGTTTTCAACCCGGGCACCTCAGAAAAATTAAACCTTTTTTTTTTTTTATGGTTTTTTGGTTTTTGGTTTTGCAACCAATATAGCTATTGTTTGACGTAATAGCTGGTGGCAGAGTGGCAGCAGAAGGTAAATCATCTGTGTACCCTGGCAGTGGGAAACACAGACAGACAGCAGCAGCAGGAGGAGGAATGGAGGAGTAGGCGAGCAGCTATTGTTTGACGTAATAGCTGGTGGCAGAGTGGCAGCAGAAGGTAAATCATCTGTGTACCCTGGCAGTGGGAAACACAGACAGACAGCAGAAGGGCAGTACACAGCAGCCCACTGTAGGTGTAAAATGTGTGGCTGCAGGCGACGTAATAGTCAAAGTGAACCAGGCTGGCTTAGTGAGCAGGAGCCAGGAGGTGGTAAAGGGTGGTAAGGCACATTAACGATGGTTCCGGCAGCCAGTTCATGTCCCCCTCTCGCCGACAACAGGGGCCAGGAACTCGCCTTCCACCCACGCCTGGTTCATCTTGAGAAACGTCAGTCTGTCCACAGACTTGTGAGACAGACGTGAGCGTTTCTCGGTGACCACGCCACCAGCTGCACTGAAGCAGCGCTCGGACAGCACGCTGGAAGGGGGGCAGGACAGCACTTCCAGGGCGTACTGCGCCAGCTCGCTCCAGATCTCCATGCGCTTGACCCAATACTCCATGGGATCAACAGGGGCATCGCTGTCAAGCCCGCTGTACGACCCCATGTAGTCAGCCACCATGCGGGTCAGGCGCTGGCTGTGACCGGAGGAGGATGCTGCTGCATGCATCTCCTCTCTAGTCACTGCTGCCGGAGCCTCTACAGTCCTGTAGAGCTCGTGGCTGAGAGACAGCAGGTCTGTGGGGCGCTTGCTGCTGCTGGATGCAGGCACCTGCTGCTGCCTCTGTGCTGGCTGCTGGACAGTGGGGGTGGAAGGCTGGGGGAAGGCTTCCTCCAAGCGCTCAACAAGGGCCTGCTGCAAGCTCCTTATTTGTTGCGCTGGGTCTCCTCCTGCAGGCGGCAGGAACTGGCTCAACTTCCCCTTGAGGCGTGGGTCCAACATCATGCTGATCCAGATGTCCTCCCTCTGCTTCATCTGGATCACCCTGGGGTCCCTGCGCAGGCACGTCAGCATGTGCGCTGCCATTGGGAAGAGGCGGGCCACGTCTGCTGGCACATCGACGTCAGTGCTGTCCTCATCCTCCTCCTCTGCCGCCTCATCCTCTCTCCACCCCCGCACCAACTCAGCTGCGCTGTGCTGATCCCCCTCATCAGCAGCCAGGTCAGGGACCTCCACCAAGTCCTCCTCCTCCTCCCCCTCAGAGGTGGACTGCGCAGCTGGTTGCCGCTCCTGCTGGTCCAAGGCTGCCGCTCCCTGTTCCAGCAAAGCATCGAGGGCCCTGTTCAGCAGAGAAACCAGGGGCACCCACTCGCAGACCATAGCATGGTCCCTGCTCACCATGTTTGTGGCCTGCAGGAAGGGAGCCAGCCCTAAGCACACCTGCTGCATGTGCCTCCAGTCATCATCGGGGACGATGGACGGGAAGTTGCTGGTCTTGTCCCTTCTCTGAGCTGCGGAAACAGTGGCCAGGGCAAGGTACTGTTTGACAGCGCGCCTCTGTTCAACCAGACGCTCCAACATCGCCAGGGTGGAGTTCCAGCGAGTCGGAACGTCAAGGATCAGCCGATGGCGTGGCAGATCCAGCTCCTTTTGCACGTCTTCCAGGCTCGCACAGGCTGCAGCCGAGCGCCGGAAGTGACGCACAACATTCCTTGCCGTTTCCAGCAGTTCGCCCATCCCCTGGTAGGTGCGCAGGAACTTCTGCACCACCAGGTTCAGCACGTGGGCAAGACAGGGGATGTGGGTCAGGTTTCCCCTGTCTATTGCGGCAACCAGATTGGCCCCATTGTCGGCCACCACCTCTCCGACTCTGAGGCCTCTGGGGGTCAGCCAAATCCTCTCCTGCTCCTGGAGTTTGGCCAACACATGGGTTGCCGTCAGCTTGGTCTTCCCAAGGCTGACCAAGTGCAGCAGCGCTTGGCAGTGGCGGGCCTTCACGCTGCTGCTGAGGCGGGGGGTTTGGCCAGGTGTGCCGGAGGATGGCAGAGGATCGGAGGAACCTGCTGCAGTTCCCCTGAGCCTGCGGGGTGGCACCACCCACTGTGTTGCTGCTGTGCCCGCTGCTGCTCTCCCATCCTCACCCCCTTCCACCAAGCTGACCCAGTGGACAGTGAAGGACAGGTAGCGGCCTGTCCCGAAGCGGCTGCTCCAGGAGTCCATGGTGACGTGGACCCTTTCACCAACCGCGTGCTCCAGCCCTCGCTCCACATTGGCCATCACAAAGCGGTGCAGTGCAGGAATGGCCTTGCGGGCAAAGAAGTGTCTGCTGGGGAGCTGCCAGTCTGGGGCTGCGCAAGCAAGCAGCGCACGAATGTCGCTCCCCTCCTGCACGAGCGTGTACGGCAGGAGTTGGGAGCACATGGCCCGTGCCAGCAAGCCGTTCAGCTGCCGCACGCGACGGCTGCTGGGAGGCAGAGCCCTAACCACCCCCTGGAAGGACTCGCTCAAAAGGCTCTGGCGTGGCCTTTTGCTGACACGGGAATCAGCAGACACAGCAGAGGAGGCCACTGAGGACTGGCTGCCAGAACAGGCCTCAGTGTCGGCGGCAGGAGTTGCAGAGGGGGGAGGAGCAGTGCGTTTCCGCACTCCTGCTGGTGCTGCTGGAGGAGCAGGAGGGCGGGTGGCTGCTGTTGCTGCTGCTGCTGCTGAAGGCTGTGCAGTGATGGGTGTGGTGCCACTGCCAGCACCAGATGCCTTCAGCCTCTGGAACTCCTCATGCTGGTGGAAATGTTTAGCCGCAAGGTGGTTGATGAGCGAGCTGGTGCAGAACTTTAAGGGGTCTGCACCTCTGCTCAACTTCCGCTGACAGTGGTTGCAAGTGGCGTACTTGCTGTACACAGTGGGCATGGTGAAATATCGCCAGATTGGTGACTTAAACATCCCCCTACGGCATGGAAGCGCTGCTGCCTGTCTCCCTGTGGTGGTTGGGGGGGGGGGCTTGGGTGCGGCTGGTGGTGGTACTGGCAGATGCTGCTGCTGCTGCTGCTGCTGAGCCTGAGACACCAGCAGGCTGTGGGACCTGCCTACTGCTGCTGCCAATGCTTGCAATGATGCGCCTCCTTGCAAGGCCCACAAGAGCATCCTCCTCCTCAGAGCTGCTGAGGACGACATCCCCTGGAGGTGGTGGCACCCAGTCTCTGTCTGTCACCGGGTCATCATCATCCTCCCCCTCCTGAAACATGTCCTGCTGGGATGAGGACCCCCCAAACTCCTCTCCTGATGCATGGATGGGCTGCTTGACTGTCGCCACAGTCTTGCTGTCCAATCCCTCATCCCCCAAAGTGCCCATCAGCATCTCCTCCTCAAGATTGCCAACAACAGCAGACAATTTACTCATGATGCCTGGGGTCAAAAGACTGCTGAATGACAGGTCGGCGAGTGACGGTGAACTGGCCTCCTCCCCAGACCCTGCTGGGCGGCTGCTGCGAACAGGGGTGGTGGTGGTGGTGAGGGTGGAGGCCTCGGATGCAGAGCTGATGGCGGGCTGCTCATCCTCCGTCATGAGTTGCACCACAGTGTCTGCATCCTTTTCCTCAATGGGACGTTTCCGACCCGGCTGGAGGAAAATGGGAGCAGGTGCTACACGCTGCTGCTGCTGTGTCTCTGCAGCGTGAGTTGCAGATGCTCCTGCTGGGCGGCGCCCAAGGCGTCCACGGCCAGTGGCTATGGGAGGAATGTTAGCCACTGACGCTGCTGCTGCTGCTGCGGAACTGTGCATGGTGGCGCGCCCGCGGCCGCGGCTTGCCACAATGCTGCTCCCTCTCCTCCTGATTCCCTTGCTGCCCTTCCCCTTGCCCAAACCGCGCTGGCTGCCACTTCCAGACATCTTAAATGTTTTGGGCGTATAGACAAAAGTTTTGTAAAAGGGCGGGTGAAAAGTGGGGTACTTTAATGGAGTGGGTTGGTTGGTGAGGTGACTGAGTGAGTGTCCCCTAGTACAGTAAGTAAGTAGTAACAGTCAGGAAGTACAACTAGCAGTTACAATAATCAGTAGTAATCACAAGTAAATTTAGTGTGTGTACACTCAGACAGTGAGTGCACGCACGCAGGAGCTAGTAGCCTATGAACACAGTGACTGAGTGTCCTAGACTCCTAGTACAGTAAGAGTAAGTAGTAACAGTAAGTAGAACTAACTAATTACAATAATCAATCAGCGATCAGAAGGAAATGGAGTGTGGGTGTGTGTACACTCAGACAGTGAGTGCACGCACGCAGGAGCTAGTAGCCTATGAACACAGTGACTGAGTGTCCTAGACTCCTAGTACAGTAAGAGTAAGTAGTAACAGTAAGTAGAACTAACTAATTACGATAATCAATCAGCGATCAGAAGGAAATGGAGTGTGGGTGTGTGTACACTCAGACAGTGAGTGCACGCACGCAGGAGCTAGTAGCCTATGAACACAGTGACTGAGTGTCCTAGACTCCTAGTACAGTAAGAGTAAGTAGTAACAGTAAGTAGAACTAACTAATTACAATAATCAATCAGCGATCAGAAGGAAATGGAGTGTGGGTGTGTGTACACTCAGACAGTGAGTGCACGCACGCAGGAGCTAGTAGCCTATGAACACAGTGACTGAGTGTCCTAGACTCCTAGTACAGTAAGAGTAAGTAGTAACAGTAAGTAGAACTAACTAATTACAATAATCAATCAGCGATCAGAAGGAAATGGAGTGTGGGTGTGTGTACACTCAGACAGTGAGTGCACGCACGCAGGAGCTAGTAGCCTATGAACACAGTGACTGAGTGTCCTAGACTCCTAGTACAGTAAGAGTAAGTAGTAACAGTAAGTAGAACTAACTAATTACGATAATCAATCAGCGATCAGAAGGAAATGGAGTGTGGGTGTGTGTACACTCAGACAGTGAGTGCACGCACGCAGGAGCTAGTAGCCTATGAACACAGTGACTGAGTGTCCTAGACTCCTAGTACAGTAAGAGTAAGTAGTAACAGTAAGTAGAACTAACTAATTACAATAATCAATCAGCGATCAGAAGGAAATGGAGTGTGGGTGGTGTGTGTACACTCAGACAGTGAGTGACCGCACGCAGGAGCTAGTAGCCTATGAACACACAGTGACTGAGTGTCCTAGACTCCTAGTACAGTAAGAGTAAGTAGTAACAGTAAGTAGAACTAACTAATTACAATAATCAATCAGCGATCAGAAGGAAATGGAGTGTGGGTGGTGTGTGTACACTCAGACAGTGAGTGACCGCACGCAGGAGCTAGTAGCCTATGAACACAGTGACTGAGTGTCCTAGACTCCTAGTACAGTAAGAGTAAGTAGTAACAGTAAGTAGAACTAACTAATTACAATAATCAATCAGCGATCAGAAGGAAATGGAGTGTGGGTGGTGTGTGTACACTCAGACAGTGAGTGACCGCACGCAGGAGCTAGTAGCCTATGAACACAGTGACTGAGTGTCCTAGACTCCTAGTACAGTAAGAGTAAGTAGTAACAGTAAGTAGAACTAACTAATTACAATAATCAATCAGCGATCAGAAGGAAATGGAGTGTGGGTGGTGTGTGTACACTCAGACAGTGAGTGACCGCACGCAGGAGCTAGTAGCCTATGAACACAGTGACTGTCTGACTGAGTGTCCTAGACTCCTAGTACAGTAAGAGTAAGTAGTAACAGTAAGTACAACTAACTAACAATAATCTATCAGTAATCAGAAGGAAATAGAGTGTGTGTACACACAGACAGTGAGTGAGTGCACACACGCAGGAGCTAGCTAGTAGCCTATAAACAGTGACAGTCAGTGAGTGTCCTACTCCTAGTACAGTATAACTACAATACTATTAGTAAAGGACAGCAGAAATACTGGTATAGATGAGAGAAATAAACAGAGGACAGCTGCCCACAGAGGCAAGGCCCCCCTGAGGCCTAAACCTGTAAGCTTGCCTGCAGCTGCCTGTCTCTAATGTAACACACAAGCTACTAACTAAAATACAATGTCTATCTAACTAACAACAATATAGGTGTATATGGCAGGTGTAGGTGAGCAAAAACGCTAGGTAAATGATCACAATAGAGCACTTGCTAAGCCAAAGCACAAAGGAGCAACTCTCTCTCTGTACAAGTCTCAGGCAAGCATGGAGAAACGGAACATGGCGGCCGCTATTTATAGGGTAGGGGCTGGCCAGGGTCCCCCTCTGTGATTGGCTGCCGTCAGAGGGCCTGGGAGCCCTCTGATTGGCTCTAAGGACATCAATCTGGGCTATGACGCTATTCGAGCTCGGTACCGAGCTCGAATAGCGCCGTTTGCTCGAATAGCTCGAATAGTGAATGGGCTATTCGAGTGTACTCGGATAGCCCATTCGAATAGCTACAGCTATTCGGAGCTCGAATACCGAGCTCGGATAGCTGAAAAAGAGCTCGAATATTCGAGCTACTCGAATATTCGAGCTCTGCTGAGCACCACTGCCTAGCGGTGATACCAGGCCGTAAATAAACACAACAGGAGGTCCCAGACAGCGGTCGTGCAGCCCACATCGTGTCCAATACACAACTGGGACAACACAGTTTTCAACCCGGGCACCTCAGAAAAATTAAACCTTTTTTTTGTAATGGTTTTGTAGTTTTGGTTTTACAACCAATTACACAGATATAGCTATTTTTTGACGTAATAGCTGGTGGCAGAGTGGCAGCAGAAGGTAAATCTGTGTACCCTGGCGTTGGGAAACACAGACAGACAGCAGCAGCAGCAGGAGGAATGGAGGAGTAATTATGTGTGCAGCTATTGTTTGACGTAATAGCTGGTGGCAGTGTGGCAGCAGAAGGTAATTCTGTGTACCCTGGCAGTGGGAAACACAGACAGACAGCAGCAGCAGGAGGAATGGAGGAGTAGTGTGAGTGTGGCAGCAGGCAGGCAGCGTGACATAATAGCCCTGGTACCTAGCGGTGATACCAGGCCGTAAATGAACACAACAGGAGGTCCCAGACAGCGGTCGTGCAGCCCACATCGTGTCCAATACACAACTGGGACAACACAGTTTTCAACCCGGGCACCTCAGAAAAATTAAACCTTTTTTTTTGTAATGGTTTTGTAGTTTTGGTTTTACAACCAATTACACAGATATAGCTATTTTTTGACGTAATAGCTGGTGGCAGAGTGGCAGCAGAAGGTAAATCTGTGTACCCTGGCGTTGGGAAACACAGACAGACAGCAGCAGCAGCAGGAGGAATGGAGGAGTAATTATGTGTGCAGCTATTGTTTGACGTAATAGCTGGTGGCAGACTGGCAGCAGAAGGTAATTCTGTGTACCCTGGCAGTGGGAAACACAGACAGACAGCAGCAGCAGGAGGAATGGAGGAGTAGTGTGAGTGTGGCAGCAGGCAGGCAGCGTGACATAATAGCCCTGGTACCTAGCGGTGATACCAGGCCGTAAATGAACACAACAGGAGGTCCCAGACAGCGGTCGTGCAGCCCACATCGTGTCCAATACACAACTGGGACAACACAGTTTTCAACCCGGGCACCTCAGAAAAATTAAACCTTTTTTTTTTTTTTAATGGTTTTTTGGTTTTCTTTGTAAAACAAATTACACGGATATATAGCTATTGTTTGACGTAATAGCTGGTGGCAGCAGAAGGTAAATCTGTGTACCCTGGCAGTGGGAAACACAGACAGACAGCAGAAGGGCAGTACACAGCAGCCCACTGTAGGTGTAAAATGTGTGGCTGCAGGCGACGTAATAGTCAAAGTGAACCAGGCTGGCTTAGTGAGCAGGAGCCAGGAGGTGGTAAAGGGTGGTAAGGCACATTAACGATGGTTCTTAGCCAGTTCATGTCCCCCTCTCGCCGACAACAGGGGCAAGGAACTCACCTTCCACCCACGCCTGGTTCATCTTGAGAAACGTCAGTCTGTCCACAGACTTGTGAGACAGACGTGAGCGTTTCTCGGTGACCACACCACCAGCTGCACTGAAGCAGCACTCGGACAGCACGCTGGAAGGGGGGCAGGACAGCACTTCCAGGGCGTACTGCGCCAGCTCGCTCCAGATCTCCAGGCGCTTGACCCAATACTCCATGGGATCAACAGGGGCATCGCTGTCAAGCCCGCTGTAGGACCCCATGTAGTCAGCCACCATGCGGGTCAGGCGCTGGCTGTGACCGGTGGAGGATGCTGCTGCATGCACCTCCTCTCTAGTCACTGCTGCCGGAGCCTCTACAGTCCTGTAGAGCTCGTGGCTGAGAGACAGCAGGTCTGTGGGGCGCTTGCTGCTGGATGCAGGCACCTGCTGCTGCCTCTGTGCTGGCTGCTGGACAGTGGGGGTGGAAGGCTGGGGGAAGGCTTCCTCCAAGCACTCAACAAGGGCCTGCTGCAAGCTCCTTATTTGTTGCGCTGGGTCTCCTCCTGCAGGCGGCAGGAACTGGCTCAACTTCCCCTTGAGGCGTGGGTCCAACATCATGCTGATCCAGATGTCCTCCCTCTGCTTCATCTCGATCACCCTGGGGTCCCTGCGCAGGCACGTCAGCATGTGCGCTGCCATTGGGAAGAGGCGGGCCACGTCTGCTGGCACATCGATGGCAGTGCTGCTGTCCTCATCCTCCTCCTCTGCCTCGTCAGCCTCATCCTCTCTCCACCCCCGCACCAACTCAGCTGCACTGTGCTGCTCCCCCTCATCAGCAGCAAGGTCAGGGACCTCCACCAAGTCCTCCTCCTCCTCCCCCTCAGAGGTGGACTGTGCAGCTGCTTGCCGCTCCTGCTGGTCCAAGGCTGCCGCTCCCTGTTCCAGCAAAGCATCGAGGGCCCTGTTCAGCAGACAAACCAGGGGCACCCACTCGCAGACCATAGCATGGTCCCTGCTCACCATGTTAGTGGCCTGCAGAAAGGGAGCCAGCACTAAGCACACCTGCTGCATGTGCCTCCAGTCATCATCGGGGACGATGGACGGGATGTTGCTGGTCTTGTCCCTTCTCTGAGCGGCGGAAACAGTGGCCAGGGCAAGGTACTGTTTGACAGCGTGCTTCTGTTCAACCAGACGCTCCAACATCGCCAGGGTGGAGTTCCAGCGAGTCGGAACGTCAAGGATCAGCCGATGGCGTGGCAGATCCAGCTCCTTTTGCACGTCTTCCAGGCTCGCACAGGCTGCAGCCGAGCGCCGGAAGTGACGCACAACGTTCCTTGCCGTTTCTAGCAGTTCGCCCATCCCCTGGTAGGTGCGCAAGAACTTCTGCACCACCAGGTTCAGCACGTGGGCAAGACAGGGGATGTGGGTCAGGTTTCCCCTGTCTATTGCGGCAACCAGATTGGCCCCATTGTCGGCCACCACCTCTCCGACTCTGAGGCCTCTGGGGGTCAGCCAAATCCTCTCCTGCTCCTGGAGTTTGGCCAACACATGGGTTGCCGTCAGCTTGGTCTTCCCAAGGCTGACCAAGTGCAGCAGCGCTTGGCAGTGGCGGGCCTTCACGCTGCTGCTGAGGCGGGGGGTTTGGCCAGGTGTGCCGGAGGATGGCAGAGGATCGGAGGAACCTGCTGCAGTTCCCCTGACCCTGCGGGGTGGCACCACCCACTGTGTTGCTGCTGCTGCTGTGCCCGCTGCTGCTCTCCCATCCTCACCCCCTTCCACCAAGCTGACCCAGTGGACAGTGAAGGACAGGTAGCGGCCTGTCCCGAAGCGGCTGCTCCAGGAGTCCATGGTGACGTGGACCCTTTCACCAACCGCGTGCTCCAGCCCTCGCTCCACATAGGCCATCACAAAGCGGTGCAGTGCAGGAATGGCCTTGCGGGCAAAGAAGTGTCTGCTGGGGAGCTGCCAGTCTGGGGCTGCGCAAGCAAGCAGCGCACGAATGTCACTCCCCTCCTGCACGAGCGTGTACGGCAGGAGTTTGGGAGCACATGGCCCGTGCCAGCAAGCCGTTCAGCTGCCGCACGCGACGGCTGCTGGGAGGCAGAGCCCTAACCACCCCCTGGAAGGACTCGCTCAAAAGGCTCTGGCGTGGCCTTTTGCTGGCACGGGAATCAGCAGACACAGCGGAGGAGGCCACTGAGGACTGGCTGCCAGAACAGGCCTCAGTGTCGGCGGCAGGAGTTGCAGAGGGGGGAGGAGCAGTGCGTTTCCGCACTCCTGCTGGTGCTGCTGGAGGAGCAGGAGGGCGGGTGGCTGCTGTTGCTGCTGCTGCTGCAGCTCAAGGCTGTGCAGTGATGGGTGTGGTGCCACTGCCAGCACCAGATGCCTTCAGCCTCTGGAACTCCTCATGCTGGTGGAAATGTTTCGCAGCAAGGTGGTTGATGAGCGAGCTGGTGCTGAACTTTAAGGGGTCTGCACCTCTGCTCAACTTCCGCTGACAGTGGTTGCAAGTGGCGTACTTGCTGTACACAGTGGGCATGGTGAAAAATCGCCAGATTGGTGACAGAAACATCCCCCTACGGCATGGAAGCGCTGCTGCCGCCTGTCTCCCTGTGGTGGTTGAGGGGGGGGCTTGGGTGCGGCTGGTGGTGGTACTGGCAGATGCTGCTGCTGCTGCTGCTGAGCCTGAGACACCAGCAGGCTGTGGGACCTGCCTACTGCTGCCAATGCTTGCAATGATGCGCCTCCTTGCAAGGCCCACAAGCGCATCCTCCTCCTCCTCCTCAGAGCTGCTGAGGACGACATCCCCTGGAGGTGGTGGCACCCAGTCTCTGTCTGTCACCGGGTCATCATTATCCTCCCCCTCCTGAAACATGTCCTGCTGGGATGATGACCCCCCAAACTCCTCTCCTGATGCATGGATGGGCTGCTTGACTGTCGCCACAGTCTTGCTGTCCAATCCCTCATCCCCCAAAGTGCCCATCAGCATCTCCTCCTCCAAATCGCCAACAACAGCAGACAATACCCTGATGGTGCCTGGGGTAAAAATACTGCTGAGTGACAGGTCGCCAACTTGTGACGGTGAACTGGCCTCCTCCCCAGACCCTGCTGGGCGGCTGCTGCGAACAGGGGTGGTGGTGGTGAGGGTGGAGGCCTCGGATGCAGAGCTGATGGCGGGCTGCTCATCCTCCGTCATGAGTTGCACCACAGTGTCTGCATGCTTTTCCTCAATGGGACGTTTCCGACCCGGCTGGAGGAAAATCGGAGCAGGTGCTACACGCTGCTGCTGCTGTGTCTCTGCAGCGTGAGTTGCAGATGCTCCTGCTGGGCGGCGCCCAAGGCGTCCACGGCCAGTGGCTATGGGAGGAATGTTAGCCACTGACGCTGCTGCTGCGGAACTGTGCATGGTGGCGCGGCCGCGGCCTGCCACAATGCTGCTCCCTCTCCTCCTGATTCCCTTGCTGCCCTTCCCCTTGCCCAAACCGCGCTGGCTGCCACTTCCAGACATCTTCGATGTTTTGGGCGTAAAGACAAAAGTTTTTTAAAAGGGCGGGTTAAAAGTGGGGTACTTTAATGGAGTGGGTTGGTGGGTGAGGTGACTGAGTGAGTGTCCCTAGTACAGTAAGTAAGTAGTAACAGTCAGGAAGTACAACTAGAAGTTACAATAATCAGTGGTAATCACAAGTAAATTTAGTGTGTGTACACTACAGACAGTGAGTGCACGCACGCGCAAACACGCGCAGGAGCTAGCCTATGAACAGTGACTGAGTGAGTGTCCCTAGTACAGTAAGTAAGTAGTAACAGTCAGGAAGTACAACTAGAAGTTACAATAATCAGTAGTAATCACAAGTAAATTTAGTGTGTGTACACTACAGATAGTGAGTGCACGCACGCGCAAACACGCGCAGGAGCTAGCCTATGAACAGTGACTGAGTGAGTGTCCCTAGTACAGTAAGTAAGTAGTAACAGTCAGGAAGTACAACTAGAAATTACAATAATCAATCAGTAATCAGAAGGAAATAGAGTGTGTGTACACTACAGACAGTGAGTGCACGCACGCGCAAACACGCGCAGGAGCTAGCCTATGAACAGTGACTGAGTGAGTGTCCCTAATACAGTAAGTAAGTAGTAACAGTCAGGAAGTACAACTAGCAGTTACAATAATCAGTAGTAATCACAAGTAAATTTAGTGTGTGTACACTACAGACAGTGAGTGCACGCACGCGCAAACACGCGCAGGAGCTAGCCTATGAACAGTGACTGAGTGAGTGTCCCTACTACAGTAAGTAAGTAGTAAGAGTCAGGAAGTACAACTAGAAATTACAATAATCAATCAGTAATCAGAAGGAAATAGAGTGTGTGTAGTGTGTACACACTACACAGACAGTGAGTGCACACACACACGCAGGAGCTAGCCTATGAACAGTGACTGAGTGTCCTAGACTCCTATAGTACAGTAAGAGTAAGTAGTAACAGTAAGTACAACTAATTACAATAATCAATCAGTAATCAGAAGGAAATAGAGTGTGTGTGTACACTACAGTACACAGACAGTGAGTGAGTGCACACACGCAGGAGCTAGTAGCCTATGAACAGTGACTGAGTGTCCTAGACTCCTAGTACAGTAAGAGTAAGTAGTAACAGTAAGTACAACTAATTACAATAATCAATCAGTAATCAGAAGGAAATAGAGTGTGTGTGTACAAGACAGTGAGTGCACACACGCAGGAGCTAGTAGCCTTAGCCTTAGCCTATGAACAGTGACAGTGAGTGTCCTAGTACAGTATAACTACAATACTAAATACAGAATCAATCAGTAGTAAAGGACAGCAGAAATACTGGTATAGATGAGAGAAATATACTAACAGAGGACAGGAGAGAACAGCTGCCCACACAGGCAGGCCCTGAGGCCTAAAGCTGTAAGCTTGCCTGCAGCAGCTGTCTCTGTCTATGTAACACAAAAGCTACTAACTAAAATACAATGTCTATCTAACTAACAACAATATAGGTGTGTATAGGAGGTGTATGTGAGCAAAAACGCTAGGTAAATGACCACAATAGAGCTCTTGCTAAGCCAAAGCACAAAGGAGCAACTCTCTCTCTATGCAAGTCTCAGGCAAGGACGGAGAAACCTAACATGGCGGCCGCTATTTATAGGGTAGGGGCTGGCCAGGGTCCCCCTCTGTGATTGGCTGCCGTCAGAGGGCCTGGGAGCCCTCTGATTGGCTCTAAGGACATCAATCTGGGCTATGACGCTATTCGAGCTCGGTACCCGAGCTCGAATAGCGCCGTTTGCTCGAATAGCTCGAATAGTGAATGGGCTATTCGCGTTTACTCGAATAGCCCATTCGAATAGCTGCAGCTATTCGGAGCTCGAATACCGAGCTCGAATAGCTGAAAAAGAGCTCGAATATTCGAGCTACTTGAATATTCGAGCTCTGCTGAGCACCACTGGTTTGTAGCTAGATTTGCTGTGTAAACCATCTAAACTTTAGATAAGATATATAGACAAGTTACTTGTTATAGTTAATTTTTCATTTCGGATCCGCTTTAAGAGGTTAAGCCAGGATAATATTTTACATATAAGGACTGTGACAGAAAAAATTGTTCTGGCATCAGAAAAGCTGGCCCTTGGGGACCCATATACAGTGCCCAGTTTTGGGGCCATTTTCATGCATTGGTGGGAGGACTTTATATATAGCAGTTCATAGAAACATACAATAAGTATTTTCCCCAAAAATTGTTAGAAAACAAAGAAACTTTTACCATGAAAATGCCAGCTCAGCTCCATGCATAGGCACTGCATCCTATTCAAACCTCAAGTGCAATAATAATGCCAACACAAAACTTTTCTCATAAATGATATCTCCTTAACTGTCTCAACTCATGATTTATCTCCTACTATCTGTCTATTTCATGAATTATCCCTCCTTATTATTGATTTATAAACGCCAACATATTCCGTGGCGCTGTACAAAGTAAGAAACAAGCATGGGGTACATAATAATACAGACAATGGTGTACACCAATATACAAGATACATAATTAGTGACAAAATACAAAGAATGATACAAAATACAAATTATCGAATTGGTAATGACAGTGATAAAATTAACATCCTTATCTATTCATATTATCTCTTATCTGCCTTAGCTCATGATTTATGTCTCCTTTTCTGTTTTGTTTTTTTCTGATGGATTATCTCTCCTTATCAGCTTGTGCTTATCTCATGTATTATCTCTCGTTAACCACTTCAGGATTCTGTGTACGCTTAAGTACGCCCCTGAAACCTGAAGCGGTTTCCATGGGGCCGTTCCATGTCAGTTCACGGAGGGTGTCTCCGTGATCACCCTGGGAGCCTCCGATCGCGGCTCGCAGGGTAAATGTAAACACGCTGGGAAGATCTTCCCCGCTGTTTACATAAATACGGTGCTGCTGCGCAGCAGCGCCGTAGAGGAGATCGGCGATCCCCGGCCTCTGATTGGCCGGGGATCGCCGGCATCTGATAGGCTGAAGCCTATCTGAGGCGGCGTAGGACGGATTTCCGTCCTGCGCAGCCCATAATGGAGAATGGAGGGAGGGAAGGAGGCAGAGGGAGGAATAGCGCTGCGGAGGGGGGCTTTGAGGAGCCCCCCCGCTAGGCACAGCAGCGCGGTGGCGATCAGACCCCCCAGCAGGACATCCCCCTAGTGGGGAAAAAAGGGGGGAAGACTGATCGCCCTGCCTGCTATCTGATCTGTGCAGCGGGCTGAAGAGCCCCCGCAGCACAGATCATCCAAAGGACTAGAAACCCGGAAGTGGTTAAGCCTCTTTCACATGCTGAATGCACTGGCTGGGCACTTGTTAGCACTCAGCACAGGTGTCGGGATCAGGAGTGGAACAATGGACTCAGTCACAGTTTGTTACTTAAAGTGGATGTGAGATGAACTTTTACTCATTGCATAATTGTGTTCCTTTCCTATTGTTTATAGGGCATTCCTCAAGCTAAATACTTTTTTGTTTTTGTTTTAATACTCGAATTCCCTATAAACTAAACAAGCCACGCCCACAGGTTTTCAGAGAGCCAAGGCACATTCAGACAGTAGCAAGGGCTCATGGGAGCTCAGTCTGGGCAGGAGGAGGGGGGGGGGGGTATTACTAGCCAGAGATTTCAGAGGCAGAGGAGAGGAGGGAAAAGGAGGGGGATTAGGAACATCTGAAGATTGACATATTGTTTTCCAACAAGTAGTCATGACAAAGAGAGCACTTGTCTTAGTATGACAGGTTTAAAGAGATATGTGTCTGAACGAAAATACCCATGGGGTCATGGATCAGAAACATTCCTACAGCTTTTTATTCACAATTTTTTTTGCACAGTGTGATGATATATTGTCAGATTGTTTGGTTAAACTCATAAAACATAATTATTACATTTGAACAGGAGAAATTATCTGTCAATGGGCTACAAGTTATCGCTCTTCATCAGAGAGACACTATACATAATGAGCTCCAGTAGTGTCACTAGGGGGATGCCGTAGGTGCGGACTGCACCAGGTGTCACCAGCAGAGGGGGTGACACCAAGCTCCAGGCTAAAGGAGGGTGATGCAAGGCTATGTAAATAGCTATGTAAATATAGACCAGGATAGTGCCTGAGGCCCTGCTCTTCTCCCTTCTGGCTGCTCCGTGATGAGCTGATGACGAAGTTCAGAGGCTAATAGGGCGACGTGATGATACCTTAACATCCCCCTATTCACCCCTTAGCAAAGGTGCCCTCCCCCAATAGCAAGTGTGTCCAGTATGGTAACCTTCACCCCTCCCACTGCAAACATGGCCAGACCCACCCCCCCAAGTGTGTGACCAGCATAGCAATCATTAATCCATCCTGCCAAAGCAAGTGTATCATGTTTAAACCCTTCCAACCAAATATATCAAGTGTGTCCGGGGCTGTACACCTCCCTCTTCCACCACAGCAAACATGGCCAGGACCCCCCACCCAAAACAAAGTGTGGCCAGTATAACAACCCCTCACCATAACTCCTTTCCCTTTTTAGCAAATGGATCCAGTATAACCCCTTCCAAACCGCTTTCTCAACAAATGTCAGTAACAAGTAACAATCCTCCAAAAATATATTATTGGTTTTGCTTAGCCTGGCAAGGTTAGAGGTTCATGGGGTACGAGAGGCGTGACATGATACGTTTCCACACCAATCCTAGTGAGGCCTCTAATGAGTTCAACACAAAACTTCTGAAAAAAATTGGTGAATTGAAGCTGACATTATTCAAATAAAAAAGGCAAAATATATGAATGGAGCAAACCTCACTCTATGTCCAGATCCACCGCTAGGTCTACCTTAGGCCGCTTTCAGATGGGCAGCTGACAGGTCGGTGAATTCTCCTTCTGTCAGCTGTTCTCCTGCACTGGCCGGGTGCTTGCTGGCGCTCGGTACCCACACTGGACAGGTGTGCCCCCATGGAGTTACATCCGAGACTGCAGCCTTGCTCAGGCCCAACATGTCTCGGTCCCCTGCCACCGGGTAATGCCAACACGTGTCAAGACCTAACACGCGTGGTGTTCCAAGCGCTTCGGATGCATTTAAATTGCACCCAAATGGCGCTCGTGGGTGGCAGACAGGATGCTGAACTTCTCGGCAAGTGTGCAGTTCAGTCATCCGTCTGTAAGAGGACTTAAAAAAACAGAAACATAAAGTAGACTTTAGTGTAGTGGAATCTTCAGATGGACTGCAATATTTTTCTAGCCTTACTATTGATCAAGACTCTCAGTTAATTGTGTTGCCTTACGATTAAATAAAAAAGAATTCCAGTCTACAGCATGTGTCTGGACAATACTAATGAGACTGTGCATGCTGTATAAATTGAGCTGTAGTGTATACATTATGTGCACTGTGGGCATATTACAACATACGCATAATGTTCAAAAGTTTTTAAATGTAAATGTAAATAATTCTTCAAACTGTCCACTTTCCCAAGCAGAATTTTCTGTTTACAGAGGGAACTTTCATTTGCTCCTACTTGTTATTTCAATTATGTTAGAACAATATTAGATGTGATGTGAACAAAATTTGTTAGAAATGTATTACTCATAAAGCATTTTGTGTCATATGATGACAATATTGGTTCTGAGAATGTTTATGCTTCCTCTTCTTCATCTGCTTAAAGCAAATCTGAAGCAAAAATAAACTTATGAGTTAATGAATTGTATGTGTAGTACAGATAATAAATAGAATATTAGTAGTAAAGTAAAGTCTCATTTTTATTTTCAGTTACAGTATATAGCTTTATATAACATTGTCACAGTTGCCATTTAGAATCCACACTTTGCATTTTAAGCTGTAAAACAAAGTACAAATAATGACCCTTTGAACCTTCCTGCTGTAAAACCTTATCTTAGGCTGTCTGCCACTGATTCTTGGCTGTTTCTTGGTCAACTAGCTCAGCAAAGCTCTTTTGCATAGATAACAACTTTTGAATAGATAATTTAATAAATATTCTTTGGTTGCTATGGGCAACAACACTACACCTTTGTTCGGCACCATATCACTGAACATGTAATAACTAGACACTCGTCGCAGCAGCAATAGAGATAGAACTGATAGATGTCTTCAAACTTTAAGGAGTTTATTTGACAGGGTAGATATATAGGTGTGTTCATCAGAAAGCTTTGTTACATCTTCATTACCTCAGCAAAGCAATCAATCTGTAGTAAGTCATCTTAACCGTTTGCGGCACTTGAGCTAGTCCTTATGAATAGCTCAGGTTTTCTCTTAAGAACATCTATGCTACATTGCACTAAGACAGCATTTAGGCCTATATACAGCATACAGACAGTAAATCATAAGCTAGAAGAGCCTACCAGTATAAGTCAGGAAGTAGAAAGAGTAATTTCCCACAGACCGTCTGGGTCCAACCTTAGTGGGTGGAGTCTGCTGTCAATCACATTCTCGGCCTGCTATGGGCTGGCAGGAGCATGTGATGGAATGACTGCACAATCTTTACTGCGCATGCACTGAAAAATCCCATTTTCCAGTGACCTGTTCCCTTATTCTTAGGAAAGCATAGTTTTCTGTTCCTTGGCCATTGTTTACCTTTAGGAAATATGAAAACATTTTATGTTTACCATGCTGTCGCCTGGATGCTGGTACATCTTGAGCTGATACCGTGATCCGGCCTTGTGGAAGACACACAAAATGTTCTACTGAACATTGTGTCTCTATTTCTCAAGAGAAACTCTCCTTAAAGAGAAACTCTGCATAGAAAGTATTCTTACTAGAACAGTGGTACTTTAATGTAGATCAGGGTTCTATCCTGCAAGAATGTACTCCAGAGATTCTTACAGATAACAAGTTTTTAAACTCTTCCTGTACTGGAAAGTGACATGAGACACTTTTTTTTGCTACTAATGTTTTATTTATTATCCGTACTACACATAGAATTTATCTTATATTTTATTTATGCATCAGATTTGCTTAATATAGTAGACTACAATACAATTTTGAGTTCTTATGCCAACTTGGTAATGAACGACTTTACATACAACCTTCTAGTGACACGATTAGTTTAATTTAAGGAAGTCCAGGAGAAGTGGGCTTTCTCCAGATTGTGTCAGTTTTTTGTGAAAGTTTGAGATATTAATGTGCCTGTATGCCACCTCTTACCCAGAATGCATAAAGAGCTCTCTCCACCTGAGGGACAACTTCTCATGCCAGGAACAGCACACCTAGGAAAAAGGATAGGCAACTGCTTGGAGTCTTGTTCACAGCAATTAGTACACACACACGCTGGTTATACTCCTAATTTATCTTTTGCTCTGAATCAGATCTTTCTCTTTCATCTTTCTCCTGGATCACCTTGGATGTTTGTTCCCTCTGTTTTGATATCCTCCTCCAGTTGGGTGTTGTGGTGATTGGTTTTCCTCTTTCTAGGCATCTCCCATTTCCAGTTGAGATCTTGTAGTTTGATGGAATTGCTATAGGAATATTTGACGTATCCACCCACACTCTTTATTAACCACATCCCATATCCTAAACACATTTTTAATCCAAAACGGGACACCCCTTGGCAAATCCCTAAATATCCCCGGGAGCCAAATAGCTTTTGCCAAATCCAACCTCACCAATTCCTTTTCAATCCTTACCCAACTTTTCATTTCCACCCCATATTTCCAATCAAATAGTCTCATCAATACACACGCTCTGTAATAAACCCTAAACTCAGGAAGTCCTAGCCCCCCTTTTTCTTTAGGTAACGTCATAATCCTATAGGATAGCCTCGCTGCCCTTTTCCGCCACACAAAGCCAATAATAATTGATCTCAGGGTCCTGAAAAAAGCCGCAGGCACACAAATCGGAACCACAGACATCAAGAAAACCAATCTAGGTAACACATTCATTTTTATAATGTCTATGCATCCAAACCATGAAAAACCCCTACCTCCCCAACCCACCAGATCTCTCTTAATGGAATTTAATATTTGAGGATAATTAAGGGTGAATATTTTAGACAAGTCAATAGGTAACATAATCCCCAGATATTGAATGTCCTGCCCCCTAAATGGAAAAGAAAAAAATATTTTTAACTTGGTTTAATAATGCCGGATCAAGTGACACATTAATACTCCGAGCAGTGCAGAAACTATGGAAAGATGCATATCATTTTAAAGCTCTCTTTCTCCTCTTTCCAATAATATATAAACCGCCGCCCTACGCCTTTTAGTTTTCGCTATTTCCGTGATTGAAATTGCCACGGCCGCGATTTCAATCGCGAAAATAGAGAAAACTAAAAGGTGTAGGGCGACGATTTAGGTGTCGCCAGAAAGAGGAGAAAGAGAGCTTTAAAATGATATCCATCTTTCTATAGTTACTTGTATTACACAGGGCGACACTTTCCCCAGTGTCAGCAGCTCCATTCAGCAGAATGGAGCTGCTGACTTTAGGAAAAAGTCGTCCTGTGTAATACAATGTAACTATGGAAAGATGGATATCATTTTAAAGCTCCGCGACAATTTCAAAGCGGCCGCGACAATTTCAATCGCGAAAAAAGAGAGCTTTAAAATGATATGAATCTTTCCATAGTTTCTGCACTGCTCGGAGTCCCTTTAAGTGCCTCTGATTTAGAAACATTAGTCTTAAAATTTGAGAAAATACCATATCTCTCAATTTCCTTTAGCAAATTCGGCAATGTTATTATTGGCTCTGTTACATAAAATAATCATCATCGATAATTTATACTCCTCACTCCTAATCACTACCCCATGAACACTCCCGGCACTCCAAATGGAACACAAGAATACCTCCAAAGTCAAAATATAATAGGTGACATAGGACACACCTGTCTAGTCCCATTAGACAGGGAGAAGGCGTCCGAAAGGGCCCCATTAGCTCTAACCCTCGCAGTAGGAATTGAATATAATGCAGAAACCCAGTTTAACATATTCTCCCCAAACCCCACATACTTCAAAGTAGCCATAATAAAATCCCAATTTACCCTGTCGAACTCCTTCTCCACATCCATTGACACAACCATCATCTGAATCCCCCTCATAGATGACCACCTGAACAGAGACATAGCTTTAGCTACATTATCCCTCCCCTCCCTCCCAGGGACAAACCCAACCTGATCTGTTTTAATTACAGAACTTAACCATGGTTTAATTCTTTCAACCAAGATTTTCGCAAATACCTTTATATCCAGATTCAGCAATGATATGGGTCTATAATTCTGACATAACTGGGTCTTTCCCATTTTTATGAATACCCGTTATATGTGCTTCTAATACTTACTTAGGTAGTACTCCTCCATTTTTAATATGATTAAAGAATTTGCACACAGGAGGTACCAAAATATCACTGAAGGCAGACAAATATTTCTTAGAATATCCTTCTGGCCCTGGACCTTACCCAATTTCATAGCTTTTATCATGCTTATAATTTCATCCTCTGTTATCTCTTTTTCCATACTATATCTACTTTCCTGCGATATTTTCGGCATACCAGACTCTTCCAAATATTTCCACCATTTTTCCATAAAATTACCCATCTTATTTTTGGTTAATCCATAAAGAGACAAATAGTATTCTTTAAATAAATTCACAATTTTGTGTGCCTGCAGCTCACTCGCACCCCCGGAATCTCTTCACTTTGTAATATACGCACTTTTCCTTTGCCCTTTTAAAGCTCTCGCAAGCCATTTACCACTCTTACTAGCATACTCAAACTACCTAGCAGAAAAAAATCCTATTCCTTTCTCTTAACCCAACTTAATTAAGCAAATCAGATAATTTTTTTCTCGCCTCATTCAATTTAGCCAGTACCTCCTGATCTAGAAAACTCTTAGGTTTCAATTCCAGAATCCCAATTTCCGATAACAGTGCTGCAACCTTCTTCTTATACTCCCTCTTTCTTTTGGCTCCCAGGGAAATCAAAACCCCTCTCACCACAGCCTTATGGGCCTGCCAAACTATACCCCTGTCCATGCCTTCCACCTCATTCTTTTCAAAATATTCAATAATTGTATCCTTAATTTTATCCCTGTTTTCCTGATCATCCAGAAGGTTGCAATTGAGCCTCCAATGCCAATCCTGCCTACTTCTTAATGATAATTCTAAATCAAACCACACTGAATGCATGATCTGAAATAGTAATATTTCCAATATAAGCACCTTTAAGTTTAGCTAAAAAATATTGGTCTAGAAACAACATATCAATCCTAGTATATACCTTATGCATATTTGAAAAAAAAGAATAATCCTTCACAGAAGGAAACAACAACCTCCACACATCTACTAGATGCATATTTTCTAAAGATTTCTTAATCAGTTTATTAGCGACCGCCGAGCAAGCGCTTGATCCCGAGGACACATCTATCACAGGATTAGAGACCCAATTGCAATACCCCCCAAAAACCACACAACCTTCCCTAAAGTTCTCTAACAACTCCATTACTGATCTAAACAAAGATTCTTGAGACCCATTGGGAGCATAAATATTAACAAAAGTATATATCTGACCCATTATCTGACCTTTCAAAAATAAGTATCTACCATTTTCATAATTTTTCTCCTCCAAAAAGACAAATGGGCAATTCTTCCCTACTGCGATGGCTACACCCTTCACTTTTTTAATTGGGGAATTTGAAAAATACCACTTATCAAACATGGACAGGGGCATACCCGGCATCTTATCCCCACAAAAATGCGTTGTCTGCAAAAAAAACAGTCTGAGGTTTAATTCTATGCATCTCCATCCATAGTTTCCCCCTCTTAATTGGTGATCCCAACCCTTTCACATTATATAAGAGAACTCTTAAACTATTATTTAACTGAGACATTTGATCATTGCCACAATATATTTTTTAAATGACGAAGAAAAAAGGGAAAACATGCAACACCCCCAAACCTCCCTCACCCACCTCCCGATGGTCCATATAGGACACTGCCCCTTCAAAGAACCTCGTTCTCCTATTCTCCAAACCCATAGAGAAATTCCCAAAGGAACTCCCAGGAGACCTAGCAGCCAACCCCCTCCCCCCTCCCACCAGGAACTATTTCTTCTTGCATTTATCCTGCTGTGTAAAAGGAACAAAGAAACTTTCACTTCTCCAGTCCTCAAAGTTCACTAGAGGTATATCCAGAGGCTCACAAAACTTTTGCAGATTATCTTTAGACCTTAATGTAGCCGATTTCCCATTTAAACTTGCAGTCAAACTGAATGGAAACCCCCACTTACATTTTGCACCCGCCTTTCTTAATTCTTCCAGCAATGGCTTAACTGTCCTCCTAATAGACAAAGTCCTCCACGACAAATCCGGATACACATAAGTTGTACTTCCATCCAGCTCTATTGGACCCATATCTCTTGCTTTCAACATAATTTCTTCCTTGTCTGAAAAACTTAAAAGTCTGCAGATCACATCTCTTGGATTCCCTTGACTTCTTTCCTTGACCCCAACGATCTAAGTACTCTATCAATTTCAATCACTTTATCACTCTTCAACAGGCTCGGACTGACCCACTGAACCATCGGTGGGCCCCGGCCACTCCGCCTCCTGGGGGCCCCAGAGCTGAGAAGGAGGGGGGCACAGCATAGGAAGGGGGGAAATTGTGCACAGAGCAGCGGGGAGGGGGAAGCCTCCCCCCTCCCTCACCTAGGGGCCCACCCTTCCGCGCTCCCCCCCTCCAAAATTGCAGCCAGCGGCAGCAGCGGAGAATAACTTACCGGCATGACATACAATGCTCTGCGTGCCTCTGGATGGTCTGGTCTCCTGCACTGACGCTATCCAATCACGCTTTCGCAGTATTTCCTGTGAGAGCGTGATTGATCAGTGCAGTGCAGGAGACCAGACCAGCCAGCGGCACGCAGAGCCATGGATCTGATCATCCCGGTAAGTGATTCCCCGCTGCTGCCGCTGGCTGGCTAGCTGCAATTTTAGAGGGGGGTAGCGCAGAAGGGGGGCCCCTAGGTGAGGGAGGGAGGGAGGCTTCCCCCTCCCCGCTGCTCTGTGCACAATTTCCCCCCTTCCTGCGCTGTGCCCCCTTCCTTCTCAGCTCTGGGGCACAATTTCCCCCCTTCCTGCGCTGTGCCCCCTTCCTTCTCAGCTCTGGGGCCCCCACTAACTGGGGACCTGCCTTTGTGGCGATATCTGCCACCAATATGATTGTATTTTGTGGGGATATCTGCTGTCAATCTAATTGCATTTTGTGGGGATATCTGCCGCCAATCTGATTGTATTTTATTGGGAAATCTGCCGCCAATCTGATTGCATTTTGTGGGGATATCTTCCGCCAATCTGATTGCATTTTGTGGGGATATCTACTGCCAATCTAATTGCAATTTGTGGGGATATATGCCGCCAATCTGATTGTATTTTGTGGGGAAAGCTGCCACCAATCTAATTGCATTTTGTGGAGATATCTGCCGCCAATCTGATTGTATTTTGTCGGGAAATCTGCCGCCAATCTGATAGCATTTTGTGGGGATATCTGCCGACAATCTATTTGCATTTTGTGGGGATATTTGCTGCCAATCTAATTGCAATTTGTAGGGATATCTGCCACCAATCTAACTGTATTTTGTGAGGAAATCTGCCACTAATCAAATTGCATTTTGTGGGGATATCTCCCACCAATCTGATTGTATTTTGTCTGGAAATCTGCCGCCAATCTGATTGCATTTTGTGGGGATATCTGCCGCCAATCTATTTGCATTTTGTGGGGATATCTGCTGCCAATCTAATTGCAATTTGTGGGGATATCTGCCGCTAATCTGATTGTATTTTGTGGGGAAATCTGCCACCAATCTAATTGCATTTTGTGGGGATATCTGCCGCCAATCTGACTGTATTTTGTTGGGAAATCTGCCGCCAATCTGATAGCATTTTGTGGGGATATCTGCTGCCAATCTAATTGCAATTTGTGGGGATATCTGCCACCAATCTAATTGTATTTTGTGGGGAAATCTGCCACCAATCTAATTGCATTTTGTGGGGATATCTGCCACCAATCTGATTGCATTTTGTGGGGATATCTGCCACCAATCTATTTGCATTTTGTGGGGATATCTGCTGCCAATCTAATTGCAATTTGTGGGGATATGTGCCACCAATCTGATTGTATTTTGTGGGGATATCTGCTGCCAATCTATTTGCATTTTGTTGGGATATCTGTTGCCAATCTAATTGCATTTTGTGGGGATATCTGCCGCCAATCTGATTGCATTTTGTTGGGAAATCTGCCTCCAATCTGATTGCATTTTGTGGGGATATCTGCTGCCAATCAAATTGCAATTTGTGGGGATATCTGCCACCAATCTAATTGTATTTTGTGGGGAAATCTGCCACCAATCAAATTGCATTTTGTGGGCATATCTGCCACCAATCTAATTGCATTTAGTGGGGATATCTGCCACCAATCTGATTGTATTTTGTTGGGAAATCTGCTGCCAATCTGATTGCATTTTGTGGGGATATCTGCCGCCAATCTATTTGCATTTTGTGGGGATATCTGCTGCCAATCTAATTGCAATTTGTGGGGATATCTGCCACCAATCTAATTGTATTTTGTGGGGAAATCTGCCACCAATCAAATTGCATTTTGTGGGCATATCTGCCACCAATCTAATTGCATTTTGTGGGGATATCTGCCGCCAATCTGATTGTATTTTGTGGGGAAATCTGCCGCCAATCTGATTGCATTTTGTGGGGAAATCTGCCGCCAATCTGATTGCATTTTGTCGGAAAATTTGCTGCCATTTGACTACTTGATGAATCATCATGAGGCATGTAACTACTTGATTATTTTATCTAAAATGTATCTGGTCAGACCTAATGTCTGTGAATAACACCGCTACTTATTTTGTGTTTTTTTTTTAACTATTATTTCTCATCATGACCATGCCCATGTTCCAGTGCATAGTCATGAGCATGGTGCTCATTTATTTTTGCTGCGGCGCGCTGCGTGCGCCGCATGTGGACATATCCCTATTGGAGACTGTCCTCAGAAGTGCTCACAATCTATTCCCTACCATAAAATCATGCAAAATGTCTAGAGTACACGTGTATGTGAGCCCAAAATGGGGGGGGGGAGGAGGAAAGGGGATCGGAGGGGAGGAGGAGGAGAGGGGGGTGGGCCCCAGGCTTAAACTTCCTTGGTGGGCCCTTAGTGTCCCAGTCCGGCCCTGAACTTCAAGAAAATACTGAAAATGTTTCCAACCGTTTCTCTGAGATCAGATTGAGCACCAGATTCAGAGAGCCCTTTCAACCTTATATCCTGCCTGCGATTATGATTTTCATAATCGTCCAGCTGGGTGATTAAGTCCTCACATTTTTTATCATGAGAATTAATCTTTGCAGATAAATCAGCCACTAATTGCTCCACTTTCGCCTCTCTAGCCTCCACCGCCACTATTCTTTTACCAATATTCACCACTTCATTTTTAACTTCTAGCAATTCTTTATGAAACGATCTTTCCAATTGATCAATCAATCCCTCCATATCAAAGTTGGCAAAGATCTCACCCTCTCACGCCAAACATCCTCCTACTCCACTTCCTCCATATCAGCCCCAGCTAGAGTTTTCCTTTTTTTGCAGGCTCTTTAGCTGTTCCACTTTCAGCTCCTAAACTTCTACCACCTCCAGACGACTCAGCCTGTGATTCCTCCATCACCACCTCCTCTCCCGTCGACCCTTTTGATTTCACCTCCAGGAAACCTCTGATATCCGAGATCTGGGAACTGCTGTCACTCTTCCCCCTTCTTTCATGTGTCATCTCAGACCTGGGACTACAGACCAATCGCAGCTGGTCCCACACTTATATTCTTGCCGCACTTTCACAGGTTCTCCCTTATGCAGGGGGATGCACACACAGCCAGTTCCAATACAAATCTAGCTTGCCACCACCACTAGAGTTCAGGTGCTGCCATCTGTTATTGGCCTCTCACCACTCTCTCCTTCCGTAACGCTTCCCCTTCAGGAGCCTGCTCCAGTCACTCTTCCGGAAAACCGGCTCTTTCTGGCTCTCTGAAACGGCTCACTGCCCGCTATCCGGCTCACAAAAACCGCCGCTCACATGCGGCGTCTCCCACAGCAGTTCCTGGTGATGCGGAGAGCAGGCGCACCCTACTCCTATGTCACTACACTACCAGCGCCTCCATGGGCTAAACATCAATACTTTTAATGTGTCATTGCCTTGTCTTGTGACTCTAAAATAATCAGAGAAAAAAATACTCACAAAAAATAGCACCAAATATAATATATACTATATATAATAAAATATAATAAAATATATCTTTATAACATGATGAACAATATCCAAAATGACTCCATGATTAATCAAATTAATGCAGATTAATGCAGATTTAAATAAAAAAAAAACCCATAATGACAGGGTTGCTCTTGACCTCTTTATAAAGCAGGGTGACTCCTGCGATACTAGTGAGGAGCTCTCCAGGAGGAATCCAATACAAGGATCGCACACACGTCGGTAGGTAGGCTGGTGCTGGACCCCCAGGCAATGTCAAACACTATCCGAGTGATATACCAGGGAAATGAATATATACACTGAGTCACCAAGGACAAGCCCTATAGGTATAGATTATGCAAGCATGGATCCCTTGCAAATAGTTAGATCAGTTTAAAATAAAACAAGGGGGGGATCACCAGATTCTGTGTCCCCTGGTAAAGTCCTAAAAATGATCTATTTATAGGTCTTTGAGAATAGTGGAGGTCTTTGCTTATCCCCCAGTGCTTCCTATATATGTATAAGGAGGACTGGTGTAGCTATTCCACCATTAAAGAAGAAAAAGGACAATACCTAAATAAGGCACATGTGGAGGAATAGTGTTGAGGGGGGATGGGTATACAATTCACCCCTCAAACACCTATAATCAGGTCCTCTCAAATGTGCCTGCTGAAATGGACGACACACAATTACATATAGTGCAGGTGCTATATACAAAGCTCTGACTTGGGCTATCTATATGGGGGGCATGCTGTGACTTGGTGGGGGGTGCACGTTTTGATATGACTACTGTATATATGTATAGCACTCTTTGAAAAAGCCGTGAGGTGAAACATGTTAGGGAACCATTATACAGCACCTTGTATATAGCACCTGCACTATATGTAATTGCATGTCGTCCATTTCAGCAGGCACATTTGAGAGGACCTGATTATAGGTGTTTGAGGGGTGAATTGTATACCCATCCCCCCTCAACACTATTCCTCCACATGTGCCTTATTTAGGTATTGTCCTTTTTCTTCTTTAATGGTGGAATAGCTACACCAGTCCTCCTTATACATATATAGGAAGCACTGGGGGATAAGCAAAGACCTCCACTATTCTCAGAGACCTATGAATAGATAATTTTTAGGACTTTACCAGGGGACACAGAATCTGGTGATCCCCCCCTTGTTTTATTTTAAACTGATCTAACTATTTGCAAGGGATCCATGCTTGCATAATCTATACCTATAGGGCTTTCCCCCAGGCAATGTGCAAGTAATTTTCATGAAGGAGTCCGCACACAAACTGTAGAAGCAATAAACATGAAGTATTTATTCTCCCATCACATACATGTGCAGACACGGTCTGACCTGCTTAGGTCGATGCACGTTTCGGGGCCATGCAGGGTCCCCTTTGTCAAGACAGATAGCAGATAAGACATACACCTTGACAAACCAGTATACAACTATAGATATACCCCCCATTCCTTTTGGAACAACCCCTGGGCGGTTCCATCAATCACAAAGCTGTTACAATTCAAAATAGCTGTTGCAATTCAAACATGTCTATTTGCAATTCAATTGCATTGCCTGAATGTCGATAGGTCTACCGACCTGTCAATCAATCTTATGACACTCCGATGGGTGGTTCCATCAATCACAAAACTGTTACAATTCAAATAGCTGTTACAATTCAAAAATGTCTATTTGCAATTCAATTGCATTGTCTAAATGTCAATAGGTCTATCAGCCTGTCAATCCAGGGGACTGTCATTTTGCCCCTTTTCCAAATTCGACAGATTTACCTTTAAGGTGGATGTATTTAAATTTGAAAAAATGCTCAAACTAAGACAGTTCTTTGACCAGAAACACACCACTGACACCCCCCCTGCACCCACCAATCCCCTGAGATTACGGAGTGAATGGACACCACCAGGTACGTTCAATACTATTGAATGTTTTTCTCAGACTGTCAGGGGACAGGTTGTTATGCTTGGTACTAAATCTGAAAGTAGGTATTATAATCTATCTAGGAATGAACGCACAGCCCTTAAAGATTTGGTAGATAATAGGGAACTAATTATTAAACCTGCAGATAAGGGGGGTGCAGTGGTGGTGTTGAACTATAGCGATTATCGTGCTGGGATGATGGACATGCTAGCTGATGGAACAAGTTATATACCCATCCCTGGGGATCCTACCTCCTCCATTGTGCTGAAGGTTAAGGCACTGGTGGATTTGGGATTGTCCAATGGATGAATTGACGAGAGTTTGGGTGAGTTCCTAGTCAATGATTTTCCACAGACACCAGTTATATATGCATAAGGGCACCTCTCCTCTGAAATATAGACCCATAGTATCTGGAACAAATTCGGTGACACAACCGTTGGCTCGTCTGGTTGATCAAATACTGCAGCCTTTCGTCAGAGAATTACCAACGTATGTTAAAGATACTGATGACTTTTTGAAAAAATTGGCGTCCTTGGAAGCACAGGGGGAGAATGTGTACTTGGGTACCATGAATATTTCTTCCCTATATACTTGTATCCCTAATCAGGATGGCATTGCAGCCACCAGATACTTTTTGCTCAAGGGGATTGAGTCTGATGTTCACCAGAGATACATTCCCACTGAATTTGTCACGAGTTGTTTGGACTTGATGCTAGATAACAATTATTTCAAATTTGAAAACAGGTGGTTTAGACAATGCAGGGGAACCGCTATGGGAAGTTCGGCTGCCACTGCTTTTGCAAATCTTTTTGTGGGTTTCCTCGAGGAAACCATGATTTTTCCGAGTGTTTTGTTCCGGGAGGGTGTCGTCAAGTGGCTTAGGTTCATTGACAACATCTTCCTGGTATGGAAAGGTGACGAGAACGCACTTACAGCGTTCATCCATGGTTTGAACAATCTAAACAGTGGGATTGTATTTAATCCTGAGAGGTCCCAGACGAGTGTCACGTTTTTGGACGTGCGTGTCATCAGGGAGGATTGGGGCTTCAGCACGACCCTATACTAAAAACCGACTGAACGCAATAGTCTATTGCGGTATAAGAGTTTTCATCCGGAGCACTTGAAAAATTCTCTACCTGTATCCCAATACCTGAGAGTGTTACGCATATGCAATGATTCCACGGATCGAGCAATCCAGATCAATCTGATGACGCGCAGGTTCAGAGACAGGGGATATTCACAGGAAGCTCTTGATATGGCCCTTGTGAAGGCAGAGGACAGACTAAGAGGAGTTGACCGGCGCGCCTCGGTTCGAGAAACGGGTATCCCCTTTGTACAAACGTTTAGCTCAGTATCAAGGGGAATACAGCGAATCGTTGACACACATTTACCGATCTTCAAGACGGACAGGTTACTCCCTGACCTAGTCAAAAGAAAGCCTCTGCATTCATATAGGGCATGCCCAAATCTGAAATCCAGGTTGGTTGAGGCTGACCCTTGGAGAAAATACGCCAGACCCCCAATCACACTTTCCAATAAAACGGGATGTTTTAAGTGTTATAAGTGTAATGTATGCCCATTTTTAAATACAGGGGGGTACTTTGTGCACCCCCATACGTGCCAAAGGTTTGACATTAAGCAATATTTGAACTGCGATTCTGACTATGTGGTGTATCTCTTGAAATGTCCCTGTGGTCTAGCCTATGTGGGCAAGACCACGAGGCCAATCAAGAAGCGCTTTCAGAAGCACCGGAGTGATATTAAAGTGGCACTGGAGGCAGAGATAAAAGGGAGGAAACCAGATGCCACCAAACCGGTGGCACTTCATTTTCTGGAAGCAAAACACAATGTGCAGTGTCTAAGGGGCAGAGCCGGGACAAGGTCCTCCAGCACCCAAGGCTGAGACACCAAAGTGCGCCCCTCCATCCCTCCCACCCCAGCCGTCACACACTGATTGCTATTAGACTAAGAGGGCCACAGGGCCCACAACCTCCCCAACACCTTAATATCTAGTTATCTGGCTTGCAGTCACTGCCATGTATCCCCTTTTCTTATTTCTTTCTGCTTCAAACACAATTAGGAATGACAGCTGAATGAATTCTGCACCCCCTCCTACACTGCGCCCTGAGGCTGGAGCCTCTCCAGCCTATGCCTCGGCCCGGCCCTGCTAAGGGGCATGGCGATTGAACAAGTACTGGCCCCCAGAAGAGTGGGGGACAGGAAAAAACGCTTACTCCAGAGAGAGACATTTTGGATCTTCACATTAAACACGGTAAAACCGATGGGCCTCAATAGTAACAGTGGTCTGGCATGTTTTTTAGGTGAGCGATGAAGTGACCTAACTCTTATTTCGGTGTATTATAGTCTTTTTTCATATTTTGTTGCAACAGATTGTTTTTAACTTTTAATGTGTAATTTATATGTTTTTTTATTTAATAGGGATTATCACGTGCACTTCACTAATACATGATTACCCCTATTCTCAACATCCGAGTACATCGGTCCTGGCTCTTTGATGACTGCGTTATCAATCTGGGTGGTATGTAACACATATCCATTTACTTTAGGCTTTGCTGTGCTGTGGCAGTGGTTCAAAAACTTAGCATGAACAGCTTTACATACTGGGTTATATTACCATTTTTTTTTAGTGTGTTTATGTAACAGCGCCATGGTAACGGGTGGGCGGCATGTGAGTTCCTTGAGGGACCTCCCCCAGCCTGTCCAATAATAGCCTGAAAGAGAATGTTGCGCATTATGGGTTGATATATGCGCATCTGACCATCCTTGCTGGTTACCCTGGAGATGCGTGACGCGATGCGTAAGTTGTGACGCATCATACTACGTCAAGCGCACATTGTGACGCATTACATGTTAATTTCGTATCTGCGGTATGGCCCATATTGCGGCACAGCGCGATGCGTACGTTGCGACGCATCATATGGCGTTATGCGTACATTGTGACGCATCGCACGTCAATTGTGTACATGCAGCATAGCCCACAATGCGACGTAACGGTCGCATCCCCTTAGAGATTGCTATGGCAACAGGGGCGGGCCATGCGAACGCGCGAGACGCGTTCGGCTACTCATAATCACATACATGATTACCAGGGAGGTGGTCACACCTTCCAGAGCAAGGATAGGTTGGTTGGATATGCTGTTTCATGTGAACACCATGCTGGGACATGCAGTGCATCGGAGTGTCATAGGATTGATTGACAGGCTGATAGACCTATTGACATTTATGCAATGCAATTGAATTGCAAATAGACATTTTTGAATTGTAACAGCTATTTAAATTGTAACAGTTTTGTGATTGATGGAACCACCCATCGGAGTGTCATAAGATTGATTGACAGGTCGTTAGACCTATTGACATTCAGGCAATGCAATTGAATTGCAAATAGACATGTTTGAATTGCAACAGCTATTTTGAATTGTAACAGCTTTGTGATTGATGGAACCGGCCAGGGATTGTTCCAAAAGGATTAGGGGGTATATCTATAGTTGTATACTGGTTTGACAAGGTGTATGTCTTATCTGCTATCTGTCTTGACAAAGGGGACCCTGCATGGCCCCGAAACGTGCATCGACCTAAGCAGGTCAGACCGTGTCTGCACATGTATGTGATGGGAGAATAAATACTTCACGTTTATTGCTTCTACAGTTTGTGTGTGTGTGCGGACTCCTTCATGAAAATTACCTCCAGGAGGAATCCTCCGTTCCTCTCTGCCTCTTCACCATCTGCAGTGGCATTTCTTTCCTGGGTGACGTATT
The DNA here is from genome assembly GCF_040937935.1 of Hyperolius riggenbachi. Classification (NCBI taxonomy): domain Eukaryota; kingdom Metazoa; phylum Chordata; class Amphibia; order Anura; family Hyperoliidae; genus Hyperolius; species Hyperolius riggenbachi. Next base: position 153,305,741 of record NC_090653.1, on the reverse strand, counting down.
TACTTCCACTATGCACCTTACTTCCACTATATAGGCTGCTCCCTGATCATGCTGCAGGGTAGAGGCCTGTGCAGGTCTAATTTTTCAGACCCGCACCCGCAGGGCCAGATTTGTACTTTTTACCGCCCAGGGCCAATGTCACCAGCCGCCCCCTTTCAGTATAGGTAGCGAGATGACCCCCCCCCCCCCATCCAGAATAGGTAGTCTGATGACCCCTTCCCCTCCCCCTCCAGTATAGATAGCCAAATGACTCCCTTAATCCCTCCCTTTCCCACTCCTCCCTTTCAGTACAGCTTGTCTCCACACCACAGCAGCCGTCAGTGTCACTCACTGCTCTGCTCATCTCCAGTGTAGAAGCGTCCTTTTCCCCTCCATCTCCAATGCTACCCCAGTCCGTAACTGCCCACCACAACGCCAAGTGCAGAGAAAAGAGCAGGGTGGCTGCTGCAGAGTACCGCGGTCAGGCGCTCACCTGATGCAAGCTTCCAAATGCTGCACCAGTTTAGTCTGCTGCTGTGGAGCCCTAGGCCATGGCCTAGGTGGCATAGGCCTAAATCTGGCCCTGCGCACCCGCAGTCCTGCTCCCTGCACCCGACCCACAACCCGCTTTCTGGTGAATTTGGTACCTGACATGACCCTTGGCCTCCAGATCCGCAACCCAACCCGCGACCCGCTTTTTCCATTTTATTATAAAATACACATTGGTAGTTTCATTGGAAGGTTGTAAAGAATGTGACACCTATTTTTATACACAAACCAAAAGCCAAAGAAGTGTTTAAGATCTTTTTTTTTTTTTTACTTTTGACTAAATTATGACTAAATTAGTTCTGTCCAGCTAGGAAAAAAACACATTTTTAATCACACACTTGCATGTTTCCAGTTAGCCTTAGATACTAGTATTGGGAAGGGGAGTCTCAGGTTGAGAGCAGGAAGGTGACTGCTGGAATTATAGAATAACAGCAGCAAACAAGTAATGAAGTATTCTGGTTCCAGCAGCCACCACAGATTCACTACCTGCGACCCGACCTGCACCCACAGGCCGCTACCCGCAGCCCGATTGGAATCAAAACAGGTACCCGACCGGCAATTCGGGATACCCGTGGGTACTGCAGGGTCTTTTTCTCAACTATTTATGTATTTTTTGTTTTTGCAACAAATGAATTGTTTTACACATGAATTGTACAGTATTGGTATTCAGCAGTTTATTTGCATTGATGATTTTTTTGCACTCAGCACTTCGTCTGGTTAAAGGACATTATCTATTTTATCACAATGACTGGGCCCCTAGTGATTTTCAATTGATTTACACAGATTACTGGGCTTATGAATTGTTATGTGAGGAAATGAGAATCATGGCAGGGAATTTAATATTTTTTTTAATCGGTTTTAATTTACATCAACTTGATTAATCATGGAGTCATATTGGGTATTGTTCATCATGTTATAGTAAAGATTGTTATAGTTTTTATACTTTAAAAATGAGCGGTGCTATTTTTGTAAGTATCTTGTTCTCTGTTCATTGATATACTGTATATTCTCAGCCTTAGCACACTCAATTAGTTTAGATGTGCGGACATTTCCTTGTTTCAATTTTTGGATTTGGCTCACATTTTGTAGGATGTCCCTGGTGAAAGGAAGGGCATTACTAGAACTTATAGGAAACCTTATCAGGGAATCTTTACTCACTTAGCCTCCTGTTCTTATCCTCTCAGAGCTATTGAGTCTGTTTCCCATGGGGAATTATGTGAGCCGTGAGAAACTGCCGGATGTTGTTTCTTAAGTGAGGAGTACGATTTGCTCCAGAACAGACTGAGCCTCAAATGATACTCTTCCTGGTCTCTTAAAAAACTAAAAGCAAAAAAAAAGAAAAAAAATGATTTACTCTACTATTAGGGCATAACTCAGAACGGAAACAAAGGGAGTTTTCAATCCCTGAACCTTGTTTGTCACTGCGAAAACTACAGTATAACTTCATTATAAAAATTATTAAAGGCAGTATTCCTATACTGTATTCTGAGACTCTCTTGGGGGTAACAGGAAAAAAAGGCGCAGGCAGCTAGTGGACAAAAAGGGCGCCGTTATTCACTCCCATAATAAATATTGTTTTATGGGCGCTGAACAGGAAAAAAGGGCGCCGGAGATTAATAACATTTTACAAACGGCGCCCGGAGATTTTTAATGTTTTATAACTGTGCTTGTGATGATTTACGTTTAGAAAATGCACCCGTAATGAATAACGTTTATAAAAATACTAAACATATTTATCCTATTTAACTAAAACATTATTTAAAATTTTATCCCATACTGTTTGTAAAACATTATTATTCACAAAATAAAGCGATCAGTACGTAACGTAAATTGCAATATATTTTTTACAGTCACTATTTGTAAAACATTATTATCTACATAATAAAGCGATCACTAAGGGGGGAGGTTAGGGTTAAGCACCACCAGGGGGGTCTTAGGGTTAGGCACCACCAGGGGGGTCTTAGGTTTAGGCACCATCAGGGGGGTCTTACGTTTAGGCACCACCAGGGGGGTCTTAGGTTTAGGCACCACCAAGGGGGTCTTAGGTTTAGGCACCACCAGGGGGGTCTTAGGTTTAGGCACCACCAGGGGGTCTTAGGCGATCAGTACGTAACGTAAATTGCAATATATTCTTTACAGTCACTATTTGTAAAACATTATTATCCACATAATAAAGCGATCACAAAGGGGGGGGGGTTAGGGTTAGGCACCACCAGGGGGGGTCTTAGGGTTAGGCACCACCAGGGGGGTCTTAGTTTTAGGCACCACCAGGGGGGTCTTAGGTTTAGGCACCACCAGGGGGTCTTAGGTTTAGGCACCACTAGGGGGGTGGTTAGGGTTAGGCACCACCAGGGGGGTCTTAGGGTTAGGCACCACCAGGGGGGTCTTAGGGTTAGGCACCACCAGGGGGGTCTTAGGGTTAGGCACTACCAGGGGGGTCTAGGGGTTAGGCATAGGTACATGGAGGGTTCTGTGTGAGAGTAGGGTGTGGTTAGGCACCACCAGGGGGGTCTTAGGTTTAGGCACCACCAGGGGGGGTCTTAGGTTTAGGCACCACCGGGGGGTTCTAGGGGCTAGGGATAGGTACAGGGTGGGTTCTGTGTGAGAGAAGGGTTAGGTATAGTTTTAGTAAAATTTTAGTAATACTTACTAATGTTTTACAACACTTATTACGAACGCAGTTATATTTATATCATCGTTATAAACAATATTTTCAGATTTTATTATAAGAAGAAACAATAAATGAAGGTTATTCACAATAATATACAATTATAACGATTAAGCATATGTTATCTTTTTTTTTAAGAAACGTAATTATAAATTTCACTTTTGAAACAGGGAAGATTAACATTTTCACAATTGCCGATTTCATACACATCATTTAATGATTTATAAATTTGTAAACAAAATACAGCACAATATTTTTATAAACGCTATTAATGCTTATCGTTTACACCCCACGCCCTTTTTTCCCTACGCCCTTTTTTGATGTACGCCTCTTGGGAGAGGATTTACTATGACATCTCCGGAAGACCCAAGAATCTACAATGGAGGTTTCATAAATAAATCACTGTATCCAAACTTAGAATGATTCACAGTTGTGGGGTGATTAGGAAAACAGTGCTATCAACCTATGTTGGCCAAGACAATCTGCCAATCAGATTTCTTGTGTGGCCTCAAGGTGGATTGGGGGCCAGATTATCGGCAGAGGCTCCTCTGACCAGTCGCCTCAATCGAGAACCATCTAACGTGTGTACAACATTCATACTACAGTGCAGACACTCAGGGCCGGCCCTAGACTTTTTGCCGCCTGAGGCAAAATTAGAAAAAATTGCCGCCCCCCCCAGCTGTGTGTGTGGGGGGGGGGGGCGCCGAGCTGGAGGGGTAGCGGGCAGGAAGGGGGTATTGGTCTAGCGGTGGGGAGGGGGGTCGGACCCCCCCTCCCTCGCCTGGCCTGGGTCCCCCGATCTGCGCTACTCCTCCAGCGTTAAACCAGCGCGCATATCATTAAGAGGCAACGGGCGGGGGAATCACTCACCTCTTCCGCGTTCCATCGTGCATTCCACTGACGTCACTTCCTGCAAGGCCGTCCACTTGCAATACAGTGGGCTGCGTTGCCGGAAGTGACGTCAGTGGAGCACACGATGGAACGCGGAAGAGGTGAGTGATTCCCTCGCCCGTTGCCTCTTAATGATAACGCTGGTTTAACGCTGGAGGAGCAGCGCAGATCGGGGGACCCAGGCAAGGGAGGGGGGGTCCGACCCCCCTCCCCACCGCTAGGCCCAATACCCCCTTTCTGCCAGCTCTCCCTCCAGCTGGGCGGGCGGCCCCCAGCATCCAAGGACAGGCGGGTGCCCCCCCCAGATCTGCTGCCTGAGGCAAATGTTTCACCCCGCCTCATGAGCGGGCCGGCCCTGCAGCCACTGCAGTAAAGAGACTTGATCTGTATTCTCCTTTTGGGTCTGTAAATCATCGGCCTCGATTCACTATGCTTTATCAAACAATTTATCAAATGTTTGATAATTGACCTCATGGGTAAAATCAAATTTTGAATTCACTAAGGTGTTATATATTTACCGAATGTTTTATTGATAAAACGTTCAATAAATCTATAACACCTTAGTGAATTCAAAATTAGATTTTACCCATGAGGTAAAGTATCAAACGTTTTATAAAGTGTTTGATAAAGCATAGTGAATTGAGGCCATTATTTAAGGCAGAGGATCAGCACATCAACAAAGCAAGTAACATTTTAAAAAGCGAATATCTCCTTTCAAATTCATCTTAGTTCAGGTGCCTTATAAGAACAAGATAGAAACTATAACATTTGAACAATCCATTATAGCCAACTGTGTAACCAAAAATGTTCTAATAATGAAAAAGGAGAAATGCTTAGCTGCCCTCTATTGTTTTGTGGACTGCTCACTACTGATGTCAGCCTGGTCTTTTTATCTCCAAAATATACCCAATTTAAGGCTAAGCACAGCACAGCTTTTCAGCTGAAAAGCTGTGAATTTCTGCAATGTTCCTAACGACTGTGTTGTGTGATGAGTGAAAGAAGACACCTGTGTATGCAGAGCTGCGTGCCAGGTATGCTTCTAGTGTACACAGCTCCATGTACTTTGCCTCTCTAAACACACAGCTCATAGATTCACGTTCCACAGATCCATGTAATTTCATCTAGATTTGGCATTCCCAATATATGACATCATAAATATACTAGTACTGTTTTGGAAACTTGAAAACAATGATTGACCTGCAGTTTCCATTGCTTTTTTATATTAAACCCAACAAGGAATTTAATTCACCGAAATGTCCTGCCACTCCATAAAGGATTAGGGAAAAACTGTCCTTGAAGATATTTCCCAGGGATGCTGGAGGTACTGGAGCTACATAGGACCTTATGGACCAATCGGAACCACCTGTCTGCTAAGCCTATGTACATAATAACATTTTATTTCACTTTCTTTCATATCTTATATTTTATAGTGCCTACTAAAGATTAAAAAAAAAAAATAGTCCAATTTTACAGGTTCTGCATAATGTAAGTACCTAAAACATCCATTCCAGTGACATTCATTCAGTTTACCCTTCTGAAAAATAGATTGTGTAATGCCTAGTACACACCATACAATTTTCTGATATATTTTTCTGTTACATTTTTCTGTTATGCTGGGATTACACAATACGTTTTTTTGTGTTCGATTCGGCGCGCAATCTATTAGCCATTTGATGTTCTGCTCGATTCTCTTATCTTCCACTCGTTTTTCTCATCTTTTTTTCCATTGTCTTCTATAAGAAATCGAGCAGAAACGAATCGAGCGGAACATCGGACATGTCGGAATTTTATCATCAAAGGCATCGATTGGAGCTATTCTTACAAAAAAAGTATTGTGTAAACCCAGCATTAGATTTGCTGTTAGATTTTCTGTTAGATTATTTTCTGTAAGGTACATACACACGTCGGATTTTCCAAATGACCAGTTTTAAACCAGCGTTATGAGCTGAACGACCGACTGTACACATGCCCGATTTGACGTCCAAACGAAAAGTCGTCTGGATGTCCAAACGACCCGTCGTTTGGATGTCCAAACGATGGGTCGTTTGGAAAAATCTGACGTGTGTTTGAGCCTGTAATGCTGGGCATACATGGTGCGTTTCTGCGGCTGAATCGAGCCATTAGATGGCTCGATTGATAATTTCCGACGTGTCCGATCACCCGCCGGATCAATTCCGCACTCGATACCGCGGGCGGGACAACGGAAAAAACGAGTAGAAGATAAGAGAAGTGCCTGCGGGGACGAGCGGGAATCGATCCAGGCGCGAGCGGGAGTCGATCCAGCGGCATAATCGAGCCGCAGAAACGCACCATGTATGCCCAGCATAAAGTACTGGTAGAGACTGGTCATTATCTCTGGTGCATTGTCTTCTGGTTATCTCCTGCTGAGTAGAACAATGCCTAATTGCTAGGCTGATAGATGATTAGATAGATAATTTCCAGCTTGTTGGAAAATATCTATCTGGCAGGTAAATTTAACAGAAAATCTAACAGAAAATTGCATGATGTGTACCTAGCAGAAGATGTTACAAAAAGATTGTATCCTCATTAACCTACTGAAACAGAACAGCACATGACCAATTCAAACAAGCCATTGAAGGTCTTTCCATGACATGTAAGGAAATCACTGTAAAGGTTGCCACACACCATACAATTTTTTATTTAAATATCTGTTCAATTTAAGAATTGCAATCAATTTTTCTGACTGATTGTAACATTTCAAAAATATGACCAATGAACCACACACATATGTTCAATTTTCCCCAATTACGATAAAAATGATTGGAAACTCTGAGAAAATTGCTAGGGTGTGTATATTAATAAATTGATAATCTAACACACACCATACAATCTTTAGAAAAATTGAAGAAACATTTCTAGCATTTCGGATCGATAAAAATCGGAAAAAACAGGAAATCCGATCGGATTTTTCAATCTAATGAAAAATGAGCTTTCTATTTTTTGGGAAGATACGATCATATTTATTAAATTGCTGTAAAATCAGATCATTTTATTGTATCGTGTATGGCCACCTTTAAATTGAACCCGAGGTGAGAGACATATTGAGGCTGACATATTAATTACCTTTTAATCAATTCACATTGCGTTGCTGTCCTGCTGATCCACCACTGTCTCATATACTTTTAGTGATAAGTCCTGAACAAGCATGCAGATCAGATGTTTTGGACAAAAATCTGACAAGACAAGCTGCATGCTTGTTTCAGGTGTGATTCAGACATTACTGACCTGAAAGAGCAGCAAGATTGCCAGGCAACTGGTATTGTTTCAAAGGAAATAAATATGGCAGCCTCCATATGTCTCTCACCTTGGGTTCCATTTAGTTATTTGCCCATAGGCTGTGGATGGCAGTCAAGGGAGAGCAATGTAGGCAGTACACATAGTTTTACTAGAAACAGTTGTCCACTGTAAGGTTAAATTGCTGTTCATGTGATGCAGTGAAACTGACCTTTCACTTGCCCAATAATAAATGTAGTAATGCTTGGTCAGCAATTTCTAGAAATTCCACTAAAAGACCAACTTTATTTAAATTCAGATGACAAGTAGCTTGACTGCCCAACACCTACTAAATCTACCAGTTTTTAATTATAACTTAGAACATTCAACTGACCTTTCACTTGCCCAATAATAAATGTAGTAATGCTTGGTCAGCAATTTCTAGAAATTCCACTAAAAGACCAACTTTATTTAAATTCAGATGACAAGTAGCTTGACTGCCCAACACCTACTAAATCTACCAGTTTTTAATTATAACTTAGAACATTCAACAGTATCAGTGAAAAAAAACCTCAATTCCATCAGTAGCAGTAGACGATGGATGTACAGTAAACATGCAACAGAATGATATCCAGTATTTATATAAAAACACATGGTATATATTGTGGGAAATTCTTATTCTGAATTTATATAGCACCCTCATCCTCTGTGACACTGTACAAAGTAAGGAAACACAGATGTGATGAACAATGTAACTGTAAAGCCTCACACACATGTATGAGGACTGTGGCCTGCAGGGGTCAGGACTCGATCCCTCTATGCCAGTTCCTCTATAGACACCTCACTTGCTACACTTTAGGTTAGCAGGGTTGAGTATGAGCACAATGGGCTTGATTCAGTAAGCTGCCCTGCTAAAGCAGCGCACCTTAATGTGAAGGAACGGCCGTTAATGCATGCTTACATAGTAGCGCTCACTGTAATGTAAGGAGTGTACCTTCCTTAGGAGCGTGCCTTCCTTAGATAGGAGCGTGCCTTCCTATACATAGTAACTAGGTATAGCAAGGCACACTCCTATCTAAGGAAGGCACGCTCCTAAGGAAGGTACACTCCTTACATTACAGTGAGCACTACTAAGCATGCATTAACGGCCGCTCCTTCACATTAAAGGGAACCTGTACTGAGTAAAATTATTTAAAATAAACACATGAGGTAACTTCAAATGAACATTACATAGTTACCTTGCCATCAGTTCCTCTCAGAAGCTCACCATTTTCTTCTGACAATGATCCCTTCCAGTTCAGACAACATTTTGTCAGAACTAGTGCGGCGTGCGTCTCTTAGACGCACGCCGGCACTGAGCTGGTGGGCGAGATCGCAGGCGAATTCCAATGAGCCGTGCCATGCACGGCTATGGTAATCGCAGCCTCCACCGCAAATTCTGTAGGGGGTTCCGCCCGAATCGCTACTGCAAGCGATTCGGCCGGCGGCGCAGTTATCCCCAATGGCAGAGTTTCCCCTCGCGATTTGCCTGCGGGGAAACTCTGCGGATTTGCGGCCGTTTCCGCGAGAGTGGAAACGGGCCCTGAGAGGAGAACTGATGTGTCCATGTTTCCCTATGGCGCAAGTGGGCGATGTTACAGTTTAACTGTGTGCTGACCAGAAAGCTGTTATGGTGTAATGGCCATTTGCAAAGTGGAGGACGGAGAATTCCATTGATCACAGTGGACAAACAGGAAGCAGGAGAGGAAAAAGAGATTGAGGAGAAGACTACACAGGAGGTAAGTATGACTTGTGTATGTTTATTTTGACTTTTAATTTTCAGTTCAGGTTTTCTTTAAGATGCGCTGGGGTGCTCAGGGGCCAGTTGGGCGTTGAATGTAGCTAAAGACCTGGATGTCTTTAGGCAATGTCAGTGGGCTCCCGTACACGCACACTATATTCTCACCTTAAAGAGAACCCGAGGTGGCATATTGTAATTCACTGTATCGCTGCTGCCAGCCCCCATCACCCCCCCCCCCCCCGCTCTGCTTTCCCCCCCTTAAAAGATTGCTAGGCTAGCGACAATCTGCTTGTCACTGGCCTGCTTTATTTATGTGAGGCTGTCAATCGGCCTTCTCTTCACAGCTGCCTCCATGACAGGCTTCCTCCACCGCTCTCTGCCTCTGTTAGCTTCCTCCAATAGGAAGCTAAGCTGTGACCCGGGGACAACAGAGCGCAGGGGGGCTGGCAGCGGCGATACAATGACCCAGAGGTATGTCATTGTGCACACGACATGCCTCTGGGTTCTATTAGGATTACAATATGTCACCTCAGGTTCTCTTTAATTGTCCGGCTCGGCCAAGTTTTATCAGCTTTGTGTACGCAGATTAATAGTGATTAGTGAGAGAACTCTGCCCTACGAAGCTTTCCCTCTAAAGCAATATAAAGGAAAAAAAGAGGTGAGGCGATGGATAAGCAAGCTGTACATCCAGAGGTGAGTACCTTCATCACATTCTTCTGGAATTAGCTTCAGGAAAGGTTGTGGTTATTACTATTTAGTATTTATATAGTGCTGACATCTTCCACAGTACAGAGTATATTGTCTTGTCACTTAACTATCCCTCAGAGGGGCTCACAATCTGATCCCTACCATAGCCATATGTATTAATGTATGTATGTATGTATGTATTTTACTCTAGTGCAGGGGTGCTCAGCAGGACCCCGAATGCGAAGTTTCCCTGAAAATTCGGGTGATTTTTTGGGTTTGCCGAATGCGAACCCGAACCCGAATGTGCAATCCGAGCCGAACCCAAATACGAAGCCTGCCAAATGTGCGCACTCGGATTCGGCCGGATGGAGCTGTGGGTTCGGTTTCGGCTTCGGGATTCGGGGATGACGTCATTGGGCCAATCAGAAGTCCTCCTGCAGAGGACCTGGCAACCCTAGCAACCAATCAGAGGAGGGGAGCCTGGCCCTCCCCTCCTCTATATAAGGCGGCAGCCATCTTGCAGAGCCACGCACTTGTGTGACTGCTGCTGGTACTGAGAGATTCTCCAGTGCTGTGCTGTGTCTGAGCAAGTGCTTTTCACTGCTAAACCTAGCGTTTTGCTTCCTAAACACCTCCTAAACACATTTATTGTTGTCTTATATAGTTAGCTAGTATTTTGATTGTTTTTAGTCAGCTAGTATATAGTGTATACTGTGCTAGGCTAGTGTTAATCTGTGTGCAGGCTAGGCCTGCTAGCCTAGGTAGCCTTAGCCTACTACTAGCTTAGGTAGGTTAGGGATTCTAGTTAGTTGTGTACTATAGTAGTACTAGTTTAGTTAATTATTACTGCTGAAGTCTGTTACTTTATTAGTTTTCAGTACAGTGTTAGTTAGTTACTGACTGTGACAGGCCACCAACAGCATCCGTTGTGAGTGACCTGAGACTGTCTGTCACCTGTTTGAGCCTATTGATCGATTGATTGCGTGTGACCGTGTGTGAGCGATTGTAATTGTCACCGACTGTCTGCCGCATGACTTACTTATAGTGTAGTACGCTAGGTGTTTCTTAGTTACCTGCGTGCGTGCGTACTACTAGTGTCTGTCTACTACTATACTACTAGTACCCGTTCACTTATTTTATTTTTTTCACTGTTACTGTGTGATTTTATTATCATCTGTAGTGTGTGCAATAAATAAGAGTTACAACACCTACAGGCCACCACCAGCATCCGTTGTGAGTGACCTGTGACTGTCTGTCGCCTGCCCGAGCCTATTGATTGATTGATTGTGTCTGATCGTGTGTGACCGATTGTAATTGTCACCGACTGTCTGCCGCACGACTTACTTATAGTGTAGTACGCTAGGTGTTTCTTAGTTACCTGCGTGCGTACTACTACTAGTGTCTACTACTATACTACTAGGCTACTAGTAGCCGTTCACTTATTTTTTTTTTCACTTTTACTGTGTGATTTTATTATCATCTGTAGTGTGTAATAAATAAAAGTTACAACACATACAGGCCACCACAAGCATCCGTTGTGAGTGACTTGTGACTATCAGTCACCTGCCCGAGCCTATTGATCGATTGATTACATGTGACCGTGTGTGAGCGATTGTAATTGTCACCGACTGTCTGCCGCACGACTTACTTATAGTGTAGTACGCTAGGTGTTTCTTAGTTACCTGCGTGCGTGCGTACTACTACTAGTGTCTGTCTACTACTACACCACTAGTACCCGTTCACTTGTTTTTTTTTCACTGTTACTGTGTGATTTTATTATCATCTGTAGTGTGTGTAATAAATAAGAGTTACAACACATACAGGCCACCACCAGCATCCGTTGTGAGTGACCTGTGACTGTCTGTCACCTGCCCGAGCCTATTGATTGATTGATTGCGTCTGACCGTGTGTGACCGATTGTAATTGTCACCGACTGTCTGCCGCACGACTTACTTATAGCGTAGTACGCTAGGTGTTTCTTAGTTACCTGCGTGCGTACTACTACTAGTGTCTACTACTATACTACTAGTCTACTAGTACCCGTTCACTTATTTTTTTTCACTTTTACTGTGTGATTTTATTATCATCTGTAGTGTGTAATAAATAAGAGTTACAACACATACAGGCCACCACCAGCATCCGTTGTGAGTGACTTGTGACTGTCACCTGCCCAAGCCTATTGATTGATTGATTGCGTCTGACCGTGTGTGAGCAATTGTAATTGTCACCGACTGTCTGCCGCACGACTTACTTGTAGCGTAGTACGCTAGGTGTTTCTTAGTTACCTGCGTACGTGCTACTACTAGTGTCTACTACTATACTGCTAGTCTACTAGTACCCGTTCACTTATTTTTTTTTCACTGTTACTGTGTGATTTTATAATCATCTGTAGTGTGTGTAATAAATAAGAGTTACAACACATACAGGCCACCACCAGCATCCGTTGTGAATGACTTGTGACTGTCTGTCACCTGCCCGAGCATATTGATCGATTGATTGCGTCTGACCGTGTGTGAGCGATTGTAATTGTCACCGACTGTCTGCCGCACGACTTACTTGTAGCGTAGTACGTTAGGTGTTTCTTAGTTACCTGCGTGCGTACTACTACTAGTGTCTACTACTATACTACTAATCTACTAGTACCCGTTCACTTATTTATTTTTTTCACTGTTACTGTGTGATTTTATTATCATCTGTAGTGTGTGTAATAAATAAGAGTTACAACACATACAGGCCACCACCAGCATCCGTTGTGAGTGACCTGTGACTATCTGTCGCCTGCCCGAGCCTATTGATTGATTGATTGCGTCTGACCGTGTGTGACCGATTGTAATTGTCACCGACTGTCTGCCGCACGACTTACTTATAGCGTAGTATGCTAGATGTTTCTTAGTTACCTGCGTGCGTACTACTACTACTGCCTACTACTACTACTAGTCACCACCAAGTCACCACCAACACAGACTTTATTAAAGTTTACACCCTTTCCCGCCCTCTTCTACTTTTTTTTTTACTGTATTTGTATAGTGCACAATGACTGGCAGAGGTAGAGGTAGAGGGCGAGGCACCACCAGGAGAGGCAACGCCATTGCAGGAGCCACTGCCAGCAGCAGCAGTTCTGGGACTGGTCCACCGCCAGCCACTGACCTCAGGGAGGAAGGAGCAGAGGTGCAACAGCAGCGTGTTGCGCCCATCTTTGAGACGGGTCGTTGCCCACGGCCCATTGGGGAGAGTCAGGTGCAGGCTGTGGTGGAAATGATGGCGGGGCAGGAAGCCACCTTTTCCAGCCAGGCCTCCAGCACCAGCGAGACCAGTGCCACCAGCACCAGCACTCCTGTCCGCAGCAGGTCTCCACCAGCGCTTGAGGCCATGGTCACGGTGACCCCATCGACCAGCCTGCCCTCAATGAGCACGCTCTTCTCCCCTGAGACTGTGACCATGTACAGGGATGTTTTTGAGAAGTATGAGTTGGAGATCATGGGGCCATCCAAGGAGGAGGAGGAGGAGTTTGAGGTGCAGAAGTTTGTTGTTGGCGCTGAGGAGGAGGGGCGTGATGCAGGGGATGTTGGGGTAGAGGAGTTGATTGAGGCGGGCTCACAGGATATGTTTGGGGTTGATGATGATGACTTGATAGATCCTTCCTATGTGCCACCAGTACCACCAGCACAGTTGGTTGAAGGCAGCTCGTCATGGGAGGAGGAGGCATCTCTGGCACAGAGGTGCGGCAGCAGCAAGGCACCTAGCACAGGGCGTGGAAGGCAGGAGCCACAGCCTGCTGCTTTAGTCGCTACCACCACCCACAGCAAACCTCTAACTAAAACCAAAAAGGCACAATCCTCCAAGGGCACCCAAAAACCCCAGCCCTCAAGCTCAAAGAGCAGGTTGAAGTCCCCAGTCTGGCGGTACTTCACCAAGTGCCCAGTAGACCCGACCCGTGCAATTTGCAACAGTTGCAATCTCAGTCTCAGCAGAGGTCGCGATATCCACAAATTGAGTACCTCGTGCCTGCAGACCCACTTACAGAGCAGACATTTTGAGGACTTTAATGAGTTGGAGAAGCTTATGCAAAGTGGTGCAGGCAGTGGTCAGAGCCAGACAGCCACTGCACAGATTTCAGCCGCAGCAGCAGCCGACCCTCCTGCCCATCCAGCAGCTGCAGCAGGAGCACAGCAGCAACTCCCTCCCCCCCCCCCCCCCGGGCAGCCAGTCCTCAGTGGCCTCATCAGCTCCCTCCACAGTCGCCTCCTCATCCTCCCGTGCAGGCAAACCCTGCTCAGCGAAGCATTCCCCGGTGTGACCAAGGTGCTGCCTCCCGCCCACAGGCGCATCCAGTTGCTGAACGGGTTGCTTGCCCGGGCCATGTGCTCCCAGATCCTGCCATATTCCTCTGTGCAGGAGGGGAGTGACATCAGAGCGCTGCTGCAGGTTGGGATCCCGGAGTGGCAAGTCCCCAGCCGCCACTATTTTTACCGCAGGGCGATCCCAGCACTGCACCGCTCTGCCATGGCGAACGTGGGCCGCGCGCTGGATCACGCTGTGAGTGCGCGGATCCACATAACCATGGATTCATGGAGCAGCCGGTTTGGGACAGAGCGCTATCTGTCCTTTACGGCCCACTGGGTCAGCCTGGTGGAAAGCCCGAGCGAGGAAGCAGCAGGTCCATCCTCGGGTGCAGCAGCACCAGTCGCCCACTATGTGGTGCCACCACGCAGGGTCAGGGGAGAAGCAGCAGCTCCTGCCACCAAGCGATCCTGTCTCTCCAGCAGCGTGAAGGCCCGCCACTGCCAAGCGCTGCTGGAGATGAAAAGCCTGGGGAAAAACTCCTTGACGGCATCAAACGTGCTCTGGTACCTCAGGGAGCAGGAGAGGACGTGGCTGACCCCAGAGGCCTCACTGTGGGATTGGTGGTGTCCGACAATGCCGCCAACCTGCTGTCTGCCATCAGCAGTGGAGACTTGCTCCACGTCCCTTGCTTGGCCCACGTCCTGAACCTGGTGGTGCAAAAGTTCATGCGCACCTACCTGGGGATGGAGGAGCTGTTAGAAGCAGTGCGGAAAATTGTGCGCACTTTCCGCCGCTCAGCAGCTGCCGCAGCAAAACTGGCAGACATCCAGCAGCAGGAGGGCCTGCCACGACACCGCCTCATCATAGATGTGCCAACTCGCTGGAACTCCACCCTGGCGATGTTGGAGGGGCTGGTTGAGCAGAGGAGGGCTGTCAACCGGTACATCTATGATGCCACTGTCGCCGGCACCGGCAGCAGAAGCAGCACCACACTCCAGCTTCTCACCAACGCGCAATGGGGGCAGATGCAGCAGGTCTGATTGGTGTTGGCTCCCTTCCTGCAGGGAACCAACCTGGTGAGTGAACAACGGGCATCCCTCTGCCAGTGGGTGCCCTTTGTTTGTCTGCTGGACAGGGCACTTGGCGATTTGGTGGATTTGGGAGAGGAGGCCCTGAAGCAGCTGGAACAGCAGCCGCCTGCGCAGTTTACTGCTCGGCAGGTATTTGAGTCTCTGGAGGAGGAGGAGTTGGAGGTGCTGGACGTTGCTGCTGGGGGGGAACATCGGAGCACAGCAGCAGTGGTGCGAGGGTGGAGAGAGGAGGAAGAGTCTCAGGGGCAAGAGGAGGAGGAGAAGGAGGACGCTGACCCTGATGTCCCTGTTAGACGGTCCACCCTGTTCCCCATGGCAGCGCACATGCTGTGCTGCCTGCGCACAGACCCTAGGGTCAAGCGGATGCAAGCGAGGGAGGACGCCTGCATCAGCATGATCCTGGACCCACGGCTGAAGGGGAGGTGGGATCAGTTTCTGCCTGCCAGAGACCGTGAGCAGCGAGCAAGGGAGTTGTAGGAGATCCTTGCTCGGCTACTGGAGGAAGCCTTCCCCCGTCTTCCACTCCCTCTGTTCCTGTCCAGCAGCCAGCAGCACAGCAGCAGGTGCCTGCGGCCAGCAGCAGCGTCAGGCACCCAGGAGACCTGCTGTCATTGACGCAGGCGTTCTACATGAAGGTACAGCAGCCGAGAGAGGAGGTGCGGGCAGCAGCCACCTTCGATGAGAGTCACAGCCAGCGCATGATCCGGATGGTGGCCGACTACATGGGGTCCTTCAGTGGGCTTGACACCGGCAGCGAGGAGCCTGTGGACCCCATGGAGTACTGGGTGGAGCGCTTGCACATCTGGAGGGAGCTTGCGCAGTACGCCCTGGAGGTATTGTCTTACCCCCCTTCCAGCGTGCTGTCTGAGAGGTGCTTCAGTGCGGCCGGTGGCGTGGTGACCGAGAAGTGCTCTCGTCTGTCCACAGAGGGCATGGACAGACTGACATTTTTGAAGATTAACCAGGCCTGGATAGAAGGCACGTTCCTGGCACCTGTTGTCGGCGAAAGGAGGACATGAGGTGCCTGCCTGGGAATTACAATACATTGCCTGCTGCCTGTCATACGTGAAGACTCCTCCTCCTGCTGCTGCTGGCCTGCTGCATTGATTTACCTATGAATTTATTTATGTATTTATTGTATTTCTACCTGACTCCTCCTGCTGCTGCTGGCCTGCTGCATTGATTTACCTATGAATTTATGTATTTATTGTATTTCTACCTGACTCCTCCTGCTGCTGCTGGCCTGCTGCATTGATTTACCTATGAATTTATGTATGTATTTATTGTATTTCTACCTGACTCCTGCTGCTGCTGGCCTGATGCATTGATTTACCCATGAATTTATTTATGTATTTATTGAATTTCTACCTGACTCCTCCTGCTGCTGCTGGCCTGCTGCATTGATTTATTGATGAATTTATGAATTGATTTATGTATTTATTGTATGTATAAAGCGGCAACATATTACACCACGCTCATTTTCTTCCTGCTGCTGTCAGTGGTCCCACCGCCAGGGTCCACACTATGCATTGCCTGCTGCCAGTGCCACACGTTACTCCTCCTCCTGCTGCTGCTGTTGCATTTATCCTGCTGCTGTCAGTGGTCCCACCGCCAGGGTCCACACTATACATTGCCTGCTGCCAGTGCCACACGTCACTCCTCCTCCTGCTGCTGCTGTTGTATTTATCCTGCTGCTGTCAGTGGTCCCACCGCCAGGGTCCACACTATACATTGCCTGCTGCCAGTGCCACACATCACTCCTCCTCCTGCTGCTGCTGTTGTATTTAACCTGCTGCTGTCAGTGGTCTCACCGCCAGGGTCAACACTATGCATTGCCTGCTGCCAGTGCCACACGTCACTCCTCCTCCTGCTGCTGCTGTTGTATTTATCCTCCTGCTGTCAGTGGTCCCACCGCCAAGGTCCACACAATACATTGCCTGCTGCCAGTGCCACACGTCACTCCTCCTCCTGCTGATGTATTTATCCTCCTGCTGTCAGTGGTCCCACCACCAGGGTCCACACAATACATTGCCTGCTGCCAGTGCCACATGTCACTCCTCCTCCTGCTGCTGCTGCTGTTGTTGTATTTATTCTCCTGCTGTCAGTGGTCCCACCGCCAGGGTCCACACAATACATTGCCTGCTGCCAGTGCCACACGTCACTCCTCCTCCTGCTGCTGTATTTATCCTCCTGCTGTCAGTGGTCCCACCGCCAGGGTCCACACAATACATTGCCTGCTGCCAGTGCCACATGTCACTCCTCCTCCTGCTGCTGCTGTTGTTGTATTTATCCTCCTGCTGTCAGTGGTCCAACCGCCAGGGTCCACACTATGCATTGCCTGCTGCCAGTGCCACACGTCACTCCTCCTCCTCCTCCTCCTGCTGCTGCTGTTGTATTTATCCTGCTGCTGTCAGTGGTCCCACTGCCAATGTCCACACTATGCATTGCCTGCTGCCAGTGCCACACGTCACTCCTCCTCCTGCTGCTGCTGTTGTATTTATCCTCCTGCTGTCAGTGGTCCCACCGCCAGGGTCCACACAATACATTGCCTGCTGCCAGTGCCACATGTCACTCCTCCTACTGCTGTTGTATTTATCCTCCTGCTGCCAGTGGTCCCACCGCCAGGGTGAACACAATATATTGCCTGCTGCCAGTGCCACACGTCACTCCTCCTCCTGCTGCTGCTGTATTTATCCTCCTGCTGCTGTATTTATCCTCCTGCTGTCAGTGGTCCCACCGCCAGGGTCCACACTATACATTGACTCCGCCCCTTGGAGTTCAGTGTGTGTGTGGCTGTGGAGGAGAGAGGACCTCTCCTGCTGAGCTCCAGCGGATCCAGTGGTTGGAGTGAATCCTTGGAATACCTTGCCTGTGATCTGGGACCCTGTCAAGGCCAAGCCGGTGAGCAGGGGAGAAGGACTTCATTGGAGGGGTTTGGGCTCCCCTGAGCTGGAAGGCTCTGGGGGGGCCTGGGCCAGAGAAGCATCCCTGTCCTCCATAATGGAGGCTCATGAAGCTGGTGGCAGTGGTTTTTCAGTCAAAGAAACTGTGAGTAAAACAGTCGAATGGCATCAAAAGGTTAAAAAGTCTAAGGATACATTAAAAGACTTGCAATTTGAACTTAAAAAGCGCATAAATAAATATGGTCAGTCGTGGAAGCCTACTTTTTTTAGGACAAATCCACAGCTAGTTAAGCTCAGTGCTCAAATTGATGAGTAAAGTACTCTGCTTGCAAAGCTTGAGGAAGAAGGAGGCATGTTTTCAGAAGGCTTACAAAATCAGTAAAGATTTGAGAAAATGAAGGATGTGGTTGGAGAAAAAGGAAAAGAAGATGTGAGTGGTTTGAGGCATGTTGTTCAGCAAGAAGGGTCTCCAGCACCTACAATGACTCAGCAAAGTGCAATAGGTTCTATGGGAACTGGTGCAGCCTCTCATGTGACTGAAACAAACAACAGTTTCCTGATGCAGTCTGTTCAAAGTCCAATGAACAGGACACAGTTAACTAACAGTTTTCCATTGCAGTTTATGCCAAATATGCAGAATATGTTGAGTCCTTACCAGACTTTCTCAGGAAATTTCCCAAATGCACAGTATATGCAAAGTCATATGAATTTTCCTAATATGCAAAATTTTTCCCTTTCCCAACCCTCTCCCTTTTTCCCTTATGTGTCCCAAAACATTAATCCCAGTGTTAATTACCCAAATGTGGCTAATCCTTTCCCAGTTTGTTCCTCCCCGTTTGTACCATCCCATGTTATGTCTTATAATGAAAAAGATTTTTTTTCAGCAAAGAATAACCTTTTGTTGCAGCCTTCTCCAGAGGCTGGTATGCGGAGAACAATTGGGGCTGGTGAAGCTCCTGCGGTGTTATCTCAACACCAGCAGGGTGCAGAAATTGGTGGAGTAGTTTGTGGATTAGGGAAAGCTCCTGAAGCGGCGTTTCCGCGTTCACAGGGCTTGCCCCTATCCAAAATGGCGGCGGAGGCGGCGGGCAGTGGAAAAGGAGAAACCGGAAGTGACGGCAGCGTCACTTCCGGTTGCGCGGCGGGGTCAGATGAATCTGTCGGCGGTAACCAAGGGGGTGTGAGCGGCGGTGGTGCGGCGATTTCTGAGCTAGAAGGCTTGGGGAAAAAAAAGGATGTGTCTGAAGCCTCAAAGGGCTTGGAAGGAAAGAAGGAAGGCGGAGGTGGTGGAAACGCTGAGACAGGTATGACAGCAGCCTTTGCAGCTGCAGCAAAAGCTTTTTCAGAAAAAGAAGGGAAAAGTGAAGATAGAATGGAGGTATCAGTAGCAAGCAAGGGTGAGCAAGGAAAGGGAGGTAGTCAGAAAAGTCAGGTGCAGGCGGGTAAGAGGAGGGGAGGTGGGGAGGGTGAGGTTGGAGAAGGGAAAAAGAGACTAGTAGGAATGGAAATAAGGGAGAGAGTTGAAAGTGTGGAAAAAGGTAACAATATGGCTGTATTGAACAAACAGAATGTGCAAAATAAACAGAATGTGATAATGGAGCAGAAGAAGAAGGAAGAAGTTTCTTATGCTCAAATGTTGGAAAAAAGAGTTAATGTGGATAATGGTGTTACTAAAAATGATGAATATGGCATGTCAGCCAGAAATCGCAGAAATCTAGTGAGGATTTGTTTTAAGAGTGGTGATGTAGCGTATACTCGCAAAACTTTTATACAATTGTTGCTGAAAATGGGTTTCAAGGCGGTGGATTTTTATGCCATCTTGGCTCCTGAAAATCCCCCCTCCTTTTTCGATGTTAGCTTCTTGTCCCCGACTGGTCTGGACACTTTCTGGGAGAAATATGAAGCCATATGGAAGATGAGTGAGGAATGGAAAGGGCTGGTTCCCCAGACTGTGTCCAGGCAGTCTTTGGACAAGAGGATAACGATCGTGGTCCCGAACGAATCCATACCTGTACATGATTTGTTAGTATGGCTTAAGAATTATGGGGTACCATTGTCAACCCCAAAAAAGGTCATGGATGAGTTCGGGATCTGGGGGGGTGGTTGGGAGCTAATGGTGAGATTGGATAGGGTGGGGAATGTTGTAAAGCATATCCCCACTTCTGTCTTCATTGGTAGAGACAGAGTGACGGTTTTCTATCAGGGACAGCCTCGTGTATGTCATAAATGTGGGTCAAGAAGTCATTACAGTATATCATGTAAAGAACTCAAATGCTCTCGTTGCCACGCGTTGGGTCATTTGGCAAAAGACTGTAAGGACATTCGATGTAGCATTTGTTTAAAAATAGGTCATCCTTACTCACAGTGCCCGGAATCTTTGTCGAATATGGGGGAGGAGGTATATAGAGAAATGGAAAAAATTTAAAAGAAAATGAAGATGAGGTTGTCCCTGATGGGGAATCGTCGCGTTTGGAATCCACCGCCTTGAAACCCCAGTCTTTTATTCCTCCTTTTTTGTCAGTTCTGAAGTCGGCAATTCCACCACCTCCTCCACCTTCCTTAACTGTTGTAGAGGTTAAGAAGTCTGTGGCACCTATAGGAGAGGGAGTGGATCATGTTTTTAAGATCGATGATCTCAATAGGGAAAAGAACATTTTTTCAATTCCCAAAGGGGATGTTTTGTCAAAAGAAAAGAATGTAGAGAGTAAAGAGGAGGAGGAAAAGCTTTCAGAAAGGAAGAATAGGGTAAATAAATCTGATACCTCAAACATAGCGGGTGGTAAGAAAAATCCAATCACAGAGAAAAACAAAATAAAGCAGAAGGTGGTGGTAGAAAATGAGGAATCTGGTTTCACTACAGTAATGAGTAAGAGAGAAAGGAGAAGAATGCTATCGGAGAAAAAATCAAAAGAAAAAATGGAGGAAGTTATGAGAAATAAAAAGGTTGCCACAGACAATAAATATGAAGTATTGTCCGAGCATAGTGATGAAGGTGCAGATTTTTCGGCTGAAGACATGGAAGTATCTTCTTCGAAAGAAGAAGGTAGTTCAGTTTAAGAAAGGGTAAGTAATCTCTCATTTATCCTGATGGAGGTTCCCCCCCCTTTGAAACTGGTAACCATTAATGTTGCCAGTATGAGATCTGTAAGTGCTCGTAGGGAAGCCATATTTTTTCTCGGTCAGATTGATGCCGACATTTTATTTTTGCAAGAGACCAGGCTTCAAACATTGTCAGATATTAGTGAAGTCAAGAGGGAGTGGTACTATGGCCCCTCTTATTGGTCTCTTGCGGCTGAGCCTTATACTGGGGTGGCGGTCCTTTTTAAGACCGACATGGTAACTTTCCGGCGGGTAAGTGAAATTGAGATGGGTAGGTGTTTGGTCTTGGACGTCTCTGTGAGGGGGCAAGACTTGAGGCTGATCAACATCTATGGCCCTCAGTCTGAGAGGGAGAGAAAGCGCCTCTTCACAGAGATCAAGCCATTCCTATTTACAGCCCAGGAAGTGGTCTTTGGTGGTGATTTCAATACCGTAGTTAGGCTTAAGGACAGGAGAGGTACCAAGACCCGCCTGGGCTATGATAGCAATTTTTTGAATAGTATGGTCAGGGATGCTGGTCTGGTGGATGTGCATATAAAGCACACCCCGGATGACACGGGTTTCACTTATTTCTGTGGAGAACGTAGGAGTAGGATAGATAGGTTTTTTGTTAAGGAGAGCTCTGCTACCTCGCCCCCAGGGGTACGGGTGGTAGAGTTCTCTGATCACTGTATGCTATCTATGGTATTGAATGTTTCTGATGTCCCTCCTAAGGGGAGGGGTATTTGGAGATTAAATTCGTTGCTTTTGAAAGAGGAAAGAATAAGACAATCTTTCAGGGATTTTTTTCAGGCACAGGTTACTTTGCTGGACTGTTGTGACAGTAGGTCTGAGTGGTGGGAGATGGTTAAAAAACGGGCAGTAGGTCTTTTCAAGAACTTAGCGAAAAGAAGAGCTTTTGGTAAATATGTTGCCTACCAGCGTCTGAGACGGAAACTTGAAATCGCTGTCTCGGGGGAGGGCAATCCTGTAGAGATTGAAAGGATCAAGAGTCTGTTGCGCAAAAGTCAGTATGATCGGCATGCTTCTTTGCTTCTGGAAAGGGATTATGGGAAAAATCACTCACCAGACCCTTATCAGAATTGTAAAAAAAGTGTAGCAGTTAAGATCATTTATGGTCTCAAAGATAGTACAGGATCTCTGGTGAAGTCCAGAGCAGGGATTCTGGAAATCGTGAGATCCTTTTATGCAGAACTTTTGGGTAGCAGATCTCTTGATGAAACAGTGATGGAAACTTTCTTGTGTGATATCCCAGGACTGGAGAATTTGGATGTTTCTCTTGCGTTTTTGACGGAAAGAATTTCTGTTGAGGAAGTGGTGAAAGCCATAGAGCAACTTGCTATAAAAAAAACTCCAGGGCCAGATGGCTTGACGGCCGAGTTTTATAAGGTTTTCAAGGACATTTTGGCTCCTGAATTGGCAGAAGTTTACAGTCGCAGCCTTGCAGAGGATGAGCTTCCTCCCTCTATGAGAGAATCGGCAGTTATTCTTTTATCAAAGGGTAAAGATTCTTCAATGATTGAGAATTGGCGGCCCATCAGCCTTCTCAACGTTGACCGAAAGATTCTGGCTAAGATAATTTTTTGGCGTTTAAGTCAAGTGGCAAATGTGGTACTTTCTCGCCAGCAGCACTGTTCTGTCCAGGGGAGGAGTACTCTTTCAGCCGTATTGACGGTCCGGGAGATTCTGGAGAGATGCAGGGCTGCTGGTTGGGGGAAATACTTACTGGCGTTGGATCAAGCTAAAGCTTTTGATCGTGTCAATCACGAGTATTTGTGGATGCTCCTTAATAAGTATGGTCTGCCGGGGAGGTTCATTAATTGGCTTAAAGTTTTATATAAAGGTGCTGAAAGTTTCCCGCTTGTTAATGGTTGGGTTGGACAAACCTTTGAGGTTAGATCTGGGGTGCGGCAGGGGTGTCCTTTGAGTCCCCTGCTATATGCTTTTGCCATTGATCCTTTCATAAGAAGGATTGAGGGTGGAGCGTTGTGCGGGGTGCCGTCGGGCATTCCTGGTGTATCTCCTCTCAGGGTTGTTGCCTATGCTGACGATGTGACTGTGGTGATCTCTGGGCAGGAGGAGGCAGAAGGAGTTTGTATGGAGGTTGCCCGTTACTCATCAGCATCAGGCTCCAAGATCAACCAGGATAAGTGTGATGCTTTCTGGATGGGTAGGGAAAATGAGAACTTCTTGCTTCCGGTCTCTTTTCCAGCACCAAAAGAAAAGATCAAAATACTCGGCATAGAATTCGGCCCAGGTGATTATGGTCACCAAAATTGGGAAAGCAGGCTAAAATGTGCTGAGGTTAAGGTGATCCGATGGAAAGGTTGGCGATTGACTTTCAGAGAAAGGATTGACATAATCAAAACTTATTTGATTCCAATTATGTTATATGTCAGTTTTGTCTGTATTTTGCCAGTATCTCTTCACACAAGGATCTACAGCTTGTTTTTCCAAATGCTTTGGGGAAATAAGATGAACCACGTTAAGAGAAATATCACTTATCAATCAAGGCAGAAGGGTGGCTTAGGAATGGTCAACCCAGTGGTTTTCTTTTCTCTGTTATTTATTAAAAACAACTTTGGTAGAATGTATGCGGAGGAACTGCCTGGGTGGATGGGTATTTTCCAGTCCTGGTTTAAACCTTTTCTCAGGCAATGGGAAAATGGTGGTTTGGTGAAAAGACTGAGAGCCAGTACTGATTATCTTCCGGCCTATGTTGCACCGTGTCTGAAAGTGATCCGGCAATGGGAACTGACGAAGGAGGATATTATCTCGATCCCTAGGAAAGTCCTAGTGGAAAGAGTGGTTGAGACCTTTTTTCAGGACCCATTGGCCCTGAGAGATTGCCCAAGCCCCATTATGGAGGAGGGTTTGCGCTTGCTATGTTCTCCTAGGATTCCTAACAAATTCAGGGATTTGGCTTGGCTTTCCTTTCATGGCAGACTCTTTGTTAGAGGAAATTTGAAGTTCATAGGAGATCGGGATCATGGTTGTCCTCATGAGGAGTGTGGAGGTGTGGAGGAGACCATGGACCATTTCCTGGTGGACTGTTCCTTTAAGAAAGAGGTATATAAACAGGTGGGTAGGGTTCTAGGTATCCCTTTCCTTGAGCGGCTCAGTTACGCGGAGTGGACATATGGTGCATTCAATAACCGGGGGTCATTTAATTTGGACACTTTATTTCTAGTTAGCTTAGTGATTCGATATTACACTTGGAATGCACGGTGCCAAATTACGATTCATCAGAAAGTCCTCCCTGTCCAGGTGGTGGTGCATGGCATTATTGGTGAGGTTGGGAAAATTCGGGGTCTGGAAGAGAAGAGGTTGAGTCGGGAGGAATGGCGTTTGTTTTGGCAGAACATCAGACCTCCTTGATTTGGCCAATTCTCTTTGTGGTGAGCTTTCTATTTCTTTTTCACTTAGTTAGGAACCCAAAATTGAGGAATGGCTTGCAAACATAGGAGGAGTGAGATTGCTTAGTTTTTCTTACTGATATATGTAAATAGTGTAAAATAGTGTATAGTGTATATAGTGTGATATTGAAGTTGAATAACTGAGATTTAAGTTATTTTGGTTCTTGAGTTTTCCACTTTTCAGGAAAAATGGACTTGATATGAACTGAATATTAAGCTATTTGAGGCGAGAGGCCTAATGTTTGTTATTGTATTTATTTTGGTTACTTTCATATTTTTGTATAAAACAAGTTGCGGTATTCTTAATAAAAGAATTACTATACATTGCCTGCTGCCAGTGCCACACGTCACTCCTCCTCCTACTGCTGCTGTTGTATTTATCCTGCTAATGTCAGTGGTCCCAAAGCCAGGGTCCACACTATACATTGCCTGCTGCCAGTGCCACATGTCACTCCTCCTCCTGCTGCTGCTGTTGTATTTATCCTCCTGCTATCAGTGGTCTCACCGCCAGGGTCCACACAATACATTGCCTGCTGCCAGTGCCACATGTCACTTCTTCTACTGCTGTTGTATTTATCCTCCTGCTGTCAGTGGTCCCACCGCCAGGGTGAACACAATACATTGCCTGCTGCCAGTGCCACACATCACTCCTCCTCCTGCTGCTGCTGTATTTATCCTCCTGCTGCTGTATTTATCCTCCTGCTGTCAGTGGTCCCACCGCCAGGGTCCACACTATGCATTGCCTGCTGCCAGTGCCACACGTCACTCCTCCTACTGCTGCTGTATTTATCCTCCTGCTGTCAGTGGTCCCCCCGCCAGTGTCAACACAATACATTACCTGCTGCCAGTGCCACACGTCACTCCTCCTCCTACTGCTGTATTTATCCTCCTGCTGTCAGTGGTCCCACTGCCAGGGTCCACACAATACATTGCCTGCTGCCAGTGCCACACATCACTCCTCCTCCTGCTGCTGTATTTATCCTCCTGCTGTCAGTGGTCCCACCGCCAGGGTGAACACAATACATTGCCTGCTGCCAGTGCCACATGTAACTCCTCCTCTTGCTGCTGCTGTATTTATCCTCCTGCTGCTGTCAGTGGTCCCACCGCCAGGGTGAACACAATACATTGCCTGCTGCCAGTGCCACACATCACTCCTCCTCCTGCTGCTGCTGTATTTATCCTCCTGCTGCTGTATTTATCCTCCTGCTGTCAGTGGTCCCACCGCCAGGAGCCACACAATTCATTGCCTGCTGCCATTGCCGCATGTCATTCCTCCTACTGCTGCTGTATTTATCCTCCAACTGTCAGTGGTCCCACCGCCAGGGTGAACACAATACATTGCCTGCTGCCAGTGCCACATGTCACTCCTCCTCCTGCTGCTGCTGTATTTATCCTCCTGCTGCTGTATTTATCCTCCTGCTGTCAGTGGTCCCACCGCCAGGGTCCACACTATGCATTGCCTGCTGCCAGTGCCACACGTCACTCCTCCTACTGCTGCTGTATTTATCCTCTTGCTGTCAGTGGTCCCACCGCCAGGGTCAACACAATACATTGCCTGCTGCCAGTGCCACACGTCACTCCTCCTGCTGCTGCTGCTGTATTTATCCTCCTGCTGCTGTATTTATCCTCCTGCTGTCAGTGGTCCCACCGCCAGGGTCCACACAATGCATTGCCTGCTGCCAGTGCCACACGTCACGTTTTTAGTTTTGTTTTTTTTAAGTACACCTATTTCAATGTGATTTCCCTTTAAAAAAAACACACACAAAAAAACCGAATTCGCGAACACGACTTTTTACTGAATTTTGAGGCATAACCCCGAACTGAATATGAATTCGAACCGAATTTTGTGGTCGAAGGCGAATTCGAATGTCATGCGGACCCGAATTCGAATGTACCCAAACCGAATTTTGGTACATCTGAGCATGCCTGCTCTAGTGTATGTATCATAGTCTAAGGCCAGTTTAGGACGAATCCAATTAACTTACCTGTATGTTTTTGGGATGTGTAAATCAGGATTCTGCTCATCAGGATCAGGGCTGCTCATCAGGATTCCGGATATCCGGGTAACCCGGATATCCGAACTTTGTTATGCTATCCGGATCGGATTCAAGATTCCAGATTTCTCTAGAAATCTGGTTAGCTATCTGTGGATATTTGGCCACATAACCCGGATATCCGCAGATATTGCAGATATCTGGATGCGAAATACTGTAACTAAGGAGCTGACATCCTGGAGCAAATCAGAGGGCTCCCAGCGGAAGCCCTAGCAACCAATCACAGAGGGGAACCCTGGCCAGCCCCACCTGACCTCATTGAGCCAATCAGAGGGCTCCCAGCCTAAACCCTGGCACCCAATCTCAGAAAGGAACACTGGCCAGCCCCCCTGTATAATAAGGAGGGTTGCCATGATGAGAGACATATTGTCTTAGCTTGTTGAATGCTCACTGAGAGACATGCTCCAGTGCTGGTGGCCTAGCAAGGGGGCTGTACACAGCTATAAACCTAAAGCTGTTCAGTGATTAACCCCTTCACTACTATCACTATACTATTGTTAAATTGTTAATTAGCTTGATTGATGTCATAGTGTGTCAGTCAGAGTGTGTGCTCCAGTGCTGCTGGGCCAAGGGCTGTACACAGTGATAAGCTGTTCAGTGATTAACCCCTTCACTATCACTACACTATTGTAAAATCATTAATTAGCTTGATGTCATTTGTGTGACAATCAGAGTGTGTGCTGCAGGCAGCTGCTATGTGTCTGTGTGTGCTGTGCACAGACCAGGCCAGCTGCTGCCTGCTGGCCAGCTATTAGCCTTAGGTATAGGTTAGAGAGGATTAGGGGATAGGATTGCTGTGTTATTATGTAGTTAGTACTGTAGTCAGTGTGCTAGTAGTTAGAGTAGTAGTACTACTGTGTTGACTTTCTACAGAACTGCTGTGCTGTAAGCAGTGGCAGTGTGACAGTTAGTGTGCACTAGTGTCTTCTCCTCTGCTGTCCGACTGTCACGTGGCACTTGCCAAGTCCTAAGTGCCAATTGCAACGTGCCACATTCTTGCTGTGTTCTTTTTTCTGGAGTTGGTGAAGAGCCATGTGAGGATTGTACTGGCTGGGCCACAAGCTAAATTGCTGATCCCTGAGGGAGATTAGCCACACTATCTGGTGAGCACATTGAGTCACGCATGGGCACTGTTTTGGGTGTAAATAGTGTGACATACTACACCATATGTACTTGTTTTTTTTCCCTTTATGAACGTTTGAGGGTGTGCCTGGCTGCTGGGAAAGTGAGAAGAGGTACCTGGATCGCATACTAGCTGGGCCAAAAGCGAGATTGCCGGGTCTATAACGATTGGCCATAAGATCTGGTGAGCAGATTGTATGTGTGTGGTGATTCGGAGCGGACCTAGTACAGACATACTACACCATATGTGCTTTGTTTTGTTGTTTTTTTTACGAGTGATTCAGGATACAAGCTAGAAGAAGAGTATCGTGACTAGAGATGTAGCGAACGGTTCGCCGGCGAACGGTTCCAGGCGAACTTTGAGGGTTCGCGTTCGCCTGGACCAAGCGAACTTTTGCGGAAGTTCGATTCGCCCCATAATGCACTATGAGGGTCAACTTTGACCCTCTGTATCACAGTCAGCAGGCACATTGTAGCCATTCAGGCTACACTAAGCCCTGGAGCCCCCCCCTTATATAAGGCAGGTTTGCCGGCCATTACACTCACTCGTGTGCCTGCTAGAGACAGACTAGGGACAGCTGCTGCAGACTTGTTCTCCTAGGGAAAGATTAGTTAGGCTCTTGGCTTGCTCCTGGCTGATTGTTATTGCTAAAATAGCACCCCTCAACAGCTCTTTTGAGAGCTCTAATGTTTTCCTGATGTGTTTTTTTTGTGTGTGTTGCTCACTGAATTATACAGCCCTATCTGTTGCAGCTGATGACCTTGGTAATTGTTATTACTGTGCCAGCCAGGCCCTGCCTAACTATCTATACTGGGACACCTACCTATGCCTACCTAACTACTGGGGCACCTACTTACCTATACAGGGACACCTACCTACCTATACTAGGGGAACTACCTATGCCTACCTACCTATACTTGGTCTCCTACCTATGCCTAGCTAACTACTGGGTCTCCTACCTATATCTAGCTAACTACTGAGGCACCTACCTATGCCTACCTACCTATACTGGGACTTCTACCTATGCCTACCTACCTATACTGGGACTCCTACCTATGCCTAGCTAACTACTGGGACACCTACCTATGCCTAACTAACTACTGGGACACCTACCTATGCCTACCTACCTATACTGGGTCTCCTACCTATGCCTAGCTAACTACTGGGACACCTACCTATGCCTACCTACCTATACTGGGTCTCCTACCTATGCCTAGCGAATTACTGGGACACCTACATATGCCTACCTACCTATACTGGGTCTCCTACCTATGCCTAGCTAACTACTGGGACACATACCTATGCCTACCTACCTATACTGGGTCTCCTACCTATGCCTAGCTAACTACTTGGACACCTACCTATGCCTACCTACCTATACTGGGTCTCCTACCTATGCCTAGCTAACTACTGGGACACCTACCTATGCCTACCTACCTATACTGGGTCTCCTACCTATGCCTAGCTAACTACTGGGACACCTACCTATGCCTACCTACCTATACTGGGACTCCTACCTACCTATACTGGGACTCCTACCTATGCCTAGCTAACTACTGGGACACCTACCTATGCCTACCTACATACAAAAAGATAATAAGGTTGTTGCTTCATTGTGGACAGACCAAATTTGATCAGCTGGACAGTCACTGTTGTTCTATCATTTCAGCTACCACAGCCCGGCGACCATATGGGCTTGAAAACCGCCACGGCCTACACTCTGGCCACGGTGCGCACCAGTCCAGCACGGCCGTCACTACACAAACGGCTGTTTGCGGTGCGTTACACAGTGAGTTTGGTGTGTCAGTGTGAAGCAGAACTCTAATTACACTCCCTGATTGATGTATACCCATGCAAGATGTTTGAAAGCACTTTAGGCCTGCAATTTAGCATTCAATGTGATTTCTGCCCTTAAAACGCTGCTTTGCGTCAAATCCAGATATTTCCCCGGGACTTTGGGCATGTATCCCACTCCGCCATGCCCCCCTCCAGGTGTTGACCCCTTGACACATCTTTTCCATCACTTTTGTGGCCAGCATAATTTTTTCTATTTTTCAAAGTTCGCATCCCCATTGAAGTCTATTGCGGTTCGCGACCTTTTCGGCGAACCGAACCTTCCGCGAAGGTTCGCGAACCGAAAATCGGAGGTTCGCGACATCTCTAATCGTGACTGGCTTGGCCAAAAACGCATTAGCTGATCTGTTATTGATTGGCATATTAATGTGGTGAGCGTATTTAAAGACTGTTATGCTATGAAGATTGCAACACTATAATACTGAACTGTTTTGGGATACTAGCGAGAGACTTTTCCGATACTTTGTTGAGTGCTAGACCTTTTGTTAATTAGAAAAATACATATATTTACATACATTTGTTGACAAATGAGTAAGAAAGAGGGGCAAAAGGACTGGATTCACAACAGGAGCATAACTTAAATAGACCAAGCTCCCCAAGCAAGGTTTCGGCAGCCCCCCATACACACACGCGCACGCACACGCACACGCACACGCACACGCACACACACACACACACACACACACACACACACACACACACACACACACACACACACACACCTGTATGGGCTTATTAAAAAGGAAATAAAAAATGGTGCCTTGTGTGTGCTGCCCCTCAACTACCACTCCCCACCCCCCAAGTGTGCAGCTCCCAAACTACCCTAGCCAAATTTTCATAACAGCCACAGTGAAGCTTCATACTCTACCTCATCTCTGCAGTGGGGCAGGTCCTCCTGTGTGGCCTATCACCTTGCAGCTCCTAATAATGACAGGTATCGGGAGCCACAAAGTTATAGACTGCATGGCGGCTACACAGAGGAGTGAGGAGGACCTGTAGTACAAAGCTCCTGCTGCTACTCTGCACTCCAAGACCACCCCCTCCACCCCCACCTCGGCCTCCAAGACCACCTGTTACAGTAGATGTCATGGGGGCTATGGTTACGCCCCTTGTTCCCAAAGAGGGACTGTCCCACCACCCCCAAAAAAATGAATGCTTACTGCCTCATCTGCTAACCATTTCTTCTACTCCCCAATGTCTTCACTTCACTACCCTCCAGATTGTAAGCTCAAAAGGGTAGGGACCTCTTCCTTGTGTTTCCTGTTTCTGTGCATTTTAGCAAGGAACATCTATAGCACTGGTGTTTTTCAAACTACACATCAACTTTATGTATCTTTACTTGTATCACTGGTTGTCCTGATTGTATAGTATGTTGAGCTGCTTAAGTATCCACTGTATGCTCCCCATTGTTGTATGCCTTTGTACAATGTACAATGCTGCAGAAGATTATAGTGCTAAATAAATAATAATAATCTGATCCGAACATTTGTATAGCTCTTTTCTCTTGTTGGACTCAAATCGCTCCTGCAGTGTTAGGGAGTCTTGCCTAGCCTAACCTAGCCAGGATTCGAACCCTGGTCTCCCATGTCAAAGGCGGTGCCCTTAACAAGTACACTATCCAGCCAGTGACTAATAATAATGACACCCAACGGAGGGTTAAGCTAAGTACTCACGGGGGGACAATTGTAGCTGTCGTTGCACACGGGAGCGTGTGCGCGACAGTTCGGAGACAGTTCGGCGACAGCTCGTCGCCAAGTCCCTCTGCATACACACGGCAGCAGAGGGATTAGCGATGCGGCGGAAGCTGTCGCCGAGGTTCCTCCCCCCCGCCGGATGCTCCGTGTACTGTGTGTGGGTAGCTGTCGCTAGCCCGCATACATGCGGGGCCAGCGACAGTTCCGGCGATGTTGCGGCGACGGCTGTAGCCGGCGATTGAACATGTCAATCGCCTGGCGACAGCTCCGACGGGTGACGGTTCGGGGCGCGCGCGTCATACACACGGACGAACCGTCGCTGCAACACGCGCGTGCCACGTGGTTGCGGCGACGGCCGTACCCCGTGTGTATGAGCCTTAAGACCAGCAAGGCACCTTCTGTAGTACCTTATCCCAAAGAAATAAAATTGATTAGCCTGTGAAAAATCTGATATGGCTGTATATCAGATTTATATATATATCTTTTATTTTTCCATAGAAAGGTTGGCTATGGAATTCATGAGTCAGACGATATTACAGCAATGCTGCTCAGCTTGTTAGATGCAGATGGTTTAAAAATATACTAAACAAAGAACTATAAGAACCAAATGTAAAAGTTAACTATATAATTGCACTAGTGACCTAAGCCCGTTTGAAAATGGGCTCTAGGTCTGTCATCGCCGCACGCGCACCCGCCCGCCTGCTCCACCAGCCCGCTCGCCCTGCGTCCTGTCCCAATGGCTGTCAGTGCTTGACATGTGCAGTAGCGCAAAAGCACTGACACACGGACAGGACGCAGGGACACTTGCCAATTATTAAGTAGGATGTTACTAACCTCCAGCCATAAAGAAAACCGCTTCAGTGCTACACAGCAATTACTCAAGGGCTGCAGGTTGGGCACTAAGGACCTACAGACATATATCTCCTATTCTATTTGTTCAGGGTTGGATTGGGAGATGGTTATCTGTTTTGGTAGCTTTAGCAATTGACAGACCAAGAAACTATTTACAGCTGAAATAAATACAAAAGTAAATAACTGACCAGAAAATCTAAAGCATGCAGTTAGTAAATTAATAATCTACTATTTACTAACCTTATACTTTGATTTCCCTAGTCAATTATTTACATTTGTATTTCTGTGGTTCTGTGCTTTGAGTTTTATTAGATTAATCTTTGTAGTCAGGGCTGTTTTTAACCACACTAGCACCCTAGGTTAGACACCCACTGTTATTATTCATATTCTCTCTCTCTCTCTCTCTCTTTCTCACTCTCTCTTCTTAGTAATGGTATGCATTCTACCCTGACAATGTATAATGTGCCTTAAGCTTCTACAGGTTGAAATACACAGTTTTGTGCATTAAACCTATGTACTCACGCATGTGTGTATTAAAAGTACCTGACTGACTGTGCCCTGTAGCTATTTGCTGCCAGAAGAGTATGAGTTCCTTCCCCAACACACAGCTGATCATCTGACCGTTTCCAGGTTCTTTCTCTGCTGAGTTTAACTCTTTGTGGGCAGCACTGCAGCTTAACAGTCTCATCATCTTCTGGCTCTTTTCTCTGCCTGCTTAGTATGTAATCCTTTTATAGAAACACTGGGGAGAGTGTAAGAATGGTTAAAAGCTTCTTCAGACTCTGAGCAGGGACAGAAAGGTCTTTTGAGCTGTAGCATCAGTGCTGTCCACAAAGGATTAGATTTAGACGCTGAGCAGGGAGAGCTATATCTACAGAGGAAAAGACTGGCTGCTGCTCCAGTGATGATCACCCAAACCCCACTCACCTCTCCCATCTGCTGTTTAGGGATTAAATCTCCAGGGCCAACACTACAGCTCTGTAGTCTTCTCTTCCTGCCCAGTTCCTCCAGTTTCAATGTGTAATAAAGCATTTTATCCATCTCATACTCTCCTGGCTGCGTTTGTATAACCCATGGGTATATATGCCTGCTTGTCTGCAATAAGAAAACATTTCTCACTGCTCATTTATTTAACCCTTTTATAAATACACTATATTGTTGTGGGAATGGCAGATGCTTTATTACAAACTGAATTTATAAGACTCTGCAGAGCTTTCACTGCAGTGCTGGCTGCAATCAGTTAAAAAGGACTTAAAGTGAAGTATACAGTGTAGTTAATATGTAGTTAACTTAATCCTCATAGTACCCTAAGGGCCCATTCACACTAGAGCGTTTTTCCGTGATTTCGGCAAAACGCTCAAACGCTAGCACTTTTTAAAAGCGCTAGTGTAATTAAACCCCGTGGGCCCGTTCTTACTTGGGCGATTTGCACTAAATGCCACAAATCGCCCAAAAACGTGAAACGCAAACGCGTCGCCTGCACTATTTTCAGGCGATTTCCAGGCGATCGCGTTTCAGTGCTATAGATGCGCAAAACGCATTCGCAGAAAATCGCCGCAGTTCAGTGATTTTTTCCGTGTGAAATCGCAGAAAAATCACTCCTGCAAAACGCCGGCAAAAATCGCAGGCGTTTTGCACTTTAAAGTGTGAATGGGGCTTCACATAGGATCAGCAATTGAACTAGTGAATAACTCACCCATTCACCAACAAACCAACATTATTCCTAAACCCCCATTGGTAAAACTGCCAGGCAAGGTTTGCCTGAAGCCTCGCCAAAGAAGTCTGGAGCTTTGTGGCCACCCCCACCCTTGTTGCCGTTCCCGCCCCTAGCTCGGCAGCCACAGTTGATAGGAGGGGTTTAAGAATTATGTCCAATAATCTAGATTGTAAGACTTCGGGCAGGGTGCTCCTCCTTCTCTCTCCTACCTGATCACGCACTTCCATTAGGCCCCGTTTACACTTAATCAGTTGCTCTCAGTTAGTGTGAAAGGTGCCATAGGAAAACATGGGCATTACTTTGAAAATCAGTTTTCTTTCAGTTATAACTGAGAGCAACTGATTAAGTGTAAAAGGGGCCTTACCGTACACCCATCCTATTCATCTGAGTGAACTCGACTTGCCTAATCCCCATGCTCCCATCCAGTGACTGACTAAGCATTACCTTGTACTCAGACTGTGCTGCATGATCTGGATTGCATGTATTCATTTCACAGATTGGGCTTCAGAAAAGGTTGCTAAGTGTTAGCACGCCAGTGAAAAGCCACTTTGCATGTGCTAACATGCTTTGCACATGCTAAGTAGTTAGCACATGCAAACTACTTAGCACCGTAGTTAGCACATGTAAACTACTTAGCACCGTAGTTAGCACATGTAAACTACTTAGCACCGTAGTTAGCACATGTAAACTACTTAGCACCGTAGTTAGCACATGTAAACTACTTAGCACCCTAGTTTTTTTTTTAAAAAAAATCAGTGTTTATTCAACAAAGAAAAGGAACATATGACAGAATATGCAGTGTAGCAGTGCGCCTCCTAACTTTTCCAACAGTAGCTTCAGCATCAATTATCACTGTGGAAGTTTAGAGGTATTGTTAGCAATAATATAATGATCGTCACATAATATATAGAGCTCAGATTGAATTTAAATTTCCAAATATTCTATCTTTTACAAGATCATAATTAGCAAGACCAGGGGTATCTAACCATGGAGCTTAGCACCCTAGTTAGCATGGTGCTAAGTAGTAGTTTGCATGTCCTAACTACGGTGCTAAGTAGTTTGCATGTGCTAACTATGGTGCTAAGTTTGCATGTGCTAACTACGGTGCTAAGTAGTTTGTATGTGCTAACTACTTAGCACCCTAGTTAGCACACCCAAATCCTTTAGGCATGCTAACTGGGTTAGCACCGTTTACTAAATCGAGCCCATTGTCTTATTGCTGCATGTCACCCCTAAATATTGTCTGTAACCTTAAAGCGGAATGAAACCCAGCATTTCTTCTTTGCTCTTATAGATTATTTACAGCATATTATATAAAACCAGCATTTTTTTTACTAGAATAGCATTCAAAGGGTTAAACACAGGCCTTAAAGGACTTACGAGGCCAAAATTGTTAAAAAAGTCAAGTACCTGGAAGATGTTTAAATGCACGGAGGACGCCGTCCGCGCCCTCCGTGCAGTTCCGCCGGGTCCCCTTCCTGAAAGTGGCCCCCGTGCAGATCGCGACCCCACAGGCCGGGTCGGTCTCTCATGCCGCTCCTAATATGGCTGCCGGAGCTGGCCGTGGCTGCGCAGTCCGCATTGCCCTGAGTGCGGCTGCGCAGCTCTAGGGCCAACCCCTCCGAACCACGCACTGTAGGGGGGGTTGGCCCTAGAGCTGCGCAGCTGCACTCGAGGCAATGTGGACTGCGCAGCCGCGGCCAGCTCCAGCAGCCATATTAGGAGCGGCATGAGAGCCCGACCCGGCCTGTGGGGTCGCGATCGGCATGGGGGGCGCTTTCAGGAAGGGGACCCGGCGGAACTGCACGTAGGGCGCGGACGGCGTCCTCCATGCATTTATACATAAAAGCGGCCCCCGTGCAGATCGCGACCCCACAGGCCGGGTCGGTCTCTCATGCCGCTCCTAATATGGCTGCCGGAGCTGGCCGTGGCTGCGCAGTCCGCATTGCCCTGAGTGCGGCTGCGCAGCTCTAGGGCCAACCCCTCCGAACCACACACTGTAGGGGGGGTTGGCCCTAGAGCTGCCCAGCTGCACTCGAGGCAATGTGGACTGCGCAGCCGCGGCCAGCTCCAGCAGCCATATTAGGAGCGGCATGAGAGCCCGACCCGGCCTGTGGGGTCGCGATCGGCATGGGGGGCGCTTTCAGGAAGGGGATCCGGCGGAACTGCACGTAGGGCGCGGACGGCGTCCTCCATGCATTTATACATCTTCCAGGTACTTGACTTTTTTAACGATTTTGGCCTTGTAAGTCCTTTAACACAGAAGCTCCCCTGCAGGGAAAGCTGGATGAATTGGAACTAGAGATAATGTTATCTTGTGTTTAATTGTATCAAGTGAGAAATGTAAACAAACCCTACTGCAAACTCTCTGGAAGACAGTGAGACAATCAGAAAGCATCAGAAAGCATTTCTGCTTACTTTGGAAGATGAATAAAGCAGTTATGAATAAAATGCAAAGTCAGCTTTCAGCACAAAAAAGGTGTACTTTGGGAACGTATTATTTCTAAATTAGTGCTGGGCGTAATGGAAAACACTACGCTTACGGATCATTACGCGTAATTTTATGCTATTATGCATTACGGAATTACGCTTACGGCGTAGACATTTATCTACGGTTCATGTCTGTAATTACGCATGGCCCTTACGCAATTACACGTAAGAATACCGTAATGCAGGTTGTTACGTTATTGGCTTACGCATAATTTCTTACTAGCAATTAATGCGTAAGGCAATGCTCCCAAGCGGAAAAGTTGACGCATGGATCAATGTTAGGTAGCCGCCGACTTTAAGGGTTAATAGCAAAGCCCCCTTAATCGCTGAGAGCCTCAAATTTGGAGAATATATTAAGGAGATCAAAAGGAATAAGAGGAAAAAAAATTTTTCAAAAAGACCTTATAGTTTTTGAGAAAATCGATGTTAAAGTTTCAAAGGAAAAATATATACATTTAAAAACCCGCCGACTTTAACGGTTAATAGCAAAGCCTGCTTAAAATTTAGGAACACCAAATTCCCAGGGTATATTAAGGGGATCAGTGGGAATAAGATTTTTTTGAGAAAATCGATTTTTAAGTTTCAAGGGCAAAAATGTCTTTTAAATGCGGAAAATGTCAGTTTTTTTTGCACAGGTAACAATAGTGTATTATTTTTATAGATTCCCCCAAGTGGGAAGAGTTTTACTTACTTCGTTCTGAGTGTGGGAAATATAAAAAAAACGACGTGGGGTCCCCCCTCCCAGACCTCTTTAACCCCTTGTCCCCCATGCAGGCTGGGATAGCCAGAATGCGGAGCACCGGCCGCGTGGGGCTCCGCACCCTGACTATACCAGCCCGCATGGTCCATGGATTGGCGGTCTCGGAAGGGGAGGGGCAGCCAAGCTTTCCCCTCCCCCTCCGAGCCCTTGTCCAATCCAAGGACAAGGGGCTCTTCTCCACCTCCGATGGGCGGTGGAGGTGGAGGCCGCGATTTCCTGGGGGGGGGGGTTTAAGGTGGCATCTTGGAGTCCCCTTTAAAAAGGGGTCCCCCAGATGCCCACCCCCCCTCCCAGGAGAAATGAGTATAGGGGTACTTGTACCTCTTACCCATTTCCTTTAAGAGTTAAAAGTAAATAAACACACAAACACTTAGAAAAAGTATTTTAATTGAACAAAAAACATAACCACGAAAAAAGTCCTTTAATATTCTTAATTAACCATTAATACTTACCTGTCCCTTTAAATAAATGATCCCTCGCAATAGCCTCGGAAATGTTCTATCAGTTACAATGTAACAAAGTTATTACAATGTAACAACTTTGTTACATTGTAATTACGCCGCACCCGACGTCACTCGCCGCTCAGCCGCCGCATACACTTACGCGTCCGTGCAGGACGCTAAGTCCCCGCCGGCTCCCGCTGTCCACCCCGCTAGTGTTGGGCGAACAGTGTTCGCCACTGTTCGGGTTCTGCAGAACATCACCCTGTTCGGGTGATGTTCGAGTTCGGCCGAACACCTGACGGTGCTCGGCCAAACCGTTCGGCCATATGGCCGAACTAAGAGCGCATGGCCGAACGTTCCCCGAACGTTCGGCTAGCGCTGTGATTGGCCGAACGGGTCACGTGGTTCGGACCCGAACGCGCTCTGATTGGCCGAACGGTCACGTGGTTCGGGTAAATAAATACCCGAACCACGTCATATCTCCGCCATTTGTCTGTGGGTTTAGCTTTGGGTAGGCAGGCAGGGTAGTTCGCGCTCCAGCCACGCTAGCCAGGGTCCCCCCTGTCATTGTGTCACTGCTGGGAACAGTAGTACACCGCTTGCTCAGCCACACTATATAGCATTCTGTTTACTGCCACTCTGTGTACCTCGCTCAGCCACACTATATAGCATTCTGTTTACTGCCACTCTGTGTCTGCTGGGAATAGTAGTACACCGCTTGCTCAGCCACACTATATAGCATTCTGTTTACTGCCACTCTGTGTACCTCGCTCAGCCACACTATATAGCATTCTGTTTACTGCCACTCTGTGTCTGCTGGGAATAGTGGTACACCGCTCGCTCAGCCACACTATATAGCATTCTGTTCACTGTTCTGTGTCTGCTTGGAATAGTGGTACACCGCTCGCTCAGCCACACTATATAGCATTCTGTTTACTGTTCTGTGTCTGCTGGGAATAGTGGTACACCGCTCGCTCAGCCACACTATATAGCATTCTGTTTACTGTTCTGTGTCTGCTGGGAATAGTGGTACACCGCTCGCTCAGCCACACTATATAGCATTCTGTGCACTGTTCTGTGTCTGCTGGGAATAGTGGTACACCGCTCGCTCAGCCACACTATATAGCATTCTGTTCACTGTTCTGTGTCTGCTGGGAATAGTGGTACACCGCTCGCTCAGCCACACTATATAGCATTCTGTTTACTGTTCTGTGTCTGCTGGGAATAGTGGTACACCGCTCGCTCATCCACACTATATAGCATTCTGTTCACTGTTCTGTGTCTGCTGGGAATAGTGGTACACCGCCCGCTCAGCCACACTATATAGCATTCTGTTCACTGTTCTGTGTCTGCTGGGAATAGTGGTACACCGCTCGCTCAGCCACACTATATAGCATTCTGTTCACTGTTCTGTGTCTGCTGGGAACAGTAGTACACCGCTCGCTCAGCCAGAGTATATAGCATTGTGTTTACTGCCACTCTGTGTACACCGCTCAGCCAGACTATATACCATTGTTTACTGACACTCTGTGTACACCGCTCAGCCAGACTATATACCATTGTTTACTGAAACTCTGTGTACACCGCTCAGCCAGACTATATACCATTGTTTACTGCCACTCTGATTCTGCTGGGAACAGTAGTACACCGCTCGCTCAGCCAGACTATATACCATTGTTTACTGACACTATATAGCAGACTATATAGCATTGTGTGTACACCGCTCAGCCAGACTATATACCATTGTTTACTGACACTCTGTGTACACCGCTCAGCCAGACTATATACCATTGTTTACTGCCACTCTGATTCTGCTGGGAACAGTAGTACACCGCTCGCTCAGCCAGACTATATACCATTGTTTACTGACACTCTGTGTACACCGCTCAGCCAGACTATATACCATTGTTTACTGCCACTCTGATTCTGCTGGGAACAGTAGTACACCGCTCGCTCAGCCAGACTATATACCATTGTTTACTGACACTCTGTGTACACCGCTCAGCCAGACTATATACCATTGTTTACTGCCACTCTGATTCTGCTGGGAACAGTAGTACACCGCTCGCTCAGCCAGACTATATACCATTGTTTACTGACACTATATAGCAGACTATATAGCATTGTGTGTACACCGCTCAGCCAGACTATATACCATTGTTTACTGACACTCTGTGTACACCGCTCAGCCAGACTATATACCATTGTTTACTGCCACTCTGATTCTGCTGGGAACAGTAGTACACCGCTCGCTCAGCCAGACTATATAGCATTGTGTTTACTGCCACTCTGTGTACACCGCTCAGCCACACTATATAGCATTGCGTACTCTGCCAGTCAGTGTGTATATTGCTGGGATCAGTAATACTCCACTCACCGTCAACCACTATATGAGCTCAACATGAGTTCCCCAGAGACCTCCGCTGTGAGCAGCACTCCCAACAACAGCAACAGCCAACGCCCCACGCAAGCTATAACATCCACCCCAGCAGCCAGTGGTCAGCAGCAGCCCTCCCCGGAGGAGAACGTTGTGTCCATCAGTCCGTCGCCAGAGCGATTAATGAGGGCTGCCATTGAGGAGATGATGGGGCCTGATGTGGAGGAGGAGGTCTGGCTCAGGCCAGCATCCCAAGTTAATGTTGAGGACGATGAGGGGTCTGTGTCTGGGAATGTTGGGGTGGCAGAGGTGGTGGGTGGGTCAGACTCAGGAGAAGAGTTGTATGATGAGGATGATGATCGGGACCATCTGTATGTGCCTCAGAGTCCGACCCCGGAAAACATGTTGTATCGTGTGTTTAGGTACTAAAATCTGCGTTCCCTCCCAGTAGTGTTGGGCGAACAGTGTTTGCCACTGTTCGGGTTCTGCAGAACATCACCCTGTTCGGGGTGACTATATAGCAGACTATATAGCATTGTGTTTAATGCCACTCTGTGTACACGGCTCAGCCACACTATATAGCATTGTGTTTACTTCCACTCTGTGTCTGCTGGGAACAGTAGTACACCGCTCACCCGCCACTGTATAGCATTGTGCTCTGTGTCACTGCTGACAATAGTGGTACACCGCTCACCCACCACTGTATAGCATTTCTGTACTGCCACTGTACTGCTGCCAGTCAGCGTGTACTTTAAGGATAAGTGAAATGAGGAAGAAATCCGGTGAAAGAGGGAGGGGCAAGGGAAGAGGTGTTTCCCCTGACGGTTCACGTACAGGCCACAGGGGAGCACCCAAGAAAACCCACTCAATACTGCCCATGTTGTCCAGGACAACAACCCTCACAGATCCAAAAGAACAGGACCAGATAATTACTTGGATGACCTCTCAAGCGTCCAGCAGTGGGTTAAGCAGCACCAGCACATCACGCACGAGGTCCGAGTCCTCAGCCAGTTAAAGTCTGGGCTTTCTTTGAAGACTGCACTGAG
Organism: Hyperolius riggenbachi; assembly: GCF_040937935.1. Taxonomy (NCBI): domain Eukaryota; kingdom Metazoa; phylum Chordata; class Amphibia; order Anura; family Hyperoliidae; genus Hyperolius; species Hyperolius riggenbachi. The sequence goes on along the minus strand of NC_090653.1, from coordinate 153,264,750 downwards.
GATGTTACCATGGCGATTTGCAAGGTGTGCAAGACCCGCCTGAGCAGGGGGAAAAGTATTAACAACCTCTCCACCACCAGCATGAGCCGCCACATTCTATCCAAACATCCCACTCTGTGGGCAAACGCGGCAGGACAGGGTACCACCAGCAACACTGCCTCCCTTGGGTTCACCAGACTCACCACCAGACCCGCCTCAGCAGCAGCAGTAGCCCAGCCATTGCGTGGTTCACAACATTCACAAACATCAGACGATGCTGACACTGTCACTTTCCGGACTAGTGCTCTTGAGGTCTCCCAGTGTTCATCAAACACAACAACCAACAGCCCTTCGGTGTGCAGCGCTACGGTTGAGTTGTCTGTCTCTGAGATGTTTGAGCACAAGAGGAAATTGCCAGCAAATGACCCCCGGGCCGTGGCAGTAACAGCCAGCCAGCATAGCCAAGCTTCTGGCCTGCGAAATGCTGCCATATCGAGTGGTGGAGACAAACAGCTTCAAGGGCATGATGTCAGTGGCCATCCCACGTTACGTTGTTCCCAGCCGCTACCACTTTGCGCGCTCTGCAGTGCCTGAGTTGCATGAGCACGTGGTCAGCTAAATAACCCGAAGCTTGAAGAATGCCGTTGCCTGCAAGGTTCACCTCACCACTGACACCTGGACGAGTGCGTTCGGCCAGGGTCGATACATCTCCCTTACCGCGCACTGGGTGAACCTTGTGGAGCCTGGCAGCGATTCCTCACCTGCTACGGCGCGGGTGTTGCCCACGCCGCAAACAGCTGGATAACAACAGCAGCACCTACCTCTCTGACTCCTTCTCCTCCAACGCATCTCAAAGCTGTACCTCATCCGGAAATGCTAACCCAGCACCAGCAGCAGTAGGATCGTGGAAGCAGTGCAGCACAGCTGTTGGCATGCGTCAGCAAGCGTTGCTGAAGCTGATCTGCCTTGGGGATAAGCAGCACACAGGGGAGGAAATTTGGAGGGGAATAAAGGAACAGACGGATTTGTGGCTGGCACCGCTGGACCTGAAACCGGGCATGAAGCTAGACACCTGGCACGAACTGGCAATGTACGCAATAGAGGTGCTGGCTTGCCCGGCAGCCAGCGTTATGTCGGAACGCTGTTTCAGTGCTGCCGGAGGCATCATCACAGATCGGCGTATCCGCCTCTCCACAGAAAATGCAGACCGTCTGACTCAAATTAAAATGAATCAATCCTGGATTGGAAACGACTACGCAACACTCCTGGACCCCAACCAAGTAACATGACCGATGAACATCTGGGATGGTTTAGCGTTTCCGGTCCCTGTTTATTGAACCTCTCATCTGTATTACATTTATGACTGCATGGCGGCAAAAAGCATTGCTGCTATATCCGCACGCTTTTTGTCCTCATGCAAGGCCTGGGTTGTTGTGTCTCACAAAGCGTGGCCTTCTCCTCCTGCGCCTCCTCCTGTTCCATCACGTGTGCTGCTGCTGCTGCTGCTGGGTTACCGTTGCCGCGTGGTCCCTGTTTATGGAACCTCTTATCTTTATTACATTTATGACTACATGGCGGTACAAAGCATGCTATCCGCACGCTTTTTGTCCTCATGCAAGGCCTGGGTTGTTGTGTCTCACAAAGCGTGGCCTTCTCCTCCTGCGCCTCCTCCTGTTCCATCACGTGTGCTGCTGCTGCTGCTGCTGCTGGGTTAGCGTTGCCGCGTGGTCCCTGTTTATTGAACCTCTTATCTTTATTACATTTATGACTACATGGCGGTACAAAGCATGCTATCCGCACGCTTTTTGTCCTCATGCAAGGCCTGGGTTGTTGTGTCTCACAAAGCGTGGCCTTCTCCTCCTGCGCCTCCTCCTGTTCCATCACGTGTGCTGCTGCTGCTGCTGCTGGGTTACCGTTGCCGGTCCCTGTTTATGGAACCTCTTATCTTTATTACATTTATGACTACATGGCGGTACAAAGCATGCTATCCGCACGCTTTTTGTCCTCATGCAAGGCCTGGGTTGTTGTGTCTCACAAAGCGTGGCCTTCTCCTCCTGCGCCTCCTCCTGTTCCATCACGTGTGCTGCTGCTGCTGCTGCTGCTGGGTTAGCGTTGCCGCGTGGTCCCTGTTTATTGAACCTCTTATCTTTATTACATTTATGACTACATGGCGGTACAGCGGTTACAGCAGGCACCAAAAGGCTGGCTGGTTCAAGCGGAGTGAGTTCGGTGGGCTGCTGATAGCCGAGCCCGTCAGGGTCTAGCTATCACTCCTGCTTGAAGTTGTAGCTAATAGTAAACACATAAGTGATATACACACTACATAATGTGCTTAACGAGCTGCAAGCAGGAGTGATAGCGGACACTACGGCTCCGCTATCAGCAGCCCTCCGAGGCTCAGCTTGAACCAGCCAGCCTTTGAACTGTTGTTTAACCTGAAGTGCAGGGCTGAGCTTTTGTGTTCCCCAGGCAGCTAATTGGAGTGGGCTGGTGCATAGCATTGTTATTTTACGATTATTATATAGCCGCTTGCATAATAGCTATACATCCTTATGATAGTGGAGAATAGCATCAGCCGCATAATAGTCACTACTTATAGCCGCTTTCTTTATATAGCTGTTTTTTTTAGTCTGATGACAGCGGAGAATATAGCCGCTAAATGCCCTGCTGCAGGAGAGAAGTTCCTTTGAGTTTGAGCGGCATACGCACAGCATAGCCGTTTACTGCGCCCATATCATGCAGTCTGCGCCATGAGAGAGAGATGTAGCCGATAAATACATTGGCGGAATAGCGGCGCCCATTTCAACTTGCGCTTCAATTAACTGCTCCGGGCGGTACAAAGCATGCTCTCCGCACGCTTTTTGTCCTCATGCAAGGCCTGGGTTGTTGTGTCTCACAAAGCGTGGCCTTCTCCTCCTGCGCCTCCTCCTGTTCCATCACGTGTGCTGCTGCTGGGTTAGCGTTGCCGCGTGGTCCCTGTTTATTGAACCACTTATCTTTATTACATTTATGACTGCATGGTGGTACAAAGCATGCTATCCGCACGCTTCTTGTCCTCATGCAAGGCCTGGGTTGTTGTGTCTCAAAGCGTGGCCTTCTCCTCCTGCGCCACCCTCCTCCTGTTCCATCACGTGTGCTGCTGCTGGGTTAGCATTACCGGTCCCTTTTCCTGGAACCTCTTATATGTATTACATTTATGACTGCATGCCGACAAAAAGCATGTTACCTGTGCAAAGAAAACAGACATTTCCCGCATTTAAAAGACAGTTTTCCCTTTGAAACTTTAAAATCGATTTTCTCAAAAACTATAAGCTCTTTTTGCTAAATTTTTTTTTCCTCTTGTACCCACTCCCAAGGTGCACATACCCTGTAAATTTGGGGTATGTAGCATGTAAGGAGGCTTTACAAAGCACAAAAGTTCGGGTCCCCATTGACTTCCATTATGTTCGGAGTTCGGGTCGAACACCCGAACATCGCGGACATGTTCGGCCTGTTCGGCCCGAACCCGAACATCTAGATGTTCGCCCAACACTACACCCCGCCCACATCTGTCAGCGAACAAGGTGGCCTTGATTGACAGCGGCCCTTCACGCAGGCACAGTAAGGAAGACCTCTAGGTTGTCCTCTGCACCGCGCGGGGACCCCGGGCCGGTGGTGGAGAGCAGAGCTCTCAGAGTGGGACAGTCGGCTGCAAGGGGCTGGAGAAAGCCCCTGGTGAGTAAAGCTGATTTTTGTTTTTTTTCGCTGATGATTCTGGAACATGTCTTTGTGTGCATACTTTCTTGCAAATGGCGCATCAGCGAATGACAAAACTGTCACAATTAGATTCCTAGGAAACTGTTTAATTTGCTTCCACCTGATCTTAATTCATATTTTCTTGATGTACCAGTAATCCCCAGAATCTTTAAAGATTCCCCACGACCCACCCTGCCATGCACGTGTCCGCCAAAGAGCCCACAATGCAAGCGTGCACATCCCCTCCACTCTTCTTCACCTCCGCCGGGTGGGCAGCGACTTGCTGTGACTTGTGCTTTGCACGGCGTGCATTACAACTGCCTGTTATAATATAAAATACGCACACTGCAGGGAACACAGCAACTCAATATTGAAATACAGTGCACTGGCTGCAGAAGGGGTCTCTTAGACCTCCTCACCAGCAATTAGTGATTGATGATAACATTTATGTCAAATTGAAAAGTATTAGGAAGAAACTATTTTTTCCTCTCCCTGGGCCATATGCAATTCACTTTTTCTCCTGCGTTTTCTCCTAGGTGATATTTTCATAACTTGCCAATTAAATACTTTTTAAGACACTAACATATTAACATAGAATAATTTTGATAGTACTTTTTCACAGACTTTTTGCTACTTTGCACAGAGCTGAAAAATTGTTATAAATACAAGACACAAATTATTTCCTAGGAGAAAAGTCAGGAGAAAACGTGAATTGCATATGGCCCCCTCAAGTTTGCTATTCCTCGGTGTCATTTTAAACAGTAAGACTTTGAAGTGGAAATAAACTCAGAACCTTCTCTCTGCTCTAAAATATTAGCCACAGCATGATAACCTTATGGAAAAAAAGTCTTCATTACAAATTATGGAAAACCTACAAAAAATGAATTTTTATTTGGTTTTACTGAAAGAGTTATGCCTTAAAGAGAATCTGTATTGTTAAAATCGCACAAAAGTAAACATACCAGTGTGTTAGGGGACATCTCCTATTACCCTCTGTCACAATTTCGCCGCTCCCCGCCGCATTAAAAGTAGTCAAAAACAGTTTTAAAAAGTTTGTTTATAAACAAACAAAATGGCCACCAAAACAGGAAGGAATTGATGTACAATATGTCCACACATAGAAAATACATCCATATACAAGCAGGCTGTATACAGCTTTCCTTTTGAATCTCAAAAGATCATTTGTGTGTTTACCTTCAGCCCCTTCTTCTCTCATGCACTGAACATTACAGGCTTCCTGCAGACAGCTCTGCCTGTGTTTGTAATTCCTCAGTATGTGTCAGCCAGCTACTTTCACAGCCTAACAGAGGAGGATTTTTATCCAGCTCTCTTCTATCACTGATAAGATAGCAGAGAAGCTGCTGGCTTATGTAAACAAAACACACACTGGAGTGTGCACAGAGGAACAGACCAGCACAGAAGAGTTGGCAGCATTCCAGACACAGGCCGACAAGTCTGACAAGGGAAAGATACATTGATTTATTACAGATACTGTGGTAGTACAAAGTGCTGCAGTGAGCCAGAACAGATTAGAATAGGTTTAGGAACTTGTAGGATGGAAGAAAAAACGTTGTAATTTTTGTTACAGAGTCACTTTAAAGAGACTCCGTAACAAAAATTGCATCCTGTTTTTTATCATCCTACACGTTCCAAAAGCTATTCTAATGTGTTCTGGCTAACTGCAGCACTTTCTACTAACACAGTCTCTGTAATAAATCAATGTATCTTTCCCCTGTCAGACTTGTCGGCCTGTGTCTGGAAGGCTGCCAAGTTCTTCAGTGTTGTGGTTCTGCTATGAACTCCCCTTTATGCACACTGCCTGTGTGTTATTTAGGATTAGAGCAGCTTCTCTCTTCTCTCTCTTATCTTTTACAAGCTGGATAAATCGTCCTCTGAGCTGGCTGGGCTTTCACATACTGAGGAATTACAAACAAGAGCAAAGCTGTTTGCAGGAAGAAAAGAGCAGCCTGAAACTTCAGTGCATGGGAGAAAGAAACACACAAATGATCTCTTGAGATTCAAAAGGAAGGCTGTATACAGCTTGCTTGTGTATGGATGTATTTTCTATGTGTGGACATACTGTACATCAACCTACTTCCTGTTTTGGTGGCCATTTTGTTTGTTTACAAACACACTTTTAAAAACTGTTTTTAACCACTTTTAATGCGTCGAGGAGCGGCGAAATTGTGACAGAGGGTAATAGGAGATGTCCCCTAACGCACTGGTATGTTTACTTTTGAGCGATTTTAACAATACAGATTCTCTTTAATGTTTACTGTATGGAGAGCTGCCTAGGCAGAGCTCTCCTGCAGTCTATTCACAGTTGCTAACACCTAATTAGAAAGGTTGATCTTCCTAAACAAACACAGAACACAGATACGTGTTTTTCTTCAGCAACTATATGTGGAATCAGGCCCGTTTTTTGGGCCGTGCGGCCTGTGCCGCCGCCCTGGGCGCTGTTGTGAGGGGGGCGCTGTAAAGGAGGGGGGAGCCGGAGCCGCGGGGAGGACAGCCAAACCTCTCCTTCCCTCTCCCCAGGCCGCCCTCCGTGCTCCCCCCTCAGACGCAGAGTAATTACGCAGCAGGAAGCGCTGTGCATAACTACTCACCTTCCTGTGTTCCACTCGCAGCTGATCTCCTCTCGTCATAGACATTGATACACACGCTGCTTCCGGCTAAACAGGAAGCAGCATGTGTAGCGTCTGAGGGGGGAGCACGGAGGGCAGCCCGGGGAGAGGGAGGGAGAGGTCAGGCTGCCCTCCCCGCGGCTCCGGCTCCCCCCTCCATTATGGGGGGTGGACCTACCTAACCTATACTGGGGGAAGCTGCCTATCTAACCTAAACTGGGGGGCACCTACCTAATCTAACCTATACTGGGGGGCACCTACCTATCTAACCTATACTGGGGGCACCTACCTATCTAACCTATACTGGGGGCACCTACCTATCTAACTTATACTGGGGGGCAGCTACCTAATCTAACCTATACTGGGGGAAGCTGCCTATCTAACCTATACTGGGGGGCACCTATCTAACCTATACTGGGGGGCACCTACCTAATCTAACCTATACTGGGGGCACCTACCTATCTAACCTATATTGGGGGGCACCTACCTATCTAACCTATACTGGGGGCACCTACCTATCTAACCTATACTGTAAGGCACCTACCCATCAAACCTATGCTGGGGGCACTTACTTATCTAACCTGTATTGGGGGCACCTACCTACCTAGCTAGCCTATACAGGTGACAACTATACTGGCTACCTATATTGCAGGCACCTATATAACTATCCTTTACAGGGGGCATCTACCTATCTAACCTATTCTGGGGGCAACTATTATGGCTACCTATATTGGAGGCACCCACCTAGCTAACCTGTAGTGGGGCACCTACCTATCTAACTTATACCGGGGGCGCCTGCCTATCTAATCTATACTGGGGGCAACTATACTGGCTACCTATACTTGAGGCACCTACCTGGCTAACCTATAACTGGGGCAACTATACTGGCTCACCTATGCCTGGCTACCTATACTGGGGGGACCTATAGCTGGCTACCTATACTGGATTACCTATTCTTGGCTACCTATACTGGGGGGACCTATACTGAGTGCAACTAGACCTGGCTAACCTATATTGCGGGCGCTCATACCTTGCTGGGGGGGGCGCAATTTTTACACCCTCGCCCTGGGTGTGTGAGAGAACGCGGAAAAGCCGCCACGTGTGCTACTGAGGAGGCGGCTGATTCCGCGTCTAATGCGGTGGTTTGCACGCAGAAGCGTGTGTCTGGTAGCAGGGCAGAACACAGAAAAGTCGCCGCATGCAACAACAGTAAGGTGGCTGGTTCCGCGTCCAGTGGTTTGCACGCGGCAGCGTGTGTCTGGAGTGGCTGAGTCTGTTAGTGCACACAGGCTTAGGAATACGCGCGCGCGTGTGCTGAGAGGCAGAGTTCTTATACTGGGCAGAGAGAGTCAGCTGATCACGCCGATCAGCTGACTCCAGAGCAGGATAATATTGGTTGATCAATTAGGGGTGGTGCTGGAGAGCACTACTCCATATATAGTCACTGCTGGCCAGTTGCAAGTTGTCTGCCGTTGCGAACACTACGTGGAAGCACTCAGACCTTAGTCAGATCCAACAGTGTGTTTGAACCAGGTGGACCTGGGAATTCACACTGAGCCAGATTACTTGAACAGTTATTCTGTTTATGCTTAACCCATTCGCGCTCTGTCGTTTTCACTTGAGAAATGTTCACCTCCCATTCATTAGCCTATAACTTTATCACTACTTATCACAATGAACTGATCTATATCTTGTTTTTTCCGCCACCAATTAGGCTTTCTTTGGGGGGTACATTTTGCTAAGAGCCACTTTACTGTAAATGCATTTTAACAGGAAGAATAAGAAAAAACGGAAAAAATTGATTATTTCTCAGTTTTCAGCCATTATAGTTTTAAAATAATACATGCCTCCATAATTAAAACTCACGTATTGTATTTGCCCATATGTCCTGGTTATTACACCATTAAAATTATGTCCCTATCACAATGTATGGCGACAATATTTTATTTGGAAATAAAGGTGCATTTTTTTCCGTTTTGCATCTATCACTATTTACAAGTTTAAAATAATAAAAATATAGAAATATTTCATCTTTACATTGATATTTAAAAAGTTTAGACCCTTAGGTAAATATTTACATGTTTTTTTTTTTGTTTTTTTTTATTGTAATGTGTTTTTTTTTTATATTAAACATTTTATTTGGGTAGTTTTGGGAGGGTGGGAGGTAAACAATATGTTTATAATGTAAATGTGTGTTGATTTTCATTTTTTTTTAACTTTTAGTTGTAGTATTACTTTTGTATTACCATGAGTTTGTTTACATGACGTCACTCTAAGTGTAACACGCTTAGAGCAACGCATGGGGTACGTTACAGCCAGAAAAAGCGAAGCTTCCGAGAGAAGCTGTCGCTTTTTCAGCGGGGGAGAGGAATCAGTGATCGGGCTCCATAGCCCGATTCACTGATTGCCTGGCTAACGAACCGCGGGCCGGGAGCACGCGGTAGCGCGCATGGTTTCTGGACGTAGTTTCTACGTCCAGGAACCAAAGTAGGTTAAGCTAGTTCCAGGGTGTAGAGATCAAGGACCTCACACCCAGATTAGGGAACTGTATTATCCTTTGTGTTATACTCCAGACTAGTTCCAGGGTGCTGAGACCACGGACCTCACACTCAGACTAGGGAACTGTATTATCATTTGTGTTATACTCCAGACTAGTTCCAGGGTGCTGAGACCACGGACCTCGCACCCAGATTAGGGAACTGTATTATCATTTTGTTATACATCAGACTAGTTCCAGGGTGCTGAGACCACGGACCTCGCACCCAAGACTAGGGAACTTGTGCGATCATTTTGTTATACATCAGACTAGTTCCAGAGTGGAGAGACCACGCACCTCACACCCAGATTAGGCATTGTTTGATATCTATTATGACTTATTGCTTTCTTTTTTTTTTCAAACAATTATATTTTATTGGAAGATGTGCAACAAAAACATATATATACATGGTCAGGTATGTTCAACATATAATCAAGAGCATGAGAATTTTGTGTACATACATATCTTCTGATAAGAACAGACTTCACACCTAACCAGCTGAGCGGTCTGGACGAGCTCAGCTCGTCCAGTACCGCCGGAGCCTGCCGCTCAGGCCCTGCTGGGCCGATTTGGCTCAAATAAAAAGCAGCACACGCAGCCGGCACTTTGCCAGCCGCGTGTGCTGCCTGATCGCCGCTGCAGTGCGGCGATCCGCCGCATGCAGCGGCGAAAGAGGGTCCCCCCAGCCGCCTGAGCCCAGCGTAGCCGGAACAAAAAGTTCCGGCCAGCGCTAAGGGCTGGATCGGAGGCGGCTGACGTCAGGACGTCGGCTGACGTCCATGACGTCACTCCGCTCGTCGCCATGGCGACGAGGTAAGCGAAACACGGAAGGCCGCTCATTGCGGCCTTCCGTGTTATTTCTGGCCGCCGGAGGCGATCAGAAGATCGCCTCCGGAGCGCCCTCTAGTGGGCTTTCATGCAGCCAACTTTCAGTTGGCTGCATGAAATAGTTTTTTTTTTTATTAAAAAAAAACCCTCCCGCAGCCTCCCTGGCGATCTTAATAGAACGCCAGGGTGGTTAAGGGACAAAGGTAATACAGAAGATAGTACTGAAAACAGAGACAAGGCGTCCCATAATAAACATAATAGATAGAAAGTACTATACTATAAATCTTAACTGTTCACAATTATATATTCACATAAGAGCTGGTGGTTGTTCAATTATGAGATATAGATGAGTAGAGATAAAGAGAATACACATCTGTGCACACTGTAATGAAAATAACACCTGCATAGTATATGTCTTGACCATAGAAGATACAATCTTAATTAGAAGCAACCTAATAGAGAATGTAAATTATCAGAAATTAAAGCTATTGATTAGGTCCATAATGAAGTTTGATATATTTTATGATATCTGGGAGGGTGGGATAACAGTTGGGCCTAAACACAGATGTGCATTGAGGGGAGGCCTTGATTGCCTATCTATCATTAAGTCTAGATATTCCTGGCTATCTAAGAAGTCAAACCATTGGGCCCACATAATCACATATTTTTCAACCTCCTCTGTGATGGAGTGGCGTAATTGTTCCATTTTTTCAATCTGTTCTATCTTTTGGAACCAAAGGGAGATCGATGGAGGGTCAGTAGATTTCCATTTGAGAGGTATACCTGCCTTGGCTGCATTGAGCAAATGTTTGACAAGAGATTTTTTTGTATGAACGCATGCTCTCTCTAGAAAGATGTAATAAGAATACTTCTGGTAGAAATTCTAATTTTTCACTAGCAATAATAGCTATTAATGATTGGACTCTGGTCCAGAAGGGAACAATTGATTGGCAGTCCCACCAAATGTGGAGAAGAGTACCCTTTGCACTTTGACACCTCCAGCACACATCAGAGACCTGAGGGAAGCACTGTTGATGAAAGGCGGGTGTTCTATACCAATGAGCTAGCAGTTTAAAGTTCATCTCTTGAGTCAGTACACTTACTGAGCTTTTATATCCCATAATGCAAACTTTTTCCCAGTCATCTTCATCAAACGATTTTTTTAATCTGCGTTCCCACTCATCTTTAAATAAAAATATGGGCTGCTGAGATAAGTCCAGAAGGGATTTATATAGTTTAGAGACTACGTTTCTCTGGGGAGTGTTCTGTAGAATCAAGGAGTCAAAGTCTGTAAGTTTATTTCGGGCTACCTTAATCGGGTCTTTTGCTGAGAGGAATGTTCTTAATTGGAAGTATTGCCAAAAAGGGATCTTATATACTTATATATATACTTATACTTAGTCAGTTTCCAGAGTAGTTATGGGGATACAAGTCTGTCCATCAACTAGATCTTTTATAAGGAGATCCTTTCGTAGGTTCAAGTGGGGCATAAAATCTGTCTGGTGTCCAGGAAGGAAATTATTGGTTGTTCTCAATGAAGTTAAAGGGCCAGGTATAGTCAAGACTTTTGTTTCTGAGCAGCACTTTCGAAAGGTCAATAAGGTAGCATTAATTAATGGATGAAATTTAATGTATTGTAGGGCTGAGAATTTGTAATCTAGTGTAGGATTCCATGGGCACCACTTAATGTCTTGGCCAAAGAAATCTTTTTCTAGCCTCACCCAATCTTTAGAGTCTTCATTACAATGCCAATCCACAATTCTGCTAATCATGGAGGCTTGGTAGTATCTCCAAATGTCAGGAAGTCCTGCTCCTCCTCTGTCTCTAGGATAGGTTAGTTTATCTTTTCTAATTCTAACAGGTTTCTGTCCCCAAATAAATTTAGTGAAAGCTTTCTGCAAGTTCACAAACCAGAGTTTAGGAAGAAAGAGTGGGATAGTAGAGAAGTAATACAATATGCGAGGCAATATTGTCATCTTTAGGCTAGCCATTCGTCCAAACCAAGACAATGGCTTACTCTGCCAGTTCTCCAATGTGTGCTGGACATGCCGAAGCAAAGGGTCAAAGTTACTTTCTTTTAATTTGTCTGTTCTAGAAGTGATCTGGATCCCCAGATATGTAAAACTTTTATCTGCCCACTTAAAAGGAAAGTTTCGAATACAGGATGCTTTTGTGTCAGGGTGCAGTGTCAGGCTCATTCCAAACGACTTGGAGAAGTTAATTTTTAGGTTGGCTATCTCTGCAAAAAGCGCAAATTCTTGTAGTAAATTTGGAATCGAAACTAAAGGCTTTGTTATGTAGAAAATCATATCATCAGCGTATGCTGCTAATTTATATTCTTTTTCACCTATTTGCACTCCAGAGATATTTACATTAGATCGCACAGCATTCAAAAATGGTTCCAAAGATAAAATAAAGATTAGCGGAGAGAGAGGGCATCCCTGCCGCGTGCCATTTTTCAACTGAAAGCTTTTAGAAAGAGTACAATTCACCCTGACACAGGCAGAAGGGTCACTATACAATAGAGCTATCCATTTTTTCATAGATGGACCCAGGCCCAAACTTTCCAAAAGGGAATGTATATAAGACCAAGACACTCTATCAAAGGCCTTCTCTGCGTCGGTGGAGAGAAGTAGCCCCTCCACCGGTCGCCGAGAAAGCCAATGCTGAATATTAATGGTTTTCACTGTGTTGTCCCTGGCTTCACGTCCAGGGACAAATCCAGCCTGGTCCAGAGAGATAAGTTCTGGGATATGTGGAAGTAGCCTATTTGCAATTATTTTAGCAAAAAGCTTAATGTCAACGTTTAGTAATGAAATAGGACGGTAGCTTTCACATAACATAGGATCCTTACCCTCTTTAGGGATAACCGTTATATGGGCAGTTAATAGTTCTTTGGAATGTCTGTCATTCTTAGATATGTTATTGAAAGCTTTTATGAAATGAGGAGCTAGTACATCCCTATATAGGCGACAATATTGTGTGGTAAACCCGTCCGGACCTGGACTTTTCGACTTATTGCTTTCTTGACTACTCCTCTGTCCTCTGATTCGGTACCTCGCATATCTGATACTCCGTTGCCAGACCCTGCTTGCCTTGGATACCGAATCAGCCTTCTGTCTTTGTACTTTATCTGTCCGTGTGTTACCGACGAGGCGTGTCCGACCTCGAGAGCTATCTCTCCCCTTAAGAGATAGTCTCCAGATCAGAGAGTGACATCCACCTTCAGGTGTCACTCACTCTCTGGCCCTTCCTGTCTCCAGCCTGACTCCGCCCCTTGGAGAGTCTCAGGCTGTTGTGCTCTCAGAGCAGTATTCCTTTACTGCCTAATATCACCTGCCCAGCAGGTGCATTACTCAAAGTACTACTGTTACACCAAACACTTACATACCCTTAGGTAGAGGTTAGTATCATATTTGTATTATCGGTGTTTCTGCAGATCATCAATAATCAGGTATATATCTGCATTCTTGGTGATACTGCAGATCACCAATAATCAGATTCTCTCTGCGTGCTGACACCAATCGTTACAGAACGGCAGACCAAACCCAAATGGATGCACTCCGCAGCCGTCTCGATGCACTTACCACCTCGGTGGAAAATTTCATCTCAGTGCTGGACGATCATCAGACCCAGATTAATGCCTTTTCTGGGTCTGCGCAAGCCCTACAGACGGCTGTGGATACAGTGCGATCTCCTCCTAGCACAGACATACGCATGTCTGTACCTGAAAGGTTTTCTGGCCACAGATCTGACTTCTGAAACTTTAAAAATCGAGTGCTGTTATACTTTGAGTTGAGACCTAGTTCTTCAGGAACTGTAGCACAAAGAATTACGTTTATTAAGACACTATTGTCAGGAGATTCCCAGACTTGAGCATATAGTCTCCAGCCAGGTGATAGCGCGTTAGCCTCGGTTGACGCCTTTTTTGAAGCTATGGCCATAATTTATGATGACCCGGATATTGCCTCTACCGCAGAGCGGAAGCACAAGACGTTGCGGCAGGGCAAAGATCCGGTTGAAAATTACGCAGCTGAGTTCAGAAAATGGGAAGTTTCAGCCAGATGGGGCTCATTTGCTTTATTAGACTGTTTTTTATCAGGGCTGTCAGACGCGGTCTCAGAGTTAATGTTGAGTCATCCTGAGCCCAAATCCATCGATGAGGCCATTTCATTGGCCATCAGAATTGACCGTCGTGTACGATACCAAAGACAGACCCGGGGTAGGAACAATGTGAGGTACTTGTCCTACGCAGTGTCTTCTTCTGTTCCATCTCCACCTGCTTCACTCCCACCGGAACCAATGCAGATTGGTCGGTCGAGATTGTCTCAGGTGGAACGGAGACATAGGGAAACAGAGCAGCTCTGTCGATACTGTGCAGAGGGGGGTCATAAAGTGCAGAATTGTCCCAAGAACTCGGGAAACGCTGCCGCCTAGGTGTAGTCGGAGGTAATACCCTAGGCGCGCAGTCTTTACCTCTCGATGACAAACGTTTTCTTCTCCCTTGCACTATATCCTGGCAGGATAAGACAGAGACTACTGCGGCCTTCATAGACTCTGGCTCAGCAGCTAATTTTATGGATTATGAGTTTGCTAAGAAATTGGGGATTCCGATCTCCCCACTAAAACAACAGATTCTGGTCACTGCAGTGGATGATTCCCCTCTGCAGAGTAATCACCCTCTTTCCCAGACCCCAGACTTGGGGGTCACAATAGGGGTGTTGCATAAAGAAAGTTTATCATTTTTCGTGTTACGAATGGCAACCTCCACGATCATGGTTACAAATTCACTCGCCTCAGATTAAGTGGGCTACGGGTCAGCTAACAAGCTGGTCTGCCCATTGCTATCATCATTGTCTAGCGAAAGTAACCTTTGGTAAAACCAAGATTCACATGGAGGGATTGCCAGATCAGTATTCAGAATTTGCAGACGTGTTCTGTCCCAAGTCAGCAGATCAGGGCCGTGCAGAGGGTCCTTAAGTGGGGGGTGCTCAAATTTAAAAAAAGGGGCCTGTCAATGCTTTCCCCCGCATGCCCCCCCCCTTCCTCGTTTCTGGCTAGGGGGGTATTGATTGTCATGCTGCTGAATGCAGATGATGGGTGCCATGTAGGTTCTAAGTGTAAGTACTGAGTGTCATGTGGGTTCTGGCTATGGTTGGGTATCGAGTGTCATGCGGGTGTTGATTGCAAGAACTTAGTGCCATGTAAGATCTGGGTGCATGTACTGGATGTCATGTGGGTGCTGGGTGCAGGTACCGGGTGTGACATGGGTGCGAATACTTGGCGCCATGCCTGTACTGGGTGCTGGCTATGGGTGGGCTTTGGGCATCACATGGGTTTTGAATGCAGGTACTTTAGGTGCGGGTACGGGTTAAGTGGCTACTTGGTGCAGATAGTGGGTGCCATGTGGAAGCTGTGTGCAGGTGTGAGTACTGGGTGCAATTTTAGACCTGGGTGCAGATACTTGGTGTCATGTGAGTGTGAGTACTGGGTGCCAGCTATGAGGGGAAGGTTTGGCTGATGGGAAAAGTAGAGATCAGTGTGGGTGCTGCAGGAAGGGGCAGGGCCATGCAGAGGATCCTCAAGGGTGTGGTGCTCAAATTTGAAATCGATAAATCGTGCTAAATTGTGTATGTAATACCCCCTCTCCAGAAAGCTTAAGGCAGTCTTAACCCCCAAGCCTCTTTTCAGGCAAAGAAGTGGTTACCAATATGCAGTGATTGCTAAGCATTAGTAGATGCAAAAATTATGGGTGCCAAAATGCCAAAGTAAAGTCTGTGTCAAGCTGCTTTGGGTACCAAGGTCCAGTTTGCATTGGGTGTTTATTTGCAGTGGGTGCTATGCAGTATTGGGTGCTGAATGAGTAGCAGATAGTGATAAACAATAGTGGGTGCCATGTGAGTGCTAATTGGTACAGGGAGTCATGTGAGTGTTGGACATGAGTGAGTAGGGAGTGCCATGTGTGGTCTGGATGTGTGCCATGGGAGAGTACTGAGTCTTTTATGGGTTCGGACCAAGGATGGGTACTGGGTACTATTTGGGTGCTGGCCATGGACGGGTACTAGGTGCATATAATGGATTTGGAACTTGGTGACGTCTGAGTACTGTGCCATGTGGGTGTTGATTATGGTGGTATGTGGGTCTTAGGTGCAAATACTGAGTGCCAAGTGGGTACTGGGAGTGAGTACATGGTGACATATGGGTGATGGGTGCTGACTAATGGGGTATTTGTTGTCTGTCATGTGGGTGCTAAAGGCAGATGCTGGGTGCCATGTGGGTTCTGGGTGCTGGCACAGGGTGTCATGTGGATTCTGGCTGTATAGGTGTGTATCAACCATCATGTAGGTGTTGATTGCAGGTACTCAGTCCCTTTTGAGTTCTGGGTGCAAGTACTGGATGTCATATGTGAGTGCTTGCTGTGGGTGCTGGGCACCAAGTGGAGGCTTAGTGCAACTGTAACTACTGCAGATGAAACATGTGGGTGTTAGGTGCAGGTACTGGGTATCACATAGGTGCAAATACTTGGTGCTATGCCTGCACTGGATTTTAGCTCTGGGTGGGTGTTGTGTGTCACGTGGGTTCTGAGTGCAGGTACTTAGGGTGCTAGTACTGGTTATGTGAGTGGGTGCCATGTGGAGGCTGTGTGCAGGTGTGAGTAGTGAGTGACATGTCAGAGCTTGGTGCAAGTACTGTGCCATGTAGGTGTGAGTACTGGGTTCCAGCTATAGGGTGAAGGGGTGCAGGTATCGGGTGTCATGTGGCTGTTTGATGCAAGTACTAAGTGCCATATTGAGGCCAGATGTGAGTATTGGGTGCAGGGTGCTTGCTGCAAGTACTTGGTGCTTGCTATAGTGGGGGTTACTGGTTGAGTGTAATGTGGGTGCTGAATATTGGTGGGATTGTTGTGGGTGCAGGGGGTGGGAGGTCACTGTGTATACTGCTATGAATGGCATAGTTGCTGCTAAGGGAGGTAGAGGTCAGTGTAGGTGCTGGGGGAAGGGTAGGCCACTGTGGGTGCTGGGAGAAGTCAGTGTGGTTACTGGAGGAGGGAGTAAATGTTGGGTGTTGGGAGAAGCCCCTGTTGGCGCTGGCAATGGGAGAGGTCACTGTAGGTGCTGCTTTTGGGATGGAAGGTCCCTGTGGGTGCTGCAGGGGACAGGAGGGTAGCCACTGGGGGAGGGAAAAATCACTGTGGGTACTGGGGGAGGGATAGGACAGTGTGGGTGCTGGGGTAGGCAGGATCACTGCTAGAGCTGAGGAGGGAGAGGTCACTTTGGGTGCTAGGTGGAGGGAGAGGTCACTGTAGGTGCTGGGGGAGGGAGAGGTCACTATGGGTCCTAGGTGGAGGGAGAGATCACTGTGGGTGCTAGGTGGAGGGAGAGGTCACTGTGGGTGCTCGGTGGAGGGAGAGGTCACTGTGGGTGCTGGGGGAGGGAGAGGTCACTGTGGGTGCGGGGGGAGGGAGAGGTCACTGTGGGTGCTGGGGAGGGAGAGGTCACTGTGGGTGCTAGGTGGGGGGAGAGGTCACTGTGGGTGCTAGATGGAGGGAGAGGTCACTGTGGGTGCTAGGGGAGGGAGAAGTCACTGTGGGTGCTGGGGGAGGGAGAGGTCACTGTGGGTGCTGGGGAGGAAGAGGTCATTATGGGTCCCAGGTGGAGGGAGAGGTCACTGTGGGTGGTAGGTGGAGGGAGAGGTCACAGTGGGTGCTGGGTAAGAGAGAGGTCACTGTGGGTGCTAGGTGGAGGGAGAGGTCACTGTGGGTGCTAGGTGAAGGGAGATGTCACTGTGGGTACTGGGTAGGGAGAGGTCAGTATGGGTCCTAGGTGGAGGGAGAGGTCACTAGGGGCTTGATTCACAAAGCGGTGCTAACCTACTTAGCACGTCTAAAGTCTTTAGACGCGCTAACCAGGGTGCTAAGTAGGTTAGCACCGGATTTCTCAATCAGATTGCGCGCTAAACTTGCGCGCGCAAAGTTTTACGCGCGCAAAGTTTTTACGCACGCTAAGTCTCATAGGCATTAATGGCCACTTCGCGCGAAGCGCCCTGCGCTCTGTGCAGTACGCGCGTAAAGTTTTACGCGCATAAAGTTTTGCGCACGTAAAGTTTTATGCGCGAAAAGCTTGTTTAGACGTGCTAAGGGGGTTTTCACAGGCATGCTAACAGTTAGCACCGCTTTGTGAATCAAGCCCTTATGAGTGCTAGGGGAGGGAGTGGTCACTGGGTACTAGGTGGAGGGAGAGGTCACTTTGGGTGCTGGGGGAGGTAGAGGTCAGTATGGGTCCTAGGTGGAGGGAGAGGTCAGTATGCCACACTAGGATTCCTGTCTGGGCCTCTTCACTTGAAAGTGTCCCAGGCGGGGCGGAGCTTCCCACGGGTGGGCGGGGTTTATGCCGGTCGGGGGCGGAGCTTATCTTGTGCGGCAAGAGGGGCCTTTTTTGAAGATTTTAAAAAGGGGGGTGCCTGGGCACCCCCCTGTGCACGTGCCTGCAGCAGATAAACTTCCTCCACACCATCCCTTTGATTGCCCCATTGATCTCAGGTCTGGTTGTATGCCCCCTAGAGGTCATCTCTATAATTTATCTGGGCCAGAGAAGTTGGCCATGAAGGAATACATCCGAGAGAACTTAGCTAAAGGTTTTATTCGCCCTTCTCGATCCCCGGCAGGGTTCTTTTTTGTGAAAAAGAAAGATGGAGGCCTCCAGCCCTGCATTGATTATCGAGGCTTAAATAAAATTACAGTAAAAAATCGCTATCCTTTGCCTTTAATAGACGATTTATTTACTCAAGTCACCAATGCTAAGATTTTCTCAAAACTGGATTTGAGGGGTGCTTACAACCTTGTGCGGATCAGGGACGGTGATGAATGGAAGACGGCCTTTAACACACCCGACGGGCACTACGAGTACCTGGTGATGCCCTTCGGGTTGTGTAATGCCCCGGCCGTCTTTCAAGAGCTGATTAATGAAGTCTTTAGAGAGGTGTTGGGCAAATTCGTCTCAGTATACTTAGATGACATACTAATTTTCTCATCCAGCCTCTCGAAGCACAGAGATCATGTTAAGTTTGTGTTGCGGAAGTTGAGACAAAACATGCTGTATGCTAAGCTGGAGAAATGCATTTTCGAAGTGACCTCTGTTGCCTTTCTAGGGTACATAATTTCAACCTCTGGCCTCTCTATGGACCCTGGAAAAGTTTCAGCTGTTTAGGAGTGGCCCCAACCTGTGGGACTGAAGGCTCTCCAGAGGTTTCTGGGGTTCGCCAACTACTATAGGAGGTTCATAAAGGGGTACTCTACGGTGATCTCACCTCTCACCAGTCTCACAAAGAAAGGGGCAGATACTCACCACTGGTCCCCTGAGGCCCATGCTGCTTTCTCCACTCTAAAGAAATTGTTTTGTACTGCACCCATTTTGAGACATGTCGACACCACCTTCCCCTTTATGGTGGAGGTAGATGCCTCAGAGGTAGGGGTAGGGGCTGTGCTGTCTCAGCGTTCTGGGTTGCAGGGAAAGTTACACCCCTGTGCCTATTTTTCACGTAGGTTTTAGCCCGCAGAGAAGAACTACGATATAGGCAATAGGGAACCTCTAGCCATTAAGTTGGCCTTTGAGGAATGGCGACATTGGCTAGAGGGTGCAGAACATACCATTACTGTCTATACTGACCACAAGAATTTGGAGTACATTGAGGGCGCTAAGAGACTTAGCCCCCGACAGGCTCGGTGGGCATTATTCTTCTCGAGATTCAGATTTGTAATCACGTATACCCCTGGTAGTAAGAACATCAAAGCTGATGCTTTGTCCAGATGTTTTGAGCCCGAGATAGCACAGCCCTCAGACCCAGAAACCATTCTTCCCCAGACAGTGGTTCTGGCCACCACTGAGACCTGGAGGGACTGGACAAAAACGTTGAGTCCGTTCCAACAGGATGTACCTGAGGGGAAGCCTGAAGGGGTCATGTTCATACCATTGCCTTTCCGTCTTCAAATTCTGCAGTTGTTCCATTCCCACAAGAATGCTGGGCATCCTGGGGCCACCAGAACTCAGGACCTCATGGCGAGGTGTGCTTGGTGGCTGTCATTGGCAACTGACTGCAAAGAGTATGTAAGAGAATGTGCAGTGTGTGCTAGAAGCAAACCCTCCCGTCAGGCACCTGTTGGGACATTGCAATCATTGCCAGTCCCGAGTGAGCCATGGACCCATCTGTCGATGGATTTTGTGGACGAACTCCCCAGGTCTGAGGGCATGACGGTCATTTGGGTGGTAGTCGATCGTTTCAGCAAGATGGCCTATTTTGTCCCCCTGAAAGGACTCCCCTCAGCCCAGGAGTTGGCCAATCTCTTCATCCAACATATTTTCCGGCTGCATGGTATTCCGGAAAATATAGTGTCAGATCGGGGAGTCCAATTTGTTTCTAAGTTTTGGAGGGCATTCTGCCATCAGTTGGACATGGAGCTATCTTTTTCATCAGGCTACCACCCACAGACCAATGGCCAGACCGAGAGAACCAATCAGTCTCTGGAACAGTTTCTGAGGTGTTATGTGGCAGATGTTCAGACCGACTGGGTCAAATTCCTGCCATTTGCAGAATTTGCACACAACAACTTGAAGAGCTCCTCCTCGGGTTTTTCCCCATTCCAGGTGGTGACAGGAAGGTCACCTAAGTTCACCCCATTACCAGTGGCTGCCACTCCGTTTCCAGCCCTGGAGGATTGGCAGAGGTCCTTGAAGCAGACTTGGGGAATGGTAGAAAGAAATTTGAGGAGGGCCTTTCAGAGTCAGAAGAAACAGGCTGATAAAAGGCGTTCCATAGAGTGGGAATTCCTTCCAGGTGACTTGGTCTGGGTGTCCACACGACATTTGGCTCTGAAGCAACTGTCTCCCAAGTTGGGTCCCAGATTTGTGGGTCCGTTTCCAGTGACCAGGAAAATCAATGATGTCACTTATGCCATTGATCTCCCCACCAGCATGCGAGGTGTGAGATCGTTCCATGTGTCCTTGCTCAAGCCAGCAGTACACGTGGATTCCGCTCCCCCCCCCCCCCCCCTGTGTTGATTGATGACCAACCAGAGTATGAAATTGAGAAGATTCTAGACTCCCGGCTTGTGCAGAACTCCGTGCAGTATTTGGTGCACTGGAAGGGGTATGGCATTGAGGAGAGAACTTGGGTGCCAGAGTGTCGCATGCACGCAGAGGAGTTGAAAAGGGAGTTCCATAACTTGCATCCTGAGAAGCCGGGCAGGAGATGTCTGGAGTCCACTCCTCGGGGGGGGGGGGGGGGTACTGTGAGAGAACGCGGAAAAGCTGCCGCGTGTGCTACTGAGGAGGCGGCTGATTCCGCGTCTAATGCGGTGGTTTGCACGCGGAAGCGTGTGTCTGGTAGCAGGGCAGAACGCGGAAAAGTCGCCGCATGCAACAACAGTAAGGCGGCTGGTTCCACGTCCAGCGCGGCGGTTTGCAAGCAGCAGCGTGTGTCTGGTGTGGCTGAGTCTGTTAGTGCACACAGGCTTAGGAATGCGCGCGCGCGCGCTGAGAGGCAGAGTTCTTATACTGGGCAGAGAGAGTCAGCTGATCACGTCGATCAGCTGACTCCAGAGCAGGATACTATTGGTTGATCGATTAGGGGTGGTGCTGGAGAGCACTACTCCATATATAGTCACTGCTGGCCAGTTGCAATTTGTCTGCTGTTGCGAACACTACGTGGAAGCACTCACACCTTAGTCAGATCCAACAGTGTGTTTGAACCAGGTGGACCTGGGAATTCACACTGAGCCAGATTACTTGAACTGTTATTCTGTTTATGCTTAAGCTAGTTCCAGGGTTTAGAGACCAAGGACCTCACACCCAGACTAGGGAACTGTATTATCATTTGTGTTATACTCCAGACTAGTTCCAGGGTGCTGAGACCACGGACCTCACACTCAGACTAGGGAACTGTATTATCAATTGTGTTATACTCCAGACTAGTTCCAGGGTGCTGAGACCACGGACCTCGCACTCAGACTAGGGAACTGTATTATCATTTGTGTTATACTCCAGACTAGTTCCAGGGTGCTGAGACCACGGACCTCGCACCCAGATTAGGGAACTGTATTATCATTTTGTTATACATCAGACTAGTTCCAGGGTGCTGAGACCACGGACCTCGCACCCAAGACTAGGGAACTTGTGCAATCATTTTGTTATACATCAGACTAGTTCCAGGGTGGAGAGACCACGGACCTCACACCCAGACTAGGCATTGTTTGATATCTGTTATGACTTATTGCTTTCTTGACTACTCCTCTGTCCTCTGATTCGGTACCTCGCATATCTGATACTCCGTTGCCAGACCCTGCTTGCCTTGGATACCGAATCAGCCTTGTGTCTTTGTACTTTATCTGTCCGTGTGTTACCGACCAGGCGTGTCCGACCTCGAGAGCTATCTCTCCCCTTAAGAGATAGTCTTCAGATCAGAGAGTGACATCCACCTTCAGGTGTCACTCACTCTCTGGCATTTCCTGTCTCCACCCTGACTCCGCCCCTTGGAGAGTCTCAGGCTGTTGTGCTCTCAGAGCAGTATTCCTTTACTGCCTAATATCACCTGCCCAGCAGGTGCATTACTCAAAGTACTACTGTTACACCAAACACTTACATACCCTTAGGTGTACAGAGGTTAGTAATATATCTGTATTATCGGTGATTCTGCAGATCATCAATAATCAGGTATATATCTGCATTCTTGGTGATACTGCAGATCACCAATAATCAGATTCTCTCTGCGTGCTGACACCAATCGTTACAGGGTGCATTTTAGTGACACCAATCGTTACAGGGTGCATTTTAGCCTAAAAACTGCACTGTGTGGAATAAATACTTTTTATTGTGTGTTGTGCAAGAGTCCAGATCCACTTTAATGTGGCCCTGAACCACAGGAAAAGCATTAAAAATAAAAAATTGTAGCTGCAGTTTTACCATTTTTACCTGCCCATGCTGCTCTGGTAATAATTCACATGTACTCTTCAGCGGGCATTCATAGATTCAGGGAGTCATGTGGTTAGGAATACCCCAGACCACACACATGACCATGCTTTAACCTCTGCCGTGCTGCAGAGGTGAAACGGTAATATCAGAAGGAGACATGCCTGCACTCAGTTACCAGGAAGTTCAGCTAATAACAGGACTCACTGCAGGTAAGTTATTCTAAGAAGTGGCTAGCATGGACTGGTAAGTAAGCTTTAAAGTTCAACGCCACACGGACAAAATTTAAGGGGAATGCAAATTAGCATGTAACCTGATTAGATACACATGTATACAGTATGTACAAGGCCAAGCATACAAATAACTAGGCTGTGTTTCTTTAGTTCTGCCTGAAAGAGTTTACCATTCAGGTAAGCAATTGACAGTTTCCAAGTCCTAGTCAAACTATAGCTAACCCTCGTTGACATGGAATTACAGCCATAAAACTATTGTCTTGCAGAGAATAGCTTCTGAGTGCAGGTGTCATAGTCACTAGAGTGATTGGTACTGGTGGCAGGTACATGCACGGTGTGCATGCGTGTGCGAGCTGGTGCGTTGCTTTCCTGGGGAACATATTGGCGCTTGTTTGCATGCACGGGTGCATGCTTATGGAAATTTGTGTTGGAAGTTATCTGTGCATGTGCGCTGGCGTATTGCAAAAGCACATACGTACACGTTCACACCCAAGTCCTATTTAAACCGAGAAACAGCACTAGCAACTCACTGTAGTATTGCAGCTAGTGTCTGTTCCTGTGGCCTGGTTATTATCTGCCCTGATTCCGTGCCTTTAATGCTGACCCTGGCTTGTATGCTTATCTGATCCATTGCTGACTTCTGCTGTGTCCGTCTTCCTGCCTGGCTACCGATATTGGCTTGTCTGAGGATCCAATCTGTTGCCGACTCCTGCAGTGTCCAACTTTCCGCTCTAGTACTGAACCTGGCTTGTCTGAGAGCATGATCTGTTGCCGATTTCTGCTGTGTCCGACTTCCTGCTCTGTTGCCAACCTCTGCCTGCCCGACTATCCAAGAGCCTCCTTGGTGGTCCTCTGTTCTAATACCAAGATCTCCTGGTTCTTGTTCAGTCTTACTGCTGTTTCCTCATCAGAAAGAAACTTCATCAGCCACTAAAGTTCTCCACCTGACACCTGCACTTGCAGCTCTCCTGCCATTTGCAGCCCTGTGCTTCCTGTCCAAACCTCAGGAGCAATCGGCAGTGATCTGCAAGAGAAGCTGCCCTCCACACTCCGGTCTCCGAAGAATCAGGTATGTGAGTGCTATATACCACCTGACAGCAGGGGACAGATAAAAGAGGTCAATAGTAATATATTTTAGCTCTGGGACACTGAGATTATGTAAAACACTTTATCACTCATGAAACAATACATCATTGAACTGGGATTCTAAAATTATTTGACACCAGTTGGCAATGCCTCCAAACTAATGCTGATGAGCTGACCAGGCTTCTCTGTGTGGTTTCATGTGGTGACCTACAAAACCTCCAGCCCACAGCATTTGGAAGTGCTGGTGGGGTTCACATTCCTATTTATCGGTTATGCAGCATGCTGCCACACAAGCTGTATATATGCCGTATACAGGGCCGGCGCTACCATAGAGGCAAAGGAGGCAATTGCCACAGGGCCTTAGAGCCTGTAGGGGCTCCCAGTGGCTACAAGAGGGAAAAAAATTCAAAAAGACCTTATAGTTTTTGAAAAAAATCGATTTTAAAGTTTCAAAGGAAAAAGAAAAACACATTTAAAAACCCGCCGACTTTAATGGTTAATAGCAAATCCACCTTAAATGCTAGAAACCCTAAATTTGCAGGATATGTTAACGGAGATTATTGGGAATAAGAGGAAAAAACAATTTTTCAAAAAGACCTTATAGTTTTTGAGAAAATCGATTTTAAAGTTTCGAAGGAAAAAAGTATACTTTTAAATGCGGTAAATGTCACTTTTAGTAGCAAACCTAACGGTAGTGTAATTTTACATGCATCAAATGAAAGCGCAATAAATTTCCTGACCGGGTTTACTAGGGGGTCCATACGCAGCCGCAGCGCTTTGGCCAGGGATCGCTATACAGCCGCAATATGGCTGTATGAAGATCCCTGGCAGTTTTTCCTATTTTCCCAAATTTTTTTTGTATGTTTAGAGTGTGGGAATTTTTATTTTTTTTAAATTATGTGGGGTCCCCCCTCCTGAAAGTCTTTAACCCCTTGTCCCCCATGCAGGCTGGGATAGCCAGAATGTGGAGCTCCGAACGATTGGAGCTTCACACCCTGACTATACCAGCTGCAAAAAAGGTCCCTTAATGCCGATTTTTGTCCCGGGGTATCTGTTGGGGGGGGGGCCCAGGTTTATTTTGCCCTGGGGCCCCATTGTTGCTTAAACCGGCCCCGGCTGTATAGTCTAAGCTACCACAAAGGGGAAATCATTACAATGGGGAAACAAGCAGCAATAAAAACAATATTAAAATAGACTGAAGACTTACCTGGAGGCAGACCCAACACCTACCAGGGTGTATGGTAAACAGGAGAAGGTCAGTCATACAAAATGCTGTAGCAGAATCCACCTGTCGCTTTGCTCAGTAAATGCCTTGTTGAGTTTAGTTATATGGTATATAATATTTTAAAAAAAGGGAAATTACATCTGTAACCTATTGTTTTTCAGTGGCCCATAATTCAATAACAAAAGGGATGACTCCTATTCCTAATTAGTCATGATTCTATTCTCTCTCCTACTACATTTAATTATTTATTAAAATATTTGGGGCAAAATAAATACAGTACTTCACAAGTGAGTTTATTCAGTTCCTAGTACCACACTATATAAAGAGCTGAAGCTTAGTGAAAGCAGCGCTAGATGTTCATGGCCAGTCTTTATCTCAGTTCCATCAGTGACTTCCTTATAAGCTGGTGCAGAGAGCCTTGCATGGGGCCATAAGGAGGAACGTAATGCTAGGATTAGGAATCAATAGCTTCCCTTTCCCTGACAGTCAGGAGCTCCCTATACCTCCAGCAGGCTGTAATACTGATGACTCTTTCCCTTGGCCTGGAGCCATGTGGTGGAATCTATGTGAACAGAAGCACAAACACGCTCAAGCATGTTACTGAACACATTGAGAGTCAAATGTAAATTCCTCTTAGAGCACTGAAACAGAGAGTGAAATGGAAAAAAATCTTTTTTTTTATTGTGATGCCCACTGTTATTCTGTTTCAGCACCATGCAGGCTTCTTCACACATACGTCGGCCTTCTACCTGCCCTAATCTCTGCCTGTGCTGATTCCTCTAGAATGCCACCAGGCCTGGCATGTGCCTGAGCAACATACTGTCTGAGCCACTGTTTGCTTTTGGGCAATATTTCTGCTGATTCAGTTCACTACATTACTTCAGTGTCCTGCTTGTGTGCAGATGTCGCTAGCAGGGCACGAGAACAGCGTGCATAAAAAAGAAGCTTGGGGCTCCAATTTTGGCTAATAGAATATTGGTATAATTTACTGATTTTCTAAGTTTTAAAAGTGCAATTTGTTGCAGTAAAATATTGGAAAATAAATCCGATATTTTACTACAACTTCAACTAATACTACTGATGCCTAACACTTACTGCCTTCCCCCTCATGCCTAGCACTTAAAAATTCCCTCCCATGACTAACCTTAACCACACCCATGCCTAAGCCTTAAAAAAACCACACCAAACCATAGTCACCCCCCCCCCCACACACACACACACCTAACACTTAAAAACACCCTCCATGTCTAACCATAAAAGCCCCCTCCCCCACGACTAACCCTTAAAAACAACCCCTCCACGCTTAACCGTAACCACCTCCCACCACGCCTAACCTTAACCGACCTCCACCATCAATCCGGCACTACTACGATAATTTTGGGTCGCCACCATAGATGCCATACTAAATAGTGGCTATAGCGTGACATTAATTTATCGGGCACTCAAATTACACACTATACCAAATTTCACACTATACCTGCTATCTATAATGGCGTCTGTGGCAGTGGCCAAGTTTCTAACACCAACACCAAGTTTCTAACACCAAGATCTCCTGGTTCTGGTTCAGTCCTCCTGCAAGCACCCACGAAACGCGTTGTCAATTTTATGGGCTTGAATAAAAAATCTTTTTCAATAAACTGGTCCAAATTCTTCAAGAGAGGTAAGATTACCTCTCTGTTTATAAGGTTAGCAGCTCATTAGCCTATCTTTTATGCATTGGGCGCTTCCACCCATTTTAAGTGTCTTCTAATGATAGCGAGCACCCAAATTTCCCACTTTAGGACAAATATGGTGGAAGTCTCATGTAGTGATCCCCTTCTAGGAGATTATATGAAGCATAAATATACACCATAAATGCCACATCTCGGTGGGGGGGGGGGGGGGGGGGGGCAGAAGGATTACGGGGGGTGGGGGGGCAGGAAGCCCACTGCTTGTGCTACAAAGAAGGCCTGATTTACTAAGTGTCTTCTGGTTTCAAGATCGAGGGAAAAAATTAGTCATTCTACTGACTGACTGACCTGGCTACATGAAAACTCTTAACTGGATTTTGCATATTATACAGCCTCATCACTCTGCCTGCATTGCCACTGCTGTAAAGGTGCTTTCTCGATCCCTGGTTTAGTGGAAAGAGGTGCATTGTCATACTGCTGTGACTGAATAAAGTATTGATACCTTTTTATTAAAACTCCTTGCGAGTCAACTTTTTTATATATGATCTTCATACCTTTTATATTAATTATTGGTTTATCTATTTTTGCTTTGGGCGCCTCCTATCCTTGTTCAATTCTATTATTTGCACCCTTCTCACTAACGAATGCTTTTTTTCGGATCTGCAATCAAAATCCACATCCGAAAATGGGAGCAACCCTCCCTTGTGAGTATATTTCTACGAGTTGCACAATTATTATCCTTGCTAAGCGATATTACGCCAAACCAGGCTCCCGGTGTCCGTGTATTCTTTTTGTTTCTACTAGGGCTGAGCCCTGATTGTTGTCATCGGAGGAATACAAGCTACCTCAATTATTATAAACATACATTGCACTGTTATTTTTTCTAATGGACAAAATGTGTCCATTAAATGAATATCCAACACAGGATCATACTGAATATATACTGTATCATGAGTCCTAATACAAGCCTTTCTCCTGCCACAACAAGCAGTATACATACATAAAGAGAAATGCTATAGAGGCACATCATAACTGGGACTTGTATATGGGCTTCCCTGAGTATAGCCTACACAGTAGAAAAAGACACATCTGGAGACCTGGATGAGAACCAATAAGTCTGTAGCAATTCCTTTTAGCATGATCTGAGCATTTATGGAAAATATTCTGGACAGCACACCGTGGTGATCCAGAAGAGAAGCACAGGATGTTCTGATCCAGCAACATTACCTGCCAGGACATCAGAGAGATGCTATCTGCCACAATATAATGTAGTGTAATAAACCACAATAAGCACCTTTGAATAGAATATCATAAAAACAAATGCAGCCTCCAGTTTCCTAAGCCTTGTACATGTGGTCAATCATTTTCCTCCAGTTTGTTAGCAATCAGTCGTTCAGATGACCTGTGTCAGATTCAGTGCTGTACAGATCCAATGATTAGCTACAGTCTGGCAGCCTGTTCTGTTCTATGGAGGGGGGATGAGCGGTGCTCCACAGCGGGAACAACAATAGGGCTCATTCATCATCTAGCGATCCATCACAACAGATTACTTATCAATTAGTTAGCATAGCTGTACTGACACTAGACGTTTGCCTCAAATGAAAGGGCAGTGTTACCTAGTGATTGAAGTGATCTTATTTTTACATTCATTTTGTCTCCTGTATTTATTAGATTTAGTGCTAGAAAAACTGATATTTTAACTACATTTTTCAATCAGGCTGCATCACTTTAACCCCCACTTGCTGTATCGCTGTTTTGATGCTGATGATTCCAGGTGTTTAAAGTGAAACTTTGTGTTTCTTTTTGTCCCAATAAGTACATGGTTTCATGTGCCCTATCATAATCTCCATTTATGTATGGTGAGACGGATTCCTTGTTTTTTCGTTTTAGCGGGGGCCCTGGGTGTATGATCCCTTTGGGCCTCGGGGTCTCCTTTCCATTATCTGTCCTCCTACCAGGAGGCTCTGTTCATGGGACTCTCTTATGCTCACATGGGGGCAGCCATGTGAATATTAATAGGATGTTAAAGCATATGTAATTGACTGTGAATTATTTTGAGACATATATACGGGTATATGTCCCCTTCAGAGTTATGCATCAGTTGTTTTATGGATGTAGGCAGACAAATGACCGTGCTCAAGGCTGCAACTGAAATGAAAACCAACAGAGGCATGCAGAGCCCCACTGGGGCTAAATACATGCCTTGAATGAAAAACAGATGCAATAATGTACTAATTCTAATCTAAAAGATTGTGTCTTCGCTGTGGGGAAGTCCATAATAATCTGGAAGTCCAGAATAATCTGTGCACAAATGATTTACTGAAGCTAACACCCTCCTTTGTTATACCTCTTTGAGTGCTAGTTGTGTAATGTTGTCCAGTTTCTGGAGCTCTGCACATCCATACAGATAGATCATTCAGGTACAGCCTCTGTATGAAAGCGCTGCCATGTCTCCCGCTGTACAAATTGAACGTAAGTATACCTGTGGCTAGCTGCATTCATTGCTTCACTCTGCATTCAAAATCTTTTAGATTAGAATTAGTACATAATTGCATCTGTTTTGCATTCAAGGCATGTATTTAGCCCCAGTGGGGCTCTGCATGACTCTGTTGGTTTTTATTTCAGGTGCAGCCTTGAGCGCTGTCATTTGTCTGCCTGCTTGATGAAATGTGTATACCATTTATGATCAGCAGCACAAGGAAAAATTATATTTGTATTGCTAGACTAGTGTTAGGTCTTCCCCGTGAGGGTCCGTCATTGCCGTGGGGAAGTCCAATGGGGAATAATCTGTGCACAAATTATTTACTGAAGCTGTAATGAGAGAGATACTGAGGCTGCCATTATTATTTTGTTTTAAATATTGCCAGTTGCCTATTCTGCTGATTCTCTGACTCTTAATACTTTTAATCATAAACCCTGAATATCAGGTGTTTCTGACATTATTGTCAGATCTGACAAGATTATCTGCATGCTTCTGGTGTTATTGAGACAGTACTTCAGGCAAATATGCCAAGCTGGTCTGCCAGGCAACTGGTATTGTTTAAAAGGAAGTAAATATGGCAGCCTCCATATACCTCTTACTTCAGTTGTCCTTTGAATAAAACCTGAAGTGAGAGGAATATAGGAAACTCATAATCATTTTTTTTTTCAAAGGAGAGACGAAACAGAGGGTTTAAACCGCCATACTGTAGTGCAGGGGTGTCAAAGTGGGACTAGAGTAGGCCAAACATAATGCAGGAAAACCATTTGAGGGCCAAATTTAATGGCTCTGAGGGCCAGATTTGGCCCGTGGGCGATAGTTTGACATGTATGCAGTAGTGTAAAACATAACTTTTTATTACAGTATATGTGAATAAAAGTTCAGTACAATAATCTTGATTACAAAGTCTTTGACATAAAGACTTGGGCTTTTATTAGTGTATACTGTAATTAAAAGTTATGTTTTACACTACTGTATGGCCGTTTAAACCCATACCCTCTGTTTCGTTTTTCCTTTGAAAAAAAAAATGTGGCCTATCGATGGCAAGCTTTCGACTTGAAGGTCAACAATGATCTGTTTTTCGATCAGATAATGCTTCTGTGCTACTGAACGTTTTCTGCAAGTTTTACAGTACGTTTGTTCTACATTTCCACCACTAGAGGGCACTCTGATCTTATGAATCTACTAGTTTAGCAAATCTTCTAGCTTCTATTTTGAAGCTTTATTTTATGTCATTTATTGTTAATTTTAACAATAAATACAGAAGTGGAGAAAGGGAATTCAGAATTGCAAGGAGATGTAGATCAAGGAACTGACAAGCAGGTTTGAAGCAGAGGACCACAGTCAGTTAGTTTTGTTATCGAATAAGTAACCTAGTTCAAGTAGGTGAGACAATTTGCGACAATCCAAACTTTTCTTTTTTTTAAATGCAAAATAGCACACTTGCAATTGTAATGTATTCATTGTTATTGAAAAACAAAACACATATTGGATTTGACTGAGTAATCAAATCTGTTAAAATATTATTTGCAACATACACAATTGCTCACTCCCAGTTGAAGCAATTTCCTACATTTATTTGGTCAGCAGGTGCCAGTCAGCCAATCAGTTGTACTGTTATACACTCTTTGCCTGCCGTACCAAATCTAGCAGGAATTGCATAAATTAGATAGCATTCAGGTGGGAGCCTTCGTTGGACGCAATCGTATATTGCATTGCTTGCAGGGATGCCCCGTGCAGGCAGGTGTCCCACATGGTCCACTTCCTAACTACTCTCCTGTCAACCACCGCCACACACGCCGCAGCTCTCAGCTATACTAAGTATAGCTGAGAGTGCGTCCGCCTATAAGGACGCTATACCGCCGGCTCCCCCTGTCCTCCCTGCCTCCCACACCTTTCACCCACACCCATGCTGGCTCCCCATTGGTTCCTTAACAGACCAATGGGGAGCCAGCATAGGTGTGGGTGAGAGGTGTGGGAGGCAGGGAGGACAGTGGGAGCCGTTGGTATATATACCGCATAGGCGGACGCACTCTTAGCCATACTTAGTATAGCTGAGAGCTGCGGCGTGTGTGGTGGCAGCGGCGGGGATCTTCAATCAATGCAAAAAGATCGCAAGATTAGAGGAAATTGGCTTGGAACCTTTTTCCGAGGATAATGGCGTGGGAAAATGTTTTAAAGGTACAGGTAAATATTTCTGATTAATTAAGAATATTAAAGGGCTTTTCTCGTGGTTGCATTTTTATTTCATTTAACCCTTGGTGGAAGTGGGTAAGTGGTACTTTGTACCCCCTACACGCATTTCTCCTGGGAGGGGGGTGGGCATCTGGCGTTGCCCTTCTTAAAGGGGTCTCCCAGATGCCACCATGAACCCCCCCATGGAGTTGTCGCCCCCACCTCCTCCTGGGGCACCGGAGGTGGGGAAGAGCCCCTTGTCCATGGATTGGACAAGGGCTCCACGGGGGGAGGGAAGACTTGGCCTCTCCCCCGGAGCCGCCCCCATACCATGGACCATGCAGGCTGGTATAGCTCAGGGTGCGAAGTTCCAGTCGGCTGGGACTCTGCATTCTGGCTATCCCAGCCTACATGGGGGACAAGAGGCTCAGGAGGGGGGACCCCACGTCATTAAAAAAAAAAGTAAATCAGCAGCTCCCCGCCATCCCCCCCCCCCCCCTTGCATTGATTTTTATTTCAAAATAGAATTCACACTGAAGCGAACTATTTTGCCTATTTTACTTTAAAGTTCGCTTCAGTGCTCCCATTAAAAGTAATCCGCCGTGTCCCCACCGCAAAACGAGGGCTGCAGAGCCCCCAAATCGCCCGGGGGGCAATCCGCAGGCATTTCCTGGAAGGGGCAGAGCTTCCAGCTTCAGCTCTGCCCCTCCTGACGTCAATCGCGGCGCATCGCCGCCTCTCCCCGCCCCTCACTGTGAAGGAAGAGTGAGAGGGGCGGGCAGAGGCGGCGATGCGATGCGCCGCGATTGACGTCAGGAGGGGCAGAGCTGAAGCTGAAAGCTCTACCCCTTCCAGGAAATGCCGGCAGATTGTCCCCTGGGCGATTTGGGGGCTCTGCAGCCCTCGTTTAGTGGCGGGGATGCGGCGGATTACTTGGGAGCACTGAAGTGAACTCTAAGGAAGCTTTTGCCGGCGCGGGCCACAAAATATTGTATCGAGGGCCGTAAATGGCTCGCGGGCCGCGAGTTTGAGACCCCTGGCCTAAACAAATATACTGTCATTAAGTTACATTAGTTATGTTAATTAAAATAAATAGGTAATATAATCTCTTACCCACCCTGTTTTAAAAGAACAGGCAAATGTTTGATTTCATGAGGGCAGCCATCTTTTTGGTTGAAAGGCGGTGACAGGGAGCATGAGACACAGTTCCAACTGTCCTGTGTGCTGATCACCCCTCCTAGTTGCTAGGCAACGTGAATAACAACATAGGAAATCCCATCATGCTTTGCACAGCATCAGGGGAAAAAAGCCTGGGCAGTTGTCTTTGATGGGTGGAGCTTAGCTAAAAATGCAGCTAAAAATGATGGTTTGGTAAGAAAAACAAAGTTCTGATGCTGTGAAACTGTTAAAGAAAAACCATGCCTTTTCAGTTCTGCTGAGTAGATTATTAGTCCGGAGGTTCACTTTGAGGCCATTTGAGTAAATACAATTACATTTCTTGATCCATCTTGTCTCATGCTGCAACACTTTTTTCCTATCCCCACCCCTTGGCAAAACAGGAATCCCTTCTATCACAAACCAGCATAGTTGGGCGGCTGTGTGATGCATCGAGACAAAATAGTGTGAAACATGGGTCTCATATTCTTTCTTACCTAAAGCCAAATGTGTAATGCTCCTTTTATATTCTTGTATACGCTGATTCACTGCTTCACTATATGTTCTGCAAATCATGTGACTGAAATTTACATATCATGCGATTTCCTGTGGCTGGGGTATTTAGGAGTCAACGGTGAGAGGTGTGGTACCTCTGTTTACTCTTATTACTGAGCCATTTGTGTACTGTTTCAAAGTTTGTTATATTGCACTGGATTTGCAGGAGTAGTGTCCCTGGATTAGCTTGCCACTTGTGAACCGGTCTGGAGCTATAGGGCAGCGTGGTGAGGAAGGTGTGGTGCTTATAATATTGGTAAAAATACCAGCAGGTGAAGCAGAGTACAGTAACAATCCTAACATTACCTGCACCAAATAATCTAACGCCCATAAGAGCTGGTGGTAGTCTGCTCTGTGGAAGGTCTGGATGGCCGTTTCATCGCCACACCCTTACCAGAGCATACGCTACCTGTTGGTGCCAATTCCTACCAGTAGTATTATCAGCATGCTTTGTGCATTACTTTTTCAACATTATGCTTCATAGAGAGGACCAGGGCCGCCATCAGAAATTTTGGGGCCCCTCACACATCATCAGGCCTTGGCCCCCCTCCCTGGGCCCACCCACTGGTTGCTGTGCCCGCCCACTAGCCACCCCACCCCTTTGTCCGTGTGCGAAGTGCGTTATGTCAAAAATGTGCATGGCTCCAACACTGAAGAAAGCAGCATGCACAGCGTGATGCGGCAAAAAGTGGGCGTGACCATGGCATGTTGTAGGTGGAGCCCAATACTCTTTTGTCCCCTCTTTTCTTCCTGTGCCTCTTTTGTCCCCCTCTGTCTCACCTCAGTTTGTGCCTCTTTTGTGTCCCTCTGTGTGACCTCATGTTCCCGTCTGATCTCTTTTCTCCCTGTGCCTCTTTTGACCGCCTCGGTTCCCCCTGTGCCCTTTTTATCCCCCTGTGTTAAGTCTTGTCCCCTTCTGTCTCAGCCCACCCCCCTGCCCTAGCCAGGTATAGGTGCCCCCATTATAGGTATCCAGGCATAGGTGCCCCCAGTATAGGTAGCCAGGTATAGGTGGTGCCACAGTATAGGTAGCCTGTAGCCAGATTTAGGTGGTGCTCCAGTATAGAAAGTCCACTGTAGCGGGCTCACTCATCTGCTCCCCATGTTTAAGCACTGATGTCACTCTTCTCTCAGTGCTGGTTAGTGAGCCACAGCACATGCGGTCCTTCCAGTGCTTTGGGGGGCCCAGGGCCCCTCACTGCAGTGTCAGTTGTCCCCCCCTAATGGCTGCCCTGGAGAGGACTAAATACCTTGGGTAACAGTTTGTGCCAAGTGATGTAGAGGGGGAGGGAAAATGGTGCAGTGCACTACAGAGCTGTTTCCAGCAGGAGGGGAAAAGAGGAGAATGATACGCTTAGCCCAGACGATCCAGCAATCAGGATTTCTCGATGAATCATTGGATTTGGTATTCCACAATTCTGACCGTCCCTAATATGTACAGTATAAGGAACCTAAGCAGCATACCCAACTATGCATTAATGCAACCGCTCACTATGACCTCTGATTTCTTATAGATTTGTATCATGGCTTCATTTGTACTGTACATAAGTGCAAAGCTGCTGCTGCCCCTCCACCATTCCACATACAGTAGCTTTTCTAAACAGGGCCTCTTATGCACACTACAGAGGCAGAACTGCTGTGAAAAGTATGTGTATAGTTGTAGGCACAGCAGGAGTAGGAGGGTTTCCTACTGAGAAGACACAGGTACAAAATAAACATGGAGGCCACAGGAAGGCACAGGCTGATCCCTGCTGTGACCAAGGAACTGACCTTGCCATGAGAAACTACATTATCACACCTTTCATCTTGGCACAGACAGTGACTGATCTCCAAACACTGAAGTCTGGCTTCTTGTTTCATAACAGATCGAGCACAATGCCCTGTTGATTCATAGAGAACTAGAAACACAAACAATTCTCTAAGGACCAAAAGGAACTAAAAAGCCTCTCCCTGTTGAAAAGGATATTTTAACCTACAGTTAAGTATGCTTTCCAAAAACAGAAGGGGTTTACACATATCGATCCTTAAAAGAGCAAGACATTATTCCCACAATACATTACTTGGGGACAGAGAATGGCTGTGTAAATCATCATTTTTATTATTTAGTATTTATATAGCTCCGAAATCTTTCACAGCGCTTTACAGAGTACATATTCATGTCACTATCTGTCCCTTATGCTTTATACACACCATGCGTTTCTGTGTTTAATGCGTCCGTCGATCCGCGTCGATTCGATTATTTCCGAGCATTTCCGAACGCATTTCGATGATTTTTAGGTCGATAAAGTATGGCAAATCGACCTAACGATCCATCGAAGCTTGAATCGGACATGTCGGAAATAATCGAATCGATGCGTATCGACGGACGCATTGAACGCGGAAACACATGGTGTGTATCCAGCATAGAGGAACTCACAATCTAATCCCTACCATAGTCATATGCTCATTGTAGTCTAGGGCCAATTTAAGGGTAATATTCAAACAAATAGAGCGTAGTGCACACCAATAATATGCCCAATGGAACTTCCAAGAACATCATTGCAGTGCAGCATCCAGATTAGAAATATGCATTATATTGCAATGTTTGGAAGAAATGTCCAGGAGCAACACACCTTATGATAGAGCAGTAAAACCTCTAATCTTTAATCAAAAATTCTTCTTAGGGCTAAAGACAGCAGTAAAAAACATAGTTATCCGCATCAATGTATAAATGCCCTGCAACTTTCAGGTCTTGAAAAAGCCCAGATTGCAGAGTGAAGCGATCGACGACCCTCCTTCACACCTCCTGTTTGATAGATTGATGCCGATAAGTTTATGTTTTTCTCACGCAGACACGGGGAGAACATACAAACTCTGTGCAGATAGTGCCCTGGCAGAGACCCAGCGTGCTATAGTATTATTAATTTTACTGAGAAATATAAAATAACTTGTATATAGCTGTTCCTGATAATGCCTTTACAAGTCAAATTATGGATTGATGTGGCTGTATTTACTTATTTCAGGACATTGGGGAAGATTCATCAAAACCAGTGCAAGGGGAATTTAAGCAAATCCTTTGCAAAACAGGTGCAGAAGTGGAGCAGTTGCTGAGAGTGACCAATCAGAATTCATGATCTGGATATGTACTCCATTTTTGCACCAGTTGTGCTCCAGTTGTCCTTGCCCTGGGTTTTATAAATCTGCCTCAGTGAGTTAATATGCAAATCATTCTTGTATCTCCCTGAAAGTCCAGCCATTCATCCTCCATTGCTTTCATATGAGGTGTTACTTTTTGTTTTCATTAGAGCTCTTCACTCCTTGGTCTGGAGTCTGCATTTTGTCCCTGCTTGTGGTGTCCTGCTGTTGGGAAGTCTTGTTGATGCAGTATCAAGCCATAAACAGCAGGCCCATTCACTGGGGGTGGCCTGGAGGAGACAATAAGGCTGTAGAGGTGACAAAAATACCTTATCAACGGAGTCATCATACAGACAGGATGTCAAACTGGGAAAATTCCACAAATTGCTAGAAAACCTATGTATTAGTAGAGAATCATACATGTTGGTGGGTTTCAAGCAGAGAAACTGGTTGGTTTTGATTGAATCATTTTAAAAATCCAACCAATATACCATCCAGTTATCATAAATTTATCTGAAAATTAAAGAAAAAAAGATTGGTTAAAACAATCAGTTTTTATAATATGGTTTTCAGGGAAATCAATCGATTTAATGGTATGGCCACCTTAACTCACATAATACTTTTTATCTAAGGGCTTGTTTAAAATGCTAAGGAGTTAATAATATATTTCAGAGTATATTGATCTGCTTTCCTGCATTCAGTGGTACCATCTTTCTCAAAGTGTATCTAAACCATTCTTCCCTCCTGTCTGCCTCCTTCTGTTGTGCTGGTTACAAATGACAACTGACCTGATGGGGATATGGAGGCTGTCATTTTTTAATTTCCTTTTAAACAGTGCCTTCCTCTAAAGGTGGCCATACACTGGTCGATTTGCCATCAGATTCGACCAACAGATAGATCCCTCTCTAATCGAATCTGATCAGAGAGGGATCGTATGGCCACCTTTACTGCAAACAGATTGTGACTCGACTTCAGCCTGAAACCGATCACAATCTGTGGAGCTCCCGCTGCTGAGGCCCCCCCCCCCCCCCCCCCCCTCTGCATACATTACCTGTTCCGGCCGGCGCGAGTCCCCTGGTTCCCGCTGTCTTCTTCTCCGCTCCGGGCTCCAGACCGTTCCTGCAGCTACTGAACTTCCTGTCCAGTGGAAGTTTAAACAGTAGAGGGCGCTCTACTGTTTAAACTTCCTGCCGGGACAGGAAGTTCTGTGTAGCTGCAGCCGGTCCGGAACCCAGTGCGGAAAGAAGACAGCGGGGACCAGGGGACTCGCGCCAGCCGGAACAGGTAATGTATACCCGCTGTATTGCGTCGGTCGTTGGGCATTTGAGCGCCGCTAACGACGCACTCCCAAACCGCCGGCGATCGAGAAAAATCTTCCGCACGGACGGATCGACGGGAACGATCAATTTCGGACGGAAATCGATCGTTCTGTCAGTGGTGTGCGCTGTGATCAAATCGGCCGTATATCGGTGGGAAAATCGTTAGGTGTATGGGCCCCTTAAAGGTGCCCATAGACCTAAAGATTATGGGCAGATTCGACAAAGTCAATTTTTATCTCTAATCGACTCTGATTAGAGCTAAATTTGTCTCTTGTCAATTCTGTCCATACACTACAGGCCGATTCCCGTCCGATTTCAGCATGAAATCTTTAGGGAATCGCCTGAGCCCGCTGCCCCCACACCCCAGCTGCCCCCCCATGTATAAATGTGTCCCCATGTGCATTTATAAGTTACCTGTCCTGGTGCAACCTCTGCGCAGTGTCCTGTAACTTCCGGGTGGCTATCCATACATGCTAGTGGCGCATAGCGTCTTACGTCAGATGCCATGCGCCAGTAGCGCATACGGAATACCATCCGGAGGTTGCAGACAGGAGGCACATTTATACATTGCGCCAGGGGTTTCGTCGTCTCATTGCTCACTCGGAAATCGCCGCTGTACCGCAGCACACCCGACATCTTGCAGCATGCGCGATAGACAAAGCAACGAATTTCGTCTCGAAATTGGTCACTTTGTCGGCCGGGCATGCATTTGGCGGAAACGATTTTTATCCAATTCGATTATAATAATCGAATTGGATGGTCGATCAGCCAAGTCACCTGATGTATGGGCACCTTAATACTTTTAGTCATAGAGCCCAAACAAGCATGCAGAGCAGATGTTTGTTTTAAGTTTGACTGTGTAGTAGTGTGTGATTCAGACACTACTGATGCATGAGAGATCAGCAGGACTGCCAGGCAACCGGTATTGTTTTAAAGTAAATATCCTCTCAGTTCAGTTGTCCTTAAAGCACTTAGTTCATGTCCTTAGCAAAATCATGACCCCAAGGGATTGCAAAGCCAAGGATTACTGGGCTTCCAAGTAGGAGATTTCCTGTCCCAGTAAAAGATTGCTAACAACATAAAATTAGGTTCAGTTTGTCCATTTGGAATACCCCAATGAAAACCATTTCAGCAGTGTGGTAAATTGTTGAGAGGGTGTCACTGAGGTTTATATTCACCTACCGTAATTTTCTATCTGGATAACAAGCATCCTGATATACCTAATAAGCCTTCCCCGCTCTACTCAAATTTAGAAAAATATATTCATATTATAATGTAAATGTAAATTCAGTCTATCCTGCCACTGCTCTTTACACTTTGAGTGTCCTCACACTAGCCATCCCTGTCACTCCCAGTTAGAAGGGAAAATGCCCTGCCTTCTACCTTGCTGTACAAAATTAAAGGAACCTGTAAAGCTTTCACAATATAATCTGAGCATACATTGAGAAACTACATAAACAGACGTTACCCCCAGTGACAAATACATGCGTAAATGTTTAGGTTGTGCAAAGACTATTCAGTAAGGAGACCTTGGTCAAGACTCTGTACAGTAAAACTGCTACTGCCTGCTGAGTGCGCCCTAGTGGCTGCAGCTCTGGCGCTTTGAGTGCGCCAGGAGAAAATTCCAGCCAGCAAGTGGAGGCGGCATGTATGGGGCCGTGGCAGCTGCGTGGAATTCTGGCCAGAAAGTGGAGGCGGCGTGTATGGGGCCGTGGCAGCTGCGTGGAATTCCAGCCAGCAAGTGGAGGCGGCGTGTATGGGGCCGCGGCAGCTTCATGGAATTCCAGCCAGCAAGTGGAGGCGGCATGTATGGGGCCGTGGCAGCTGCGTGGAATTCCAGCCAGCAAGTGGAGGCGGCGTGTATAGGGCCGCGGCAGCTGCATGGAATTCCAGCCAGCAAGTGGAGGCGGTGTGTATGGGGCCGCTGCAGCTGCATGGAATTCCAGCAATCAAGTGGAGGCGGCGTGTATGGGGCCGTGGCAGCTGCGTGGAATTCCAGCCAGCAAGTGGAGGCGGCGTGTATGGGGCCGCGGCAGCTTCATGGAATTCCAGCCAGCAAGTGGAGGCGGCGTGTATGGGGCCGTGGCAGCTGCGTGGAATTCCAGCCAGCAAGTGGAGGCGGCGTGTATGGGGCCGCGGCAGCTTCATGGAATTCCAGCCAGCAAGTGGAGGCGGCGTGTATGGGGCCGTGGCAGCTGCGTGGAATTCCAGCCAGCAAGTGGAGGCGGTGTGTATGGGGCCGCGGCAGCTGCATGGAACTCCAGCCAGCAAGTGGAGCCGGCGTGTATGGGGCCGCGGCAGCTGCATAGAATTCCAGCCAGCAAGTGGAGGCGGCGTGTATGGGGCCGCGGCAGCTTCATAGAATTCCAGCCAGCAAGTGGAGGCGGTGTGTATGGGGCCGCGGCAGCTTCATGGAATTCCAGCCAGCAAGTGGAGGCGGCGTGTATGGGGCCCTGGCAGCTGCGTGGAATTCCAGCCAGCAAGTGGAGGCGGTGTGTATGGGGCCGCGGCAGCTTCATGGAATTCCAGCCAGCAAGTGGAGGCGGCGTGTATGGGGCCGTGGCAGCTGCGTGGAATTCCAGCCAGCAAGTGGAGGCGGCGTGTATGGGGCCGTGGCAGCTGCGTGGAATTCCAGCCAGCAAGTGGAGGCGGTGTGTATGGGGCCGCGGCAGCTGCATGGAATTCCAGCCAACAAGTGGAGGCGGCGTGTATGGGGCCGTGGCAGCTGCGTGGAATTCCAGCCAGCAAGTGGAGGCGGTGTGTATGGGGCCCTGGCAGCTGCGTGGAATTCCAGCCAGCAAGTGGAGGCGGCATGTATGGGGCCGCGGCAGCTTCATGGAATTCCAGCCAGCAAGTGGAGGCGGCGTGTATGGGGCCGTGGCAGCTGCGTGGAATTCTGGCCAGAAAGTGGAGGCGGTGTGTATGGGACAGTGAGGAAGCAGAGGTCCAGCCATTCTGCAGCTTCCGGTCTCCCTGGCAGCGGCCATCTGGACTAACGATTGTGGGCCCCTGTGAGGTATAGTGATATTCTGTAAAGTGCTGCAGGACACAATAATAATGTATAAGTTGTATATTTTTAGCACACCTATATACTTTGTACACAGTTTAGCTCTAAAAAAGCTCAGAAGTTAAAAAGGGCTTGTCCTATTTAAAAGGCACCTGCTATAATAGCCTTTTAATACAGTGCATCTTAACACCTTGGGTTAAGGTTGGAAGCCCATGGGGTTTAATGTTAGGCACCACCAGGGGAGGGTTCTGTGTGAGAGTAGGGAGAGGTTAGGTCTCAGTAAAGTATTGCTATATGAATGAAGTATTAGAATATCGGTAAATTTAAATGGGTGCTTTTTTCAAATGCATGTAATAATAAACATTGCATAAAGTTATGGTGTGAATTATAATTAGCATATGGCAAAGGGAACTTTTCAAAAGAGATTTAGCTAAAAACAGTTTATGTGGTTACATATTTCGAAATACATACGCTGATTGCACACTCCTTTTAAAACCGGATAAGAATATTGTATTTATTAGCCATAACCAAGTACCGTAGATTTATCATGTAAAAACTATGTTCCCTTGGGGGCCACAAGAATTAGTTAAACATCTATTGATGACAGAATGCACCTAAATTTCCCAGAGCTAGTCATAAATGCTGCCTGTGCCAGCAATGAAGGGGTTACCCTTTGATCTCATGAGGGACATACTGTGTGTGACATATGGGCCTGAGTCTGAATTCTTCCTATACATTTCCTGGTTGCATTGACCTGGGGCAGATTTGAAAACAAGGGGCAATAAAGTCCCCACCCCCATTATTGGGATTTACAGTTAATGACAGAGCGTACAGATGGGATGGGAACAGAGCGGAGGTCAAACAATGGCGGACAGGATACAGCCAAAAGCCATAAGAATGTCACATTGTTTCCTCACGGTGACGGATACTGCCTATTATTACTCTGTGTCTCTAGAGCGGTGCCATTTCTACAACAGATAAGTCTACACAGGGCTCGCAAGGACAAATGGCCTGCTGTCAATTCTGGAATTTATGAAGTTTCTGTTAAACGGTCTTCCACCAGCAATTATGTCTAATATGGCATTATCACTTTTTTTCCTAATTAATATCCCAAACTATCACAATCCATGCTATGGCACTCATACAAAGGTGCACATGACAGCATTACTGAGGTGATTAGTTCTGAAAAAAGGAAACCATGAGAATGTGTAGAGAGATTGCACTCACAAAAGATTTGGGACAGAATTTTTATTGATTGTGCTGCAAATTGTGTTTCATTGCCTGCTAATTACACTAACACAATCCATTCTGGCAATGGAATAACAATAGGGGATGTAGAGGTTGTGACCGTACCTGGGGCCCACATTGTGCCTTCCTCCAGTCACTACATTAGGTCTTTATTGGTGATGTAGTGGTAATGATTACCTCTATATGTATTACAAACTGCAATAATAGGAAAAGAGTATTTTTAGGAGCGAAAGTAGTGTCCACAGTATCTTCTGGTAAAAACATCACTTTTATTGCGTCACATTAAAACGTCCATCCTCAAGGACCGCTCTCTTCATACACAGAGGCCCTGTGATTTACAACACAACAGTCACTGTACCGCGGTAAAAGTTATGTTTTAACCAGAAGATACTGTGGACACTACTTTTGCTCCTAAAAATCCTCTTTTCTTGTATTGTTGTTTCTAATACATATTGATCTTTTTTAGTGGCCGAGAGCTGATTTGGCTAATCTGTACTGGATCACCTCTATATGTGTTATGTTATGTAATGTATAGAGGTAGTCATTAGCAAATCATTCCTTTTCCTGTGCTTACACCTCTTTCACACAGTGGCTGTCCTTGAAGACGAGCTGGATTTGGTGGTCTATATCAGTGTTTCTCAACATTGTATTGGTATGTACCCCTTTTAAAACCCTGTACTCACCAAGTCCCCCCTAGCATGGTAAACATTATCACACGTACCCCTTGACAAATATAGATTTAATCGTAGTACATTATAATTGGTTCTAAACCATTTCTAAGCATTTACTATTGCTTTTAATTAGCTAAAATACTAATTTGGTGCTGTTTAAATAAGATTTATCATTTTCTAAAACTCTAAATTTGTTATTTTTGGTTAAGTATAATCAAGCCCGAGTACCCCCTAGAACCCTCAGAAGTACCCCCTGGGGTACGCGTACCACACGTTGAGAACCTATGGTCTATATCATGCGATTATTACAGTCAGGGCCTGCCTTAGGTTACACAAGCCCCTGGGAGAAACTAGACTTTGGTGCACCCCCTCGAGTTTTTTACTGACCTTGATGCCGAAGATCGCTACACCACTACCAAGAAAACTGTGTTCTTCGTACTAGTGCCAGGTAGCTAGGTATGTCCCTACATACTAATATTAGATAGTCAGATGTGGCCCCAAAAGCACTAGGTGACCAGATGTGCCCCCATAATTGTGCAGGTCCCTCAATATAGATAGCAGATGTGCTCCAGTACCCCAGAAATAGGTAGTTTCCTCAGTAAAGGTAGCAGACGTGCCACAGTAATGACAGTCCCTCACTATAAATAGCAGATGTGACCCCCCCCCACCCCGCCCTCCTTCCTCAGTAGCTGGATAGTGTAATGTTTAAGGGCTCTGCCTCTTTATAGCTACAGAGCATCTCTAATCATGTGGCAAACCAGTACGTGCTGGCGAGTCATATGAGGGGTGACACCTGTAACCATGGAGATAAAACACTATACGAGTGACTGGAAAAGATGTCCCGTCACTGGATGCTAGGAAGAAACATTTTGCCATGGCCAGGGGGCAGCACTTAGGGGCTGTCCTGCTGGTGCCCCTGACTATGTAATGCACTGAGCGGCCGCTGAGGTCTGTGTAACTTTTAAAGCAGAACTGAATACTAAAAATAAAGAAAGTGTTTCACTTACCTGGGGCTTCTGCTAGCCCCTTGCAGCCTTCCTGTCACGCGCCGGTTCTCCAGGGTCCTCCGTTCTCCCACCACCAGCTAGATTTGACCCGGCAACTGCGCCTGTGCGTCCCGGACCACGCTTATCTTTCTTCGCATTACCTCCCCCATTAGCGTACGCAGGCGCAGTTGCCGTCGACTTACAAGTCGATGGTAACTAAACTAGCTGGCGGTGGGAGAATGGAGGATCATGGAGGATCGTGGAGGACCGGCGCGGGACTGGATGGTGTAATGGTTAAGGGCTCTACCTCTGACATAGGAGTCCTAGGTTTAAATCTCAGCCCTTCCTATTCAGTAAGTCAGCATCTATTCAGTAAGGAGTTCCTGGGCGAGACTCCCTAACACTGCCACTGCCTACTGTGCTCTAGTAGCTGCCTCACAAGCGCCTTGAGTC
Source organism: Hyperolius riggenbachi (assembly GCF_040937935.1). Lineage (NCBI taxonomy): Eukaryota > Metazoa > Chordata > Amphibia > Anura > Hyperoliidae > Hyperolius > Hyperolius riggenbachi. The sequence continues at coordinate 153,220,710 of NC_090653.1, read as the reverse complement.
CGACAGTAGAAAAGCTCTATACAAATACTGGAATCATTATTATAGACACAACTCTGGAAAATAATTTTCTTGAGGTCTCTGACCCTATTGAACAATGTTTTAGGACAACTTAACATTGAACTTTTTTTTTTTTTAACAATGAAATATTTGACTTTACTGACAAATTACAAAGAGTAATAAGTAGGACCTATATATTGTACATATCATGTGCAACCAATATCTCACCATGTAAAATATTGTGCAGCACAGTTCGGATATTTGTATTATAGCATCTCTGTACCAGTTAGCAATGAAGGGCAAAATGTAATTATGTAAATAAAGTTTAGACAGAGCGAGGCATTCTTGTGTATGGCAGACAATCATACTCTAGTGAGTACCAGCTTTTGCTTCCAGGTAATAGGATTCTAGTTGATTGGTTAATGATGCAAGCAACTGTTTACAAGGTCACAAAAAATAAATATTCTTTTTACCACCACATTTACCTATGGTAAAATATCCACCTGATTGGCTAAAATGCCAGTGTTGCTAATTTCATTTGTTCTGCTCCATGCTATTAAGTTTAAAGACTCCCAATATAACCAGAATAAAGTAATACATTGGTTTAATTATGCTGTAAGTGTATAGCAAATCCAAATGCATGCAATCATTTAAGAGAGAGAATACAATTATGTTCATTTTTTTTTTTAATGCTCAATCATACAGTGCATCCCATAATGGCACATTTGTTTGCCCAATAAGATAAAACATATTTTGCATTTGAAGAGAGTAGATGAAAAGTAGTAGTAAATCCAGACCGAAAACCCACCTGTTCATGTAACGATAAGTGCCAGCACATAGAGAGAATCTGATTATTGGTGATCTGCAGTATCACCAAGAATACAGATATATACCTGATTATTGATGATCTGCAGAATCATCAATAATCCAAGTATAACTAACCTCTGGACACCTATATAGTGTGAGTGTTTTGTGCAACAGTAATGACTTTGAGTGGGACCACCCGAGGAGCAGGTGGTCCTTGGCAGTATGGGAAATAACTCCCTCTAGGAAGTGCAAAAACCTTCCAGCAGCCTGAGACATCCAAAGGGGTTGAGCCCCAGGCTGGATAGCAGGAAAGACCTGTGGCTGAGTGACACCTGGAAGGTGGGTGTCACAAGCAGGTCTGGAGACTAATCTCTCAATGGAGAGGGATAGCTCTCAAGGTCAGGCAACCCAGGTCGGCAACACACGGGCAGATAAAGTACCGAGACAGAAGGCTGATTCGGTAACCAAGGGCAGGCAGGGTTGGCAACAGGTAATCAGATATGCGTAGGTACCGAATCTGAAAGCAGAGGGATAGTCAGGAATGCAATAGGTCAAAACAGATATCAAGCAATGCCTAGTCTTGAGTGTGAGGTCCGTGGTCTCATCACCCTGGAACTAGTCTGAAATATAACACAATAATAACACAGAATCCCTAGTCTTGGGTGTGAGGTCCGTGGTCTCAACACCCTGGAACTAGTCTGAAGTATAACACAATGATAACACAGAATCCCTAGTCTTGGGTGTGAGGTCCGTGGTCTCAACACCCTGGAACTAGTCTGAAGTATAACACAATGATAACACAGAATCCCTAGTCTTGGGTGTGAGGTCCGTGGTCTCTACACCCTGGAACTAGTCTGAAGTATATCACAATGATAACACAGAAGTAATCTGGCTCAGTGTGAATTCCCAGGTCCTCCTGGTTCTAACACACTGTGGGATCTGACTATGGTCTGAGTGCTTTCACGTAAGTGTTCGCAACGGCAGACAACTTGAGACTGACCAGCAGTAACTATATATTTGGCCTCCTTCTGAAGCGGGTTGAGCCTGCGCGATGCATTTAGGCGTGCGACGGTGCACATAGGCGTCCTCCTTCTCCTTCATGTAAGGTGCCTTCACTTTTTTCTTTTTATGCACAACGTGGTGTACCCCTTATGTAGACCTGACCACTATCAGGTCCTTGTATATCAAAGTGTATTACACTGTTTATCTCAAATTGCCTCTATATGAGGTTTATTAATTGGAATTGGTTTGTTAACCATATATATATATATGCACTAATCAGCACTTTTTTGCTTGGGGATCTGATGTTGTTGTTGTTTGAATGAGTCAGTGTTGAGAACACTATTGCGGTATTCATTTATTTGGTCATAGAATATTACTTAATTGTATATTTATATAATTGGGATTATTGTGAGGACCTATTACTTATACAATTATATATATGTATTTCTTAATACTGTACACCGTCGCTTTCACCTTTGGTGAATTTTAATTATGTTTTAATATTACGGTTGTTATGCTATCAATAAAGTTTTGTACTCTTGATTATTATTCTGAGTGGTTTGGTGCTGTTTAATTGGGTACTTTTCTTTAGTTTTTGGTAACTATATATAGAGCGGCGCTCCCCGGCGCCACCCATCACCGATCAACCAATAGCCACTTGCTCTGAAGTCAGCTGATCCCTCCTTGTTTGTCATAAAGGTTCTGCCTCTCAGCACGCGCGCGCGTATTCCTCAACCTGTGTGAACTAACAGACCCAGCCACACCAGACGCACGCTGCTGCGTGTAAACCGCTGCGCTGGACGCGGAATCAGCCGCCTTGCTGCCAGTACACGCGACGGCTTTTCCGCGATCTATTACAGTTCAGTTTGGCATTTGTAGAAATATAATTTTATGTTAATATGTGTTAATACTTCATCCTACTACCAACTACTGAATCTGAGAGAGCCTAAGCGCTTTGAGTCCTATGGGAGAAAAGCGCCATAGAAATGTTATTGTTATTTCACTGAAACATGAATTTGTTTATAAAAGGGTGCCGAATGTAGCCAATAACCGTGATTTTGTTCATAAAAGGGTGATTCTGTTTACAAAAGGCACTGGATATAGCTGCTATTAGAATATCATCCTAATTATAACTCTAACCTTAAGCCCCAATGGTGGTACCTAACCCTTAAACCCCCCTGGTGCTTAACCTTTACCCCCCATGGTAGTGCCTCACCTTAACCTCCCTCCATGGTGGTTACTAACTTTAACCCACCATGGTGGTGCCTAATCTTAACCCTCCATGTGGGTGGCTAACCTAAACCATGGTAATCAGTGAGAATATTGTGGCTGCAATTGTAAATATATAGTTGTAAAAAATAAAGCCGTTATTATATTAAGGGCATATAGTGTAAATGTAATTAAAATCATGATATAAAATAACGGGAGCCCATACAGCCGCTAATCACAGCAAATACCATCGAAGTCCATGGCGGAGCCCTTTTTACGTGCCCTTTTCAACTGATCCCTGCCCACTACATGAAAACCATACTCAATGTCAGCCGCCATTGTACAATATCCCTGGACCCCTTGTGGTAACTTCCCATTAAGAGTGTGTCCATCAAGACCTTCCCCTGGACCACCACGACACCCTCTCACCTCCCATTACAAGTGCAATCACTATAAAATCTTTATTCCCCAATAGCAAAATTGGTCACCATTAGACATTCCCTACCCTCTTCCGTAACAGGTGCACCCACCATGAGACACTTCCTCTAACCCCCCTCCCATAATGAGTGCAGTCAGCAGTGTAATCCCCCCCCTCCCCCCCACACACACACCTCCCCTGTAAACTTTTAATCCAGTGGTAGATTAAAGCGGACCCAAACCAAACATTTTTTTAATTCAAAATATTTAGTTGCACCATTCTAAAACATATAAAGATAAATAAACACTCCCTCAAGCCTATGAGCATTTCAGTGCATGCTTTTCACCCTTCTCTTTTCATAACTGGGGTTATACAGGTGGCAGCCATTAGCAATTCCTCCTTTGCCGGACACCACCTACTCCACCAGTTTGCCTGATTCTGTCCTGGCAATTTGAAAGGAAGGGAGGGGTTCCTCCAATAAATGTAAAATATTTTATATTTGTCATCATGCAGCTGAAAAAAGGCTGCTATTTATTATTATAATTTAGAAAATAGATTTTATTTCTGAAATCTTGTATTTTTAATTTTGGTCCACTTTAAAAGTTTATTACATCCTCTTCTTCAGTACAACTACCCATTGTCAATCACCTCTGTTAATATATTGCTAATACACTCACCTAAAAGATTATTAGGAACACCTGTTCAATTTCTCATTAATGCAATTTTCTAATCAACCAATCACATGGCAGTTGCTTCAATGCATTTGGGGGTGTGGTCCTGGTCAAGACAATCTCCTGAACTCCAAACTGAATGTCAGAATGGGAAAGAAAGGTGATTTAAAGGGGAACTTCAGCCTAAACAAACATACTGTTATTAAGTTACATTAGTTATGTTAATTAGAATAGATAGGTAATATAATCTTTTACCCACCCTGTTTTAAAAGAACAGGCAAATGTTTGTGATTCATGGGGGCTGCCATCTTTGTCATGGGGGCAGCCATCTTTTTGGTTGAAAGAAGGTGACAAGGAGCAGGAGACACAGTTCCAACTGTCCTGTGTCCTGATTACCCCTCCCAGCTGCACACACTAGGTTTCAAATGTCAAATTCAAAATGTCAAAAAAAAAATTGCACCAAAACAGCAGAACGAGAACAACAACATCAGAAATCCCATCATGCTTTGCACCAAAAATCAGGTTTCCCTCAGGGAGCTGTGAAACCTAAGGCCGGCCCTGTATGTACCAATGTCTATTTTCATGTATAGTGATATCTGTATTTTTATGTACCCAGGGCTGGTCCTAGACTTTTTGCTGCCTGAGGCAAACTTGTGATGATGCGCCCCCCCTCCCCCCCTTCTGATTTGAAATGATCGCACGTCATCCAACAATTTACTCTGATTCATTTAAAGTGGACCCAAATTAAAAATACAAGATTTCAGAAATAAAATCTATTTTCTAAATTATAATAATAAATAGCAGCCTTTTTTCAGCTGCATGATGACAAATATAAAATATTTTACATTTATTGGAGGAACCCCTCCCTTCCTTTCAAATTGCCGGGATTTTTCCGGCAAACTCTTGGAGTAGATGGTGTCTGGCAATGGAGGAATTGCTAATGGCTGCCCCCAGTATAACCCTAGTTATGAAAAGAGAAGAATGAAAAGCATGCACTGAAATGATCATAGGTTTGAAGGAGTGTTTATTTATCTCTGTATGTGTCAGAGTGGTGCAACTAAATATTTTTAATTAAAAAAATGTTTGGTTTGGGTCCGCTTTAAATGAAAATGTACACAAAGGAAATTGTATGAATCCTGTCCCTGTTTGTAGGCCTCAATGAGGGCCTCTTGTTTTACAAGCAGGGATTTGCTTATTTACAATCAATAAAACTTGTGCTTATAGTCATTATTTCTAGCATCCAGCAAATACTTTGGGAGGCTATTGTATACACATTGCAAGGGTCTTTGCTGATCCCCCATACATATATCCTGAGGTGTAGCTATCTTGCAAGTGCATTTCCTATAGACAAATAAATGCCCTTAGTTGCTTTACTAGAAGTGTAACCGACTAATGCACATCAGATAATAATTGTTACACCTAGACACTCAAGATGGCTTGTAAAGAAACAAGTGTTGCAGCCATTCATTGGTGTCCCTTCAGGTGTATTATCCCCATAGGGGATATAGATGTGTGTTTGCCTTCACAGAAGGTAGCTGGGTACTAGTATATAATTCAAAGAAATGTGCATAGGTGAGACATAGATAGTGTAACAATAGGGTGCCACTCTATTGCTACACTATCTATGTCTCACCTATGCACGTTTCTTTGAATTATATACTATATAATGTGCATTAGTCGGTTACACTTCTAGTAAAGCAACTAAGGGCATTTGTTTGTCTATAGGAAATGCTCTTGCAAGATAGCTACACCTCAGGCTATATGTATGGGGGATCAGCAAAGACCCTTGCAATGTGTATACAATAGACTCCCAAAGTATTTGCTGGATGCTAGAAATAATTGATGACTAAGGGCCCTTTTCCACTAGCGCGTTTGCGCTGGCCGAATCGTAAAGTCGTAAACCGCTAGCGATTTTACAATCGCTACGGTTTGCTTTTTAACATAGGAATCGCGGTAGGTCATTTCCACTACCGCGATTCGTTTTTGACAGGGACGCGAACGCGCGGCGGAGCGATATTTGCCGCGATTTTGCTATGCAGTGCATAGCATAGCAAAATCGCGGCCGCAAACGTCGGGAAATCGCCGGAATTGCGATTCAGCAATCGCTAGTGTTCAGCGTGAACGCTAGCGACTGCTAGTGGAAAAGGGCCCTAAAAGCACAAGTTTTATTGATTGTAAATAAGCAAATCCCTGCTTGTAAAACAAGAGGCCCTCATTAAGGCCTACAAACAGGGACAGGATTCATACAATTTCCTTTGTGTACATATGGTCAGGCTTCATAGCAAAGTGTGATATTTATTTATTCACCAGTACAATCTAATTTCGGTAGTGAAACATCATTTAAATGAAACACTGCTGCTCTCCTGTCTCCTCCCTCCTCACTCACTGTCAGACTCCTCACATAGCACAACAAGCTGTTTTTCCCCAATGATGACCTCAACTCGCTCACAGTACAAAAATGTTGCCCCTGTATTCTCTGCGCCTGATGCAAGTGTTTCACCTTGCTTCATGACAGAACCGGCACTGTATGTACCCATGTTTATTTTTTTTACTGTGTATTGTACTACATGGAAGGAAGATGATGGTACTAAAGGTAATGAGCATCGCACTCCAAACCACATGATCCATACAATTATGGGGCTCTCAGCTAAAATGAATGCTTGGTGGAAAATTCTTGGATGCTTGGTAGAAAATTCAAATATTCAATTTTCTGTTGATGGCTTATTTGACCAAAGGACCAATAATGGACCAAAAATAAGGAAATTTACATCTCATGGATGGGGCTCTTCTTGTTCATTTTAGCATCACATTACGGCGGGGGGAGGGGGGGTGGCGGCAGACGGACAGCATTTAGTAATAACTGAAAATCCCATTTTGAATTTCTGCACAGCCGTAGTGGGCAGCTTGCATGCACACAATCACACATTTACTTTACTTAGTGAATCTTTGAGTTCAATGGGAAATCCTGCAGCTTTGTGCTGAAGTCTATAAGGGAAAAAACAGCAATTCTCCCAGTGTACAATTGTTATTCACATCTGGGTGCATTGAATCTGTAAATGGTTCCTCCTCCTCTATTGTAAAGCAGAGTAGCCCTGTTTCCTTTCCCAGGTCACCACAAGGTCATGACTGATAGTCACAAGGACAACCATTTCAGCCAGTTTAATTATCCACCCCAGGATCGGCTGCATTGCAGACTTCCATAATGCCACAGACCTGGCAGGGGGCGAGAATAAGCATCCATTGCAGGCTTGTCTTTGAAGTGGATAACCCATCAGCAATGCTGTGTTTCTATGACCTTGATTAGTTGCATCTTCTTTGAAGGTGGTCATTGCGATATATACATGGTCATTGAATACATAGAGTTATGGGTTACCCGTGTCCATAACTTTTTCCTCAAATTCCAAACAGCAACTATGGGCCTCAATTCACGGAGCATTATCAAACGTTAATCAAACACTTTATCAAACGTTTGATAATTTACCTCATGGGTAAAATCTCATTTTAAATTCCCTAAGGTGTTATATATTTATTTAATGTTTTACCGATAAAACGTTTAACAAATATATAACACCTTAGTGAGATTTTACCCATGAGGTAAATTATCAAACGTTTGATAAAGTGTTTGATAAACGTTTGATAATGCTCCGTGAATTGAGGCCTATGTATTGATCTGAAGCAAGTCTATGGCGTACGAGAGATAACGGCGCTGGAGACTTGGGCGCAGGATTCAGCCGTTATATGGCTGATCCTGCTGCCGCACAAGTCCCGGCCATATTAAATACTATTCCCCCTCCAGGCCACCATGGATAGTGGGGAATGAAATAATTCAGCTTCCAGCTATTGCTGGAAGCCGAATTATTATGTTTTTAAAGTAACTTGAAGTTACTCCCTGTGCCTGCTATAGCCGTAATTCCTATTATGGCCTATGGTGGCGCCGGCTGCGCCCAAATCTCCTGCGCGAGTCTATGCGCCTTGAGTCCTAACGCCTGCCATACACTGGCAGACTTTCTCCCGACATACCCAAAAGATCTACAATTACTACAAACAATCTAATCAATAAAAGTGTTGCTTCCCTAGGTGTTCTCCCCTCTAATGCTGTTCCCCGGGGCAGGGAGCATTAGCACAGCACCCTCACACTTATCTTTTCAGTTGGAGCACTTCTTCCTCTGTATTGTCATCATCTCCCAGTGCCTGTAGTGACCCGGCGGTATGTACACATTCATGTATACCGCCGGGTCACTCACGAGATTACTAGTACCACCGGGAGATGACAAAAGGAAGTAACACACTGGCTGGAGAAGTAAGTGTGAAAGTGCTTCGCTGCGCTTATACTCTTTATAGGGCCTCGGAGAGTAGCATTAGCAGGGGTGACACCCAGGGTCCCATCACCGGCTCTAGGCCCCCAGCTTAGATACCATTGCACCACTGCTGCACCTGTGCTCCCATCGACCACTAAAAATCCATCCGGTCCGATTGTTAATTACAGTGAAATATGCAGGTGTATGTTAAAAAGGGCGCCGTAGTAATTTTGGTGCCAGGTGAAGCCACTAGTAGACGGTAAAATTACTAATAGTATTTTTGGGCAGTGGCTAATACCGATAGTAGAATAGCTGTCATTTTTACCAATTTTCTAGAACCACTTTAGCTAACCCTCTTCACAAACTAACCCACCCTCTACCTAATCTTAACACTAACCTAGCAACCCCCGATTGCAATCTCAACCACGCTTTCTGCCGCTGTTTGCGGAAAACCAAAGTCTGCCGCCGCCTAAATTGCGCACTGGGTGCACCTTTAGCCGCAATTATTATTGCGGTCTATGTGCTGCCTATTTTACCAGGCAGCCATTGCCACTCAAATGACTTGCTTCAACATACCGAGAGAGAACTATCACTTGCATACCTGAATGTTTAACTCTTGCAGTGAGTAAACGGAAAAAATTAACACAGCTAAATTATATATAAGAATTGCACTGTACAAACGTGTCCATCCGATAATGGTGCAGGGAAAAAATGGCGCAAATCTTTTAACAATTATTAGGCAGCTTTGTGCGCTCCGTGTGCGGCGCCAGAATGTAACCCTTCAGAACGGTATTTAACGTTCTTCAATGTAATTCTATGGTGCGCCAGAAGGTTTCAATGGCTCTATGCGCCATTTTTTCCTGTCCCGGTACAAACACATGTTTATGTCATCATGTCACATGCCACGCAGACACGGAGAGAACATACAAACTCTGAGCAGATAGTTCTCTGGCTGTGATTCACACCAGGGACCCAGCGCTGCTGGCTTTAGTTATCTGCAAGGCGAAAGTGCTATCCACTACACCACTGAGCTGCCCATGCATATCTACAAAACGTCTCCAAATATTTTAAGCATTATCACCCTCCTTCCACATGTGACCCACCTCTGTTCATGGTAATTGTTTCCAAAGTCATCTGCAGCACTAAAGTAGATGCCTAGATGGTGCTGCTTGTTGCACTGCCATTGCACCTCTAATATCCAAGCTTTATTAATGCCGGCTTCAATTCTCCTACTGCATGCAGAGGCAGAATAATCTGGCTTGGTTGTCATCTTGGAGATGACTTGGTTTGGCAGTCATCTCATATCTATGTCCTGTAGACATTTTCAGCTCATATAAAATGTGTAAAATGTAAAGGCACTGCACTGTATTGCCTAATTTATTATATTGCACATACAATGATAAACACTGCAAAGAGCAGAAAAGAGCTGCCCAGAAACAAGGCAGGTGGGTCTCTATTGATGAGAAGCACAATAGTTGTATTGGTGTCACTTCCTGTTTGTTTGTGACAGGGCCATAAACCTGTCCTTTTAGCCTCAGGCCAAAGGTTGCCTAATTCACTGATGGTTCTCACCTTGCAACAGCCAGCAAGACTGCTCTTTTCCCCCATATGTGTCCCCTGTCTTCAGTGACAGCAGGGCATTGGGTGGTGCCATTAACATCACAACAGAGAGAAGAGGACAGCTTTTGAAATCCAAATGGAAGTGTGAATGGGGTGATAGTTTCAGGAGGGACAGAGGAAGAGGAGGGAGTGTAGTGCAGTTGAGGTGGCTGTCTGTCTGGCCCACTAATGATGGATCTTTGTGTAGTAGATGGATATGTACCAACAACTGGACTTTTCAGCCCTTTATCTGATGTTCCCCAGCTTTGATCTCTGTGGGGACTAAGTGCTGCCTTTACACAGAATCACAATTAAAGACAGATAAATCCACACAAACCCTGGTAGAAAAACAAACTGAGAACATTTAAATCACACAGATCAAGCATCATTTCCCTGAAAGGAATTGAGTATGGAGGGGCAGAAACAATGTGTGAAATGTGCTAAAAGCATGTACCTTCTTGGATACAGTAGAGAAAATGGAAAAACATATTACTGTTGCTATTATGATTCACTTGATTTATTCTTTGAAGTACTGATTCTTTATAAAGAAATTGCCTATTTTAACTATAAGATATTTTTAAATTATTGTAATTATTATGTTAGATCTAAACAAAATAATTGGCTCTGCAGTACATGTACACTCAATAATTGATTGTTGTAGCCAAGAGACCAACCATACTCATTTTCTTATTTATTTTGTCTACAGTAATGCAATGTTCGGCATTTGCTTTTCTGCCCATTTCCTTACATTACCATATATCATACATCACCATTTGTACATTAAGTGAACGAGAGTTCAAACGATTATGGCACTTTGTGCGGAAGTCATCGGGGATCTTAAAGCTCCAATCCGCTGTGAATGTTGTTATCACCGCGCGTCGCCAAATACAGTTGCTCAAAAAAATCGCATTGTTGAAAAAATCATCATAGAAATCATGTAGTGGGTTTAGGGCTCTTTCACACTTGGACGTTGCGTTAGAGGAGACGTTAAGGTCGCATAACGTCCCCTAATGCAACTCATGGTGGTGGTATTAGGAGGACGCTACATAGAGCCGCGTTATGCGGCTCTTGATGCGTCCATGATGCGTACTTTTTGACTGGAATGCGTACTTTTTGATCGGAACACTCCGCATCACGTGGTCCCACCAGCCAATCGCCGCACAAAGCGGCAGTTCCAGGAAGTAAACACTGCACGTCACACAGTGCAGTGAATATTAATTAGCCATGTGGCTTGCTACAATAGCGGACTCTCCCCTCCTCCTCCCCTGCACTGCGCATGTGCAAACAGTCTAACGCAGCTAAAACCGCCTAGAACGCACAGCATGCTGCACTTTATTTGAACATGTAGCGTTACTCTGTAACGCAACGTGGGCACTGTAAACAGCCCATTGATTTTACACTACTGTGAGTTGGGCTGCGTTACAAGCTGCTGTAACGTCCCACTATGAAAGCAGCCTTAGTCTGTAACAAAGCAATATACTAAGGTGGCCATTAACGATACAATACTATTGATGATCGATCAATTCTGATCACTGTTATGATAAATCGGAAACGATCAGTTGTGCACAGAAATCCGCTAACCAATCTGATCAGATTGATGGGATCGATCCCCCCCCAAAAAATTCCATTAAACTGTTCCAATGGGTTAGCGGGTTTTCGGTTGTTAGTGGGAACAACCGATTGTTTCCGACTGTATCATTTATGGCCACCAGACAGAAGCTGCCATCCCAGGCTAGTTCTGGGTAAATTACATCGCTTGAAAGGATGCAGAGTATTTTTAGCTTGGCTAAACTGTATGGTGGATGAAGGTCTGATGGCTGCTATTATGTCAGGGACAAGGAGTAGAAATCACAGTAATTTGGTAAGTTTCCCTATGTATGTCAGCATAGAACTCCTACACACAGGTTTGTTCATCCAAAATGATAATTTGTATTATGATAATCTTTACACATACATGTTATTAGCAATTGAGCATACTAGACAACCACTATTTCCTGTTACATCTTACTCCTGCTTGCCATATCCCTACCCCTTTCCATAGCACAGGACACAAAGGTCACAGAAACACTCACCCAGGATGGCAATCCCAGGATTATAGGGCACTGCAAGATATAATTAGCATTATGGTCCTTTTTAACAAAATATCATTATCGAGGTTCTTTGTATGCCTCAAATTGACAGCAAATCAAAATAAGAATTGAGAGGATTCAATTAAAAAAAGGATAATGTGTACAAAAATATTTTGTAATTTATGTTATGCATTTAGTCTTGAGCAACTCTAACTTTATTATACAGGTAAAACAAAATAAAACTGAACTTGTTGGAAACCATAGCAACATAATTTGTGCTTTAGGGCCAGTTCACACGGGCGTTAAACCGGCATTAATCACGATGCTTTGCGTTTTCATTTAATCAAATGAATGGTCAGCACTTTTTAAATGTTGGTACCGGCTTTTCCCATCGTTCATGCAAACGTTGTACTCGATTCCCGTTGTGTCCTATCGTCTCATCTCCTCCTGGATACTATCTCTAAGTAGGGGATCAAACCATGACACATTTCCCGAACGACAGAAACCAATGCAAACAAGCATTTAGCATCAGCTAAGCAAGACATCCCCAAGCGTCCATGTGAACCAGCCCCTAGGCATACCTAGAATTCCTCATATGACAAAGAAGATTTACTTACCGTACTACTCTAACCTTTATATTTCACAGGGAAGGAGAGTAGGATTGTTGGGGACACATTGGTGAGGATGCTGGAGATGCCTTATTTTTCTGTACAACTCCCATTCACCATCTCCTAGCAGGAAGTTAGGGTGCGTACACAAGCTAGATGGAACATGGCCGAGAAAGGAGTAGATGTACAGGTATCCTCCCAGCTTGTTTAAAGATTTGGAACACTGTCTCTTTAAATAACATCGACCCCCCCCCCCACGCACATTGTTCTCCTTTCTGAAGCTAGGTATCCATCAGAAGATAGCAGAAGATGGATCAGGAAGCTACCAGCAACCTGTGATCCGACTAACGATTGTTCCCCTATCCATCTTCTGGGTATGCATGATGGCACATGATGGGTGCGATACAATCACAGTACTTTTACACAGGAGACTACGGAGATCAGAGCAATTGTCCGTGAGCGCGACCGTCATGACGGTTGTGATTGCTGCACATCGCTAAACATCGTTTAACTAATTTAAGTTAAACAATGATACAAGATATTGCACAGTACTGAGGAAAATGGTCGTTCATCGTGAAAATTGCCAGAAAAATGACATGGCAGGTATGGCCTTGACCCACCTGCCGGAACCTGCACTGTTGTGTGCTGTGCCGAAATAAAAAACGCAAAATATAGTACAAAACAATGAAAACGAAAATATATTTACAGTCATTATAAGCATAGTAAAATATTGGTGACAATATTTTATTACTACTTCCAGGTTTCAGCAGCATACAGTGAACAGGATAGGGTCTGTAAAAGACTCTCCATGTCAGCCTGAGTCTATGTAAACCAAGGGTCTTATCTGTTTGCCATAAATACCTACTATCCTTGCAAGATCTCTTGTAATTAATGTATCTGGCTGACACTTATATTGGCAAAAAATCTCTCTACCTCCTTCTGATTGTATGTTCTAACATTGACAGTCAACAAGAATAGAGTCTGAAGAAGGCTTACTAGCTGAAAGCTAACTGTTTTTCTTTTAAATTAGCTAATAAACTAGAGCTTGTATTTTACAGCCAGAAAGTTTTGAATCACGATAATAATAAGCAGTGTTTCTCTTCCTTCTGCATCTTCCCCAGCCCCTTGCTTGTAGAGTCATGAGACACAGGCTGGGACTGGAATGATTTGTCTGTGATCTGTCCACACAGGAGCAGCTTGCTAGCAAGTAAGGATTAAAGCATGCCAGCAAACTAGCCAAGCACATCTATAGGTAACTTCATTTGCACAATCTGCTCTGCTCAAAAGCCTCTATGTTTTGTTTGTGATATTTACATTTGGTACCTATCATTGCTGAACTAGTTAGCCTTAATTTTATCATCTGAGTTAAGGTTTTCATACACTCGTTCGATTGCCACCAGATCAACCAATAGATAGATCCCTCTCTGATCAAATCTGATCAGAGAGGAATCTATTGGCTGCCCATACACTGCACACGGAGTTTGAATCGATTTCAGCATGAAATATTTACAACCTGTGGAGCTGCCGCTGCCTCTGTCTGCCTGCTGCGTTGGTCATCACTGGATCGAACGCTGCTAACGACGCGCTCCCGATCCACCGGCGAGCAAGCAAAATTTTCCACCTGGACAGATTGACTGCTGGATGCAGTGCAGCCTTACTGGACATCGATTCCCCACTGCTCTTGCCCTGCCCCCATTGCATGGAGATTTTTCAACATGTCCAATCAAACATTTAATTGATGATCATCCCAAAGTTGATTAAAAGTCAATCGATCAGATATGATGGAGTAATAGAGTACTGGTAAAATTGATCAAAGTATTTGAATCAGTCAGACATTTATCAGGGAAATCAATGCATACATAGCCAGTTTAGTTTTGGATGGAGTATGAAGTCTGGATGTCATTACTAATATCTAACAACTAATTTAATGTTTTAAAGGCTGACATGTATTGCAGCTTTTAATAAATGATGTGTGTCATTGCCAATGTAGTATGGTTTGTCTTGCAGCTATTACAGCTGATGAAAACAGCACTTAAAGCAGGTTCCAGCTTATTCACACTCGTAACTGGAACAGCAAAGGTGACAGAAATACTAACGTGTTAATGTGTGCTGTGCAGTGCTTTAAATGTGGCCATGTAAATTTAATGTGGTCAATAAAAATGTTAACGACACTAAAGCTTTCTGGCATTGATGAGTAACAAGGACAGATGCACCTCTCTTTGTAGTAACTCTTTTGGGATTTGATGTGGAATTTTACAACTTCTAAATACGAGAACGGTACAATGTGATACGTGTAATGTGGAAAGCATGTAGCTTGTGAGCAACCGTCAGGAATAAGAGTGGCACACGCAAGGCATACAGCAATTAACGACAAAGCAGAATTATAGGTGCTAATGGAATGGATTGCTCCGGGAAAGAAGATTACACACTACCATTCACCTCCACAAGGCTCATGAGAGCAGTCACCATGTCATCATCATCATCAGTCGACTATGAGATGGAAGTCCACCACCTACAATGATGTGCTTTTCTCAAGACAGCAGTAGGAATGCTACTAATTATGAGTTCATGTAAATGTTATGCTATTTTTATGCAAATTGATTCAGCTTGGAGATGGACAAATCAAATAAAACAGCTAGATTTGCATTGTAAGTATCCCAAGACTTTGTGGAAAGTCCTGGGCAGTACGGTGGCATTGTGGACCATGCTGGGTTCCCAGTTCTGGGCCAGAACACTCTTCATGGAGTGCAGAAGCTCAAGTACAAATCATGTGGTCCCTCGGGAAACTATCAATGGGACCCCCCCACCCAGCCTTGCCAGATTAGTCACTGATAATGCAACAAGTACATCTGAAATGTATGCGTGTGTCTATATAACACTGTTACTCTAACCCTAGGAAGGGCGATTGTTCCATATAAAACAATTACATTTAGATTGAATAGAAGAGAGCTGTTTCTTGGTGAGAAGGACTGGGAGCATTCTAAAATAATATAACAATTTAGGGAGCAAAAATAAGTTTACAGTTATTTTAGCTTTCACTTTCCTGAATATTAATCCGTCATCCAGTGACCAACTGTGTCAAGTTTAAAAACCCTGCCAATGACAGAATGGCTGAAAGCAATCTAACAAATCTGATTGGCTGTTTGTGGCTCCACCCTCTTTAGTGAATTTGGACACCAGTCACCCAATGACTGACTGTATCAGGTTTGAGGCCTCTGCCATTAACAGTGTAGGAATGGTAGCAATTTATATATTCCCTTTGAAAAATCAATAGGTGAATTTTGATTGGCTGTTATAGGCTCCCCCCACTTTCTACATATTAATCCCAGTCACCCAGTGGCCAACTGTGTCACGTGTGGGAACCCTTCCATTAACAGTGTAAGAATGGTTGCAGTTTATATTTTCCCATGTAAAAAATTTAGTTGTTGGCGCCACCCACTTTTTCTAACCTTGACATACAGTCACTCAATTATCAAGTTTATGAACTTTGGGGTCCTTGGTATCAATAATTTGTATATTCCCCTTGAAATTAAGCAAATCTGATTGGCTGTCTGTGGCTCCACCCCCTTTCTGAATTTGAACACCAGTCACCCAGTGACCAACTGTACCAGGCTTGAGGCATCTGCTATTAACAGTGTAAGAATGACAGCAATTTAAATATTCACAATGAAAATCAACAGGTGAATTTTGTTGGCTGTTGTAGGCTCCACCCATTTTCCTGAATATTAATTCCAGTCACTCAGTGACCAACTGTGCAATGTTTAAGAACCCTGCCATTAACAGTGTAAGAATGGCTGCAGTTTATATTTGACCAGTGAAATGTGTTTTTGTCTCCACCCACTTTTTGTAACCTTGACACACAGTCACTCAATAACCAAGTTTGTGAGCTTTCAGGTTCCTGGCATCAAAAATGTGTGAATGGAAGCAGTTTATCCAGCAAGGAAATCTGATTGGCTGATTGTGGCCCCGTCCCTTTTGGTGAATTTGAACCCATCACCCAATGACTGACTGGTGCACGTTTGAAGCCTCTGCCATAAACAGTGTAAGAATGGCAGCAGTTTCAATATTCCCCTTGAAAATCAATAGGTGAATTTTGATTGGCTGTTGTAGGCTCCACCCACTTTCCTGAATCTTAATCTCATTCACCCGGTCACCAAGCGTGCCAAGTTTAAGAACCCTGCGATTAACAGTCTAAGAATGGCTGCAGTTTACATTTTCCCATTCAAAATGAATGGTTGAGATTTGATTGGCTGTTTTATGCTCTGCAGTGGCTGCAGTTTATATTTTCTCATGTAAAAAGTTAGTTGTTTTTGGCTCTGCCCACTGTTTCTAACCTTGATATACAGTCACCAAGTTTATGAGCTTTGGGGTCCTTGGGGTCCTTGGCATCAATAATTTACATTTTACCACTGAAATTAAAATCTGGCTGTTTGTGGCCCTGTCCCCTTTTCAGAATTTGAATCCCAATCACCCAATGACCAATTGTCCCAGATTTGAGGCCACTGCCAGTGTAAGAATTGCAGCAATATAAATATTCACCTTGAAAATCAATAGGTGAACTTTGATTGGCTGTGGTAAACTCCACCCACTTTTCTGAATATTAATCCCAGTCACCCAGTGACCAGCTGTGTGAACCCTGCCATTAACAGAGTAAGAATGATGCAATTTATATTTTCCCATGTAAAAAATGTAGTTGTTGGCTCCGCCCACTTTCTCTAACCTTGACATACAGTCACTTACTGACCAAGTTTGTGAGCTTTCACTGAAATGAAACATATCTGATTGGCTGTTTGTGGCCTTGCCCCTTTTCAAAATGTGAACCCCAGTTACCTAATGACTGACCGTACCAGTTTTGAGGCCTTTGCCATTAAGAGAGTAAAAATGGCAGCAACGTAAATATTTCCCTTGAAAATCAATAGGTGAATTATGATTGGTTGTTGTAGGCTTCACCCACTTTTCTGAATATTAATCCCAGTTACCCAGTGGCCAACTGTGTCAAGTTTAAGAACCCTGGCATTAACAGTGTAAGAATGGCTGCAGGTTATATTTTTCCATGTAAAAAATTTAGTTTTTGGCTCTGCCCACTTTTTTTTTTACCTTGACATACAGTCACTCAATGACCAAGTTTATGAGCTTTGGGGTCCTTGGTATCAATCATTTGTATATTCCCATAGAAATAAAACAAATCTAATTGGCAGTTTGTGGCTCTAGAATTTGAACCCCAGTCGCCCAGTGACCGACTGTATTAGGTTTGAGGCTTGTGCTATTAACCATGTAAAAATGGCAGCAAATTAAATAGTCCCCTTGAAAATCATTAGGTGAATTTTGATTGGCTATTTTAGGCTCCACCCACTTCCCTGAACAGTAATCTCAGTCACCCAGTGACTGTGCAAAGTTTGAGGACCCTGCCATTAACAGTGTGAGATTGGCTACAGTTTATATTTTCCCAGAAATTTGTTTTTGGCTCCGCCCACTTTTTGCAACCTTGACACACAGTCACTCAATGACCAAGTTTGTGAGCTTTCGGGTTGCTGGCATAAAAAATGTTCGAATAGAAGTTTATCCACCAAAGAAATCTGATTGGCTGTTTTTGGCTCCACTACCTTTAGTGAATTTGAACCCCAGTCACCCAATGACCGAATGTAACAAGTTTGAAGCCTCTGCCATTAACAGTGTAAAGCTGGCCACTAACGGTCCAATTTCTAGCGAAAAATTGTTCGAGCGATCAGAAATTCTGATCGGATTGGTTGTAAATAATCTCCCTTGGTGGACACAATCGATTATGAACGAGTTAAAAAATGTCGCCCGAATAAATTTTCGTCAAACGAAAATTTGGATTTTCTTGGTGGTCGTGATAGATAGGAAGCAATGATTGGTTAGTTGATGGTGTAGCGAACGATTTTTCGTCCGATCAGAATTTCTGATCGCTCGAGCGATTTTTCGCTAGAAATTGGACCATTAGTGGCCAGCTTTAGAATGGCAGCAGTTTAAATATTCCTCTTGAAAATTAAAAGGTGAATTTTGATTGGCTGTTGTAGGCTCCACCCACTTTCCTGAATAATAATCCCATTTACCTAGTAACCAACTGTGGTAAGTTTGAAAACCCTGCAATTAACAGTGTAAGAATGGCTGCAGTTTACATTTTACCTCTAAAAATGAATGGCTGGAATTTGATTGGCTGTTTTATGCTCTGCCCACTTTTCCTTGCTTTGTAGCCTCAGTCACCAAGTGACCAACTGTGCCAAGTGTGGGGACTTTGACTTGATTACTGTGAGAATGGCAGCCTTTTACATTTTTCCCATTGACATGCATGGGTGGAATCTGATTTGCTGTTTGTAGCTCCACCCAGGTGTGCAGGGGGGATGCGAGACCCCCAGAACATATCATCCCAGGTAGTAAGGGATCTGTATACCAAGTTTCCTTCAAATTGGTCAAGGCGTTTTCACGTGATTGCGGCACATACATACACACACACACACATACATCTGATTTTATATATATAGATTGTCTAGCACTGCGTAATATGTTGGCACTTTGTAAATGCAATAAATAATAATAATCTAGGAGAAAATGTATGGTCCATATGCAAGTTGTCTCCTAGGTGATATTTTCACACCTTGACAATAAAACCTTTAAACCACAAGCAGGCAAGAAACTATTCAGAATAATTTGAAAGGGACTTTTTTCACCTACTTGTTTGTACTTCCCCCATTGTACAGTGATGAAAAGTTATTTTAAAAATGAAGTTGAAATGTTATCTCACAGGAGAAAATGTTATTGTATATGGGCCCTTATCTTTACAGATTACTACAGATTTAAATCAACATGTAACTTATGCTGCATACACACTTGAGATAAAAGTCTTTGGAAAAGGCAAGATCACAGACCAATTTTACCCCATTCCATGTAGTATGAGAGCCATACTCTACACAGTCTATTCTATAGGGCTGCACTCCCCATGAGCTAAAATCTTTGCAAGATGCTGCACACAAAGATGCCCGTACACACTCAAAAGATCATTATCTGCAAAAGATCTGTTCCTGCAAAATATCCATTCCTGCAAAATGCATTCATAGTCTATGAGATCTGCAGATCCTCATACACACTTGGTTTAACAGACTTCATCTGCATATCTGGCAATCATCTGCAGATCTGAAGATCCATCCTGTTAGATCTGATCTGCAGATGATCTGCAGATGATTGCCTGTTAAACAAGGTGTGTATGAGGATCTGCAGATCTCATAGACTATGAATGCATTTTGCAGGAATGGATCTTTTGCAGGAACAGATCTTTTGCAGATAATGATCTTTTTAATGTGTACAGCATCTTTGTGTTCAGCATCTTGCAAAGATTTTAGCTGATGGGGAGTGCAGCTCCATAGAATAGACTGTGTAGAGTATGGCTCTCATACTACATGGAATGGGGTAACATTGGTCTGTGATCTTGCCTTTTCCAAAGACTTTTATCTCAAGTGTGTATGCAGCATTAATCCACTAGGTGGCAGTCATGGCCTTATTCTGCATGGATAGTACAGAAGCACTTATACAGTACTTTCCAGTCTCAACGGAAAATGTACCTCTAGGGGGAGGAGGGGTTGACATGTACCTAGTAAAGCTGGTTTATATATTTCAAGCATTTATCAAGTTCCAAGATATTAAATGGTGCTTTACATAATACTAAGCTTTACAAAAGACAGTCATTCTCACTCGAGTGCCAGGTGTGATAGAATCCTACCTAATAATAGGCAAGTGTCCCTGCGTCTGTCCGTGTGTGCAGGCACAAGACGCAGAGACACAGCCGACAGCCGGAGGAGGTCGTGGCCAGAAGGGGCGGTCATGTGTGGGCGTGCCGGGTGCGCGCGGCGGGTGTGCGCAGGCGGCGCGCGCACGCATGGCGGATTACTGACAGATTTAGCCCATTTTTAAACGGGCTAAGGTCAGTAGTATATATTTTGCTGAGGAAAAAAAAAGCCCAGAATTCAGATCCAGGGCAGTTTCTAGGCCAAATTGCACCTAGGGCGAGGGTGTAAAAATTGCGCCCACTTCCCCCGGGGACTTGCAAACCCTTACTCTTTAGGGACAGTCACACAGCCACAGGTCACAAGTAAATCTGCCTACTTACCAGTGACCAGCCGCTCATCCAGGAGGAGGCAGGGAACCGGTAAACACATAGGCGAAGAGAGCCCGGAAAGCCGACTCCTCCATGGGCGCCTCGCACTGACAGCCTGCAGTACCGCTACAGGAAATAAGATGTCATCACGAGGTGGTGACGTGATGATGACTTGACTTCAGATGCAGGCAGCCTAGGAGGAGTCAATGAAGGTGAACGAGC
The DNA here is from genome assembly GCF_040937935.1 of Hyperolius riggenbachi. Taxonomy (NCBI): domain Eukaryota; kingdom Metazoa; phylum Chordata; class Amphibia; order Anura; family Hyperoliidae; genus Hyperolius; species Hyperolius riggenbachi. Next base: position 153,199,700 of record NC_090653.1, on the reverse strand, counting down.
TGGTAATCTTCATTCATTTGGCTGCACCGCGTGTCTCCAGCTCCCTAGCAGTTATGTCCTTCTGCCTGCGCCCCCCTTCATCTACTTGCCAGTAGTGATGGCCCGAACCTCCGATTTTTGGTTCATGAACCGTGTTCACGAACCTCCGCAAATGTTCGCGAACATGCGAACTTTTGCGAACCGCAATAGACTTCAATGGGGAGGCGAGCTTTGAAAACTAGAAACATTTATACTGGCCACAAAAGTGATGGAAAAGATGTTTCAAGGGGTCTAACATCTGGAGGGGGGCATGGATGAGTGGGATAGACGCCAAAAGTCACGGGGAAAAATCTGGATTTGACGCAAAGCAGCGTTTTAAGGGCAGAAATCACATTGAATGCTAAATTGCAGGACTAAAGTGCTTTAAAACATCTTGCCTGTGTATACATCAATCAGGGAGTGTAATTAGTGTACTGCTTCACACTGACACACCAAACTCACTGTGCAACGCACCGCAAACAGCTTTTTGTGTAGTGACGACCGTGCTGGAATGGTGCGCACCATGGCGAGAGTGCAGGCGATCGTGGTTTTCAAGCCCATATGGTCGCCAGGCTGAGGTAGCTCAATGACAGAACAACAGTGACTGTCCAGCTGTTCGAATTTGGTCTGTCCACAATGAAGCAATGACCTTACTATCTTTGGTGTGCCTACCCCCCCCCCCCCCCCCCCCCGAGACCCCGAGACACTCATATAGCCGTCGGTCATTGCTTCATTGTGATACGCAAGCCCCTTCACCGCGGCAAGGTAACGATCACGAAGGGGAATTGACACATGTACATGCTTTTTGTTTTGTTGTTGCAGCTGCAGTGCAGCCGGAAAAATTAGGCAGGCATGTACACGCACCAGAAAAATTATTGTAGCGGCCGCTGCTAGCAGCGGCCTTAAAAATTCAGGAATCCGCCTGGAGTCCTGCACCCTGTTGGTGGTGGCGGAGAAGGCAGTCAAGCGGCCTGCAGGCAGAGATGCTGTGTGGGGGCCGACTTGGTCATGGGGCAGGCAGTCACACGGCGTGCAGGCAGAGATGCTGTGTGCTGGGACTGACTGAGGGCCCTTTTACACTTAATCAGTTGCTCTCAGTTAAAACGGAAAGAAAACTGATTTTCAAAGTAATGCCCATGTTTTCCTATGGCACCTTTCACACTTAACGCGTTTTATCTGAAATCTTCCCAATGCACTGCTATGGAATAAACGCGTACCAACACGCACTAATGCACACTGACGCAAACCAACTAATTAAGTGTAAACGGGGACTTAGTCTTCGGGCGGGCAGTAGCCCTCCGGGATCATGCCTCATTCATTTTGATAAAGTTGAGGTATTGAATACTTTTTTGACTTAGGCGACTTCTCTTTTCAGTGACAATGCCTCCAGCTGCGCTGAAGGTCCTTTCTGACAGGACGCTTGGGGCAGGGCAAGACAGAAGTTGGATGGCAAATTGGGACAGCTCTGGCCACAGGTCAAGCCTGCGCACCCAGTAGTCCAAGGGTTCATCGATGCTCAGTGTCTACATCCACACTTAAGGCCAGGTAGTCGGCTACCTGCCGATCCAGGCGTTGGTGGAGGGTGTATCCGGAATCGCTAAGGCGAGGCGTTGGACTAAATAATGTCCGCATGTCCGACATCACCATGAGATCGCTGGAGCATCCTGTCTTTGCCCGTGTGGACATGGGAGAAGGATTACTGGCAGTGGCACCTTTATTCCGTTGTGCTGTGACATCACCCCTAAACGCATTGTAAACCATAGTTGCCAGCTTGTTCTGCAAATGCTGCATCCTTTCTGCCTTCTGGTGATTTGGAAACATCTCCGCCACTTTGTGCCTATACCGAGGGTCTAGTAGCGTGGCCACCCAGTACAGCTCATTCCCCTTGAGTTTTTTTTATAGGGGGGGCCCTCAACAGGCTGGACAGCATGAAAGACGCCATCTGCACAAAGTTGGATGCAGACGTACTATCCATCTCCTCTTGCTCTTCCTCAGTGATGTCAGCTAGGTTCTCCTCCCCCCAGCCACGAACAATACCACGGGAAAGTTGAGCAGCACAAGCCCCCTGCGACACCTGCTGCGGTTTTTCTTCCGCCTCATCCTCCTCCTCCAAAACAACACCTTCCTCATCATCTGACTCCTCTTCCCCAAACGACTCTTCCTCCTCCTTCTCCTCCGTGCTGCCGCAGGTGTTGAGGAATTATCTGCTTCTGCTGAGAATTGATCCCACAACTCTTCCTCCCGTTCCTGTTCACGCTCCTCCACAGTTTGATCCACCACTCTACGCACGGCACGCTCCGGGAAGAAGGCATATGGGATCAAGTCGCTGATGGCGCCTTCTCTGCAACTCACCAGGTTTGTCACCTCCTCAAATGGCCGCATGAGCCTGCAGGCATTTCGCATCATTGTCCAGTACTTTGGCCAGAACATCCCCATCTCCCCAGACTGTGTCCTTTGACTGTAGTTGTAGAGATACTGTTTGATGGCTTTCTCCTGTTGTAGCAGGCGGTCGAACATCAGGAGGGTCGAATTCCAGCGAGTCGGACTATCGCAAATCAAGCGTCTCACCGGCAAGTTGTTTCTCCGCTGAATATCGGCAAAGCGTGCCATGGCCGTGTAAGACCGCCTGAAATGCCCACACACCTTCCTGGACTGCTTTAGGATGTCCTGTAAGCCTGGGTAATTAGACACAAATATCTGAATTACGAGATTGAGCACATGTGCCATGCAGGGTACATGTGTCAACTTTCCCAAATTCAAAGCCGAAATGAGATTACTGCCGTTGTCACACACCATGTTGCCGATCTCCAGTTGGTGCGTGGTCAGCCACTGATCCACCTGTTTGTTCAGAGCAGCCAGCAGAGCTGCTCCAGTGTGACTCTCCGCTTTGAGGCAAGACATGTTTAAGATGGCATGACACTGTCGTACCTGGCATGCAGCATAGGCCCTGGGGAGCTGCGGCTGTGTAGAGGAGATCGCAGCACCAGTAGAGTTGCGCTGCCACTCAGCCAAGGAGGAGGACGACAGCGAAGAGGATGTAGCAGGAGGAGAGGAGGTGGCAGCAGGCCTGCCTGCAAGCCGTAGAGGTGTCACTAGGTCCGCTGCACAGGGAGCGGGATGTGGAGAGAGGAGGACAGACAGCGTTGGACTTGTACGGAGGTGAGTCCAGAGGGGGCAAAGTGGCACAGAGGGAGCGAATAGGCACAGAGGGGGCAAAGTGGCAAAGAGGGAGCAGAGGGGGCAACGAGGCACAGATAGAACAAAGAGGCACAGATGGAACAAAGAGGCACAGAGGGGGCAAAGTGGCACAGATGGAGCAAAGAGGCAGAGAGGGGACAAAAAGCCACAGAGGGAGCAAAGTGGCACAGAGGGAGCAAAGAGGCACAGAGGGGGCAAAGTGGAACATGGGGCAAAGAGGCACAGATGTAACAAAGAGGCACAGAGGGGGCAAAGTGGCACAGATGGAGCAAAGAGGCACAGAGGAGGCAAAGTGTGGGCACAGAGGAAGCACAAACGGAGGCACAGAGGGGGCAAAGCAGGGTTAAGGAGGAAGTACAAATGGAGGCACAGAGGGGGAACAAACAGAGTGGGGGACAAAAGGAGGAACAGAGAGGGGACATAGAAAGGCAAATGGTGACAAACAGGCACAGAGGGGGACACTGGAGGCAAGGGGGGGCACATAGGATGCAAAGAGGACAGAGATGGCACAGCGTTTCGACTTAAGAATGGATTCAGGTTAAGAACGAGCCTACAGTCCCTATCTCGTTCGTTAACCGGGGGCTACCTGTGTATCCTAAAAAAATGCCAATTGCACTCCCCGCATAGACAGTTCAGCAACAGCCAGTGTGAACCAGTCCTCTCAATTCCACTTGCACCACTATTGCAACAAACAGCAATCCTCGCTTTTCTTTAGGTAGTTCAATGGTCACTTTCCTCCTATAGGAACAGGCCACCACCACACCCTTTTGTGGTTCACTCACCGTAATTTCTGACCTAATCTAGGGGTCTGAAGTGCCTTGGGACCGTTTGCGGGTCGTCCCTCACCACTCAGGCATTCTTTAGGTCCCTCTTCTTATTCTAATACTTGTCACTGGTCCACTTATGATGATCAACCTAAATAAAAATAGCGCACATAGGGTTTGATTCACTAAACCATGATAACTCATATCACTTTGCCCCCTCACTACTCAGCTTATACATGATTCCAAACTTTAAAAAAAAAAACTGCAAAGTGGGGTGTGCATAATTATTCAGCCCCCCTGAGTCAATACTTTGTAGAACCACCTTTTGCTGCAATTACAGCTGCCAGTCTTTTAGGGTATGTCTCTACCAGCTTTGCACATCTAGAGACTAAAATCCTTGCCCATTCTTCTTTGCAAAACAGTTCCAGCTCAGTCAGATTAGATGGACAGCGTTTGTGAACAGCAGTTTTCAGATCTTGCAACAGATTCTCGAATGGATTTAGATCTGGACTTTGAGTGGGCCATTCTAACACATCGATATGTTTTGTTTTAAACCATTCCATTGTTGCCCTGGCTTTATCTTTAGGGTGGTTGTCCTGCTGGAAGGTGAATCTCTGCCCCAGTCTCAAGTCTTTTGCAGACTCAAAGAGGTCTTCTTCCAAGATTGCCCTGTATTTGGCTCCATCCATCTTCCCATCAACTGTCACCAGCTTCCCTGTCCCTGAAGAGAAGCACCCCCAAAGCATGATGCTGCCACCACATTTAAAAGTGGGGGTGGTGTGTTCAGAGTGATGTGCAGTGTTAGTTTTAACTTTTTGGCCAAAATGCAAAACGCTATGTGTGTCAATGACACACATAGCGTTTTGCATTTTGGCCAAAAAGTTCCATTTTGGTCTCATCTTACCAGAGCACATTCTTCCACGTTTGCTGTGTCCCCCACATGGCTTGTGGCAAACTGCAAACGGGACTTCTTATGCTTTTATGTTAACAATGGCTTTCTTCTTGCCACTCTTCCATAAAGGCCAGCTTTGCGCAGTGCACAACTAATAGTTGTCCTATGGACAGATTCCCCCATCTGAGCTGTAGATCCCCGCAACTCGTCCAGAGTCACCATGGGCCTCTTGACTGCATTTCTGATCAGCACTCTCCTTGTTCGGCCTGTGAGTTTAGGTAGACCGCCTTGTCTTGGTAGGTTTACAGTTGTGCCATACTCCTTCCATTTCTGAATGATCGCTTGAACTGCTCCGTGGGATGTTCAAGGCTTTGGAAATCTTTTTGTAGCCTAAGCCTGCTTTAAATTTCTCAATAACTTTATCCCTGACCTGTCTGGTGTGTTCTTTGGACTTCATGTTGTTGTTTCTCCCAATATTCTCTTAGACAACCTCTGTGGCCGTCACAGAGAAGCTGTATTTGTACTGACATTAGATTACACACAGGTGCACTCTATTTAGTCATTAGCACTCATCAGGCAATAAATAAATAAAAATAAATAAATCAGGCAGAGTCTAGGGGCAACTGAGATCAAAGGGGGCTGAATAATTATGCACACCCCACTTTGCAGTTATTTATTTGTAAAAAATGTTTGGAATCATGTATGATTTTCGTTCCACTTCTTGGTCTTGGAATTTGCAAACCACTGTATGTGTAGTACAGGTGATAAATAGAACATTAGGAGTATAAAAACAGAGTCTAATATCTTTATTTTCAGTTTTAAAGCTTTATTTTAAAGATTGCATCAGACTGCCACAGTTGCAGTTTAGAATCCTCGATCTGGGCTATATGCAATTCACAAGTTTTCTCCTATGAGATAATTTTCTGTTTAAAACAACTTTTTAGCACTCTTCAATTGACAAAGTACTAAAAAGTAGGTGAAAAGTACCGATAATTTATTCTGAGTACTTTCTTCCTTGCTAGAAGCTTAAAGGGACCCTGAGCATGTTCTAAAATCACAATTTCCACTTACTTGAGGGCTTCCTCCAGCCCACTGTAGGCTGCAAGGTCCCCTGGTGTCCTCTTGGCTCCTCTCCCGCCCCCGCTTCTCCCAGCCCCGCCTTCGGCCTGAAGTCATCAGGGCTGCTTCCCACAGGGCTGCTGATAAGCGTCATAACGTCGGCCGGCGTGAGATTCCTGGGCAAGCGCGGTTCAATATTATTGAACTGCGCTATGATTAAGGACAAGTAACGTCCGAAACATGTCAGCATGTGGTGATGGATTTTTACGTGATTGAATAAAGCAAGTCTGTTCCTACCGACATTGTGCGGAATCCACTTTTTACTCTACTGGACTTGGGGCCTGAGCAGCCCGTTTTTCCTGCACTGTTGGTGGACGAGGTTGTGAGCGGAGTCCCACCTACACGACATTCAATATTAGAGAACCAAGTATGTTCCGGACTCTCACGCCGACAACATGATGACGCGGAACCGCCTGGCGTGATGATGCGTATCGGCCAAGTGGGAAGCAGCCCTGACGACTTCAGCCAGAAGTCGTACAATAACGGAGCTGACAAGTGGGACCAAGAGAGGAGCCAGGAGGATTCCGGGGGACCCCCTGGCCTACGGTGAGCTGGAGGAAGCCCCATGTAAGTGGAAATTTTTATTTTATAACCTGCTCGGGGGCTCTTTAAAATGCATTTAAGGTGTAAAAATATTATGTAGGAGAAAACTTAGGAGAAAAAAGGTGAATTGCATATGGGCCTCTGCCTTTTAAGCTTTCTTTCTGAGAGATAACAGGCTTTCAACTTCTATTTACTTTACAGGAAACCAGACTGGATTTTTTTTAACCCAAGATCAAGTTTATTAAAGTGGACCCAAATTAAAAATACAACATTTCAGAAATAAAATCTATTTTCTAAATTATATTAATAAATAGCAGCCCTTTTTCAGCCGCATGAAGACAAATATAAAATATTTTACATTTATTGGAGGAACCCCTCCCTTCCTTTCATTGCCGGGAAAGAATCCGCTGGTGTTGTAGATAGTGTCCAGCAAAGGAGGAATTGCTAATGGCTACCACCTGTATAACCCTAGTTATGAAAAGAGAAGGGTGAAAAGCATGCACTGAAATGCTCATAGGCTTGAAAGAGTGTTTATTTATCTTTGTATGTGTCAGAGTGGTACAACTAAATATTTTGAATTTAAAAAATGTTTGGTTTGGGTCTGCTTTAAATGACAAGGATAGATTACAAACACTGCTGATGCAAGGCAGAAAGTAGTACATTCACAGTTGCATTGAGCATTAGGGCATATGTTCAGATAAAAACAGTGCAAGACAAAGAGGAAAAATTGGATCAGAAAAAAATCACAAATAAATGACAAAATTACGAATGATGAAATCATATTGGATAATGTCCAAGGCATACTATAGTGTGTATTGTAGTACAGCACACAGACCATTAACCAGACTGGATTTGACTAGCTCTTTTGCATAGATAACGTACGGGTTTTTTTTAACTCTTACTGTACTGGAAAACAAAAAGGGACTTTAGATAATTTCTTAGTAAGGGTAGTACTATATGTGAATATGTTTATCTCAGCATGGCACTTCAGGTAAGTTTTAAGTTGTCTGCTGTGTCTAATCAATTCTAATTTTATCCAATCATTCATAATTGTTCAGAAGTTACCAAAGAGATGAAATGGATATTACTTAGATTCATTTTAACTGACCAGTATTGTTGGTGTGTGGCTATTACTGGGAATGCGGATCATTGAATCACACAGCATGCACAGGGTGTGCATTCACACAGGTAATTCTGTTTCTTACGCCAAGTTTATTACTGTATTCATCCATTTATTCTATCTTCTGCTTCTGCCATGCTTGGTGTTTGTTGCAATGAGCGAAGCACCCCATAGGAAACAAAGAAATAAAACTTTAATTAAATGCAATAGAAAGGTTTTCCTTTAGATAATATGGCTGCTTGCCACAATCAGTCATTGAGGTTTGCCAGCTTAATTGGAAAAGAGAGTGGCATGGCTGTAACAAATAGGACCACCTGCCAGAGTCATTGTATTCGGTTTTCCTTGGCAGGGCTGTTTCCACAGACACTGGAACAATCCTTTCACTATGCTCATGTGAAAGTAATCTGTTGGCTTAGGGTTATAAGTAATCCTTACACAGACCATTTAATAATTTGTCAGAGTTGATGAGAAATCTAGTTGTTTTACATTAGCTTTATGCCTCATTTCCACTAGGATAACAACCCTTTCCAATCCGAAGTTCCAATCCTATGTCAGACTATGTCCAAAACTGGCACTTTCCAGTTCAGGTTTAATGTTGGACATAATCAAACATAGGACACAAGGCTGCTGTTAGAGGGTCCGATATTTTGATTGCTGCCGGCCACCAACTCCGCCATATAATTTCAATATTACATGTGGGAGGAAGGTGGGTGATTGAGAAAATGGATTGGAAAGGGTTAATTTTTGCATGATCTTTTTCTGTGTACACATTTTCACATGGAAAGAAACAAATGTATGTGACTCTATTTGAATTTCTGCATGAGTCTAGCATACTGACAATCATTACATCTTAAAGAGAACCTGAACTGAAAATGAAAAGTCAAAATAACCATACACACGTCATACTTACCTCCTGTGTATTCTACAACTCAATCTCTTTCTCCTCTCCTGCATCCCATTTGTCCACTGTTATAAAGGAGAACAGAGGCGCCAAAAGGATAAAAGGAAGCTAAATGAGCTTAAAAACCAAATTCTTGGTAAATAGAGGTAATGGTGGACTTACCTCCTCAAAGTAGACACACAACGACTGTAGTAAACACAGTCAATATATTTTATTTATGAACTCCAAATATGCAACGCTTTTCGCAGGTTTGATCCCGCTTCATCAGGCAATAACAACGGAGCAATAGCATATGTGGTCAGTAGAAGAGCCAGGCACCTCAGAGGTGCCTGGCTCTTCTACTGACCACATATGCTATTGCTCCGTTGTTATTGCCTGATGAAGCGGGATCAAACCTGCGAAACGCGTTGCATATTTGGAGTTCATAAATAAAATATATTGACTGTGTTTACTACAGTCGTTGTGTGTCTACTTGGAGGAGGTAAGTCCACCACTACCTCCTCTATTTACCAAGAATTTGGTTTTTAAGCTCATTTAGCTTCCTTTTATCCTTTTGGCGCCTCTGTTCTCCTGAATAATATTGAGTCCACCCTGGGTGGAGGGTTGAACCCCTTTTTCTCATCTACAGAGAGCGACTTCTTATTCCTGAGTGGGGTCAGGAAAATCTCCCCACCTGCCTTTACAGTGGTTGCCTAATGGTAACCCTGGTTTGTGAGTATTAATATTTACTCTATCTAGTAACCATTTACCAGTACATATTACACTATTGGGGCTCTTGGTGTTCCTTGTTTTTATCATTTACCAAACACACAATTGGAGAAACTCACTCCCAAACAGTTCTCTGCTGCTTTATAAAGCCTGCAGGCTGCTTATAAGCCAATGAGAAGTGCACACATAATACACCTAGCTTGCAGTGATAATCAAGCAGAAGCTGAGCAAGTCAGCCAATTAGTTGGAGAGGGCTTCAGTTGCATATAGACAATGGCTATATGACCAGCAGGGGGCACCAGCGTGCAGGATATTCCCTCTCATCTGCCCCCCTCCTAACTAAACTGCATGGGATACTACAATAATTAAAAACAATGGTGCATGAGCCAGCCTGGGGCCCCGGGAACTCTCACTGCCCGGGGCCCCAGAACCAGCATCTAACACCATATGTGAGCGCAGCCAAAACCTTGGAGCTGCCACCTCCAAGGCCTGTCTCCTACTGCTCTAAAACTTACCAAACACACAATTGGAGAAACTCACTCCCAAACAGTTCTCTGCTGCTTTATAAAGCCTGCAGGCTGCTTATAAGCCAATGAGAAGTGCACACATAATACACCTAGCTTGCAGTGATAATCAAGCAGAAGCTGAGCAAGTCAGCCAATTAGTTGGAGAGGGCTTCAGTTGCATATAGACAATGGCTATATGACCAGCAGGGGGCACCAGCGTGCAGGATATTCCCTCTCATCTGCCCCCCTCCTAACTAAACTGCATGGGATACTACAATAATTAAAAACAATGGTGCATGAGCCAGCCTGGGGCCCCGGGAACTCTCACTGCCCGGGGCCCCAGAACCAGCATCTAACACCATATGTGAGCGCAGCCAAAACCTTGGAGCTGCCACCTCCAAGGCCTGTCTCCTACTGCTCTAAAACTTACCAAACACACAATTGGAGAAACTCACTCCCAAACAGTTCTCTGCTGCTTTATAAAGCCTGCAGGCTGCTTATAAGCCAATGAGAAGTGCACACATAATACACCTAGCTTGCAGTGATAATCAAGCAGAAGCTGAGCAAGTCAGCCAATTAGTTGGAGAGGGCTTCAGTTGCATATAGACAATGGCTATATGACCAGCAGGGGGCACCAGCGTGCAGGATATTCCCTCTCATCTGCCCCCCTCCTAACTAAACTGCATGGGATACTACAATAATTAAAAACAATGGTGCATGAGCCAGCCTGGGGCCCCGGGAACTCTCACTGCCCGGGGCCCCAGAACCAGCATCTAACACCATATGTGAGCGCAGCCAAAACCTTGGAGCTGCCACCTCCAAGGCCTGTCTCCTACTGCTCTAAAACTTACCAAACACACAATTGGAGAAACTCACTCCCAAACAGTTCTCTGCTGCTTTATAAAGCCTGCAGGCTGCTTATAAGCCAATGAGAAGTGCACACATAATACACCTAGCTTGCAGTGATAATCAAGCAGAAGCTGAGCAAGTCAGCCAATTAGTTGGAGAGGGCTTCAGTTGCATATAGACAATGGCTATATGACCAGCAGGGGGCACCAGCGTGCAGGATATTCCCTCTCATCTGCCCCCCTCCTAACTAAACTGCATGGGATACTACAATAATTAAAAACAATGGTGCATGAGCCAGCCTGGGGCCCCGGGAACTCTCACTGCCCGGGGCCCCAGAACCAGCATCTAACACCATATGTGAGCGCAGCCAAAACCTTGGAGCTGCCACCTTCAAGGCCTGTCTCCTACTGCTCTAAAACTTACCAAACACACAATTGGAGAAACTCACTCCCAAACAGTTCTCTGCTGCTTTATAAAGCCTGCAGGCTGCTCATGCACCATTGTTTTTAATTATTGTAGTATCCCATGCAGTTTAGTTAGGAGGGGGGCAGATGAGAGGGAATATCCTGCACGCTGGTGCCCCCTGCTGGTCATATAGCCATTGTCTATATGCAACTGAAGCCCTCTCCAACTAATTGGCTGACTTGCTCAGCTTCTGCTTGATTATCACTGCAAGCTAGGTGTATTATGTGTGCACTTCTCATTGGCTTATAAGCAGCCTGCAGGCTTTATAAAGCAGCAGAGAACTGTTTGGGAGTGAGTTTCTCCAATTGTGTGTTTGGTAAGTTTTAGAGCAGTAGGAGACAGGCCTTGGAGGTGGCAGCTCCAAGGTTTTGGCTGCGCTCACATATGGTGTTAGATGCTGGTTCTGGGGCCCCGGGCAGTGAGAGTTCCCGGGGCCCCAGGCTGGCTCATGCACCATTGTTTTTAATTATTGTAGTATCCCATGCAGTTTAGTTAGGAGGGGGGCAGATGAGAGGGAATATCCTGCACGCTGGTGCCCCCTGCTGGTCATATAGCCATTGTCTATATGCAACTGAAGCCCTCTCCAACTAATTGGCTGACTTGCTCAGCTTCTGCTTGATTATCACTGCAAGCTAGGTGTATTATGTGTGCACTTCTCATTGGCTTATAAGCAGCCTGCAGGCTTTATAAAGCAGCAGAGAACTGTTTGGGAGTGAGTTTCTCCAATTGTGTGTTTGGTAAGTTTTAGAGCAGTAGGAGACAGGCCTTGGAGGTGGCAGCTCCAAGGTTTTGGCTGCGCTCACATATGGTGTTAGATGCTGGTTCTGGGGCCCCGGGCAGTGAGAGTTCCCGGGGCCCCAGGCTGGCTCATGCACCATTGTTTTTAATTATTGTAGTATCCCATGCAGTTTAGTTAGGAGGGGGGCAGATGAGAGGGAATATCCTGCACGCTGGTGCCCCCTGCTGGTCATATAGCCATTGTCTATATGCAACTGAAGCCCTCTCCAACTAATTGGCTGACTTGCTCAGCTTCTGCTTGATTATCACTGCAAGCTAGGTGTATTATGTGTGCACTTCTCATTGGCTTATAAGCAGCCTGCAGGCTTTATAAAGCAGCAGAGAACTGTTTGGGAGTGAGTTTCTCCAATTGTGTGTTTGGTAAGTTTTAGAGCAGTAGGAGACAGGCCTTGGAGGTGGCAGCTCCAAGGTTTTGGCTGCGCTCACATATGGTGTTAGATGCTGGTTCTGGGGCCCCGGGCAGTGAGAGTTCCCGGGGCCCCAGGCTGGCTCATGCACCATTGTTTTTAATTATTGTAGTATCCCATGCAGTTTAGTTAGGAGGGGGGCAGATGAGAGGGAATATCCTGCACGCTGGTGCCCCCTGCTGGTCATATAGCCATTGTCTATATGCAACTGAAGCCCTCTCCAACTAATTGGCTGACTTGCTCAGCTTCTGCTTGATTATCACTGCAAGCTAGGTGTATTATGTGTGCACTTCTCATTGGCTTATAAGCAGCCTGCAGGCTTTATAAAGCAGCAGAGAACTGTTTGGGAGTGAGTTTCTCCAATTGTGTGTTTGGTAAGTTTTAGAGCAGTAGGAGACAGGCCTTGGAGGTGGCAGCTCCAAGGTTTTGGCTGCGCTCACATATGGTGTTAGATGCTGGTTCTGGGGCCCCGGGCAGTGAGAGTTCCCGGGGCCCCAGGCTGGCTCATGCACCATTGTTTTTAATTATTGTAGTATCCCATGCAGTTTAGTTAGGAGGGGGGCAGATGAGAGGGAATATCCTGCACGCTGGTGCCCCCTGCTGGTCATATAGCCATTGTCTATATGCAACTGAAGCCCTCTCCAACTAATTGGCTGACTTGCTCAGCTTCTGCTTGATTATCACTGCAAGCTAGGTGTATTATGTGTGCACTTCTCATTGGCTTATAAGCAGCCTGCAGGCTTTATAAAGCAGCAGAGAACTGTTTGGGAGTGAGTTTCTCCAATTGTGTGTTTGGTAAGTTTTAGAGCAGTAGGAGACAGGCCTTGGAGGTGGCAGCTCCAAGGTTTTGGCTGCGCTCACATATGGTGTTAGATGCTGGTTCTGGGGCCCCGGGCAGTGAGAGTTCCCGGGGCCCCAGGCTGGCTCATGCACCATTGTTTTTAATTATTGTAGTATCCCATGCAGTTTAGTTAGGAGGGGGGCAGATGAGAGGGAATATCCTGCACGCTGGTGCCCCCTGCTGGTCATATAGCCATTGTCTATATGCAACTGAAGCCCTCTCCAACTAATTGGCTGACTTGCTCAGCTTCTGCTTGATTATCACTGCAAGCTAGGTGTATTATGTGTGCACTTCTCATTGGCTTATAAGCAGCCTGCAGGCTTTATAAAGCAGCAGAGAACTGTTTGGGAGTGAGTTTCTCCAATTGTGTGTTTGGTAAGTTTTAGAGCAGTAGGAGACAGGCCTTGGAGGTGGCAGCTCCAAGGTTTTGGCTGCGCTCACATATGGTGTTAGATGCTGGTTCTGGGGCCCCGGGCAGTGAGAGTTCCCGGGGCCCCAGGCTGGCTCATGCACCATTGTTTTTAATTATTGTAGTATCCCATGCAGTTTAGTTAGGAGGGGGGCAGATGAGAGGGAATATCCTGCACGCTGGTGCCCCCTGCTGGTCATATAGCCATTGTCTATATGCAACTGAAGCCCTCTCCAACTAATTGGCTGACTTGCTCAGCTTCTGCTTGATTATCACTGCAAGCTAGGTGTATTATGTGTGCACTTCTCATTGGCTTATAAGCAGCCTGCAGGCTTTATAAAGCAGCAGAGAACTGTTTGGGAGTGAGTTTCTCCAATTGTGTGTTTGGTAAGTTTTAGAGCAGTAGGAGACAGGCCTTGGAGGTGGCAGCTCCAAGGTTTTGGCTGCGCTCACATATGGTGTTAGATGCTGGTTCTGGGGCCCCGGGCAGTGAGAGTTCCCGGGGCCCCAGGCTGGCTCATGCACCATTGTTTTTAATTATTGTAGTATCCCATGCAGTTTAGTTAGGAGGGGGGCAGATGAGAGGGAATATCCTGCACGCTGGTGCCCCCTGCTGGTCATATAGCCATTGTCTATATGCAACTGAAGCCCTCTCCAACTAATTGGCTGACTTGCTCAGCTTCTGCTTGATTATCACTGCAAGCTAGGTGTATTATGTGTGCACTTCTCATTGGCTTATAAGCAGCCTGCAGGCTTTATAAAGCAGCAGAGAACTGTTTGGGAGTGAGTTTCTCCAATTGTGTGTTTGGTAAGTTTTAGAGCAGTAGGAGACAGGCCTTGGAGGTGGCAGCTCCAAGGTTTTGGCTGCGCTCACATATGGTGTTAGATGCTGGTTCTGGGGCCCCGGGCAGTGAGAGTTCCCGGGGCCCCAGGCTGGCTCATGCACCATTGTTTTTAATTATTGTAGTATCCCATGCAGTTTAGTTAGGAGGGGGGCAGATGAGAGGGAATATCCTGCACGCTGGTGCCCCCTGCTGGTCATATAGCCATTGTCTATATGCAACTGAAGCCCTCTCCAACTAATTGGCTGACTTGCTCAGCTTCTGCTTGATTATCACTGCAAGCTAGGTGTATTATGTGTGCACTTCTCATTGGCTTATAAGCAGCCTGCAGGCTTTATAAAGCAGCAGAGAACTGTTTGGGAGTGAGTTTCTCCAATTGTGTGTTTGGTAAGTTTTAGAGCAGTAGGAGACAGGCCTTGGAGGTGGCAGCTCCAAGGTTTTGGCTGCGCTCACATATGGTGTTAGATGCTGGTTCTGGGGCCCCGGGCAGTGAGAGTTCCCGGGGCCCCAGGCTGGCTCATGCACCATTGTTTTTAATTATTGTAGTATCCCATGCAGTTTAGTTAGGAGGGGGGCAGATGAGAGGGAATATCCTGCACGCTGGTGCCCCCTGCTGGTCATATAGCCATTGTCTATATGCAACTGAAGCCCTCTCCAACTAATTGGCTGACTTGCTCAGCTTCTGCTTGATTATCACTGCAAGCTAGGTGTATTATGTGTGCACTTCTCATTGGCTTATAAGCAGCCTGCAGGCTTTATAAAGCAGCAGAGAACTGTTTGGGAGTGAGTTTCTCCAATTGTGTGTTTGGTAAGTTTTAGAGCAGTAGGAGACAGGCCTTGGAGGTGGCAGCTCCAAGGTTTTGGCTGCGCTCACATATGGTGTTAGATGCTGGTTCTGGGGCCCCGGGCAGTGAGAGTTCCCGGGGCCCCAGGCTGGCTCATGCACCATTGTTTTTAATTATTGTAGTATCCCATGCAGTTTAGTTAGGAGGGGGGCAGATGAGAGGGAATATCCTGCACGCTGGTGCCCCCTGCTGGTCATATAGCCATTGTCTATATGCAACTGAAGCCCTCTCCAACTAATTGGCTGACTTGCTCAGCTTCTGCTTGATTATCACTGCAAGCTAGGTGTATTATGTGTGCACTTCTCATTGGCTTATAAGCAGCCTGCAGGCTTTATAAAGCAGCAGAGAACTGTTTGGGAGTGAGTTTCTCCAATTGTGTGTTTGGTAAGTTTTAGAGCAGTAGGAGACAGGCCTTGGAGGTGGCAGCTCCAAGGTTTTGGCTGCGCTCACATATGGTGTTAGATGCTGGTTCTGGGGCCCCGGGCAGTGAGAGTTCCCGGGGCCCCAGGCTGGCTCATGCACCATTGTTTTTAATTATTGTAGTATCCCATGCAGTTTAGTTAGGAGGGGGGCAGATGAGAGGGAATATCCTGCACGCTGGTGCCCCCTGCTGGTCATATAGCCATTGTCTATATGCAACTGAAGCCCTCTCCAACTAATTGGCTGACTTGCTCAGCTTCTGCTTGATTATCACTGCAAGCTAGGTGTATTATGTGTGCACTTCTCATTGGCTTATAAGCAGCCTGCAGGCTTTATAAAGCAGCAGAGAACTGTTTGGGAGTGAGTTTCTCCAATTGTGTGTTTGGTAAGTTTTAGAGCAGTAGGAGACAGGCCTTGGAGGTGGCAGCTCCAAGGTTTTGGCTGCGCTCACATATGGTGTTAGATGCTGGTTCTGGGGCCCCGGGCAGTGAGAGTTCCCGGGGCCCCAGGCTGGCTCATGCACCATTGTTTTTAATTATTGTAGTATCCCATGCAGTTTAGTTAGGAGGGGGGCAGATGAGAGGGAATATCCTGCACGCTGGTGCCCCCTGCTGGTCATATAGCCATTGTCTATATGCAACTGAAGCCCTCTCCAACTAATTGGCTGACTTGCTCAGCTTCTGCTTGATTATCACTGCAAGCTAGGTGTATTATGTGTGCACTTCTCATTGGCTTATAAGCAGCCTGCAGGCTTTATAAAGCAGCAGAGAACTGTTTGGGAGTGAGTTTCTCCAATTGTGTGTTTGGTAAGTTTTAGAGCAGTAGGAGACAGGCCTTGGAGGTGGCAGCTCCAAGGTTTTGGCTGCGCTCACATATGGTGTTAGATGCTGGTTCTGGGGCCCCGGGCAGTGAGAGTTCCCGGGGCCCCAGGCTGGCTCATGCACCATTGTTTTTAATTATTGTTTTTATCATTTGTCCACTGTGATCAATGGAATTCTCCATCCTCCATTTTAAAAATGGCCATTACCCCATAACAGCTTCCTGGTCAGCACACTGTTAAACTGTAATATCACCCACTTCAGCCATAGGGAAACATGGACATTATCTTGCACATTAAGTTGTAACTGACAGCTGCTGATATATAACTGACAGCAGCTGGTATATTTCAGTTCTGACAAAATATTGTCAGAACTGGAAGGGATCACTGTAAGAAGAAAATGGTGAGCCTCTGAGAGGAACTGACGGTGAGGTTGGTGTGTAATATGTATTTGCAGTTACTTCATGTGTTTATTTTAAATAATGTTCCTCGCTTCAGGTTCCCTTCAAACAGATGCGAAAAAAATGCTGCAGGTAGAGTGAACAGTTTCAGCGTTAAATTCTTATCAAGGGAACAGCTGCATAATGTTGTATTACATTAATTGGTGTAATACTAGAGTTTCAATCGATTCTTACATTACATTCTGAAATGTAATCGAGACCAAATCAAACACTGTGGTACAAGAATCACTTATACCACATTGTTTTCCGATTGGGCCACTATCAGTCCATGTATGACTAGTTTTATATGACCAGTCAACTCCAAAAATTGTTGAGGTTATCTGTAGGAGGTTTAGAAAACTGTTCATTTCCAGGGATGTAAAATGCTGAACTTTATTTTTACTTTTCCTTATTTGTTCTTGTTAATCAATAGGATCTGCTTATCAAAAAATCTTGATGAAATCAATGATTTCTGGTGTCCATGCTTGTGACTATATTTTAAAGGCATTTGTATTGACCTGAAGAAGCGGGCTGAGACCCTTAAAATGCAATAATTTAATCTTTTTACATTTACCCTGTGGTTTGGGTTCTTACATCCGGAGTGGCCATGATACCTCCCTCCCCGTTATTATTTTTTGTTTCATTACTCTTTTTGGCGCCTCTCCCCCCCAGTACTCTGTCACTGTAGCTGTTTGTGGCAAGTTTTGGTGCTTCATATCAATTGCTTTAGAGAGGCCCAATGTAAAACTTGCACTGGGGCCCCAGCTACTTAGCTGCACCACTGTAAGTATCTAACTTTTACAGTTTTCCCCAACACAGGATTGCTTTAAAACAGGAGTGAAAATGAATGTTACTGGCCTCAGATAAATTTGCTGAAACAATCCCATAATTCTTTTACTAGACAATTGCTTTAAAACACTGAGGAAATATGTAATCTATAATTTTGTATTCAATAAGCCTAAGGCTGAATGATCTCTTTTAGCCATGCTGTGTATGCTCCAGTTCAGCTGCAAAGGAAATAATTCAACCAGCTTTGGATGGTGTGTTTATATGTATACACTAATGAGATAGGGATGTATCCAGCCTCCCTGTGGAATGTATTTGTTATGTAGGGATATGTAATCTTCAGTAATTATAGAGCAAGATCAAGCTAAATTTTAATCTTTAAAAAATGCTTCCTGTTTTGTGTGTGGTGCTGCCCACGATAGTGTTATTGCATTTGTTTTGACAATATAGCTTGTTTTAGCCTGTAATTGCATGCTTTAAGATCTATAAAAGGAGCGATCAGAAAAATACTAAAAACTGACTGTACCGAATTTAGATTGTCTACTATTGCAAACTGTGGTTTCACTGTTATTTTTTACTGGAAGCAACTGGTTATTACCAATTTCTAAAGTTAAAAGGAACCTGAAGCAAGAGGTATAAGGAGGCTGCCATAGTTATTTCCTTTTAAGCAATACCAGTTGCCTGCCCCCCTGCCTCTAATACTTTTAGCCATAGACGCTGGACAAGCATGCAGCAGATCAGGTGTTTTTGACATTTTTGCTCAAATATGACTGGATTAGCTTCTGTAGGGGACATCAAGGCTGGGCCCTGGATGGGAGATATGTTTCACCATTATTTGGGTTGTGGTCCCTTTAATGGCTGCATGTGTACCTTGGAAGGAGTCCGGGTATTGTTCTGCAGCAAGCTAGTTGCTGGCTGTTGTTAGTTTTAGTTCAGGGCTGGACTCTGAAATGGGAGGGAAGGAAGGGTGGGCCTTCCCATTCCACCCAGGTACACACCTGGCTTTCTGTGAAGCAGAGAGTAATCTCTGATAATTTGCATATAGAGGCAGTACAGGTGCAATGGTGTGGAGGATGATGTGTATGGAGCACGTGTACTGCTGACCTCCTGACAAGTGTGTTTGAAAGCACTGAGGACAGCCAAATCATACTGTGGACTGCTGGTTTGGATGGTTTTGGCTAAAGGAATTGAACTGTATTGAATATGTTGAACTAATGCTAAGGACTCCAAAGCTGATGTAAGCCTTCCGTTTACTTTTCAATTTATGCTGAAGCAAAGCTGTTTAAGTTACTTCTGTAAATAAACAGATTTTTTCTTTATTAAGCTGTGTACTGCATGCTAGCTGCGACCCCCTGTAAACTTCATACTACATAATTGTTTCTGGTTTGCTTCAGACACACTGCAGCCAAATAGATCAGCAGCGCTGCCATGCAACTGGAAATAAATATGGCAGCCTCCATTTACTTCTCGCTTCAGGTTCCCTTTAAAGCACACCTGTATCAAGCCAAAAAAGTAGATTTTTACTTACCTGGGGCCTCATCCAGTGCCTATAGTGTTTTAGGTCCCTCTTTGTCCTTTGGGTTCCCTCTATTAAGTTGTTGCCCCTGCGAAAGATCTGCTAGGACTCCAGTCACGGGTTACTGTCGGGAGAATTCTGCGCATGCGTGGTTCTCAAAAGAATGTCTGTGCAAGGCAATATTACTGCAAGTTTGTGCATCAAGCCTGTACAGTAGAGTGAGAAGAAAGCACAGGGGATAGAGGACCCTTCTAAAGGTATAAATAATGATGGAGGTGCGCTAATTGAGGTTAAGCTTAAGGTAATGTTTGAGGGTAGGCATGTGGAGAATAGGGTTGCAACGGTATGAAATTCCACGGTATGATAACCGTCCAAAAAAATACCACGATATGACAGTATTACGGTATACGGTATTAAACAATTATTTGGACCTGGGCCCCACCCCCTTACATTAAATAATGTGCCCCCACCTGCCAGTAATAGGTGGCTGCAGCATAGGTAGCCAGGGATAGGTGTGGCCAGTGGTAGGTAGCCACAGCACAGGTAGCCAGGGATAGGTGTAGCCAGTGGTAGGTGGCCACAGCATAGGTAGCCAGTGGTAGGTGGCCACAGCACAGGTAGCCAGGGATAGGTGTAGCCAGTGGTAGGTGGCCACAGCATAGGTAGCCAGGGATAGGTGTAGCCAGTGGTAGGTGGCGCAGCATAGGTAGCCAGGGATAGGTGTAGCCAGTGGTAGGTGGCGCAGCATAGGTAGCCAGGGATGGGTGTAGCCAGTGGTAGGCGGCGCAGCATAGGTAGCCAGGGATAAGTGTAGCCAGTGGTAGGTGGCGCAGCATAGGTAGCCAGGCATAGGTGTAGCCAGTGGTAGGTGGCCACAGCATAGGTAGCCAGTGGTAGGTGGCCACAGCACAGGTAGCCAGGGATAAGTGTAGCCAGTGGTAGGTGGCGCAGCATAGGTAGCCAGGGATAGGTGTAGCCAGTGGTAGGTGGCGCAGCATAGGTAGCCAGGGATAGGTGTAGCCAGTAGTACGTGGCGCAGCATAGGTAGCCAGGGATGGGTGTAGCCAGTGGTAGGTGGCGCAGCATAGGTAGCCAGGGATAAGTGTAGCCAGTGGTAGGTGGCACAGCATAGGTAGCCAGGCATAGGTGTAGCCGCTAGGTGTAGCCAGTGGTAGGTGGCATAGCATAGGTAGCCAGGGATAGGTGTAGCCAGTGGTAGGTGGCGCAGCATAGGTTGCCAGGGATAGGTGTAGCCAGTGGTAGGTGGCGCAGCATAGGTAGCCAGGGATAGGTGTAGCCAGTGGTAGGTGGCGCAGCATAGGTAGCCAGGGATAGGTGTAGCCAGTGGTAGGTGGCGCTGCATAGGTAGCCAGGGATAGGTGTAGCCAGTGGTAGGTGGCGCAGCATAGGTAGCCAGGGATAGGTGTAGCCAGTGGTAGGTGGCGCTGCATAGGTAGCCAGGGATAGGTGTAGCCAGTGGTAGGTGGCGCACCATAGGTAGCCAGGGATATGTGTAGCCAGTGGTAGGTGGCGCAGCATAGGTAGCCAGGGATAGGTGTAGCCAGTGGTAGGTGGCCGCAGCATAGGTAGCCAGGGATAGGTGTAGCTAGTGGTAGGTGGACGCAGCATAGGGATACGTGTAGCTAGAATTAGGTGGAGAGCCAGAGGGAGGGAGAGGGGAGTCAGGGGACAAATACTCACTTGTCAGCAGCAGCAGTCCTCAGTCAGCGCTTCATTCACTTAGAGTGCAGAGACGCTGGGCGGGAACGAGCGTCATTGATGACGCCAGCACAGGACTACTCAGGAGAAGTGCTCTGCATAGGGCGCCGCTGGTGGGAGCCTGGGAGGAAGTCTCTGCGTTCCAGCAGCCGCGTCTTCACTGGACGCGCGTCATATCCGGCGCCTGAGAGCCGACTCGCTGAGTGGTGACGGGCGGCGACAGGCAGCAAATGCGGAAGCGGAAAAAAACGGTATTTTGACAATGTGCATGGTATGATAACCATGCACATTGAAACCGCGATATATCGCGATACCGGTATATCGCGACAACCCTAGTGGAGAATACCCATTACCCACTCAGGTATCTCTCTTTAAATTCACAGCTGGTTGCACTCCAAGCTGAAAAAGGAATAGGGAAGGGAAGGTACAATTACAGTATAGAAAAGTTAGATCACTATAGCAAGGATATGAAAGCCCCTGGGGAGAAGGGGAAGGGGGGGGGAGTGTTAAGAAGGTCAAAAGGTTAAAATGGAGGGCCAGTACTTACCTCTTGCATGGTATAAGGATCTCATTTCTCTTACCTTTCTATGTATTTCTATGTATTTCAATACGACTGCTATATAGTGGCTGGATAGTGTAAAGTGGCTGGAAAGTGTAATGGTTAAGGGCTCTGCCTCTGACGCAGGAGACCAGGGTTCGAATCTCGGCTCTGCCTGTTCAGTAAGCCAGCACCTATTCAGTAGGAGACCTTGGGCAGGTCCCCCTAACACTGCTACTGCCTATAGAGCGCGTCCTAGTGGCTGCAGCTCTGGCGCTTTGAGTCCGCCAGGAGAAAAGCGCGATATAAATGTTCTGTGTTTGTTTGTCTGTGTTTGTATATTCAAGCGATAATTACTCACCTTTTAAGGTAAGCACTTCCACTTATACACCTATACAGATCATATAACGTATATGTGAAAAAAATTGATTAAAAATAAAAAAATATATAAAAACAATCAATCCAGGCGTTAATATCCACTAAGGTACCCATGGTGACACTGCCACAATGGATCAGTACACAGACCACATTGTTATGTCACGGTCCTGTTGATCTCAGCACCAGTGATTTTTGCGGGCACCCCTGGGGCGTGGAATCTAAGTAGGTACAGGTCTTCAACAGTGCACCACGCAAGGGATGATGGGTTGTCACCCCTACTTTGCTGCCTGGTTCCTACCAGATCAAGACCCCCAGGGCTGCCCCACTAGTGATGAGAAGGACCGGAGGGGTGAACCCTGCAGTAAGTTCAAACTCCTGACTCTAACATACATAGCCCTTCATGAGTTGTCCCCTCCATACATCTCCTCACTAATGTCTAGATATTGTCCCTCCCACAACCTTAGCTCCTCCCAAGAAATTCTCCTAGCCTCTAAGCTGATCACCTCCTCTCATGCTCGCATCCAGGACTTCACACGAGCATCATCCCTCATCTGGAACTCTTCCACAGCCTGTACGTCATGCTCCACACCTGGCCATCTTCAAACGCACTCTTAAAACACACATATTTAGACAAGCCTATAACATTTTACAGTCCCTATTTACTTATCTGATCACAATGTAATCAGAGGCAAAGGCTCACTGCCTCATCCACCCCCTCCTCCCTACCTAGTGTTACCCCACTCTCCTTTAGATTGTAAGCTTGCAAGGGCAGGGCCATCCTCCTAATGTCTACTGTTCTTGTTGCAACATTGTGCTGCTTGAGCCTCTGCTGTACATTTTTTGGTTGTACCTATGTTCCCATTGTCATCTTATTGTGCTTTGTAAAGCGCTGTAGAATATGTTGGCACTATATAAGTAAATAAATAATAATAATAAGGGGAGAAGAGCGAACTGGAAAGGTAGGACGAGCTTATGACTGGTGTGACAGGACAGACTGAAGACCGACTGGGTCGATATGACAGTGCAGGCTGATTCCAAAGGACTGGCTGAACTGTTTTAACAGGACAGACGGAATACAGGAGGACTGGCAGGACTGATGTAACAGGACAAAGTGACTGAACTGCTGAGACAGGACAGATCAACTGGACTGCTAAGACAGTGCTGACTGACTGAACAGAGCAGTGGGTGTTCCGGAGTCACAAACAGCGTGGAACACGCCACGGCTGCTCAGCTTACTAAATACCCTGGCCTTTGTGCCAGATAACGTAGCCCTGCGGCCACAATTGCTTCTCAGATGCGAGTGTGCGCTCCCTGCCGCAGAGCCGGGACAAGGTCCTCCAGCACCCAAGGCTGAGACACCAAAGTGCGCCCCTCCATCCCTGCCACCCCAGCCATCACACACTGATTGCTATTAGACTAAGAGGCGCCACAGGGCCCACAACCTCCCCAACACCTTAATATCTAGTTATCTGTCTTGCAGTCACTGCTATGTATCCCCTTTTCTTATTTCTTTCTGCTTCAAACACAATTAGGAATGACAGCTGAATGAATTCTGCGCCCCCCCCCCTACACTGCGCCCTGAGGCTGGAGCCTCTCCAGCCTATGCCTCGGCCCGGCCCTGCTCTGCCGCAAGTGGGGGACATCTTACATGCTGTACCTTTGCTGGTACTAGTGAAGGTATAGTTACCAACCACCACCAGATCAGAGCACCAGCTGCTGCAGTATACAACACGAGACTAGATGGTTCATAGCCAGGGAGGCCGGTCAGGGCCTGATAAGGCTTTATGAATGGGGCCATCCAGGAGTGGTTTAAATTACATACCACACTGGAAGGTCAGAAAGTAACCCAGACATAAGGCAACATGCATAGCAAATTCCAGCAGAGTTATATGACAGTAAATATCACTGTATAAGGGCTCCAGAAAACACCAAGTATTTATGGTAAGATTTCTAGGTACAAAAATGTCTGATTTATTCTACAAATTGCATCGAAATAGGCTGGTGCCATAATTCACTATGAGAACCTATAAGATAAATGAAATACGGGCACTGTATATTAGCAGTGGCCAACTTATAAGATGTAGATAGTCTCAAGTATAATCCTTGACCAACCCAGAGGGCCCTACATTACATTTATCCAAATCAAGCATAAAACTGTTTTTTTAAATATACAATACACAAAGTACACTTTTACCTCTGCCACATTACAGAAAAAGACTGTGGGGGGAGCACTATCATGTTATAGTGAGCAGGTCAGACATTAGAGAGAGAGAGAGAGGTGGGCACAGGGTACATTTCAAGAGAGAGGAGACCCAAGGGGTGGGAAGCTCCTCCCTACATACACAGCTATATCATAGCACTGATCTACATCATCAGATGCCCCCCAGCTGTGCTCTGTACCCTGTTGTGGACACTGACCCTGTGATGATGTATCTAAATGCTATGAAAGAGCCATAAGGTGGGGGGAGCAGGAGCATAACTACAAACCATTAACCCTCCCGCCCCCCCCCCCCCCCCCCCGTGAGAACATACATCTGGCATCCCTCTCTAGGAACCTCCAATCCCCCCTTTCCCTCCTCCATTGGTGATCACTAAAGCTATATACCCACGTTGCGATTTTCCCGATGACCGTTTTTTTTAGCGCTGAGCGGTCATTTCCGTGATATCGCGACGTGGGTACAGCCATGGCAGTTCACCAAGATCCACGACGACTTCCACGCAAAGCACCGCAATATCTTGAATTCTTCTTTGCTCCCGACATGTAACATCGCGTGACATCGTGCATACCCGCCGGCAGGAAGAAGTGTCACTTGACCACCATCGCAGGACCCGTCAGGCGGTGAGTACTGAGCTTTAGCATGTAATCATAACCCATCCTCTACAAGGAATCTATTGTTCTGTGCATGTGCAATGCAGACTGCCTGAAACAGAATCTGATTAACCACTTAACGACCAGCTAACGCCGATAGGCGTCGGCAGGTCGTTAGTGGTTTTGCATGGAAACGGCCGCTTGTTCGAGCGGCCTTTCCATGCCAGTTAACGTAATGTAAACACGCGGGGAAGAAATCCCCGCTGTTTACATCAATACGGCGCTGCTACGCAGCAGCGCCGTGACGGAGATCGGCGATCCCCGGCCTCTGATTGGCCGGGGATCGCCGTCATTTGATAGGCTGAAGCCTATCCTATCCGGTGCAGGACAGATATCCGTCCTGCGCCTCACATAGGGGAAGGGAGAGAGAGGTAAGGGGAGGGAGTGCACAATATCGCTGCCGAGGGGGGCTTTGAGGAGAGCCCCCCCCCCCGCAAATCACAGGCAGCCGGCGGCGATCAGACCCCCCCTGCAGGACATCCCCCTAGTGGGGAAAAAAGGGGGGAAGTCTGATCGCCCTGGCTTTTACCTGATCGGTGCTGTGGGCTGGAGAGCCCGCGCAGCACCGATCATTAAAAAACCCCATGGTCCTTAAGTGGTTAATACATAATGCTAGGAACACGCAATGCAATTTTCTGACAGATTTACTGTCAGATCGATTATTTCCAACTTTTCATAGAAGTGAATGGAGAATTGATCGGAAAATCATTCAAATCAGATTGGAAATGTTGGAAATAATCGATCTGACAGGTGTTGTGCCCTTAATGCTAGGTACACACGATACAATTTTCTGACAGATTTATTGTCAGATTGACTATTACCAACAGGTCCGATCTGATTTCTGATCAAGTTTCGTTCACTTCTATAGAAAACTGATCGGAAAATCGATCAGAAATCAGATTGGACCTGCTGGAAATAGTCAATCTAACAGTAAATCTGTCAGAAAATTGTATCATGTGTACATAGCATTACATAAGAGGTCCCCCCCAGGTAATTGCCTGGACAGCCAGCGCCCAGAAACAGCCATGTCTTTTTATTGTGCAGGAGAATTAGTGACTATTGTCACATGCAATGAAATTACTATCTACCCTCACAGTCAGGCACGTGCACAGGGGGGTGCTCTGGGTGCCCAGGCACCCCCCTTTTTAAAATCTTCAAAAAAGGCCCCTCTCGCCGCACAAGATAAGCTCCGCCCCGACCGTGATAAACCCCGCCCACCCGTGGGAAGCTCCGCCCCGCCTGGGACACTTTCAAGTGAAGAGGCCCAGACAGGAATCCTAGTGTGGCATACTGACCACTCCCTCCACCTAGGACCCATACTGACCTCTACCTCCCCCAGCACCCAAAGTGACCTCTCCCTCCACCTAGTACCCAGTGACCACTCCCTCCCCTAGCACTCATAGGGCTTGATTCACAAAGCGGTGCTAACTGTTAGCATGCCTGTGAAAACCCCCTTAGCACGTCTAAACAAGCTTTTCGCGCATAAAACTTTACGTGCGCAAAACTTTATGCGCGTAAAACTTTACGCGCGTACTGCACAGAGCGCAGGGCGCTTCGCGCGAAGTGCCCATTAATGCCTATGAGACTTAGCGCGCGTAAAACTTTGCGCGCACAAATTTAGCGCGCGATCTGATTGAGAAATCCGGTGCTAACCTACTTAGCACCCTGGTTAGCGCGTCTAAAGACTTTAGACGTGCTAAGTAGGTTAGCACCGCTTTGTGAATCAAGCCCCTAGTGACCTCTCCCTCCACCTAGGACCTATACTGACCTCTCCCTACCCAGTACCCACAGTGACATCTCCCTTCACCTAGCACCCACAGTGACCTCTCCCTCCACCTAGCACCCACAGTGACCTCTCTCTTACCCAGCACCCACTGTGACCTCTCCCTCCACCTAGCACCCACAGTGACCTCTCCCTCCACCTGGGACCCATAATGACCTCTTCCTCCCCAGCACCCACAGTGACCTCTCCCTCCCCCAGCACCCACAGTGACTTCTCCCTCCCCCAGCACCCACAGTGACCTCTCCCTTCATCTAGCACCCACAGTGACCACTCCCCCCACCTAGCACCCACAGTGACCTCTCCCTCCCCAGCACCCACAGTGACCTCTCCCTCCCCCAGCACCCACAGTGACCTCTCCCTCCCCCAGCACCCACAGTGACCTCTCCCTCCACCGAGCACCCACAGTGACCTCTCCCTCCACCTAGCACCCACAGTGATCTCTCCCTCCACCTAGGACCCATAGTGACCTCTCCCTCCCCCAGCACCCACAGTAACCTCTCCCTCCACCTAGCACCCACAGTGACCTCTCCCTCCCCAGCTCTAGCAGTGATCCTGCCTACCCCAGCACCCACACTGTCCTATCCCTCCCCCAGTACCCACAGTGATTTTTCCCTCCCCCAGTGGCTACCCTCCTGTCCCCTGCAGCACCCACAGGGACCTCCCATCCCAAAAGCAGCACCTACAGTGACCTCTCCCATTGCCAGTGCCAACAGGGGCTTCTCCCAACACCCAACATCCACTCCCTCCTCCAGTAACCACACTGACTTCTCCCAGCACCCACAGTGGCCTACCCTTCCCCCAGCACCTACACTGACCTCTACCTCCCTTAGCAGCAACTATGCCATTCATAGCAGTATACACAGTGACCTCCCACCACCTGCACCCACAACAATCCCACCAATATTCAGCACCCACATTACACTCAACCAGTAACCCCCACTATAGTAAGCACCAAGTACTTGCAGCAAGCACCCTGCACCCAATACTCACATCTGGCCTCAATATGGCACTTAGTACTTGCATCAAACAGCCACATGACACCCAATACCTGCACCCCTTCACCCAATAGCTGAAACCCAGTACTCACACCTACATGGCACAGTACTTGCACCAAGCTCTGACATGTCACTCACTACTCACACCTGCACACAGCCTCCACATGGCACCCACTCACATAACCAGTACTAGCACCCGAAGTACCTGCACTCAGAACCCACGTGACACACAACACCCACCCAGAGCTAAAATCCAGTGCAGGCATAGCACCAAGTATTTGCACCTATGTGATACCCAGTACCTGCACCTAACACCCACATGTTTCATCTGCAGTAGTTACAGTTGCACTAAGCCTCCACTTGGTGCCCAGCACCCACAGCAAGCACTCACATATGACATCCAGTACTTGCACCTAGAACTCAAAAGGGACTGAGTACCTGCAATTAACACCTACATGATGGTTGATACACACCTATACAGCCAGAATCCACATGACACCCTGTGCCAGCACCCAGAACCCACATGGCACCCAGCATCTGCCTTTAGCACCCACATGACAGACAACAAATACCCCATTAGTCAGCACCCATCACCCATATGTCACCATGTACTCACTCCCAGTACCCACTTGGCACTCAGTATTTGCACCTAAGACCCACATACCACCATAATCAACACCCACATGGCACAGTACTCAGACGTCACCAAGTTCCAAATCCATTATATGCACCTAGTACCCGTCCATGGCCAGCACCCAAATAGCACCCAGTACCCATCCTTGGTCCGAACCCATAAAAGACTCAGTACTCTCCCATGGCACACATCCAGACCACACATGGCACCCCCTACTCACTCATGTCCAACACTCACATGACTCCCTGTACCAATTAGCACTCACATGGCACCCACTATTGTTTATCACTATCTGCTACTCATTTAGCACCCAATACTGCATAGCACCCACTGCAAATAAACACCCAATGCAAACTGGACCTTGGTACCCAAAGCAGCTTGACACAGACTTTACTTTGGCATTTTGGCACCCATAATTTTTGCATCTACTAATGCTTAGCAACCACTGCATATTGGTAACCCCTTCTTTGCCTGAAAAGAGGCTTGGGGGTTAAGACTGCCTTAAGCTTTCTGGAGAGGGGGTATTACATACACAATTTAGCACGATTTATCGATTTCAAATTTGAGCACCACACCCTTGAGGATCCTCTGCATGGCCCTGCCCCTTTCTGCAGCACCCACACTGATCTCTACTTTTCCCATCAGCCAACCCTTCCCCTCATAGCTGGCACCCAGTACTCACACTCACATGACACCAAGTATCTGCACCCAGGTCTAAAATTGCACCCAGTACTCACACCTGCACACAGCTTCCACATGGCACCCACTATCTGCACCAAGTAGCCACTTAACCCGTACCCGCACCTAAAGTACCTGCATTCAAAACCCATGTGATGCCCAAAGCCCACCCATAGCCAGCACCCAGTACAGGCATGGCGCCAAGTATTCGCACCCATATCACACCCGGTACCTGCACCCAGCACCCACATGACATCCAGTACATGCACCCAGATCTTACATGGCACTAAGTTCTTGCAATCAACACCCGCATGACACTCGATACCCAACCATAGCCAGAACCCACATGACACTCAGTACTTACACTTAGAACCTACATGGCACCCATCATCTGCATTCAGCAGCATGACAATCAATACCCCCCTAGCCAGAAACGAGGAAGGGGGGGGCATGCGGGGGAAAGCATTGCCAGGCCCCTTTTTTAAATTTGAGCACCCCCCACTTAAGGACCCTCTGCACGGCCCTGCTCACAGTAGGGACAATTATAGGAGGTGTAGTGATTGCTATCACGTTACAGGAGACTAAATATGAAACTAAGCTTTACAAAATGTGTTATTTAGCTTGTTTCCTAACCACTGTACAAAACCAAACCGCATTTGTTTACGCAAAATGACCTTAAAGCATACATTCAGACTAGAGCCAAAACCTGTCAGTCAGGTCTGATGGCATGTGGCTTTATCTCTCTGCTAACAGCCACTAGCTCCTGTGCACAGACTGCACTGCATTTCCTGGTATGCAGGCCACGCTGCATTAAAGCAAACTGAGCAGTATTTGGAAAAAGAGGCTGTGGGCATGATATCTACTAGTCTGCAGATATGTCAGGGGCATGAGAAACGGACGTAGCAGCAGTCAGACTGCCAGGGAGGGGGAACTTAGGTATACTCTGCTCTTCACATTGACAGATTGTGTTTTCATGCTTGTACATTTGGCAAAAAAACAACAACAACCAAACAAAAAAAAAAAAAAACAAACAACCAAAAAAAACAGAACACAACTTTTTTCCAGTTGAAGATACATCTGCCATTTTCTATTCATCTAAATAAAATAATTGTACTAGTGCACGGTATCATCTGACCTGGCTGGACAGAGTTGTGGAATGTGCTATCTTTCTTTGATGGGGAATTTTTGGAAATTGCTTTACCTGCAGAGATTATTGTTATAGATGAAATCAATTAACCCTTCGCACACTCACATGCAAATGTTCAAACAAATGCATTCACAGATTTACTCATCCAGGCACAACTGTTATCCCTACAGCTAAATTAAAAGCCAGGGTTTCAGTTCACAGAAGAATGCATTCTTATGCTTAGTCACCTATACTGCGTAGAAGTACCCAGGTAAACATAGGTGTCCTAACTCTGGCCCTGTAACATGCATAGTGCAGACATGCAAACACATTCATTGCATCAAACCTATCAATGGATTAGGAGCACACATCCTAACTTCCTCTCCTGGGAAAGACAGTGCATCTTACCAATCGCACAAGGGAGCTAATGTTATGTGTCCATGTGCACCATGCGCATACACCAGCATAAGCTGTCTGCATGCTGACAAACATACAGGGGAAGGGGGGAGTGCACCGAATTGGACCCTAGCCACAGGGGTCAATGATAAGAATAAACATACATATATCCAGGCACATCGCCTCTAGTTAGGACATTAAATAAATTATTAAGGAAAGGGAGGTGCTGAAGGGGGTGTGGCTAGAAACAGCAAAAATCAATTAACCCTTCGCACACTCACATGCAAATGTTCAAACAAATGCATTCACATATTTACTCATCCAGGCACAACTGTTATCCCTACAGCTAAATTAAAAGCCAGGGTTTTAGTTCACAGAAGAATGCATTCTTATGCTTAGTCACCTATACTGCGTAGAAGTACCCAGGTAAACATAGGTGTCCTAGGGCCAGAGGTAAACATAGGTGTTACAGGGCCAGAGTTAGGACACCTATGTTTACCTGGGTACTTCTACGCAGTATAGGTGACTAAGAATAAGAATGCATTCTTCTGTGAACTAAAACCCTGGCTTTTAATTTAGCTGTAGGGATAACAGTTGTGCCTGGATGTTTCCTCTCCTGGGAAAGACAGTGCATCTTACCAATCGCACAAGGGAGCTAATGTTATGTGTCCATGTGCACCATGCGCATACACCAGCATAAGCTGTCTGCATGCTGACAAACATACAGGGGAATGCTTTAGATGGCGCTGGATCAGCTGCCACGGCGCATAGCTCCTGCTTTTTCTGCTACTTTTCTGCTACTTTAGCCGACTTAGTTTTTTTTACTTTTTTAGTTTGTTTGTTTTGTTTTAGCTTACGGTATTTAGCTAGCCACTTAGTTTTAGTCTAATTTCCAGACCAGTGTGTCGCTCTGCTCTGCCCCGTGTGGACCCCGCTTACCTCCAAGCTCTTGCCCGGATCACCGCTGGCCGCAGGACTCCTCTCCTGGTGCCTGAGGCCCGCCCGACGCCAGTGCCTGCAGCCTGCCCAGCCACCCACAGACAAGCCCGGACAGACCTGCGGGCCGGATCCTCTCTCCCGGAGCCTCCATCCTGCGGCTACTGGAACCAGGCGCACGTGCTGAGGCCGCCAGCACCTCCGCCGGCAATAAGAACATCCCCTGGCCGCAGGACTCCTCTCCTGGTGCCTGCAGCCCGCCTGGCCACCCACAGACAAGCCCGGACAGACCTGCGGGTTGGACCCTCTCTCCCGGAGCCTCCATCCTGCGGCTCCCGGAATCGGGCACACGTGCTGAGGCCGCCAGCACCTCCGCCGGCAGCAAGACCGGCCACTGGCCGCAGGAACACCTCTCCTGGTGCTCGTAGCCCACCCGCCGCCAGATACATCTCCGGGCACCCACAGACAAGCCCGGACAGACCCGCGGGACATATCCTCTCTCCCGGAGCCTCCATCCCCCTGCTCCCTGTACCAGCCCACACGCGTTGAGGCAGCCGGCAGCTCTAGGGAGCCGCATCTACGGACCAGGACCTCCTCCTCCGCGAGGACAGCATCGGCAGCACCACCAGGAACCAGGACCAGCCTGAGGCCACATCGGGTCCCTGCTCCGGAAGCCAGCTGAAGCATCCACAAGCGGGCAGCCATCCTCCGCCACTGCAGGCCGCTGCATGAGACCACTCTGGACGGCTAGGCCCCCCACGTGGCCTTCAGCACACTACAGCAATCCTCAAGGCTGCTCCTCCTGCAAGCCTGCCAAACGCTTGGACCCCCGGAGCCCGGATACTGCAGCTGCGGCAGGACAAAGAAGCAGCCGACCCCACACTTCAGGCTGCACTCATCAGGGGTAAGACTTCGCCCTTTGACGCCTTCTACCCTGCCTGTCTGTGAGCCTGCCTGCCTGCCTGCTGACCCACTGTTGCCCTGCTTCGCTGTTTCTCTGCCCTGTCCTGCTTTGCTGCTTCTCTGCCCTCCAACCCTGGGCCTATCCTGCCTGTGCCTAACAGGTGTGCACTCCAGCTGACCCACAGTGGTCCTGCTCCTCTGCCCTCAAACCCCTGCCAGTCCCTGGGCCTATCCTGCCAGTCCCAGTCCTGCCGCGCACTCCTGCTGACCCACAGCGGCCCTGCCCTTCTGCTCCTTCCGATCGTCCTGTCCTGCCAATCCCTAGGCCAAGCCTGCCCCACCATGCTAGAATTTTGGGCCGCTGCGGCTAACTGGCGACTAGCCTGTATGCACTCCTGCTGAAGCGAACTGAAGGCACGAGAATGCCATGCTCCTCCACCCCCCGCTGGCCCCCTACCATACCTCGCGCCGGCTGCCATAGCCTGCCCATGCCGCCCACCGCCACCACCTACACCAGGGAACAGCTTCTAGGGTGGGAACCACGTGGCCCCCCACCCCCTGAAGCCAGGCTTCTGACTACTCTAGTCTGGGACCACATTCAGCAAGTCCTGGATCCAGCCCTGAGACTCCAGCGGCGAAGAGGATGCCGTGCTGGAGCCCGGGTGAGGCTATGGAAGAAAGGCCTACGTTCAGCCATCCCCTCAGTCCTCCTGGCAAATGTCCAATCCCTCCCTAACAAAATGGACGAGCTGCGCCTCCTCTGCGACAGGAGAGACCTCAGCAGTAACACTCCGGCCCTCTGCTTCACGGAAACATGGCTACACGAGGACATCCCCGAGAACGCCCTCCTTCTCCCAGGCTTTAGCATCATCCGAGCAGACAGGGACCATGTCCTCTCAGGGAAAAAAAGAGGGGGTGGCATCTGCTTTTACATCAGCTCTTCATGGTGCCCTACCCCCACGATACTCGATAGGAAGTGTTCTCCGGATCTGGAGCTATTACTAATCAACTGTAGGCCGCCATACTCACCACGGGAGTTTTCCTCTTATGTCCTTGCTGGAGTTTACATCCCCCCCGATGCCGACGTCAAATCTGCGCTACTGGTCCTTAGCGACACCATCTCGCAGTGGGAGACATCCCTTCCGGACTCACTGTTCATCGTAGCAGGCGACTTTAACAAGGCCAACCTGCGCCAGGAGATGCCACGCTATCATCAGCATGTAGCCTGCCCCACCAGGGGCCGGAGTACCCTTGACCACTGCTACACGGCATTGAAGGAGGCATACAAAGCAGTCCCACGGGCAGCCCTGGGCTCCTCTGACCACTGTCTCATACATCTTATCCCTACCTACAGGAGGCGCCTAGAATCAGCTAAACCGATCGTTAAGTCTGCCAAGGTGTGGTCGGACGAGGCCAAACTGAGACTTCAAGCCTGTTTTGAATGCACCGACTGGAAGTCCCTGGAAACGCAGGACCTGGACGAATGGGCGGACAACATCGCCTCATACATCAGTTTCTGTGAGGACTCGTGTGTACCAACAAAATCCTTCAAGGTGTATCCGAACAACAAGCCGTGGTTCACCAACAAGCTACGCCAACTGCGGAGACGCAAGGAGGCTGCACACAAGTCCGGGAACCAGGAGGACTACAGAAGGGCAAGAAATGACCTTAATCGAGAGCTGAGAACTGCCAAAAAAGAGTACGCTGAGAGAATAAGAATCAACCTATGCTCAAACAACTCACGCAGGGCCGTGCAGAGGGTCCTTAAGTGGGGGGTGCTCAAATTTAAAAAAGGGGCCTGGCAATGCTTTCCCCCGCATGCCCCCCCTTCCTCGTTTCTGGCTAGGGGGGTATTGATTGTCATGCTGCTGAATGCAGATGATGGGTGCCATGTAGGTTCTAAGTGTAAGTACTGAGTGTCATGTGGGTTCTGGCTATGGTTGGGTATCGAGTGTCATGCGGGTGTTGATTGCAAGAACTTAGTGCCATGTAAGATCTGGGTGCATGTACTGGATGTCATGTGGGTGCTGGGTGCAGGTACCGGGTGTGATATGGGTGCGAATACTTGGCGCCATGCCTGTACTGGGTGCTGGCTATGGGTGGGCTTTGGGCATCACATGGGTTTTGAATGCAGGTACTTTAGGTGCGGGTACGGGTTAAGTGGCTACTTGGTGCAGATAGTGGGTGCCATGTGGAAGCTGTGTGCAGGTGTGAGTACTGGGTGCAATTTTAGACCTGGGTGCAGATACTTGGTGTCATGTGAGTGTGAGTACTGGGTGCCAGCTATGAGGGGAAGGGTTGGCTGATGGGAAAAGTAGAGATCAGTGTGGGTGCTGCAGAAAGGGGCAGGGCCATGCAGAGGATCCTCAAGGGTGTGGTGCTCAAATTTGAAATCGATAAATCGTGCTAAATTGTGTATGTAATACCCCCTCTCCAGAAAGCTTAAGGCAGTCTTAACCCCCAAGCCTCTTTTCAGGCAAAGAAGGGGTTACCAATATGCAGTGGTTGCTAAGCATTAGTAGATGCAAAAATTATGGGTGCCAAAATGCCAAAGTAAAGTCTGTGTCAAGCTGCTTTGGGTGCCAAGGTCCAGTTTGCATTGGGTGTTTATTTGCAGTGGGTGCTATGCAGTATTGGGTGCTAAATGAGTAGCAGATAGTGATAAACAATAGTGGGTGCCATGTGAGTGCTAATTGGTACAGGGAGTCATGTGAGTGTTGGACATGAGTGAGTAGGGGGTGCCATGTGTGGTCTGGATGTGTGCCATGGGAGAGTACTGAGTCTTTTATGGGTTCGGACCAAGGATGGGTACTGGGTGCTATTTGGGTGCTGGCCATGGACGGGTACTAGGTGCATATAATGGATTTGGAACTTGGTGACGTCTGAGTACTGTGCCATGTGGGTGTTGATTATGGTGGTATGTGGGTCTTAGGTGCAAATACTGAGTGCCAAGTGGGTACTGGGAGTGAGTACATGGTGACATATGGGTGATGGGTGCTGACTAATGGGGTATTTGTTGTCTGTCATGTGGGTGCTAAAGGCAGATGCTGGGTGCCATGTGGGTTCTGGGTGCTGGCACAGGGTGTCATGTGGATTCTGGCTGTATAGGTGTGTATCAACCATCATGTAGGTGTTAATTGCAGGTACTCAGTCCCTTTTGAGTTCTGGGTGCAAGTACTGGATGTCATATGTGAGTGCTTGCTGTGGGTGCTGGGCACCAAGTGGAGGCTTAGTGCAACTGTAACTACTGCAGATGAAACATGTGGGTGTTAGGTGCAGGTACTGGGTATCACATAGGTGCAAATACTTGGTGCTATGCCTGCACTGGATTTTAGCTCTGGGTGGGTGTTGTGTGTCACGTGGGTTCTGAGTGCAGGTACTTCGGGTGCTAGTACTGGTTATGTGAGTGGGTGCCATGTGGAGGCTGTGTGCAGGTGTGAGTAGTGAGTGACATGTCAGAGCTTGGTGCAAGTACTGTGCCATGTAGGTGTGAGTACTGGGTTTCAGCTATTGGGTGAAGGGGTGCAGGTATTGGGTGTCATGTGGCTGTTTGATGCAAGTACTAAGTGCCATATTGAGGCCAGATGTGAGTATTGGGTGCAGGGTGCTTGCTGCAAGTACTTGGTGCTTACTATAGTGGGGGTTACTGGTTGAGTGTAATGTGGGTGCTGAATATTGGTGGGATTGTTGTGGGTGCAGGTGGTGGGAGGTCACTGTGTATACTGCTATGAATGGCATAGTTGCTGCTAAGGGAGGTAGAGGTCAGTGTAGGTGCTGGGGGAAGGGTAGGCCACTGTGGGTGCTGGGAGAAGTCAGTGTGGTTACTGGAGGAGGGAGTGGATGTTGGGTGTTGGGAGAAGCCCCTGTTGGCACTGGCAATGGGAGAGGTCACTGTAGGTGCTGCTTTTGGGATGGGAGGTCCCTGTGGGTGCTGCAGGGGACAGGAGGGTAGCCACTGGGGGAGGGAAAAATCACTGTGGGTACTGGGGGAGGGATAGGACAGTGTGGGTGCTGGGGTAGGCAGGATCACTGCTAGAGCTGGGGAGGGAGAGGTCACTGTGGGTGCTAGGTGGAGGGAGAGGTTACTGTGGGTGCTGGGGGAGGGAGAGGTCACTATGGGTCCTAGGTGGAGGGAGAGATCACTGTGGGTGCTAGGTGGAGGGAGAGGTCACTGTGGGTGCTCGGTGGAGGGAGAGGTCACTGTGGGTGCTGGGGGAGGGAGAGGTCACTGTGGGTGCTGGGGGAGGGAGAGGTCACTGTGGGTGCTGGGGAGGGAGAGGTCACTGTGGGTGCTAGGTGGGGGGAGTGGTCACTGTGGGTGCTAGATGAAGGGAGAGGTCACTGTGGGTGCTGGGGGAGGGAGAAGTCACTGTGGGTGCTGGGGGAGGGAGAGGTCACTGTGGGTGCTGGGGAGGAAGAGGTCATTATGGGTCCCAGGTGGAGGGAGAGGTCACTGTGGGTGCTAGGTGGAGGGAGAGGTCACAGTGGGTGCTGGGTAAGAGAGAGGTCACTGTGGGTGCTAGGTGGAGGGAGAGGTCACTGTGGGTGCTAGGTGAAGGGAGATGTCACTGTGGGTACTGGGTAGGGAGAGGTCAGTATAGGTCCTAGGTGGAGGGAGAGGTCACTAGGGGCTTGATTCACAAAGCGGTGCTAACCTACTTAGCACGTCTAAAGTCTTTAGACGCGCTAACCAGGGTGCTAAGTAGGTTAGCACCGGATTTCTCAATCAGATCGCGCGCTAAATTTGTGCGCGCAAAGTTTTACGCGCGCTAAGTCTCATAGGCATTAATGGGCACTTCGCGCGAAGCGCCCTGCGCTCTGTGCAGTACGCGCGTAAAGTTTTACGCGCATAAAGTTTTATGCGCGAAAAGCTTGTTTAGACGTGCTAAGGGGGTTTTCACAGGCATGCTAACAGTTAGCACCGCTTTGTGAATCAAGCCCTATGAGTGCTAGGGGAGGGAGTGGTCACTGGGTACTAGGTGGAGGGAGAGGTCACTTTGGGTGCTGGGGGAGGTAGAGGTCAGTATGGGTCCTAGGTGGAGGGAGTGGTCAGTATGCCACACTAGGATTCCTGTCTGGGCCTCTTCACTTGAAAGTGTCCCAGGCGGGGCGGAGCTTCCCACGGGTGGGCGGGGTTTATCACGGTCGGGGGCGGAGCTTATCTTGTGCGGCGAGAGGGGCCTTTTTTGAAGATTTTAAAAAGGGGGGTGCCTGGGCACCCAGAGCACCCCCCTGTGCACGTGCCTGAACTCACGAGCTGTATGGAAGGGACTGAAGGCCGCCACTAACTACAAGCCCCAACCCCAGCATGCAACACCCAGCCTGGCACTAGCAGAAGAACTCAGCAGATTCTACTGCAGGTTTGAGAACCAGGTAACACCGGAGGGAAACCTGGCACCGGCCTCCCCTCCTCTGTGCCCTGCAAACAACATCCAGAGCCTGTCCCCTCCCTCGGTGGTGGGTGAGGCAGAGGTCATGCGCCTCTTATCAACACTAAATGCCAGGAAAGCCTCCGGCCCCGACGGAGTATCTCCAGCCTGCCTAAAAACCTGCTGTCGGCAACTTGCTCCCATCCTCTCTGCCATATTTACCAAGTCCCTAGAGGTAGGCAAGGTCCCCGTATGCTTCAAGAGGTCCACCATCATACCTGTCCCCAAGAAACAAGGGGTCTCCGAACTTAATAACTTTAGGCCTGTGGCCCTGACGTCCGTCATCATGAAAACCATGGAGCGGGCGGTCCTAGCCCACCTTAAGCACTCCACCTCGCCCCACCTAGACCCCTACCAGTTTGCCTACAGGGCGAACAGGTCCACCGATGATGCAATCAACATCTGTCTGGAACTCATCAACGACCACCTTGACAGGCCAGACACGTACGCTAGGATACTACTCTTGGACTTCAGCTCGGCCTTCAATACCATCTGCCCACGCATCCTCCAACGGGACCTGGCTGCACTTGAAGTCCACTCAAGCCTACAACTCTGGATCACGGACTTTCTCACCAACAGGTCCCAAGTCGTCAGATTGGGCGATATCCACTCCCAAGCTGCAACCACGAACACAGGTGCTCCCCAAGGCTGCGTCCTGTCACCACTGCTGTTCTCCCTCTACACGAACAGTTGCAGATCTGAGGCAGACTCGGTCAAGGTCATCAAGTTCGCTGACGACACCACCATCATTGGCCTTGTCACCAAGGATAATGTTCAGGAGTACCGTCAGCAGGTAGAGAGAATCTGCAACTGGAGCAAGGAGAACAGGCTGGTGCTTAACACTGCAAAAACAGT
This sequence comes from Hyperolius riggenbachi, assembly GCF_040937935.1. Taxonomy (NCBI): domain Eukaryota; kingdom Metazoa; phylum Chordata; class Amphibia; order Anura; family Hyperoliidae; genus Hyperolius; species Hyperolius riggenbachi. The sequence goes on along the minus strand of NC_090653.1, from coordinate 153,161,257 downwards.
TGAACTAATCATCGATTAGTTCAACTGTTCAGGAAGTCTGCCCACACCCCACCTCCAATTTATATTGACGGAACTGAGGTAGCCAGGGTGCCCTGTGCCCGGCTCCTGGGTACTACCATCTCCAGCGACCTAAGATGGAAGCCTAACATCACTACCACCCAACGGAAAGCCCAGCAGAGACTTTACTTCCTCCGTCAGCTGAGGAAATTCGGCATGACTCAAGTAATTCTAACTAGCTTCTACTCCGCCACCATCGAGTCGATCCTCTGCTCTTCCATCTTGGTCTGGTATGCCGGCGCCACCACCAACGACAAGGACATACTACAGAGGGTCATCAGGTCAGCGGAGAGGATCATTGGGTGCCCCCTCCCTTCACTTGCCCTACTACACAACAAAAGGCTGAAATCCAGAGCACTGAAGATTGCCAACGATCCTTCACACCCAGGCCACCGCTACTTCAGCCTGCTGCCACTGGGCCGGAGGCTACGGGCTATCTCCACAAAAACCACGAGACATAGGAATTCTTTCTTCCCCTCAGCGGTCAACCTCCTAAATTCTCTCCACATACTACCGTCAATTCAAGCCCCGACAGACTGCGGTGCCGGCTGCGCTATGGCTGACCAGCTGACCGAACCAACCAGTCCAATAGACTAACTGCCAGGCTCCTCAGGTCACACTGGGGACTGTGATGCATATACTGGAATGTTGTAATGTAATTTAATGTGTACTTGATGCCTTTGCTGTCGTTGCTATCTATTTATGTCTCTTTCCATCTATGTCTCTCCCTGAGCTATATGTACTGTGCCAAAAATAATTCCGGGCATGACCCAGTCATGCTTGGCGAAATAAACGATTCTGATTCTGATTCTGATGAATAAATCTGTGAATGCATTTGTTTGAACATTTGCATGTGAGTGTGCGAAGGGTTAATTGATTTTTGCTGTTTCTAGCCACACCCCCTTCAGCACCTCCCTTTCCTTAATAATTTATTTAATGTCCTAACTAGAGGCGATGTGCCTGGATATATGTATGTTTATTGTTATAGATGAGGTCTGACACCTGTTTCGGGCATTATGGTGGCCACTAATGATCCAATCTTTTTCATCCAATTTTACAAAACCTATGTATCATAAGGGGAAATTGAGTAAATATATTTAACCTCCTTGCCGGTTATCCCGAACACAGTTCGGGGTAACCTGCGCAGGAGGATTTCTCAGGCCCCGCTGGGCCGATTTGCATAATTTTTTTTTTGTTACAAGCAGCTAGCACTTTGCTAGCTGCTTGTAACTTGCGATCGCCGCCGCTCGCCCCGCCCCAGACCCCTGCGCAGCCTGGCCAATCAGTGCCAGGCAGCGCTAAGGGGCGGATCGGGGTTCCCTCTGACGTCACGACGTCCATGACGTTGGTGACGTCATCCCGCCCGGTCGCCATGGCGACCGGGGAAGCCCTGCAAGAAATCCCGTTCTCAACGGGATTTCTTGCATACTCTGATCGCCGAAGGCGATCGGAGTAGGTAGGGGGATGCCGCCGCTCAGCGGCTATCATGTAGCGAGCCCTTGGCTCGCTACATGATTTAAAAAAAAAAAAAAAAAAAAAAGTGCAGCGCTGCCTCCTTGCCGGATTTTTTAGACCGGCAAGGAGGTTAATGGATAATGTAGGCAGTTCCCTTATATTACATATAAAGCGAAAGATTGGATGGAAAAGATTGGATCATTAGTGGCCACCAATACATTGATAACTCTACCTCTGAGCTCCCCAAGTCATATCAGAGTAAAGGTGGCCATACACGATACAATAAAATGATCCGATTTTACGGCAATTCGATAAAAACGATCGGATCTCTCGAAAAAATCGAAAGCTTTTTTTCATTCGACTGAAAAATCCGATCGGATTTCCCGGTTTTTTCGATTTTTATCTATCCGGAATGCCAGATATTTTTTTTCAATTTCTCTAAAGATTGTATGGTGTGTGTTAGATTATATTAATAAATTGACACACACCCATGCAATTTTCTCAGAGTTTCCAATCATATTTACCATAATTGGGGAAAAATTAAACATACGTGTGTGGTACATTGGTCATATTTTTGAAATGTTACAATCAGTCAGAAAAATTGATTGCAATTCTTAAATTGAACAGATATTTAAAAAATTGTATGGTGTGTGGCCACCTTTAAGCAGCCAGTCTTGTCAACTCTTCACAGAGAAAAAGTATACAAACCAAAAAAGATCAGTATTTCCAGAAAGGAACTTTAGGTATCCAAACAAAAAAGATTTGTGGGATGGTCTTTTCAGGTACAGCGGATACCATTCTTTCGTAAAACATACTGTACTAGAATAATTGGAAGTTTCTGAAGGTGATCAAAAATCACTGCTGGGGTCCTGCTTGCTGTGAGTAATTTCCCTTTAAAAAGTACTGTCTGATCTCTTAAAGGACACCTGAAGTGAGAGGGATATGGAGGCTGCCATATTTATTTCCTTTTAACCTCCCTGGCGGTAAGCCCGTGCTGAGCACAGGCTATGCCGCCGGGAGGCACCGCTCAGGCCCCGCTGGGCCGATTTGCATAATTTTTTTTTTGCTGCACGCAGCTAGCACTTTGCTAGCTGCGTGCAGTGCCCGATCGCCGCCGCTACCCGCCGATCCGCCGCTATACGTGTTGCCGCAGGCGCCCTCCCCCCCAGACCCCGTGCGCTGCCTGGCCAATCAGTGCCAGGCAGCGCTGTGGGGTGGATCAGAGTCCCCTTTGACGTTACGACGTCGGTGACGTCATCCCGCCCCGTCGCCATGGCGACGGGGGAAGCCCCCTAGGAGATCCCGTTCTTTGAACGGGATCTCTTGATCTCCGATCGCCGGCGGCCTCGTCTCGCTACATGAAGAAAAAAAAAAAAGTATTTGCTGCCCCCTGGCGGATTTTGACAAACCGCCAGGAGGGTTAAACAATACCAGTGGCCTGGCTATCCTGCTTATCCTCTGCCTCTAAAACTTTTAGCCATAGACCATGAACAAGCATGCGGCAGATCAGAGGTTTCTGACATTTTTTTGTCAAATCTGACAAGATTAGCTGCATGTTTGTTTCTTTTGTTATTCAGACACTACAACATTTTGCCATGCAGGATCATTGTCTTCTGATCAAAAGTTCGAGAAATGCATTGTAACAAACAGTAAACATGAGGCTGTTCCTGCCAATGTTTAATACAAATCGCATAGAATGATATAGGTCAGTAGCACAGGAGACTTGTATTTTATTTCATGATTGTATTCCTTAGCAGGCATGCATTTATTTTTAGTATCATAACATAAAGCATGGTACAAGCAGCAACAAAGAAATGAAATAATAGACATGTAACATAATGCAAGTGTACGTAATAAAATCACAGCTGTCTCACACATTTCCGGTCGTTTACAATGGCCTGAGCTCCCATGCACAGTCCACAAACAGAAAACCTTACAATATGTTAGCAACAAATACAGCACAAGATTCTAATGCCCTAAGAATTAAAAAAAAAATATCTACTTACCTGGGGCTTTCTCCAGTCCCTGGCTGCCGTCCTGTGCCCTCGCTGCAGCTCCAGTGTCCCAGGATCCCCTCCATGGGTGACTTAATCAACTCGTTCTGGTTTCAATACCACCTGTGTGCAGACGATACCTCTTGGCCCCAGATAAGTGGCTGGATAGTGTAATGGTTAAGGGCTCTGCCTCTGACACAGGAGACCTGGGTTCAAATCTCGGCTCTGCCTGCTCAGCAAGCCAGCACCTATTTCAGTAAGGAGTTTCTTGGGCAAGTCTCCTTAACACTGCTACTGCCTACTGAGTGCGCTCTAGTGGCTGCCTCATAAGCGCTTTGAGTCCGACAGGAGAAAATACTGCAATTATTATTATTAATTATTATTTTAATTGCCTCCTCAAACGTGTTCAAATGTATCCTCCTTCATGTCCTCTCGCTTCTTCAAACTTAATATGAGTAAAACAGAACTAATCATTTTTCCACCGTCTCTGTCCACCTCTCTGCCTGAAGTTACAGTAAATGTTAATAACACTCCCATAACTTCAGTTCCCAAAGCACGGCGCTTGGGGGTAATATTTGACTCATCTCTCTCTTTTACTCCTCATGTTCACTCCATAACCAGCTCCCGCCATCTCCAACTCAAAAACATATCTCTCATCTGACCTTTTCTCACTCAAGACACAACTAAAATGTTAATACATGCTCTTATAATATCTCGTCTGGGCTACTGCATCATACTACTTTGTGGACTACGTTCTAACAAACTGGCCCCGCTCCAGTCGGTACTGAACTCAGCTGTTCGTCTCATTCATCTTTCTTCTCGATCTTCCTCTGCTGCCCCTCTCTGTCAAGCTCTTCACTGACTGCCAATTAACCAGAGCATCCAGTTCAAACTCCTAACCCTAACCTACAAAGCTCGCCACAATCTCTATCCTCACTAATTTCCAGATACAAACAAAATCGCAATCTCAGATCTGCACATGATCTTCTGTTGTCCTCCTCTAGAATTACCTCCTCACATTCACGTTTACAAGATTTTGCACGCGCTTCACCCCTCCTCTGGAATTCCCTCCCCCAACCCATCTGTCACTCGCCAACCTTTGTTACCTTTAAATGCTCTCTAAAAACCCATTTGTTCCAACAAGCATATGCGCTATCTTAGGACACTTCCCTTTATCCTAAGACCAAATTGCACTCCTACTAGGTATCTTAAAACACACTGCCTCTATATATTTGTAGTATACTACCCCTCCTCTTATTACACCCCCCCCCCCTCATTCCCTTTAGATTGTAAGCTCGCAAGGGCAGGGCTCTCTTCCCCTTTTGTGTCTTGGAAATCATTATACATTTTATTTATCATGTTACTTTTATCACGGTCATTACCAATTCTGTATTTTGTATTCTGTATTTTGTATCATTTTTGTATTTGGTCACTAATTATGTATCTTGTATATTGGTGTACACCATTGTCTGTATTATTATGTACCCCATGTTTGTTTCTTACTTTGTACAGCGCCACGGAATATGCTGGCGCTTTATAAATCAACAATAATAATGATAATAATTGTGAGCTCCTCTGAGGACAGTCAGAACAGGGGGAATGAAAGAGGGGGATGCATAGGAGGAGGGGGAGGGAGGGGTAAAGAGGTAGAGGCACAAGTGAGCCTGGGAAGAGAGGAGAAATGGCAGGAAGACCTCTCACTAGGACTGCAGACATCACCAGAGCTGTTTGGCAGGGACGTGCTGTTAAAAGAAGCCACTAAAATCTGAAAAGAGTAAAGGGTCATGGGGAATACAGCAGTAGAGTTGTCTCATACCTTCGATTTTAGGTTTGTGAATCTCAAACCCGAACACGCGAAAAAAGTACGCGAACATGCAAACTTTCGAACCGCCATAGACTTCAATGGGCAGGCGAACCTTCAAAACTACAAACATTAATTGTGGCCACTAAAGTGATGGAAAAGATTTTTCAAGGGGTCCAATACATGTAGGGGGACATGGCGGAGTGGGATACATGCCAAAAGTCGTGGGGAAAAATCCAGATTTTACGCACAGCAGGGTTTAAGGGCAGAAATCACATTTTATTGCTAAATTGGAGGCCTAAAGTGCTTTAAAACATCGTGCATGTGTATACATCAATCAGGTAGTGTAATTAGTGTACTGCTTCACACTCACAGACTAAACTCACTGTGTAACGCACCGCAAACAGCTGTTTGTGTAGTGACGGCTGTGCTGGACTGGTGCGTACAATGGCGAGAGTGCAGGCGATGGTTGTTTTCAAGCCCATATGGTCGGGCTGAGATAGCTCAATGACAGAACAACATTGACTGAGTGTCCATCTGATCGAATTTGGTCTGTCCACAATGAAGCAATGACCTTATTATCTATCTTCTTGGGTCAGGTGTGCCCCCCAACCCCAACACACTAATTTAGCCGGTCATTGCTTCATTGTGATACGCAAGCCCCTTCACTGTGGCAAGGTAAAGATCATAAAGGGGAATTGACACATGTACATGCCTTTTGCTTTGTTGTTGCAGCCGCAGTGCAGCCAGAAAAATTAGGCAGGCATGTACACGCACCAGAAAAATTATTATAGCGGCCGCTGCTAGCAGCGGCCTTAAAAATCAGAAATCCACCTGGAGTCCTGGACCCTGTTGGTGGTGGCGGAGAAGGCAGTCAAGCGGCCTGCAGGCAGAGATGCTGTGTGGGGACCGACTTAGTCTTGGGGCAGTCACACGGCATGCAGGCAGAGATGCTGTGTGTGGGGACTGACTTAGTCTTCGGACAGGCAGTAGCCCTCCGGGATCCATGCCTCATTCATTTTGATAAAGGTGAACACTTTTGTGACCTAGGCGACTTCTCTTCTCACTGACAATGCCTCCAGCTGCGCTGAAGGTCCTTTCTGACAGGACGCTTGAGGCAGGGCAAGACAGAAGTTGGATGGCAAATTGTGACAGCTCTGGCCACAGGTCAAGCCTGCGCACCCATTAGTCCTGGGGTTCATCGCTGCTCAGAGTGTCTACATCCGCACTAAAGGCCAGGTAGTCGGCTACCTGCCGGTCGAGGCATTAGTGGAGGGTGAATCCGGAATGGCAAGGGCGAGGCGTTGGACTAAAGAATGTCTGCATGTCCGACATCACCATGAGATCGCTAGAGCGTCCTGTCTTTGCCTGCGTGGACATGGGAGGAGGAGGAAGATTACTGGCAGTGGCACCTTTATTACGTTGTGCTGTAACATCACCCTTAAACGCACTGTAAAGCATAGTTGCCAGCTTATTCTGCAAGTGCTGCATCCTTTCGGCCTTCTGGTGATTTGGAAACATCTCCGCCACTTTGTGCTTATACCGAGGGTCTAGTAGTGTTGCCACCCAGTAATGGTCATTCCCCTTAAGTTTTTTTATATGGGGGTCAATCAACTAGCTGGACAGCATAAAAGACCCCCATCTGCACAAAGTTGGATGCCACCGTACTAGCCATCTCGTCTTGCTCTTCCTCAGTGATCTCAGGTAAGTTCTCCTCCTCCCCCCAGTCACGAACAATACCACGGGAAAGGTGAGAAGCACAAGCCCCCTGCGACGCCTGCTGTGGCTGTTCTTCCACCTCCTCCTAAAAAAAAAACACCTTCCTGATCTGACTCCTCTTCCCCAGATGACTCCTCCTCCCCCCTCCTCTGTGATGCCGCAGGTGTTGATGATGCCGCAGGTGATGTTTCCAAAAACTCCTCCTCCTCCTCCAGTTCCTGGTCACGCTCCTCTACAGCTTGATCCACCACTCTACGCATGGCACGCTCCAGGAAGAAAGCATATGGGATCAAGTCGCTGATGACTCCTTCACTGTGACTCACCAGGTTTGTCACCTCCTCAAACGGACACATGAGCCTGCAGACATTATGCATGAGTGTCCAGTACTTCGGCCATAACATCCCCAGCCCCCAGAGCATGTCCTTTCACTGTAGTTGTACAGATACTCTTTGATGGCTTTCTCCTGTTGTAGCAAGTGGTCAAACATCAGGAGCATTGAATTCCAGTGAGTCGGGCTATCGCAAATCAAGCGCCTCACCGGCAAGTTGTTTATCCGCTGAATATTGGCCAAGCGCGCCATGGCCGCATAGGACCGATTGAAATGCCCACACACCTTTCTGGACTGCTTCAGGACCTCCTATAAGCCTGGGTACTTGCACACAAATCTTTGTATTATGAGAGTGAGCACATGTGCCATGCAGGGTACATGTTTCAACTCTCCCAAACTCAAAGCTGAAATGAGATTGCTGCCGTTGTCACACACCACGTTGCCAATCTCCAGTTGGTGCGGGGTCAGCCACTGATCCACCTGTTTGTTCAGAGCAGCCAGGAGAGCTGCTCCAGTGTGACTCTGGGCTTTGAGGCAAGACATGTCCAAGATGGAGTGACACCATCATACCTGGCATGCAGCATAGGCTCTGGGGAGCTGGGGGTGTGTAGTTGGAGAGGATGTAGCAGGAGGAGTAGGAGAAGAAGAAGAGGAGGTGGCAACAGGCCTGCCTGCAAGCCGTGGAGGTGTCACAACTAGGTTCGCTACACAGCCACGTACTCCCTGCTTGCCAGCGGTCACCAGGTTGACCCAATGTGCCGTATAAGTAACGTACCTGCCCTTACCGTGCTTGGCAGACCAGGCATCCATGGTCAGATGGACCCTTGACCCAACACTGTGTGCCAGAGATGACACCACTAGCCTTTCTACATCACGGTACAGTTTGGGTATCGCCTTTTGAGAAAAGTAATTGCGGCTTGGTATCTTCCACTGCGGTGTCCCAATTGCCACAAATTTTCGGAAGGCCTCAGAGTCCACCAGCCAATATGGTAACAGCTGGCGAGATAACAGTTCCGCCAAGCCAGCTGTCAGGCGCCAGGCAAGGGGGTGACTGCGGACACCTGGCTGCTGCTGTGGGCAGAGGAGCAGGAAGCGCTCAAGGTGAGAGGCGGAGTGGAGAAGGGTGGCTGTGAAGGTGCAAGGGATAAAGTGGCTGAAAAAGATGCTGTACCTGAAGGAAGAAGAGTAGGTGGAGATGGCTTTGCCTATGTTTGCTGCTTTTCCTCAGGTTGTCTTCCCATTGCCGTTTGTGCTTTTTCTCCACGTGCCTTCGTAAGGCAGTTGTCCCTACACGGGTCTTGGTCTTTCCACGACTCAATCTTTAATCGCAGACAGTACAGAAGGCATTGCTCTCATCTGAAGCAGACACATAAAAAAACTCCACACCCAGAGCTCCCCTCCTACACTGCGCCCTGAGGCTGGAGCCTTTCTCGCCTCTGCCTTGGCCCGGCCCTGTCTACACCGCTGAGCCCTGGAATTATGGCACTTTGGTGGTGGCGTCAATAGCTGACCTTGAAGAGCATGTTGGCTGGCTGTCCATAGGTGGCGATACATGCCGCCGGACACTGCCACAAGCTGTTTCTGACGACGAGCTCCCCCTGCTTCTTTCAGCAACTCATCTCCTCCTCCCCCTCTGAACTGTCCCACTGGTCATCTTGTCTATTAGGATCCCACGTGGCATCCATGGCAGTATCATCATCATCATAATCATCCTCCAAAGCTTTGCTTGTATCAGACACCTCCAAAACTGCACCAACAACAGGTACTGAGGAAACTGAGGAAGATGAGGTGTTTGTATTAAATAGTCAAGCATGTCATGGCATTCTTGGGAGTTTATTTATTTATTTTATTTATAAAGCGCCAACATATTACGCAGGGAGTTGATGGCACATGCCTTCTGAACACTGTACTTTGGTCCTGGGCCGCACAAAATCACGCCACCTCGACCTCAAACAGACCTGGCGGGTGGCCTGCCTCTGGCTCTGCCTGTTGTTTTGTCCATATTGTGGGGGGGATGAAGTGAAAGGTATGCACGGACTTGACTAATACAATGTGCGGTTACACACAGATACAGTGAAAAGGTGACTGCTGGTACAACAATGTGCGGATACACAGGTGCAGTGAACAGGTTTCAGTGACTGCTGGTACAACAATGTGCGGTTACAAAGGTGCAGTGAACGGGTTGCAGTGACTGCTGGTACAACAATGTGCGGTTACACAGGTGCAGTGAACAGGTTGCAGTGACTGCTGGTACAACAGTGTGCAGTCACACAGGTGCAGTAAAAGGTATGCAGTGACTGCTGGTTTATAATACAATGTGCGGTCACAGGTGCAGTTACAGGTATGCACAGACTGGTATTACACAATACAATGTGCAGCTGTCACACACACATGTCCAGTGAAAATGAATGCACTGACTGCTGGTATTTAATACAATGTGCGGTCAGTCACAGGTGCAGTTACAGGTATGCACGGACTGGTATTACACAATACAATGTGCAGCTGTCACACACACAGGTGCAGTGAACAGTTATGCAGTGAATGGTATTATATAACACTGCGTGCTGTCACGCAGGTGCAGTGAACATGAACAGGTATGCACGGTCGGACTGGTATTACAAATGTGCAGCTGTCACACACAGGTGTAGTGAACAGTTATGCAGTGACTGGTATTATATAACACTGAGTGCTGTCACGCAGGTGCAGTGAACATGAACAGTTATGCACGTTCGGACTGGTATTACATATGTGCAGCTGTCACACACGGGTGCAGTGAAAAGGTAGGCACTGAATGTGCTGGGCCTTGCACAGCATAGCAATTAGCAAGGGCCAGCTGAGACACACAGGGCTGTATATTGCAGTGTCAGTGGCATACACACACACACACACACACAAAAACAACTTCACAAGAACATTAGCTCTGAAAAGAGCTCTTTTTGTGGTGCTTTTCAACAACAAATATCAGCTAGGAGCAAGCTACAAAAGCCTAACTAAGCTTTCCCTAATCTCTGCAGCAACTCTCTCCCTTCTCTCACTACTGCAGCAACACCGAGTGAGATAATGGCTGACGCAGATGCCTTATATAAGGGGTGGGGGGCTCCCGGAGGGGGTGCAGCCTGATTGGCTGTCATGTGTTTGCTGACTGTGATGTAGAGGGTCAAAGTTTAGCCCAATGATGTAGTATAGGGGCGGGTCAACTCGCCATAAAGCGAACGCGAACCACCGATGTTCGTGCGAATATGTTCACGGCAAAACCTTTCGGAACAACTCTAGACAGCAGGGTGGAAGGGGGAGCTGGGAAAAGAAATAATATTACCTGCAATCAAGCTAATCTAAAATTGCATGGAGCCTGGTTCTCTGCTTATAACAGAAGTCAGCTGACAGTAGTGGCTTCTGCAACAGCAGACTGCCCTGCATTATTGATTAATTATTTTGATCAGGATAAATAATCAATAGTCTAGGGCACTCTGGTATTACAGCAGTCAGTGCACATGGCTACTAAAAACAGGCAATGTCTGAAGCATTAAACACATCCTGCCACCTCTCCCTGCAACACAGCTGCAACACAGCAATCATTCTTTCCACTCATCCTGCTGCACTGCACATTCACTCACTGCAGGCTGTGTGTAGAGAGGATACACATTGCCCACGGGACAGGAAGGAGGCTACATCTAGTGTAGGAAGTAGTACAGTCCCCTGCACTGCCTGCTGCTATTTTCCCAAATGTTGACCAAACTATGAGAAAAGGTCCTAGGTGGAAGAACACAGTGACTGAGCAACACCCCTAGCCATGGCTACATGCTGTGAGCACCTGCTGCCTTATGGTAGGTAGTATACCACTGCTGTAGGGGTACCAACAAATTTGTAATGTTGTAATGTTCTGCCCATTCTTTGCTGACAATATTGGAGATATCCAAAGTGGAAAGAGAGGTCCACTGCTCAAACCACACAAAACAATTCCGGAAACCAAGGAGTCAATCAGCAGCACTCCGATCCCCACTGGGTGCAAACTCACTTGTGAAGAATAAAGATAGCCGGGTCTCCCCCTGGATTTGCAATTTTAGCTTAATTTATTGCATGGTATCATAGCCACAAAACAGGATAACGTTCCGGCGTGCAGGCCTTTGTCAAATGCTTACCTAAGCATTTGACATAGGCCTGCGTGCCGAAACGTTATGCTGTTTTGTGGCTATGATACCATGCCATAAGTTAAGCTAAAATTGCAAATCCATGTGGCGAACCGGCTACCTTTATTCTTCACAATACTGGAGATAACCTCGCCCCATTTAGCTTTGGTTTTTATAGTGCTGGAAGAATAATGTATTTTTTGTAGAGTAAGTTATAACAGCTGGAGATAATTCCTTTGGCAGGATACTGAGTGGCAAAACCTGATACCTCTGTGGTGGATAAGAAAACTCTGCAACAAGGGAACTGCTCATTATTGCAGGGCAAGGTTCTAAGTAATGTTAGTGAATGTGATTTGGCAGATTAAATTCACAGATGAGCTGCAAAATTTGTAAAACTTAAAATAAACATGTATTAGTTGTACATTGGTCCCAGAGTAAAATGCACTATAGATTACCTGTTTCTTTGTTCCTGTCACTTACAGTGTGCAGTAGAAATGTGACATAGCTAATATATTTTGAATTGATCTATCTTCACATGGGAATTCTCAGGAATTCCTTCATTTTCAAAAAGTAATTCCTGTAAAGCAGTGGTGCACACCAACCACCAACTGCCAGAATAGTGTGCACAGGAGGAGACAGGCTTTCTAGCATCAGCGTAAAAGGTCCTTTACAAGAAGTGCTTTTCAAAAGACAGAAGAAAATACTGAAAATCCTGTATGAGGAGATGGACTAGTTCAAAACCTGGACTAATTCAAAATTACTAGCTACTGTAAGTGATTGCTAAGTAAGAAAAAAAAATCATAGTATATTTTACTCTGAGACAGATGTAGAACTAATACACAAGTAGTTTAAATTTTACATTTTTTGCGATAGTTGCCACTGGATTGGGTAATGATCTTCAACCTCAAAGGCACATGGCTATGCATCTGAACTAAAATATCAGTGGGCAGGATAAATATTTTATGTCAGTTTATAATTAAAGTAGAGTAAACAGCAAATTGGTATGTATAGTCAGAATTAGAATCTCTTTACCTTATATACTCGCATATAAGCTGACCTGTGTATAAGCCGAGGTACCCACTTTTCCCTCAGAAAACAAGAAAAAGTGATTGACTTGTGTATAAGCCCCCTTACCAGTATAGCCCCCTCCACAGTAGCCAGGTGTGCTCCCAGTACAAATCAGCCCCCCTCCCCATAGCCAGATGTGCCCCAAGGATGATACAGCTGTGTCTAAAGAGGCCACTAGATGGCGATTGCCACACAGGAAGACTCCCGATCATTGCACTGCTGAGACGTTGCTTGAACACTCCACTCCACAAGCCAGGGGACACAGGTAGTCTTGAGCATAGCACTCTGCACACCATGTTGCAGGGGATGGGAGACATGGACACAGCAGGGAGCCAGCTGGCAAGAGATCACTAGTGCAAGATCTTTTCGCTCCTCTGCCGGTAACAAAACCTGCTCCACCATCTGTACTGCTACAATAACTTGTATATAAGCCGAGGGGGGTAACTTTTCAGCACATTTTTTTTGTGCTGAAAAATTAGGCTTATATGCGAGTATATAAGGTATTTGCCAAGTACAAAGTGGGGATGTACCTGGAATCTCACCTGGTCTCAGCTGGTTTTGGAGGTCAACAGCCTTTGTGTCTCACTTGAAGCTGAGGACCAGGCTGGAGCCTTCTCAAGGTTCCAGATAGTAGTGGTTGAGCTGCAGGCGTCTCTCTATCACAACCGGTGGCAGTCAGTGTAGCAGCGGTTGGTAGTGATGGTGGCCATCACGCTGTGGGGTTTGGGAATAACACGCTGTGGACAGAGTCCACTGCAATTTAAACTTTTATTACTGTAAATGTAGAGCGGTAATTACAACGTGTTTCCCAGGGGTTCTCCTTCCCCCCTTCATCAGGTAACAAGATTGCTACTGAAAATATAGATTAAATAACTTTACTACGGAAAATGACATAATGTTCAATGGGAGGGACATTGTATAGCTGTCCCCCAAAACAGCCCACAGAAACCAGGTGAGACCTGTCTTATTGGACAGCGGCCATCCTTTCTATACACCGTGAGTGCTATTCTTTTGTCTTTGATGTTAAAGGGGACTTTCAGATTCCATCATAAATTGATCCCCAGAGTCTGCTGCCACATTCACAAATCTGATCAATAAAGACTTAGACATTGATTACCAGCACCAAATGCAGCTGCATATGGACACCAACATCCGCCGAAGGTTGCAGGTGGCTAGCTCCTCAATAGCGGATGCAATTCGTGGAGAAGACAGCGGAGGCACAGCTACTTTAAAAGACCTTTATTGTGGTTGGGAACAATACAGGTACAGTGTATGTGCGTGCGTGTGTGTGTGTGTGTGTGTGTGGGGGGGGGGGGGGTTGTAAGGTAGGCCTGACAGTTGTTTCACCACTAACTGTCTTCAAAGGCAGTAGAATGGTAGTGGGAAGTAGAACAGAGTAACTATGTTAATTAACCCCTTTCCAGCCACTCCTCACCAATTGGCGTGAATCAGTCTCCCAGCGGTGATCGCCAGCTATTTACATTGTACAGCGCTGCTATCTACAGCAGTGCTGTACTGGGTACAGCCGTGACGCTCAGCTGTCCCCCTGGGAGACTCAGAGTGGGGTAGTGAAAAAAATAGCATATAAAAAAACACAACAACAAATAAATACAAAAATAAATAAACACTGTAGCAGTGATCAGAGCCCACCAACAGAAATCTCTGTTGGTGGGCAGAAAAGGGGGGGGGGGGGAAGGATTCATTTGTGTGCTAATACGTACGGCCCTGCAGCAAGCTCTTAAAGCTGCAGTGGCCTAAATTGTAAAAAATAGCCTGGTGACTAGGGGGGTGTAACCCTATGGTCCTCAAATGGTTAACATAGTAGTGGCTGCGCTAGTGAAGTATCCAACTATCATTTGCTACATTAGCAGCAAACGTAACTAAGGAAGGCACACTATGCTGCACAACCGTGCGTAGGGTGCCTCCCTGGATTTAGGCTGCGCTGCTGTCATGGCGCTCGCACTGCTATAGCAGTGCAGCTTTATGAATGAAGGCCAATGTGTATTATGTTCACTTATTATTAAAACAACAGGTCAAGTAGAGTTGTCGGAACCTTTCCTAATACACGGGGCCTTAAACAAGAGCAATTTTCTTCTCTACACCACCCAAAAGTGTACTTATTAGTACGCGCCCAGACAGCATGCCGCAGGCAGGGCCGGCCTTTGACCTGAGCGACCGGAGCGATCGCTCAGGGCGCCGGCTTCTAGGGGGCGCTCCTGCCGCCCTGGCCGCATATGTTATGGAGCTGGCTGCAGCCTCCAGGCTCCGGGTCCTTCTCGCATGGTAGCTCCGCCCCCTGGTGCCGCTGGGGGTGATGGGGGCGAAGACCAGGAAGAGAAGTGGTGACACTCATTAGATACATTGGACGCACCACGCCCCCTTTCTTCCCGGCTGCTTTTGAAAGTAGCAGCATTCTGCGACTTCCCAGGCCAGGCTGCTAGAAGGTGAGTTTACAGCTTTGTGAGTGACTGGTCTTATCTATATAGGCATCGGGACCTGCTGCAGAGTGTCATCTCCAGACACTGCAGAAAGTATCATATTTCATCATCTCCAGTGACTGCTGCAGCCATACTATCTGTAGCCTGTCACGGATAATGATGATGACTGCCCATAGAGGAGACAGCAGGAGTCCTGATGCCTATTTAGATAAGTTGATTTCCTACAGTTGCAGCCAGCTAGATTCTCCTTGTCATGCGGACACCCCATGTGATTGCTGTATCCATCTCTCTCCTCTCCCTTCCTCTTGTTTTTTTCCCTAGTGCAGGCTGTCTGCCTGCTGTGTGTCTGATATGACCCTGCTGCCCCTGCAGTGCCTGCAAAGTACAGCTAACTAAAACTAAATTCATGTTGTTGCTAAACTTCTCTCACCTGCCTTCCCACCACAATCCTCTCTCTCTTTCCTATTCCCCTGTCCTCCCCTTTCCATAGCTCTGTGTGTCTCTATCTTCTTTCATCTCACGGTTTACTTACTTTCTTTCTTTCTTTCTTTCTTTCTTTCTTTCTTTCTTTCTTTCTTTCTTTCCCTCCCTCTCTATTCTGCCTTTTTGCCACACAGTCACTCTTCCCTTTACATTCACTGCTTTCCTCTCATCCCTATTTTCCTACCATCTCCTTTCCATCCTCCCACAATCTCCCTCTCTTTCTCTCCTTCCCTTCCTTCTCTTGCACTCTCTCCTTTATTCAGGGGCGTTGCAATAGGGGTTGCAGAGGTTGCGGCTGCATCGGGGCCCTTGGGTCAGAGGGGCCCCGAAGGGCCCTCCCTCAACTACAGTATTAGCTCTCTATTGGTCCTGTGCTCATAATAATCACTTCTATAGATGCTTTAAATAGTGGTAATCATTAACAAACTGTTTCCCATCCCCTTCTTGCACCTCTGACACTGTAGTTGCTATTGGTAGGTTTTGGTGCGGCGTATCAATTGTTATGTATAGAGTGCTTGGGGGGCCCCATTGTAAATTTTGCATCGGGGCCCACAGCTCTTTAGCTACGCCACTGCCTTTATTCCTCTGTTTAGAACTCTTTCTCCTTTCCACACCTCTCTCCTTTCTTTCTCTCTCCTCCTCCCTGCTCCTCTCTCTAGCTTTTGCCTTCAGATCTGCCTAAAAGCGGACCTGAACTCAGAACTTCCTCTCTGCTCTAAAAAGTATAACCGCCTTTACAGAAAAACATTTCTTTGTTACAGCTGATACACAAATTCTGCAATAAATCTGCAGTCTGTGTACTTCCTGCTTTAATGGAAGCAGTAATAATGGTAATATCCTGTGTTTTCAAATGAGATTATCTCATCTGTGAGATCAAATTACAACTTGTGATTACAATTGCGTTTGCGTTGGGTTTTTTTTTTAAACGCTTTTTTCCCCCTTCCCAGCGATTTATCTTTGATCCGGAAAAGAATAAATACAATTTATTTATTCTTAAAAACACAATCGCTGCATAAAGCGATTTTGTGAGCGTTTCGCGTTTTTCCTATACCTTCCATTGAGGCGGAATCGCCTCAAAAATGGTCCATGCAGCATTTCTCTGAGCAGATTGGAAACGAACTGTCTCATAGAGAATCATTGCACAAGCGATTTATCGCCAGCGTTTAAAAAGTCAAAAATCGCCTCCAGTGTGACCGAGCCCTAAATGGGATCTGACTATATGGGGGGGGGGGGGGGGGGCACCAAAATATGGTTACGCTCAGGGCGCTGTGAAACCTAAGGCCGGCCAGGGTGAGCCGAATGACAGCTCACTCTGCTGCCGCTGAAATTCCTGGCGGCATTAAATACTATTCCCCCTCCGAGTCGTAGCAATTCGGAGGGAGAAGTAATTCCGGGGCCAGCGATCGCCAGAACCCCAGTTTATCAGTGCCCGGACTATATAGCATTGCTGCTATAGCGGCACCCAACTCAGGCACTACGTGGCTGGCAATACGTGGTTGGCACCGAAAAGAGGCACTTTGCACCCAAAACCCACCTTCCCCTAATTGATTTTATTGCATCTTAAGCAAGTTTTGGAAATAGCAACATTTGCATATTTTCAGGAAATTTCACAAATATTTTAATGTGATTTAAGCCCAACTCGCTCATTTCAGAAAACCACTGCAGAAATTATGGAGGTGACTTTTCACCCTCTAACATCATATTTGAATATACTGTACATACAGTGAGATGCGAAAGTTTGGGTAACCTTGTTAATCGTCATGATTTTCCTGTATAAATTGTAGGTTGTTACGATAAAAAATTACAGTTAAATATATCATATAGGAGACACACATAGTGATATTTGAGAAATGAAATGAAGTTTATAGGATTTATAGAAAGTGCGCAGAAATTGTTTAAACAAAATTAGGTAGGTGCATAAATTTGGGCACCACAAAAAGGAAATGAAATCAATATTTAGTATATCCTCCTTTTGCAGAAATGACAGCCTATAAACGCTTCCTGTAGGTTCCAATGAGAGTCTGGATTCTGGTTGAAGGTATTTTGGACCATTCCTGTTTACAAAACATCTCTAGTTCATTCAGGTTTGGTGGCTTTCGAGCATGGACAGCTCATTATCTCACACCATAGATTTTCAATTACATTCAGGTCTGGGGACTGAGATGGCTATTCCAGAACGTTGTACTTGTTCCTCTGCATAAATGCCTTAGTGGATTTTGAGCAGTGTTTAGGGTTATTGTCTTGTTGAAAGATCCAGCCCCGGCGCAGCTTCAGCTTTGTCACTGATTCCTGGACATTGGTCTCCAGAATCTGCTGATACTGAGTGCAATCCATGTGTTCCTCAACTTTGACAAGATTCCCAGTCCCTGCACTGGCCACACAGAATGATGGAACCACCAGAATATTTTACTGTAGGTAGAAGGTGTTATTCTTGGAATGCTGTGTTCTTTTTCCTCCATGCATAATGCCCTTGTTCTGCCCAAATAACTCAATTTTAGGTTCATCAGTCCACAGTACCTTATTCCAAAATGTAGCTGGCTTGTACAAATGTGCTTTAGGATACCTTAAGCGGCTCTGTGCTGTGGGTGGAGTGTGCTGTGGATGGAGAAAAGACTTCCTCTGCATCACTCTCGCATACAGCATCTCCTTGTGTAAAGTGCGCCGAATGGTTGAACGATGCACAATGACTCCATCTGCAGCAAGATGATGTTGTATGTCTTTGGTGATGGTCTGTGGGTTGAC
Source organism: Hyperolius riggenbachi (assembly GCF_040937935.1). Classification (NCBI taxonomy): domain Eukaryota; kingdom Metazoa; phylum Chordata; class Amphibia; order Anura; family Hyperoliidae; genus Hyperolius; species Hyperolius riggenbachi. The sequence goes on along the minus strand of NC_090653.1, from coordinate 153,143,045 downwards.
TCTGACTGTTCTCACCATTTGTTGCTTCTGTCTATTCGAGATTTTTCTTGGTCTGCCACTTTGAGCCTTAACTTTAACTGAGCCTGTGGTCTGCCATTGCCTCAATATGTTCCTAACTGTGGAAACAGACAGCTGAAATCTCTGAGACAGCTTTCTGTATCCTTCCCCTAAACCATGATGGTGAACAATCTTTGTCTTCGGGTCATTTGAAAGTTGTTTTGAGACCCCTATGTTGCTACTCTTCAGAGAAAATTAAAAGAGGAGGGAAACTTACAACTGACCCCCTTAAATACTCTTTCTCATAATTGGACTCACCTGTGTATGTAGGTCAGGGGTCACTGAGCTTACCAAGCCAATTCGAGTTCCAATAATTAGTTCTAAAGGTTTTGAAATCAATAAAATGACAACAGTGCCCAAATTTATGCACCTGCCTAATTTTGTTTAAACAATTATTGCGCACTTTCTGTAAATCCAATAAACTTAATTTCACTTCTCAAATATCACTGTGTGTTTCTCCTATATGATATATTAACTTATACTCCTTATACAGGAAAATCGATTAACAAGCTTGCCCAAACTTTCGCATCCCACTGTATAGAGGACTTAAAATGATTGCCGGTTTGAATTTCAATTTATGAATGTAAAATCTGCATATCTGCAACTGACATATTCTGTCAGTCGGAGGATAGAATGGGAAGCACTTTATTAAGAATGAAAAGAAAAATATTATCCTGCTATATGTAGCAAGAGATTAAACTATTTGGATTCTAAAACTGTTTAGTCTTTTAGCTAATTGCTGAAGTCTATGGAGTTACTAGTAAAACACCTTAAAGTAATATTTTTAAACAGTATTCAGCAACACCCTTCTTTGAATCCTACATAAAAATCATACCATCATAAAGTAAAAGCTATCCTGACTTATATCTGTAAGGAGGAATATTTAAAGGACAACTGTAGTGAGAAGTATATGTAGGCTGCCATATTTATTTCCATTTAAACAATACCAGTTGCCTGGAAGCACTGCTGATCAATTTGGCTGCAGTAGTGTCTGAACAAAACCAGAAACAAGCATGTAACTAATCTTATACAATAATGTCAGAAACACCCTGAACTTCATATGCTTGTTCAGGGTTCTTAAAAGTAGGAGGTAGAGGATCAGCAGGATAGCCGTGCAACTGGTATTGCTTAAAAGTAAATAAATATGGCAGCCTCCATATTCCTCTCGCTTCAGTTGTCCTTTAACTTGGAGATTCTGCTAATAGAGCTAATTTGGTAGGTCAAACAGAGAATTGCAAAACGCCAGCCTGTCCTACCATACCAGATAAGTTACATTTCTACTATGTTGACTTTCATAATACAGAATTACACCAAAAGGAAAGAACCAGGTACCCTCTAAAACAGGGGTCTCAAACTCGCGGCCCGCGGGCCATTTGCGGCCCTCGGTACAATATTTTGTGGCCCGCGCTGGCAAAAGCAAAAGAGACACGGAAGCGAACTATTTTACTGTAACGATTGTGGAATTATCTCCGTGATCAGCGCACAAGGCGTGCGCTGACACGGCGGAAAACCTCCACAAGCGTAAGAAAGGAGAGAACCCAGCTTTGGTGCAAAGCACAAGTAGAAGGAAATTCCCACCGGCAGGTGGAGCTGTGGAGTGCAGAGGAGCAAAGCCTCTGTACTGCCACAGATGCCACATGGGAATTGTCCGAACTGCAACCGAGCAGGGCAAGATAGCCCCTAAAGAGAGAGAGCACAGCGACAGGGTGTATGTGTGTCCACCAATTTAGTCGCCAACCCGCGATGATGAACACACAACCATGAAGATCAGGTGGGAAGGCAATCGCAAGAGATGGCGATTGCTAATAGCGACACAAGACTGAATAAGCACAGAAAAGGGATGTATGTATGTCCACCAATCTTGTCGCCAACCTGCGACGGTGAACACACAACAGAGGAAACCAAGTGAGAATGCAATCGCAAGAGAAGCGATTGCGAATGAGAATGAGCACAAGGACAGAATGTATGTGTGTGCACCAATCTAGTCGCCAACCCGCGACGGTGCACACACAACAGCAGAAACAGAGTAGGAACGCAATCGCGATTGCCAGAGGTGACACAAGACTAAGCAGAGGTAAACCCAGGAGCAGAGCAAAGGCACAGCAAATCATACAATGAGAATGATAAGGAAAATAACAAACGCTAACTAAACGCGAACACCGCACTCATTCGCAACAGCGAACGCGTTTACAGTGCGGTCTCCACACGTTAAGAGCAACAGAGACAAGCACGCCACCCTAACTAACCACCGACACACAAACACGAAACAGAGAATGCGAGCGCTTGCTTAACGGTTACCTCACCGAGCCTACAGCAAGCGTTCGTATCAGACAAGACAGGCAGACGGATGGAAAACAGAAATATGAGAGATACGATCTACCGCTCTTCCGCCAGAGCGAGTGTGATCCGGTTTCAGGGACAGGACAGGAAAGATCCACTTCTCTTTCCGCCAGAGCAAGTGCGAACCAAGTAGGGAAACAGAGTTAGCAGGATCCACTGCTCTTTCCGCCAGAGCGAGTGCGATCCAAGTAAAGCAACAGAGCTAGCAGGATCCACTGCTCTTTTCGCCAGAGCGAGTGCGATCCAAGTAAAGCAACAGAGCTTAGCAGGATCCACTGCTCTTTCCGCCAGAGCGAGTGTGATCCAAGTATAGAAACAGAGTTAGCAGGATCCACTGCTCTTTCTGCCAGAGCGAGTGGGATCCAAGTACAGCAAGATGAGGTAGCCAGTAACAACCGCTGCTCCAGCTTACCCTCCAAGAAAACAGATCACAAGGATCCACAGCCGCTACCGCTAGAGGCAAGTGCGATCCAAGCAAATGAACAGAAGGAGCTACCAGTAGCAACCGCTGCTCTGGTTAGCACCCTCTAGCCAGACAGAACAGGCAATACAAATAATACAACCTGACTGAACTAGAGGGGTGTCTAATACAGCCCCCAGGAATACTCTAAGATAACTTTAACAATCCAACAGGAAAGGCTGACACTCCAGGAGTGAATTAACAAACCATTATGACCAGCAAAGCATTCTGGGAGCAGAAGGCTTTTATACTGCCAGCCCTCAAAGGAGACAGCTGGGCAATTTGCATGTATGCAAATCCCTCAGCAAAGCAACTCTGAAAGTTGCAAGATGAAGCCAGGTCTCTTTTCCAGAGACCTGCATCCCTCAGACATAAGGAATGGTCAAACAGCTGTCTGCCTGTGCAGCCAGCTGAGCGGATCATTACATTTACCTTATAGTTCGCTTCAGTGCATCCCCGCCGCCAAACGAGGGCTGCAGAGCCCCCAAATCCCCCGGGCAAACATCCACAACTGCACTGAGGGGCAGAGCTTCCAGCTGTAGCTCAACCCCTCCTGACGTCAATCGCCGCACGGATCGCCACCTCTCTCTGCCCCTCTCTGTGAAGGAAGAGTGAGAGGGGCGGGCAGAGGCGGCGATCCGCATCGATTTACGTCAGGAGGGGCAGAGCTGAAGCTGAAAGCTCTGCCCCTTCCATGAAATGCCGGCGGATTGCCCCCCGGGCGATTTGGGGGCTCTGCAGGCCTCGTTTTGCGGAGGGGACACGGTGGATTACTTGTAATGGGAGCACTAAAGCGAACTATAAGGTAGGACACTTCATGTTCAGAAGAAATAATTAAAACTGTTAATAATGACATTTGAGAACTTTTTTTGTGAAATCCCTTATGCGGCCCAGCCTCATCCTGACTTTGCCTCCTGCGGCCCCCAGGTAAATTGAGTTTGAGACCCCTGCTCTAAAAGAACTGGTCTGGAAGTATAGGACAAATGATCCAAATGCATATATTGTCAAAAAAGTATCCAAAACTTTATTAAACCACCAAAAAACATATACAATTAAAATCCATAAAAAACCCCATATAATCACACACTATGTGGATCGCCAGTCAAAAATAAGTATAATTTGATATAAATAGTCTAAGCTCCTAATCAGACATCAAATATAAAGTGCTGAAGTGAATGTCGAGGCAACTAAATGCCAATAAGATTGAATTTCGTGACTGTTTGTCAACCAGTTAATCATAAAATTGTGCAAAAATGCAAAAATACAAAATCCTGCAAATAAATACAAGCGCACTCTCCTGGACTTGTGGGCTGCAGTACACACCCAGAAAAACCGGGATGTGTGCCGCAGTCCACAACCCACCCACAGTGCCCACAATCATATACATATAATATACATAGCATACATAAAAACCATCCAAAAAGTGCTAAAATGTGGGTGCCAAATATATAAGACTCCCACCACCGTGCAATTTGTTACAAACAGACAACCAATCAAAAGTGCATAAATGTGCTAGATAAACTTAAAAGAGAGCTTACATAATCAGTGAAGGACCTGGCGTGGGGGATGCCGCCTTACGTGCTCGCAAACCTCCGTTTGCTTCTACCTGAGCCTCGGTAGAAGCAAATGGAGGTTTGCAAGCGCGTAAGGCGGCATCCCCCATGCCAGGTCCTTCACTGATTGTGTAAGCTCTCTTTTAAGTTTATCTAGCACATTTATGCACTTTTGATTGGTTGTCTGTTTGTAACAAATTGCACGGTGGTGGTAGTCTTATATATGTGGCTCCCACATTTTAGCACTTTTTGTATTTTTGTAAGGTTTGTTATGTATGCTATGTATATTATATGTATATGATTGTGGGCACTGTGGGTGGGTTGTGGACTGCGGCACACATCCCGGTTTTTCTGGGTGTGTACTGCAGCCCACAAGTCCAGGAGAGTGCGCTTGTATTTATTTGCAGGATTTTGTATTTTTGCACAATTTTATGATTAACTGGTTGATAAACATTAACTAAATTCAATCTTATTGGCATTTAGTTGCCTCGACATTCACTTCAGCACTTTATATTTGATGTCTGATTAGGAGCTTAGACTATTTATATCAAATTATACTTATTTTTGACTGGCGATCCACATATTGTGTGATTATATGGGGTTTTTTTTATGGATTTTAATTGTATATGTTTTTTGAAGGTTTAATAAAGTTTTGGATACTTTTTTGACAATATATGCATTTGGATCATTTGTCATATACTTCCAGACCAGTTCTTTTAGAGGGTACCTGGTTCTTTCCTTTTGGTGTAATTTTTCATATATACCCATTGAATTGGAGCTGAGATGATTATTAATGCTATGCTCGTATGTATGTGTTAAGTTTCATAATACAGAATAACTGCTGTCAGACTTCATCTGGACACTCTTCTTAGCGTTATTGATTGTCTGGGAAATTTTTTTGCCTCTGCTCCTGTAACTAGCTCTCCTGGTTTCTGAGCATCTTCACATCAATGTAATGTCAGTCTTTCCTTTGTCGATTTTGGTTTTAAATTGTATAGTACAAAAGGGATTTATCCTGGTACTTGCACTGAATATACAGTGGGCTTGATTCACTAAAGGGTGCTAACACAGTAGCACGCCTAAAAGTTTTGCACGTGCTAACTAGGGTGCTAAGTAGCCTGCACTGCAAAGTTGTTACTGTTCGCGTGCTATTTTAGCGTGCGTAAAAGTTTGCGCGCGTAAAATTTTATGCGCACTACTTTGCGTGCAAAATCAGCTGCTTCGCATGCAAAGTATGCTTATTACACTACTTAGCACACGAAGCAGCTGATTTTGCACGTAAAGTAGTGCGCATAAAACTTTACGCGCACTAAATTTTACGCATGCAAACTCTTACGCGCGCATTAGCGTGCGAAGAGGCAGTTTGCACGTGATAAGCGGCTTTTCACCAGCATGTTAACAGTTAGCACGCTTTTGTGAATCAAGCCCAGTGTGTGTGTGTGTGTGTGTGTGTGTGTGTGTGTGTGTGTGTGTGTGTGTGTGTGTGTGTGTGTGTGTGTGTGTGTGCTTCACTGAGGTCAACAGTGTCATCTAAGACAGCAGTTAATTTGTTTGTAGAAGTAGGAATTTGTCGGGCATTATCTGAGGTATGGGTGACTTTTTGAGGTCAGTGCGGAGGGCTTGAAGCGGTGAGGATGAACACTAGCTGAATTTTTGAATCCATATTCTCCTCCCACATTTTGTTTGTCACAGACTTACAGCCAGTGTGCTATTGTGAGGAGCTGCAGCATTTCACGTGAGAATATTAATTGACTTAATTGTCAGGTGCTGTGCAACAATTACAAAATCGTCACGGGGGAAGGGGGGGGTGGTGGCTTTTGGGTTTGGTTCCTGACAAGTTTGCCTCAGGCACAAAAAAGTCTAGAACCGGCCCCTGTAAAATTCACACATGTGTGATGTGTTAGGAAATGTAGTAAAGGCATTTTACTAAAATATCAAATTTCATGTTTAGATAAACAGACCCTTTAATTATATAACTGCTACTAATTGTTATCCTAATGAAACTGCATTCAAATGGCAATGAACGTTTTATTACTCTGTCAAGTACATTTCAGTAATTGTTTATTAAGTGAGCTACAACGAGAAAATAAACCTGGATCTACTCCTATTCTAGAGATTGAATAATAAACCATCAGCTTCTGAACAATTAGAATTTAATGAGATATGAGTCATCTTTTATGGTTTGCCAAGGCTGACTATGAGGGGTATTGTTTACAATGTGTTTGTTTCCTGGACAACTAGTGATATGTTGCCGGAAATATGCGAGGCTGACACAATGCAAACTGCGGCGTCTCTTAAATGTTGTCAGTGTTTAATATTTAATGAGCTAAATAGGCATAATGAGGAGGAAAGTGCTTGCTGTGTGCTTGTGAAGGAAAAAAGTAGGAATGCCTGAGACTTCTGCTGACTTGTCACTGCATTGTGTAATGCTCCTGCTGGTATTAACAAGCACATACACGATAAAGGCAGAATGTCATACTACATGAGTCTTATGTAGTCTTACAGGCATGTGGTCGTCATCCAGCAAAAAGTCTTCAAATGATGGATAGTTGTAAATGGGGCATTTCATTTGCCATGCATGTGGTTATTTCAATACTATCACATACAGTATACCCCTATATAAAGACTGTTTGGCAACAACCCCCTGTTGTGGGTACCATTATCTCACCTGTTGATGCACAAGGAGCATGTCATAATTGTGTGCACAGGCTTTTCAAATGTTCTCTTATAATCTGAATTACGGGTAGCTAAGAATACATAGGCCTCAATTCACTAAAAAGCTTTATCAAACACTTTATCGAACGTTTGATAATTTACCTCAAGGGTAAAATATAATTTTGAATTCACTAAGGTGTTATAGATTTATCAAATGTTTTATTGATAAAACGTTCATTAAATCTATAAAGCCTTAGTGAATTCAAAATTAGATTTTACCCATGGGGTAAATTATCAAACGTTCGATAAAATGTTTGATAAAGCTTAGTGAATTGAGGCCATAACCTGATTTTATATTTAATTTAACAGAACTATTTCAAAATTAATATTGAGAACTGACTATTAAGAGTTCAAGTACCCCTTGAGCCTAACATAAATGCCCACTGGGGTATGCTTACTGCATGCCAATATCCAGGGCTGGAACAAGGTCCTCTAGCACCAAGGGGCTGAAACACCAAAGTGGAACCTGACCCCTCCTCCCCGAACCATTACATTCTAAGGCAGAGATATTACCTGGCCGTTCACCAACACGTTTTAGAGAACCCATTTATTTGTTATTACAAAAACACAGATCTATCTATGAAAAAAACCCCAGGTGGCTGCAAATCTTTTTTTCTGCGGACAGAAAATCACATAGTACGTGAGCAAGCCAATCCATTTACCTGGACTTTTCCCGTTGTAGGAAAACGCCCACATGTATGTAATGAGTGTGATCCCTCCCTAAAGCCACCCGTACACTAGTCTATGTTTTCAATGGATTTGCAGAAGGTGTTGGAGAGGCCTCATGAGAAGGATATAAAAGTGAGGCTGAAGAGGTTGGAGAGGCCTCATGAGAAGGATATTAAAGTGGTCACCATAGGGAAAGGGCAAAATCTAGATAGGGGACCCATAAAACTTCTGCTAAGGAGCCCCATAGATGAAGGTCACATAGGTTGATGCTGATTGAGGAAATGCTGCATACCTGGTGGCTCCTCACTCCTTGCACCCCAACCTGCATGGTTGGTAAAGGGGTTAATGCCTCTCTGGAAAGGGGGTTGCTGTTATTTTAAATTTAAAAAAAATAAATAAAAAATATTCACCTATTAATATTTCAGGTGGCAGTCTTTTTCTTGGTTTCCCTGCAAAATAAATGTAAGTAGTCAGTGAAGGTGAAGTGGGTCAGGTGATCTCTATGCTGGGGAAGGACGTGCTAATGAATAAACATTATCCTTTTTTTTTTTTCTAAATGGGAAGCTAAACTAGATTTTTCAAGATGGTGGTTTAACACTGCTTTATGCAGCATTAACAAATCAGGCTCTCTGATTTTCCACTATGCTACTGCTAAATGGAATCACATTAGTGGGGTTATAGACAGCCATAAAAACTTGGCAGTCCTTCTAAGCTTTACCCAATTTTATCTAACATTTAATAAATAAGTTTTGTCTAGAACTATATTTAAAGGGGAACTGAAGTAAGAGGTATATGGAGGCTGCCATATTTATTTCCTTTTAATCAATACCAGTTGCCCGGCTGCCCTGCTGGTCTATTTCTCTGCAGTAGTATCTGAATAACACCAGAAACAAGCATGCAGCTAGTCTTGTCAGATCTGACTTTAAAGTCTGAAACACCCGATCTGCTGCATGCTTGTTCAGGGGCTATGGCTAATAGTATTAGAGGCAGAGGATCAGCAGGGCTGCCAGGCAACTGGTTTTGCTTAAAAGGAAATAAACATGGCAGCCTCCATATACCTCTGTCTCCAGTTCCCCTTTAAAGCTGATATCTACAGTTAATTCACATAACCAGAGAAGAAGGATAATCCTCACAGTGTAGGAGGATAGAGCAACCACTCAAAAAATCCTAAAACAGGAAATACAATACAATACAATAACATTTCTATAGTGCTTTTCTCCCATAGCACTCAAAGCGCTTAGGCTCTCTCAGATTCAGTAGTTGGTAGTAGGATGAAGTATTCACACAACAAAAGTTATATTTCTGCAAATGCTAAACTGAACAGGTGGGTTTTCAGTCTGGATTTAAACATGTCCAGGGATGGAGCTGTCCTGATCTGCTGAGGTAAGGAGTTCCAAAACGTAGGAGCAGCATTACAGAAGGCTCTGGGACCAAAAGTTTCCAAGTGGACTCTGGGTATCACTAGATTATTAGAACCTGTGGATCTGAGATTGCAGGGATTGCTACGCAGCTGTAACATTTCTTTCATGTATCCAAGGCCCAGATTATTTAGTGATTTAGATGTCAGGATGCCGATCTTGAATAGGACCCTCCATTCTATAGGTAGCCAGTGAAGGGAGTGCAGGACTGGCGTTATGTGGCAGTGACAGGGTTGGTTGGTTAGCAGTCTGGCAGCAGTATTCTGTATCAGCTCTGGGCGGTACAAGTCCTTTTTTGGAAGATCGGTGTAGAGAGCATTGCAGTAGTCCAGTCGGAATGTAATGAAGGCTTGAACTAAGGTTGGTAAATCTTCTGGGGGGATGAGGTACTTGAGTTTTGAGATTTTCTTCAGGTGGAAATAGGATGATTTCACCACAGCAGAGATGTGAGTTCTGAAGTTTAATTCCCCATCAATTATAACTCCCAGGCTATGCACATGATCAGAGCTGTGTAGATCTGTGTAGATCCGTGCCTACTATTCCCAGTGGTGAAGACTGCAAGTTAAGCTGTTTTGTTGTCATGCGCTGCCCTCCGATAAGGACTTCAGTTTTGTCTGCATTTAGTTTCAGCCAGTTGTCACTCATCCATTGCTGTAGTTCGCCTAAGCCAGTGGTTCCCAACCAATGTGCCGCGACACATACATGTGTCGCAGCAGCTTTGGGTATGTGTCGCGGCTCTCGGAGGGGAGCAGCGCAGTGGAGGGAGAAGAACTGTGGGCAGCGGCGGAGAAGGGGGCCATCTCCCCCCCTTTTCTCACCTTAGGGTGCTCTGCCTCCCTCACTCTCCCCTCCGATACGAACTGTGGCAGGCTGGCGGCACTTGGCAGTGGGCGGGACTTACCTTCCGTGTCGCTCCATGCGCCAGCCGGAAGTTCTGGCTCTGCAGCCGCTGCTCTGGTCTGGATCAGGCCAGAGTAGTGGCAAATCATCCCGCGCCGGCGACGAGACCAGACGGGACAGAGACACGGAAGGTAAGTTCCGCCCCTCTGCCAGCCACCGCACTTCGTTCCGGAGGAGAGAGCGAGAGCACCCTGAGGTGCCGCTCTCCTTCCCTCGCTCTCTCCTCCTGGGGGGGGGGGGGGGGGCACCTGGCTACATATACTGGGCACATATATCCCTGGGTACATATACCCCTGACTACATATACCGGGGACATATACACCTGCCTACGTATACTGTGGACATATACACCTGCCTACATATACTGGGGACATATACCCCTGGCTACATATACTGGGGACATATACCTCTGGCTACATATACTTGGGACATATACACCTGCCTACATATACTGGGGACATATACACCTGCCTACATATACTGGGGACATATACACCTGCCTACATATACTGGGGACATATACCCCTTCCTACATATACTGGGGACATATACCCCTGCCTACATATACTGGGGACATATACCCCTGCCTACATATACTGGGGACATATACCCCTGCCTACATATACTGGGCACATATACCCCTGGCTACATATACTGGGGACATATACCCCTGGCTACATATACTGGGGACATATACCCCTGGCTACATATACTGGGGACATATACCTCTGGCTACATATACTGGGGACATATACCCCTGGCTACATATACTGGGGACATATACCTCTGGCTACATATACTGGGGACATATACACCTGTCTACATATACTGGGGACATATACACCTGCCTACATATACTGGGGACATATACACCTGCCTACATATACTGCAACATACACCAGGATTTTATTTATAGATTTCAGCTCTGCATTTAATACCATAATTCCATCACTGCTGCACAGCAAGCTCTCCCAGCTACATATACCTGAATCCCTCTGCAAATGGATAACCGACTTCTTAACCGACAGAAGACAGCGTGTTAGACTTGGTAAACTCACATCAAGCTCTCTGACAGTCAGTACTGGTGCACCCCAGGGCTGTGTGCTTTCCCCACTGCTGTACTCACTTTACACCAATGACTGCATCTCCACAGATCCATCTGTTAAGGTTCTGAAGTTTGCAGACGACACAACAGTTGTTGGTCTCATTCAAAACGGGGATGAGTCTGCATACAGGCATGTGGTGGGACAGCTTTCCTCCTGGTGCAGCAGCAACAACTTGGAACTAAATGCTCTCAAAACCATGGAGATGATAATAGACTTTAGGAGATCTCCCCTGCAGCACCTCCCCTTAACCATAAATGGATCCACAATAACCCAAGTAGAGTCATTCAAGTTTCTTGGGTCCACGATCTCAAACGACTTAAAATGGGACAACAACACTGCCACTATTGTCAAGAAAGCACAACAGAGAATGTACCATCTACGGCAGCTGAAAAAGTTTGGCCTACCTCAAAATCTAATGGTGCAGTTCTACACTGCAATCATCGAATCAACCATAACATCATCTATGACTGTATGGTTCGGCTCCTGCTCAGCATTAGAAAAGGGGAGGCTGCAGCGCATCATCCGATCAGCGGAAAGGATAATTGGCTGTAGCTTACCTTCCCTGCAGGATCTTTACACTAGCAGGTGCAGAAAGAGAGCAACCAAAATTGCCTCTGACCCCTCTCACCCAGCTCACTCCATCTTCCAGCGCATGCCTTCAGGAGTAAGATTCCGGTCAATCGCTACCAAAACCTCTAGACACAGGAACAGTTTTTTTCCTCAAGCGGTAGCCATACTTAATGCTGAACCACGTTAGAGCTGCTAGGACTGAAAGTAATCAGCACAGAACTAAACATGAACAATTCTCACATTGCTTACTGCAACTATACTTATAATGTCCTTAACTTGTAAAATTCACACTGTCTGTCCTTGTATTGTTTTTGTTTGTGTTTGTTAAGCAACTGCCAAGACAAATTCCTTGTAGGTGCAAACTTACTTGGCGAAAATAAATTGATTCTGATTCTGATATACCCCTGCCTACATATACTGGGGACATATACCCCTGCCTACATATACTGGGGACATATACCCGTGCCTACATATACTGGGGACATATACCCCTGCCTTCATATACTGGGCACATATACCCCTGGCTACATATTCTGGGGACTTATATCCTTGGCTACATATACTGGGGACATATACCCCTGGCGACATATACTGGGGACATATACCTCTGGCTACATATACTGGGGACATATACCCCTGGCTACATATACTGGGGACATATACCTCTGGCTACATATACTGGGGACATATACACCTGCCTACATATACTGGGGACATATACACCTGCCTACATATACTGGGGACATATACCCCTGCCTACATATACTGGGGACATATACCCCTGCCTACATATACTGGGGACATATACTCCTGCCTACCTATACTGGGGACAGATACCCCTGCCTACATATACTGGGGACATATACCCCTGCCTACATATACTGGGGACATATACCCCTGCCTACATATACTGGGGACATATGCCCCTGCCTACATATACTGGGGACATATACCCCAGCCTACATATCCTGGGCACATATACCCCTGCCTACATATCCTGGGCACATATACCCCTGGCTACATATCCTGGGCACATATACCCCTGCCTACATATACTGGGGACATATACCCCTGCCTACATATCCTGGGCACATATACCCCTGCCTACATATCCTGGGCACATATACCTAGAGTTGAGCCGAAATTTTAGTAATTTCGCATTACTGTAATTACGCATGCGAAATTTGCGATTACGATGCGAAATTGCGGTAGCGTAATTGGCATTAAAATCGTAATTGAAAATACCGTAAGCGTAATTTTCAACGCGTAATTTCGCGTTTCGTTCATGCCGTAATTTCGCATTAAACGCTACCGTAATTTCGCGTTAAACCGTAACGCTCCGTATAATATAAAAAAGCCGCCGACTTTAAGGGTTAATAGCAAAGCCCCCTTAAATGCTAAGAGCCTCAAATTTGGAGAATATATTAAGGAGATCAGGAGGAATAAGAGGAAAATTTTTTTTTCAAAAAGACCTTATAGTTTTTGAGAAAATCGCTGTTAAAGTTTCAAAGTAAAAATGTATACATTTAAAAACCCGCCGACTTTAACGGTTAATAGCAAAGCCTGCTTACAGTTTAGGAACACCAAATTCCCAGGGTATATTAAGGGGATCAGTGGGAATAAGAGGAAAACATTTTTTTTCAAAAAGACCTTATAGTTTTTGAGAAAATCGTTTTTTAAGTTTCAAGGGCGAAAATGTCTTTTAAATGCGGAAAATGTCAGTTTTTTTTGCACAGGTAACAATAGTGTATTATTTTCATAGATTCCCCCAAGTGGGAAGAGTTTTACTTACTTCGTTCTGAGTGTGGGAAATATAAAAAAAAAACGACGTGGGGTCCCCCCTCCCAGACCTCTTTAACCCCTTGTCCCCCATGCAGGCTGGGATAGCCAGAATGCGGAGCACCGGCCGCGTGGGGCTCCGCACCCTGACTATACCAGCCCGCATGGTCCATGGATTGGGGGGTCTCGGAAGGGGAGGGGCAGCCAAGCTTTCCCCTCCCCCTCCGAGCCCTTGTCCAATCCAAGGACAAGGGGCTCTTTTCCACCTCCGATGGGCGGTGGAGGTGGAGGCGCGATTTCCTGGGGGGGGGGGGGGTTCATGGTGGAATCTGGGAGTCCCCTTTAAAAAGGGGTCCCCCAGATGCCCACCCCCCCTCCCAGGAGAAATGAGTATAGAGGTACTTGTACCCCTTACCCATTTCCTTTAAGAGTTAAAAGTAAATAAACACACAGACACTTAGAAAAAGTATTTTAATTGAACAAAAAACATAACCAGGAAAAAAAGTCCTTTAATATTCTTAATTAACCATTAATACTTACCTGTCCCTTTAAAAGCCAGTTCCCACGCAATATCCTCGGAAATATACTAATCAGTTACAATGTAACAAAGTTGTTACAATGTAACAACTTTGTTACTTTGTAACACCACCGCACCCGACGTCACTCGCCGCCACCGCCGCACCCGCACGGACCCGACAGAGCTCTGAGCTATATAGCTCAGAGCTCCCTAAGCATCTTTGTATTTGGGCTCCAAGGAGCCCCATTGGTCCTTAGCAGACCAATGGGGTTCCTTTAAATCAGAAGGAACCCCATTGGTCTGCTAAGGACCAATGGGGCTCCTTGGAGCCCAAATACAAAGATGCTAAGAGAGCTCTGAGCTATATAGCTCAGAGCTCTGTCGGGTGCATGCGGGACGCTAAGTCCCCGCCGCCTCCCGCTGCCTTCCCCGCCTCTCCCACATGTCACCCACATGTCACCCACATGTGGGTGACAGATGTGGGCGGGGTGGACAGCGGGAGCCGGCGGGGACTTAGCGTCCCGCACGCACCCGACAGAGCTCTGAGCTATATAGCTCAGAGCTCTCTTAGCATCTTTGTATTTGGGCTCCAAGGAGCCCCATTGGTCCTTAGCAGACCAATGGGGTTCCTTCTGATTTAAAGGAACCCCATTGGTCTGCTAAGGACCAATGGGGCTCCTTGGAGCCCAAATACAAAGATGCTTAGGGAGCTCTGAGCTATATAGCTCAGAGCTCTGTCGGGTCCGTGCGGGTGCGGCGGTGGCGGCGAGTGACGTCGGGTGCGGTGGTGTTACAAAGTAACAAAGTTGTTACATTGTAACAACTTTGTTACATTGTAACTGATTAGTATATTTCCGAGGATATTGCGTGGGAACTGGCTTTTAAAGGGACAGGTAAGTATTAATGGTTAATTAAGAATATTAAAGGACTTTTTTCGTGGTTATGTTTTTTGTTCAATTAAAATACTTTTTCTAAGTGTCTGTGTGTTTATTTACTTTTAACTCTTAAAGGAAATGGGTAAGGGGTACAAGTACCTCTATACTCATTTCTCCTGGGAGGGGGGGTGGGCATCTGGGGGACCCCTTTTTAAAGGGGACTCCCAGATTCCACCATGAAACCCCCCCCCCAGGAAATCGCGCCTCCACCTCCACCGCCCATCGGAGGTGGAGAAGAGCCCCTTGTCCTTGGATTGGACAAGGGCTCGGAGGGGGAGGGGAAAGCTTGGCTGCCCCTCCCCTTCCGAGACCCCCCAATCCATGGACCATGCGGGCTGGTATAGTCAGGGTGCGGAGCCCCACGCGGCCGGTGCTCCGCATTCTGGCTATCCCAGCCTGCATGGGGGACAAGGGGTTAAAGAGGTCTGGGAGGGGGGACCCCACGTCGTTTTTTTTTTATATTTCCCACACTCAGAACGAAGTAAGTAAAACTCTTCCCACTTGGGGGAATCTATGAAAATAATACACTATTGTTACCTGTGCAAAAAAAACTGACATTTTCCGCATTTAAAAGACATTTTCGCCCTTGAAACTTAAAAATCGATTTTCTCAAAAACTATAAGGTCTTTTTGAAAAAAATTTTTTTCCTCTTATTGCCACTGATCCCCTTAATATACCCTGGGAATTTGGTGTTCCTAAACTTTAAGCAGGCTTTGCTATTAACCGTTAAAGTCGGCGGGTTTTTAAATGTATACATTTTTACTTTGAAACTTTAACAGCGATTTTCTCAAAAACTATAAGGTCTTTTTGAAAAAAAAAATTTCCTCTTATTCCTCCTGATCTCCTTAATATATTCTTCAAATTTGAGGCTCTTAGCATTTAAGGGGGCTTTGCTATTAACCGTTAAAGTCGGCGGCTACCTAACATTGATCCATGCGTCAACTTTTCCGCTTGGGAGCATGGCCATACGCATTAATTTCGTAATACCCGCTGTAATGCGAAAATTACGCGAAAATTACGCTTACGCGAAATTTCGCGAAATCCTTCTTCATTACGATTTTGTACTTACGGCCATAATCGTAATTACACTAATTACGCGAAATTTCGCGAAATCGTAATTACGTCACTATCCTGGGCACATATACCCCTGCCTACATATCCTGGGCACATATACCCCTGGCTACATATACTGGGCACATATATCCCTGGCTACATATACTGGGCACATATATCCCTGGCTACATATACTGGGGACAACTGGCTGTTTGTCATTATGTGCATTTACTGGTGAAAAGCTGTCTCTTATTATGTGCATTTACTGGTGAAAAGCTGTCTCTTATTATGTGCATTTACTAGTGAAAAGCTGTCTCTTATTATGTGAATTTACTGGTGAAAAGCTGTCTCTTATTATGTGCATTTACTGGTGAAAAGCTGTCTCTTATTATGTGCATTTACTGGTGAAAAGCTGTCTCTTATTATGTGCATTTACTGGTGAAAAGAGGTCTTTTATTATGTGCATTTACTGGGGAAACGCTGTCTCTCATTACGTGCATTTACTGGTGAAA
This sequence comes from Hyperolius riggenbachi, assembly GCF_040937935.1. Taxonomy (NCBI): domain Eukaryota; kingdom Metazoa; phylum Chordata; class Amphibia; order Anura; family Hyperoliidae; genus Hyperolius; species Hyperolius riggenbachi. The sequence continues at coordinate 153,126,461 of NC_090653.1, read as the reverse complement.
GGCTGTCTGTCATTACCTGCATTTACTGGTGAAACGCTGTCTCTTATGTGCATTTAGTGGGGAAATGCTGTCTCTCATTACATGCATTTAGTCTACGTGTCACGGAGATCTGAACGTTTGGTTTGATGTGTCATGACTCCAAAAAGGTTGGGAACCACTGGCCTAAGCAATGCCCGTACAGACATTAACTGACAATTAAAACAATCACAACTGATCGTTATGGCACTCCAGGGTTCAATGTCATTAACCTATTTTGGTTCCTGGAAGAAGTTTCTACGTCCAGAAACCATGCGCGCTACCACGCACCCCCGCGGCCGATCGTGCGCGTGCACGCGCACTCCCGGCCGCGGATTCGGTAGCCAAGGAATCAATGTATCGGGCTATGGAGCCCGATCATTGATTCCTCTCCCCCGCTGAAAAAGCGACAGCTTCTCTCGGAAGCTGAGCTTTTTCTGGCCGTCTCCTTCCCGATGCGTCACTCTAAGCGCGTGCTACGCTTAGAGTGACGTCATGTAAACAAACTCATGGCCGCCATCTTGTGGCCAAAAAGTAATACTACACCTGAAAAAAAAAACCAAAAAGAATTAACACACATTTACATTATAAATCTATTGTTTACCTCCCACCCTCCCAAAAGTACCCAAATAAAATGTTTAGTATAAAAAAAAAAACATTACAATAAAAAAAAAAAAAAACATGTAAATATTTACCTAAGGGTCTAAACTTTTTAAATATCAATGTAAAGATGAAATATTTCTATATTTTTTTTATTTTAAACTTGTAAATAGTGATAGATGCAAAATGGAAAAAAATGCACCTTTATTTCCAAATAAAATATTGTCGCCATACATTGTGATAGGGACATAATTTTAACGGTATAATAACCGGGACATATGGACAAATACAATACGCGAGTTTTAATTATGGAGGCATGTATTATTTTAAAACTATAATGGCTGAAAACTGAGAAATAATGAATTTTTCCATTTTTTTCTTATTCTTCCTGTTAAAATGCATTTACAGTAAAGTGGCTCTTAGCAAAATGTACCCCCCCAAAGAAAGCCTAATTGGTGGTGGAAAAAACAAGATATAGATCAGTGCATTGTGATAAGTAGTGATAAAGTTATAGGCTAATGAATGGGAGGTGAACATTTCTCACGTGAAAACGACGGAACCTGAATGGGTTAAAAACATTTGATCTAAAAATGAGGTCAGGGGTACTTTAAAAAGAAAGTGTAACCAAGAATTGAACTTCATCCCAATCAGTAGCTGATACCCCCTTTCCCATGAGAAATCTTTTCTTTTTCACAAACGGATCATCAGGGGGTATGGCTGATATTGTGGTGAAAGCCCTCCCACAGTGTGATATCAGGACCATGGTTCTGACATCACACTGTGGCATACTTGTTGCATTGTGGGAAATAACAGCTGTTTACAGCTGTTTTCAACTGTCAAAAAAGAAAGCAGCATATCCTTCCACTGACATCACCTGCAAGCAGTAAAAATGTCACCATGTGTTACATGTCAGAATGTATTTCAGGGAGAGGAAAGATTTTACAATGGGCAAACACTGACTAAATCATTTATACACAATTATTGTAAAAATTAAGCTCTTTTTTATTACATTATTGTAACTGGAGTTCCTCTTTAAGCCATCACAATTTCTACTTTTCTCAAATGTCTTTTTTGTAGCATTTGAGTCATTATGGAATTCAGGACGTAAGTTTAGGTCACATCAAACCAACAGGCTTACAACCCCTAGTGACGAGGCTATTTTTTTTTACAATTCAGGCCACTGCAGCTTTAACAGCTCACTGCAGAGCCATCAACTTAACACAAAAATGAATTTTGCCTCCTTTTGTTGCCACCAACAGAGATTTCTGTTGGTGGCATCTGATTGCTGCTGTGATCAGTATTTTGTTCTAATTAATTTTATTGTATTTTATTTTTGTATAAAAATGTTTATTTTCTTTATAATTTATCTCTCCTTCTGACAGCCAATCCCTGTGATCGTCTCTTATGCTGGGCATACACGGGTGGATACTTCTTATCAATCGAGCCGCTGATGGCTCGATTGATAATGTCCGACAGGTCAGATTGCCCGCCGGATTGATTCCGTGCTCGATACCGGCGGGCAGAACAATAGAAAAAACGAAGCGCTGATTAGGAAGCGCCCACGGGGACGAGCGGAAATTGATCCGCGGACGAGCGGTGACGCGCCGGCATTGAGCCGCTAGCGCACAAACGAGCCGTGTCTGCCCAGCATTAGGCATCAACCTTTGAGAGTGATTGCTTTGTTTGTGTCTCCAGAGGACAGCTAAGTGACAGGACTGTCCCCAGTACAGTGCTGTGGTTAAATAATCAGAAGATAGAGTATGTCTAAATATTGAGGGCTTGCTGAGGAAGTGCTCCCAAGCAATGGACACCATTTTGCACCACCTCCAACCTGCTTCTGATTGAGGTGGTGTGGTGTAGCTGAATGGAGCCAAGCATCAAGAGCAACAAATGCTGCCGAGTGTGCCATACCAGGCATTATTATGGTGTTAATAGAAATAAACTTTGAGATAGAGTAAAGGAGGGGTGTGACCTGATTGAGCACAAACACTTATAATTCAAAAAGGGTACAAAACTTTATTGATTACTTATCAAAAAATTGTAAAAACATATACAGCATAAGACAACTCCCGCCAAAGACCACTATCCACATGAACCCACCCGCTCCCCCCAATCACCCAGATTCCCCCTGGAATTCTCGCTAGGATAGCTCAAGCATGCATATGGTACGGAACCAGTTTAGTAACTGCGCAGTTAGGATACAAACTTGGTCATAAGATGTAGGTTGTTTTGTGAATTCACAATGGACTCGGATCCACCGAGCCAGTCCAGAATTTCCACTAGATAAATTTATGTATACTGCCCGCAGGCAGATAGTGAATTCAAAAAAGGATCCAAAAATTGCAACAGCATATCAGAACAAGAGGCATCTTCATCTCCCCCAATACTTGCAGTTTACCACAATGAGTGTTCACATGGCAAAAAGGATATAAAGCAACCAGTATGGTGTGTTAGAGCAGAGGCAGCAACTCAAGGATTATAGTGCAGCATGTGTCAAGCAGATCATGTCATAAAAGCCAGACTTATATCTTGATGAACAGCCATTGGGTTGCAATGAGCATAAGTATGCAGTAAGCAGTAAGCATATGCATGCAGTCAGCAGACAGGCATTGAAGCACATGAATCAGCACATGAATCAGCAGTCCAGCCTATATCAATAAGGCACAGCAGATGGTCACATCAAAACATCAGGTTGTTGCAGAAGCAGCACATATGTTGCTGCATAGCCAGGCTGTTAATGGAAAGCAATGTCTATGCCCGTTGGGCTCTTACTGTATCCTAAGAGGTTGATTCCAGATGGTGGATGGTGAGTATGGCTACTCAGGCAAGCAGGGTGAGACGGTGCTGAGATGAGGAAAGCTGGAGATGCATGGAAGCGGCAGGGAGAAGCGGACCCAGTGTGCCAATGGCGGAGGACAGCGTCCTCAATCGATTTCGCCGGCTCTTCCGGCTTCTACAGGAGGCGTGTCCCTCCAGTCATGGCGCCGCAGCTATGTGCAGGCCGCCGTCCAATCCGGCCACAGATGCGACACTCCCCGCCCCACCCCAGGGCCATCGCGAGTGGGGGGGCGGGGCAGGCAGACACGACGGGCGCGCCGAATAGCACGCCCGGCGCATCCGCCAAGCCCCGCCCCCCGCACGCAGGCCCAGGGGAGGGGGCGGGAGACGCCGGAAGGCAGCCGGATCCGACGGCGGTAGCACAAAAGTCGCGGGCACCCATCATATCCCATCAAATACACGGAGCCAATGCTCCGGATACAACATCTACCTATTCCAAAAGTAAAGAACCATCAATACTTAGTGCATGATAAGGCACAATGGCCAGCGTAATTTAATCATCAATATAGATAGTATATACAAAAACTCGCTAAGTAATGAACATATATATCACTCCCCTCTAGGTGGAAGGTGCGCTGAACGCACACGCCTACCCGCAAATGGGGAGCATATCTCTGGCGCTGCCAGAACCTTCTATCACAGTAATGTATTATAACATGAAACTTGAGTGAGTGAGACACCCCAAAAGGAGGCCTCCCAACTTGCCCTGGGGAGACAGAGACCCGCCACACAGACACGGGCAACCAGAGGCACAGCAGCCATACCCTACAACCTTCACTAAAGTGGGAGAAACGGGACATAGCTTGTATTTTCATTGAGACCAGGTGATATAGTCGCTTTAAGATCAAAAATCCATCGTGCCTCACGCTGTAACAATAGGCGATCCATATTCCCACCTCTCACAGCACTGTGGATCCTATCCAGGCCAACAAAACGCAATTGCTGGAAATTGCCCCCGTGGACGGACTTAAAATGTCTCGCCACGGGGGTAAGATTGTTAAAATTTGTACTTTTGATACTTGTGATGTGCTGCGAAATACGCGACCGAAATTCATTTTTGGTCTTTCCCACATAGAAGGCCCCACAGGGGCAGATCAATAGGTACACCACAAGAGGAGTACTACAGTTTACATAATGTGGGTAATGCCATTCACGACCATCTGGTAGGCGAACAGATCTGCCCACCTGAATATATCTACATACTGAGCAGCCACCACAAGTGTATGTACCAGTAGCCTTGCAATGCCTCGTGCTATCCTGGGGATCGACAAAGTGGCTGTTAACCAAAAAATCCCGCAGAGATGGTGCCCTGCGGAATGAGAAAAGTGGGGTGCTTGTTACAAATGTGCTTAATTTGGTATCATTGACAAGAATGTGCCAATGTTTCTCTAAAATTCTGGACACTTCCTGATGTTGTGCTGAGAATTTGGTACAGAATCTCACAACCTCAGATTTGTCCCGAGCAGTGTGTATATTCCTCCTCAGCAGTACTGTTCGATTACTTGCGTCTGCTCTTTTGTATGCCCTTATAAGGGTCTTATCCTTATAACCTCTTTGTCTGAATCTGGATCTCAGCTGAACGGCCTCACTCCGAAACACGTCATCTTCAGAGCAATTACGTCGAACCCGTAGGTATTGTCCAGTAGGGATACCTTTAATGGTATGCCTTGGGTGAAAGCTATCAGCTCTCAACAGTGCATTTGTAGCAGTTTCTTTTCTATATAGACGTGTGGAAACGAGACCCTCAGCCGAGACCAGAATCAACAAATCCAAAAATGGGACCTCAACATGGCTCATATGCATCGTGAATCTGAGGTTCCATGTGTTCCTGTTAATCATCTCAACAAACTTGGACAAAAGATCTCCACCGCCCGTCCAGAAAACCAAGATGTCGTCGATGTACCTGTGCCAGGCCAAAGCGTGACACAGATACATCGACAAGCCCTCGTCAGAAAATAGTTCTCGCTCCCACACCCCCAGGTACAGGTTGGCATACGACGGAGCGCAAGTTGTGCCCATCGCAGCCCCCTGCACCTGGAGATAGTGGGTATCCTCAAATAAAAAGATATTATTTCTCAAAATGAAACCCAACAGGGTCAGTAAAAACATGTTGTGGGCCGTGTTTTGTATGCTTAGTTCACTAAGAAAAATTCTTACGGCCTCTACCCCAAGATCATACGGTATGCATGAGTATAGGGCCTCAACGTCCAAGGTCACAAGCAATACACCAGGGGGAAGCTGAAGATCCTCAAGAATTTGTAATAAATAAGAGGAATCACGAATATAAGATGGTAGTGTTTGAACATGCGATTGAAGATGTCGGTCCACATAAACGCTGGCGCGTTCAGTAAGAGAGCCCCGACCCGACACAATCGGGCGCCCCGGAGGCTTTCTTACGTTTTTGTGGACTTTGGGAAGTGAATAAAACGTGGGCAAAATTGGATGCGGTACTTTTAAAAATGTCACCGTATCTAGATCAATCACCATGCGGGATGAAGCATCATCAATAATTGCAAACAGCTCCCTCTGGCAGCGTGCGGCCCTGGACGAAGGGACCCTCACGTAACAATTATGTTGATTGAGAATTTCCAGGCACATCTCTCTATATGATTCCACCTTCATAAGCACTATGTTACCTCCTTTGTCTGATGGCTTGATGACCCATTTCTTATTGGTCACCAAATCCATAAGTGTATCCCGTTCCAGCGGGTTTAAATTATCCCTATCTGACTTATGACCTTTCAATTTAGAAATGTCCCTCTCCACCACCTCAATGAAGTCTTCAAATTGGGATACATAGAGAAAGGTGGAAATTTTTTAGAGGAATTACGTAATCCCACTTCGTCCAAATTGGGGACGAAGTAGGATGCAACTGGGTCGGTCTCTTCAGGTTGAGACCCCGTCTCAGTATTATCATGTAGCTCATTCAAAATTTGGAGAGCAGTCAGGTCCTCATCTGACCACGGTTTTTCCCAGGTGTGCGAAGGGACCTTTCTTGATTTATCACCGTAAAGGGCCTGCAATAAAATCCGTCTCCCAAACAAATGCAAGTCTACTATAGTATCAAAAACGTTTATGTTATGTGTGGGACAAAAACCCAAAACCTTTGACAATAGTGTTAGGTATGCCTGGGAAATAATTTCACCTGTCAGATTAATGACTTCCAGACCTGCATTTGAGGGGTTGGCTCCCTTACAGTCCGCATTAATCAAACTTCCCGACCCCCGACCGTTGGCTAAAAAAGCCGAGGTTGAGGATGAGGAAGGTGAGACCCCATCTGAGTCCTCCTGGCATGATGAATCGGTATCTCTTTGTACGTTGTCTTTTTCTTTGTCCTTACTTTTCTTGCTACCCGTCTTGGGTGCAGTCTGTGCAATCTGTTTATGTCGCAAATTGTATTGTTTAGGATTATCAATACCAGAAGCAGAACTATCCGAAACAAGGACACTACTGCCAACCGACGAATCTGATTCCTCCGCTGGTTGAGGTTGCTTAGGATTTTCTCCCTTCGGGGGTTTGGGTTTAACTGGTGGTCGTCTCCGCGGGTTACTCCACCTGTAGGCGGAGCCAATTTTGTATGTCGTTCTATCGCGTAGGACCTTTTGGTCCCTGTGTACAACTATTGTTTACCTCCCACCCTTCCAAAAGTACCCAAATAAAATGTTTAGTATAAAAAAAAAAAAACCATTACAATAAAAAAAAAAATGTAAATATTTACCTAAGGGTCTAAACTTTTTAAATATCAATGTAAAGATGAAATATTTCTATATTTTCTATATTTCTATGTTTTTTTAATTTTAAACTTGTAAATAAGAAGTTTTAAATCAGGATGATACCATTTATTGGCTAACTACAAATGAATAAGAATAAACAAGCTTTCGGCCTTGCAGCCTTCGTCAGGTTTATATCCTGTTAGTTTGCAAGCTGGTGGTACAGACAGCTTATATACATGCAACATCAAAAGGAAAAACAGATATTTTTTTCAAGCATAAATACATCATTAAGATGCCTTAATACAAACAGACCATCTAAATGGGGTAAGATAAGGATCCTTGTTTACTTTATTGCTCACAGACCTGGTATTAGGATTGACCCAGAGGTATCGTAAATTCTTAGTTCACAAGTTCAGCTAGGGTGGCTGAGACAGTTCATATATCATCAATCTCATACCAATATAGAAAGTTGTTGTCCTTATTCAGACCCTTCTGCACAGCTTTGAAACAATTTATAAATTTTGTTTCTGCTATTAATCGGTCATTTGACGTTTTGAAGCCGCCCTTCAGGGCAGTGACACGAAGATCATCCATGCTGTGTCCGTTGGACCGAAAGTGTGTAGCAACTGGGAGTCCAGATTTGGTATCATTAATAGTGTGCCTGTGTCCATTCATACGTTTGCGCAGAGTTTGTCCAGTTTCTCCCACGTACATAACATTGGGGCATTTAGCACACATGATCAGATATACCAGATTGGTGGACCCACAAGAAAATTTACCTTGTATTCTGTACTCCTGTTGTGAACCTGGTATCGTTACCCTGTCAGTGGAGTAAATGTGTCTGCAGGTCCCACATATTTTTTGTCGGCAGGGTGATGTTCCGTTTTGTTGAGGCCTATTCAAAGAGCTCCTGACAATCATCTGTTTTAGATTGTGTGGTTGCCGATATGACAAGAGTGGAGGTTTAGGGAATATCGTTTTCAGTCTGTGATCCTTGTGTAAAATGGGATGAAGTTCCTTAGCAATCCTCCTTAAGATTTCCAGGTGTGGGTTGTAGGTGACAACCAAAGGGACACGTTCCTCTTTCTGGTTTTGCTTATATTTCAGGAGTTCAGTCCTGGGGATGTTGCTGGCTTTCCTGATTTGGGCCTCAGCCATGGGAGGACTGTAACCTTGTTTAATGAAAGTGTTCTTAAGGTGATCCAGGTGCTTGTCTCTGTCCATCCTGTCAGAACAAATCCGGTTGTACCTTATAGCTTGGCTGTAAATTATAGAGTTCTTAATGTGCTTGGGATGAAAACTGTCATATCTTAGGTATGTGGGACGGTCTGTAGGTTTGCGATACACAGAGGTTTGTATGTTGTTACCCCTGATGTATATGGTGGTGTCCAGAAAGTTAATCTCTGTGTGAGAGTAGGTAAATTTCAATTTGATTGCAGGATGGAAGGCATTGAAGTTCCTGTGGAACTGGAGAAGATCATCCTCACTTGCGGACCAGATGATTAAAATATCATCAATGAAGCGGAAGTAGGCCAAGGGTTTTATGCCACATGCATTGAGGTATTCCTCTTTGATTTTGGCCATGAATATATTTGCATACTGTGGAGCGAATCGCGAACCCATTGCCACGCCCATCTGCTGTAAATAGAGGTCCTGTCCAAAAGTGAAATAATTATGAGTGAGAATGAATTTGATCAGTCCAGTAATAGGCTTTACAGGTATGCCCTGACCCTGAAGATATTTACCGCAGGCCGCAATACCGTCATCATGGGGAATGTTCGTGTACAGGGACTCCACGTCCATCGTGGCCAGTATGGTTCCCTCAGGTACTGGGCCGATGGCTGACAGTTTGTTCAGGAGGTGGGTGGTATCCTGTAAGTAGCTGGGTATTTTACAGACAAGAGGTTTCAAAATGTTTTCCAGCCACCCTGAGATGTTCTCTGTAAGAGTTCCGCTCCCTGAGATTATGGGCCTGCCAGGGTTTCCCTCTTTGTGGATCTTGGGAAGCATGTAAAAGCAGGCTGTTCTAGGCTCTTCAGGGATAAGGGTCCTTACATGTAGTCTGATGTTTGCAGGCAATCTGTTAACCATCCTATTAAGTGCCATCCTGTAGCCTTTTGTGGGGTCCCCCTGTAATTTGGCATAGTGAGCGGTGTTGGATAATTGTCTTTGTGCCTCCTGGATGTAGTCACTGGTGTTCATTATGACTATGGCACCACCTTTATCCGCTGGTTTAATAATAATGTCCTTATTCTCCTTAAGGGATCTGATGGCCTGTCGCTCCTGTGGTGTTACGTTCTGGGCCAGTGTCTTTCTTTTACTCAGGATCCTGTCAGAGATTCTGCGTCTGAATTTGTTTATGTATTTATCCAGGGCCGGGTTTTTTCCTTCTTTGGGGGTCCATCTTTTTTTCTTTTTAGATCTGGTGCGTTTTGGTCCATTATCCATTGTATCACAGGCTTCCTTATCATGGTAGTGTTCCTTGAGTCGCAGCTTTCTGAAAAATTCCTCCATATCTCCACAGAGTGCAATCCTGTCTATGGGTCTCGCAGGGCAGAATGACAGGCCTTTGGAGAGTACTGACATTTCAGCTTCAGTAGCCTGATAAGAGGAAAGATTCATTACACCTGTGGGTTGCTCTTTTTCTGCTGCTTGTGCATCCAGGCGTCCACTCTTAATTCTAAGTCTCTGAAGTTTTTTCTTTTTGTTGTTAATTAGGAATCTCTGTAGTTTCACATAGAAGGTCTGTAGTTGATCCCATGTATATCCAGTGTGGTCATCATTCAGAGACAGTTTCAGGCTCTGTATCTCATCCTTTGTAATCCTCTTACGGTTATAGCAGACTCTTAAAAGGTTATTCCGTATTCTCTCCGAGCTCCTCCTGCAGATTTCTTCTGCAAACCTGCTATTGTATGTATGCAGGGTGGGATTCTGTATCCTTAGTCCTTGAGGTATAAGTTTTTCCTTTTTGCATGTAGTCAAGAAAAAGATGTCGCTGTCCAGTTGTGCAAGTTTCTTCAGGTCTTTCTTTAGTTCCAGGAAAGTGCGGTACATTGCGGTATCTTCAAGCATAGTAGTAGCAGTAGGGTATTGTACCGTGTTAGCCATCAGTAAAAGCAAGAAGTTTTAAATCAGGATGATACCATTTATTGGCTAACTACAAATGAATAAGAATAAACAAGCTTTCGGCCTTGCAGCCTTCGTCAGGTTTATATCCTGTTAGTTTGCAAGCTGGTGGTACAGACAGCTTATATACATGCAACATCAAAAGGAAAAACAGATATTTTTTTCAAGCATAAATACATCATTAAGATGCCTTAATACAAACAGACCATCTAAATGGGGTAAGATAAGGATCCTTGTTTACTTTATTGCTCACAGACCTGGTATTAGGATTGACCCAGAGGTATCGTAAATTCTTAGTTCACAAGTTCAGCTAGGGTGGCTGAGACAGTTCATATATCATCAATCTCATACCAATATAGAAAGTTGTTGTCCTTATTCAGACCCTTCTGCACAGCTTTGAAACAATTTATAAATTTTGTTTCTGCTATTAATCGGTCATTTGACGTTTTGAAGCCGCCCTTCAGGGCAGTGACACGAAGATCATCCATGCTGTGTCCGTTGGACCGAAAGTGTGTAGCAACTGGGAGTCCAGATTTGGTATCATTAATAGTGTGCCTGTGTCCATTCATACGTTTGCGCAGAGTTTGTCCAGTTTCTCCCACGTACATAACATTGGGGCATTTAGCACACATGATCAGATATACCAGATTGGTGGACCCACAAGAAAATTTACCTTGTATTCTGTACTCCTGTTGTGAACCTGGTATCGTTACCCTGTCAGTGGAGTAACACAAAATATGTGGGACCTGCAGACACATTTACTCCACTGACAGGGTAACGATACCAGGTTCACAACAGGAGTACAGAATACAAGGTAAATTTTCTTGTGGGTCCACCAATCTGGTATATCTGATCATGTGTGCTAAATGCCCCAATGTTATGTACGTGGGAGAAACTGGACAAACTCTGCGCAAACGTATGAATGGACACAGGCACACTATTAATGATACCAAATCTGGACTCCCAGTTGCTACACACTTTCGGTCCAACGGACACAGCATGGATGATCTTCGTGTCACTGCCCTGAAGGGCGGCTTCAAAACGTCAAATGACCGATTAATAGCAGAAACAAAATTTATAAATTGTTTCAAAGCTGTGCAGAAGGGTCTGAATAAGGACAACAACTTTCTATATTGGTATGAGATTGATGATATATGAACTGTCTCAGCCACCCTAGCTGAACTTGTGAACTAAGAATTTACGATACCTCTGGGTCAATCCTAATACCAGGTCTGTGAGCAATAAAGTAAACAAGGATCCTTATCTTACCCCATTTAGATGGTCTGTTTGTATTAAGGCATCTTAATGATGTATTTATGCTTGAAAAAAATATCTGTTTTTCCTTTTGATGTTGCATGTATATAAGCTGTCTGTACCACCAGCTTGCAAACTAACAGGATATAAACCTGACGAAGGCTGCAAGGCCGAAAGCTTGTTTATTCTTATTCATTTGTAGTTAGCCAATAAATGGTATCATCCTGATTTAAAACTTCTTGCTTTTACTGATGGCTAACACGGTACAATACCCTACTGCTAAACTTGTAAATAGTGATAGATGCAAAATGGAAAAAATGCACCTTTATTTCCAAATAAAATATTGTCGCCATACATTGTGATAGGGACATAATTTTAACGGTATAATAACCGGGACATATGGACAAATACAATACGCGAGTTTTAATTATGGAGGCATGTATTATTTTAAAACTATAATGGCTGAAAACTGAGAAATAATGAATTTTTCCATTTTTTTCTTATTCTTCCTGTTAAAATGCATTTACAGTAAAGTGGCTCTTAACAAAATGTACCCCCCAAAGAAAGCCTAATTGGTGGTGGAAAAAACAAGATATAGATCAGTGCATTGTGATAAGTAGTGATAAAGTTATAGGCTAATGAATGGGAGGTGAACATTTCTCACGTGAAAACGACGGAACCTGAATGGGTTAAAAACATTTGATCTAAAAATGAGGTCAGGGGTACTTTAAAAAGAAAGTGTAACCAAGAATTGAACTTCATCCCAATCAGTAGCTGATACCCCCTTTCCCATGAGAAATCTTTTCTTTTTCACAAACGGATCATCAGGGGGTATGGCTGATATTGTGGTGAAAGCCCTCCCACAGTGTGATATCAGGACCATGGTTCTGACATCACACTGTGGCATACTTGTTGCATTGTGTTTACAGCTGTTTTCAACTGTCAAAAAAGAAAGCAGCATCTCCTTCCACTGACATCACCTGCAAGCAGTAAAAATGTCACCATGTGTTACATGTCAGAATGTAAATCAGGGAGAGGAAAGATTTTACAATGGGCAAACACTGACTAAATCATTTATACACAATTATTGTAAAAATTAAGCTCTTTTTTATTACATTATTGTAACTGGAGTTCCTCTTTAAGCCATCACAATTTCTACTTTTCTCAAATGTCTTTTTTGTAGCATTTGAGTCATTATGGAATTCAGGACGTAAGTTTAGGTCACATCAAACCAACAGGCTTACAACCCCTAGTGACGAGGCTATTTTTTTTTACAATTCAGGCCACTGCAGCTTTAACAGCTCACTGCAGAGCCATCAACTTAACACACAAATGATTTTTGCCTCCTTTTGTTGCCACCAACAGAGATTTCTGTTGGTGGCATCTGATTGCTGCTGTGATCAGTATTTTGTTCTAATTAATTTTATTGTATTTTATTTTTGTATAAAAATGTTTATTTTCTTTATAATTTATCTCTCCTTCTGACAGCCAATCCCTGTGATCGTCTCTTATGCTGGGCATACACGGGTGGATACTTCTTATCAATCGAGCCGCTGATGGCTCGATTGATAATGTCCGACAGGTCAGATTGCCCGCCGGATCGATTCCGTGCTCGATACTGGCGGGCAGAACAATAGAAAAAACGAAGCGCTGATTAGGAAGCGCCCACGGGGACGAGCGGAAATTGATCCGCGGACGAGCGGTGACGCGCCGGCATTGAGCCGCTAGCGCACAAACGAGCCGTGTCTGCCCAGCATTAGGCATCAACCTTTGAGAGTGATTGCTTTGTGTCTCCAGAGGACAGCTAAGTGACAGGACTGTCCCCAGTACAGTGCTGTGGTTAAATAATCAGAAGATAGAGTATGTCTAAATATTGAGGGCTTGCTGAGGAAGTGCTCCCAAGCAATGGACACCATTTTGCACCACCTCCAACCTGCTCCTGATTGAGGTGGTGTGGTGTAGCTGAATGGAGCCAAGCATCAAGAGCAACAAATGCTGCCGAGTGTGCCATACCAGGCATTATTATGGTGTTAATAAAAATGGCCAGCCAGCAGAGGAGTGGGGGCGTTACCGAGTGGGCACCGCCCTCAAAATAGTAACGATTATTTGTTTTATCAGGTAATCGCTATTCATGATCACTTACTTGTGTAATTTTTCAGGTACCAGGTATGAGACACATACCGTAATTTCACGTTGCTCTATTGTGAACACAAGTTCCAAATAGAGTAGTAGTGGAGCACATCCTCAGATATCGGTGATGTGCCTCGGTTGAACCAGCTGCACCAGGGTTCACTTTTAGGTTAGTAGAGAAGGAACCGGCACCATCAATGTAGTATATATGCTCTTTTATTAGCTGACAGCTATCATAACGACGTTTCAGGGCAACCACCCCTTTATCAAAGCTGTCAGGTGCCGGTTCCTTCTCTACTAATCTATTGTGAACACATGGACCTTGTACCAGTTTCATCCTGATGTTAGTCAGCTTCTTCCAGCTTCTTTGTAGTCTGGCTGCGTGCAACAGATCCACCCTTCTGCTAAGGCAAGACGCTCAACTGCTTTGTCAGTCTTGGCATATGTGCAGCTACTTGCTGAAGTTGGCAGGAGGTGTATTCTGAGATACAGCCCAATGTTGGTGTTCAGGAGTAGGATGAATCACACCACGCTCTGATTGTGAAAATATCTGGCAGCTAAAAACAGAAAGGAATGCGTCAGCAAGCAGACAGTATTGCTCAGTTTTTCTAAAAAGTGGCTCAAATGAGTAATAATCCATTATATGTTGTGGGCCCAAGACACAACTGGATTGTGATAAAGCAGACTTTACTTTAGAAGTTAATGTTTTTTCAGACAAAGACAGCAGCTGTCAGATCCACAAGGAGGTTAGGGCAGGTGTCTAGGGCATGATGGGTGTTCAGGAGATTCACTGCTATATCATCCAAGCCCCTGCCAACACCTCACCTTACCAAAATGACCAGGGGACAACTAGTGGGAACCAAACCTACTACGTTACCTTTGCAGCGTTCCCTTTTCTTAAAAATCATGTGCCACACATACAATGAAAGACAATGGAGATCCACTCATTCATGTTTTCACATATGTGAAAAAAACAGCCCTATTTACACTTAATTTGTTGAGTTGCGTTGTGTCACATCCCATTTGCCAAAATGGGATGCAATGTGCCTCAACGCAAGTGTAAATAGGGCCTCAATCTTGCAGCATAAATTTGCACACCACAATTGAATTATCAGACATTGACGTTCATTAGCTACCCTGAAAGAATGCGTGCAAAAAAACACAAACAAATGTATATAGTGTCCGAAAAAATTGCATGCGAAAAAGAGTTTGAGATTTCCGCACTGATAAGTGTTGATCCCTGCCTTAAGGTGAAGCTTCCGTTTAAAAAATGATGCAAACTCTATCGTTTCTTGTAAACTTTCAGCCAGCTGTACATTTCCAAAACTTACTGAAGCTGAAATTGCACTTCTTTTCCAGCCCGGAATCTGTACTCTCTTTAAGGGTTACAGGCAGTGTAGAAACTGTCCATCTTACTGCAGGAGTTAGGGAAACCTTTTATTTTGCTGCAGGAGTAATGGGTGCTGTGGAAATTTGGATACCAGAAACAACTGCTAGCAGATTATCTGTGAATTTTACTGAAATTTTGCTATCACTAAACCTAACACTTATTCTAACACAAGCCCTCTCTCTTCCGATGCCTAACCCTAACAGACCACCCCCTCCAACTAGGCCTGACCCTAACCATATTCCCCCAGTGATACCTAACTCTAAACCGATTCCTCCAGCAATGCCTAATCCTAAGCGATCCTCCCACCAATGCCTAACCCTTAACCCTAACCCCCCCCCCCCACCTATGCCTAACCAAATTCACCACCGATGCCTAACTGCAAACGATCCCTCCACCGATGCCTAACTCCAACGGATACCTCCAACAATGCCTAACCCTAATGGAACCCCCACCAATGCCTAACCCTAACCGATCCCCCCATAAATTCCTAATTCTTAACCCTAACCACCCCCCCCCCACCTATGCCTAACCCTAACCGCCCCCCTGCTCAAAACCTGCTGATATCTCTGCTGCCTTCACCACTATATATATGATGGCTCTGAGGAAGTTTGGGTGCCCATGTTAATATTGGCCATAAAGAGAAATTTAGGCACTGGAGGTGCTGATAAAATAGCCAGCAACCAACGGGCCTGCCCGCTATACAACCTGCAGGTACAAATAGCAGGCGGCTGAGGCATCCAAATTTCCATTTATAGCTGATATAAACATGGAAGCCTACACTGCGCCTCCAGCACCCAAAGTTCTCCGGGAGCTTTGCTTTCCATCCACAGCCCAAACTTGTTGTCTTTCTCCAAAATACTGGCCATAGTGGTTGTGAGAGATATTAAACAGTGAGTTGCAGTTAAAGATGATATTTTTTCAATGTTGTCTGCAAAGCACTGTGGAAATTGTATCAGTACCTTTATACTGTAAATCTGTAGCAATAATAACACTAATAATAATAGTATTGTTATGAGCCGATAGGTTACAAGAACATACGGTCCCTGACTTCAGCCTCTAGCAACCTTATGGCATCCTCTATGACCCAGATGTCTATTAATTGGGGTTTTTGCTCAGAATGGGCCTGCTTGGGTACAAGGCATGATCTCCAATGAAAAGGTAACTGGTGTTCTTGGTCTGCCTCACAGCACATATAATTGGCTGCTCATCTCTACACACAGGCTCCTGCCACAAAGAACTATGCTTCATGTCACTATATAATGGAGTGATCAGTGCAGCAGAGGAAACATTATAGGGTAATGTAAGTTATAATTTGTTAAGGAACTATGTAATTACAAGCCTGATGTCACAGGGGCTCTTTTCCTCTTGGGTCATGTTTTCATTGTTTCTCAAAGATATTATTTACAAATGTCCTTCATATTCAGCATTGATCCACTGAAATTGTATGAGGTTTTCCTTTATTCCATATATACACCATTCAATTTCCCAGCAGATCGATGGGTGGAAACGATTATATCGGATTAGCTTCTGTTCAATAACGCGATCAATTTTCCAGTCACTACTGCACAAAATAGATCCCGTTATTGATCGGGAGCTGATCAGACATGTCAGAAATAATCTGCTGGGAAATTGAATAGTGTGTACCTAGCATTACATTGCTCATAGACAGATCTCTGCAGGGCTGTTCTGCTGAATGTTTCAGCAGTTCCAGATATCAGTCCTGCAAGAATGTTTCTGTACAGAGCAGACAGTTGAGATCCACCAGGAGAATTCCTATTGAATGAACAGTTTTATCTTTGAGGCCTGGTACACACCATGTAATTTTGAAATAAGATTCTACATCCGATTGCACAAATTATCGGTTTCAGTGGAAAAAAAAAAAAGCAGTCTTTTGATTGCCAGCGACTGATCCCAAGCTTAAAATCAATCTTTCTCAAAAGGAAGCAGATCAGACAGGCTGAAAATATTGATCAAAATAGCGGCCATCATTCCGTGTCCATGTCCGATTCTGACAGCATTTTCCCTCGCAATTAATTTTCATTCAATCAGCCTGATAACAGACCCTGCCTTGTCTGATACCGACTAAGGACCCGGTTGGGTCAGAAACGCATCAGCTTGCATGCTGCCATATTTTTGCTATTTTTCTATGATGTTATAAATAAATGGATTTATTGCTTTTATCTACGGAAGAAGGGCTGAGGACTTCTTTGAACATTTGTCTGATACCTGCCTCTACCTCAGCCTGATAACTGACTCTGCCTTGTCTGCTGCCTGCCTCAACCCCAAACTGATAACTGACTCTCATTTGTAGTATTGTCTCGCACACACTAAAGCATCAGACCAATAGTCTTTAAAGGGACTCTGACCAGTGAATAAAAACAAAATCTGAACTTACCTGGGGCTTTCTCCAGCCCACCGTAGGTCGGGAAGTCCCTCGGCATCCTTCTGGCTCCTCTCCCAGGCCTTGCTCAGAAATGGCTCCCGGCGACACCGGGAGCCATTTCTGAGCAGGGCCTGAGAGAGGAGCCAGAAGGACGCAGAGGGACCTCCCGACCTACGGTGGGCTGGAGAATGTTTTTATTTATTGCTCGGAGTCCCTTTAAGGGGAGTGCAACAGCTGAAAAAGAGGGATGACACCCTAACACTGCTACTGCCTATAGAGCGAGTCCTAGTGGCTGCAGCTCTGGCACTTTGAGTCCGCAAGGAGAAAAGCGCGATATAAGTGTTTGTCTTTGTCTTTTGTCTTATGCAGTATTCAACAAAGAAAAGAACTGGCACATCCAAGTTAATTTTTATTGGTTCCATGTAAAAGAATATGGCCAACGTTTTGGAGCCACGTAGGACCCCTTTAGGGCGCTAAAGTGGGAGGATTGTGCTGTGACTCCTATGTCACAGCACAGCTAATAAAAAAGCATTAAAAACATTTGATCTAAAAATGAGGTCAGGGGTACTTTAAAGGACCACTCCTGCGAATCACTTAATTTTTAACTATTCAACAGTAGATGTATCTAGTATATAGGAGCCTTGCTGTGGTTTATTTATTTATTTTTGTGATGTCCCTTTAATGTAGTGTACGTCACTGAAATCGGAGTCCATCAGTCCCTTGCATAACGTTAACGGACTTTTGTATGTAAATAAACATTGCCTTTTCAGGTTTTGAGGGAAACAAAAAATGGTTTAGCCCTGCAATGTCAAATGACAATACTGTACTGTTTGAGCTTACCTTTAGCCGTTATACAGAAGGACCCGCTCCCCCCCAGGCATCCCGCAGGCTTTGAGGGAGGCAGCTGTCAGCGCAGACTTTGCTGCGCAATGTGCCGCTCTCCCTCTTCCTTAATTCGCCTGCGGGTCTGCCAATGATGACGTGCGACGTACAGTGTTGTGACAGAACGTGCAGCTTCTGTCTACCATGCAGATCATGACGCGCACGTCATCATTGGCAGACCCGCAGGCGAATCAAGGAAGAGGGAGAGCGGCTCATTGCGCAGCAAAGTCTGCGCTGACAGCTGCCTCCCTCAAAGCCTGCGGGATGCCTGGGGGGGAGCGGGTCCTTCTGTATAACGGCTAAAGGTAAGCTCAAACAGTACAGTATTGTCAGATGACATTGCAGGGCTAAAGCATTTTTTTCCCTCAAAACCTGAAAAGGCTCCCCCTGCAATGTTTATTTATATACAAAAGTCTGTCAACGTTATGCAAGGGACTGACAGACTCCAATTTCAGTGACATACACTACATTAAAGGGACATCACAAAAAATAAATAAATAAATAAACACAGCAAGGCTCCTATATACTAGATACATCTACTGTTGAATTGTTAAAAATTAAGTGATTCACGGGAGTGGTCCTTTAAAAAGAAACCGTAACCAAGAATTGAACTTCATCCCAATCAGTAGCTGATACCCCCTTTCCCATGAGAAATCTTTTCCTTTTCACAAACAGATCATCAGGGGGTTCTGATATTGTAGTGAAAACACTCCCACAGTGTGATATCAGAACCATGGTTCTGACATCACACTGTGGGATACTTGTTGCATTGTGGGAAATGACAGCTGTTTACAGCTGTTTCCAACTGCCAAAAAAGCAAGCAGCATCTACTTCCACTAACATCACCTGCCAGCAGTAAAAATGTCACCATGTGATCAATGTCACAATGTAAATCAGTAAGAGGAAAGATTTTAAAATGGGCAAACACTGACTAAATAATTTATACATAATTATTGTAAAAATGAAGCACTTTTTTATTACCTCTTTAAAGCGGTATCGTCACCATAAAAATCAAATTTCAACAGCAACTGGTCTGAGTGTATTAAGTGATAAAGATGCTAATCCTGCATTCAAAACTTTCAAAACGTTTTCTGCTGTTATGATTTGGAGTTATCACATAATTAAGGAAAACTGGCCCTTTTGTAGTTGTGCCAAAGAATTGCATGCTGGGGGTTCTTTTTATCTATAGTCTATTCCTACTCTTCCCTTTATTTCCCTGCCAGCTTCTTATCTGAAACCTAATCCCCTACTCACTTGTGTTTACAAGCAAGGCTGAGGTGACTCAGCGATTGGAGGAGACAAGAAAAAAAGTAAAGGGCAGAAATGACATCACAAGTTAGCCTTAACTGTGGGCAAAAGACATGGCCCCCACCAGGAACAGAATTCTCGTAATTTACTATATAACATTCACTGAAATCAAAACGTGGACAGTATAATACATGTGTTATGTAAGTAGATCAAGTATGTATCTACTTATATACCGGTATGTGGTTTTTTCCCTGCCATAGTATGGCTGATCCTACCGCTTTAAACCTGATAACTGACTCTACCTTGTCTGCCACCTGCCTCAACCTCATCCTGATAACTGACTCTACCTTGTCTGCCACCTGCCTCAGCCCCAGTCTGATAACTGACTCTGCGTTGTCTGATACCTGCCTCAACCTGACAACTGACTCTGCCTTGTCCGATACCTGCCTCAACCTCATCCTGATAACTGACTCTGGCTTGTCTAATGCCTGCCCTAAACTTCACCCTGATAACTGACTCTGCCTTGTCTGATATCTGCCTCAACCTCAGCCTAATAACTGACTCTGACTTGTCTTATGCCTGCCTCAACCTCATCCTGATAACTGACTCTACCTTGTCTGCCACCTGCCTCAGCCCCAGTCTGATAACTGACTCTGCGTTGTCTGATACCTGCCTCAACCTGACAACTGACTCTGCCTTGTCCGATACCTGCCTCAATCTCATCCTGATAACTGACTCTGCCTTGTCTGCTGCCTGCCTCAACCTCAGCCTGCTAACTGACTCTACCTTGTCTAATGCCTGCCCTAATCTTCACCCTGATAACCGACTCTGCCTTGTCTGATATCTGCCTCAACCTCAGCCTAATAACTGACTCTGACTTGTCTAAAGCCCCGTCTACACGGGGAGATGTTGAGGAGATGTTGTGTCGATGCGGCGGCTCGATTAGCCGCCGGATCGCCTCTTCCGCGTCCCCGCGTGTGTCCGCCGCGTCCCCGCTCGCCGCGCGTGCGCCGCATTCGATTCCCCGCTCGTCCCCGCTTATCTTCCACTCGATTCCCTGCCATTGTCCCCTCGCGGGGAGCGAGCAGGGAATCGGCGGAAGCAAGATCCGTCCTGTCGGATCTTATCAATCGAGCCGCACCAGCGGCTCGATTGATAAGGAACATCGCGGCCGCATCTACGCGTGTAGATGCAGCTTAAAGCCCCATCTACACGGGGAGATGTTGAGGCGATCCGGCGGCTCAATTAGCCGCCGGATCGCCTCTTCCGCGTCCCCGCACGTGCCCGCCGCATCCCCGCTCGCCGCGCGTGCGCCGCATTCGATTCCCCGCTCGTCCCCGCCGGCGCTGCTTATCTTCCGCTCGATTCCCTGCCATTGTCCCCTCGCGGGGAGCGAGCAGGGAATCGGCGGAAGATCCGTCCTGTCGGATCTTATCAATCGAGCCGCATCAGCGGCTCGATTGATAAGGAACATCGCGGCCGCATTTACGCGTGTAGATGCGGCTTTATGCCTGCCTCAACCTCAGCCTGATAACTGACTCTGACTTGTCTTATGCCTGCCTTGACCTCAGCCAGTATCTATGACTTTGCTCACTGTCATTATACATCATTATACAGTACACAGTATATACATAAGGGCCACGCTCAGAGGCATAATAATAGTAGGATAGTTCTGAAAGCTACATGAAAGCAAACTATAAACAGGCAGATGTCTACACTGTGGAGCATGTTATAAGTTGCCAAGTCCTTCACCGGTTTTCATCCTGCCAAGTCCTTTCACCAGTTTTTCTGGCATGCCCAACAAAGTGCAAGTATAAAGGGATGTTCTTTTTGGATAATTCCTTTCGTTAGGACATACAAAGTTCAGAAAACGTTGTTACTGTGCAATCCCTACTTAAATATCGTGTTTACATTTCATGGAAAAAGGCATTATTATCATTACATTCCATCAACATTCTTGGCAAAACAATCCAGCAGGAGGGTATGAAGTAACATGGCAATGCAGCAACAATAACATTGAATGAACATATACATCCGTATATCTTGCATGCCAGCCATGTCGTTTTCTAGAGGTGTTTCCAGGCGTGACCTTGGAGTGTTTGCACTCTTGGAAATGATGCTTGCCACTAGGAAAACTTAATTATACGCCATATTATGGTATGACTGTTTGCCACCTGAAGATAGTTATTATACTTCATAACACCCTTATATTGTGTGACAGTCAGAGACTGTTATGGCAAAAGTCAGTTTTACCCCATCATACCACCTAAGGCATTTTTATTTTCTCGTGACAAAGCTCAGAAAAGATGTACTGAACTCCTCGTTTTGGGAAGTTCCTGCTAAGTTTAGTATTCTTTTTTGTAAGTGTAAAATTAATCTTCACTTTTAAACATGTATCAGCACTATATGTCTTTTTGTAATGAATGTTATTAAAAAAATCAGCTTTATATTAAGGTTTACAGCAAGCTATAAATGTCCAAAACTGACTGTAACCTCAAATTGCACGTTTTAGCAAGCCTGGAATGTGCACAGGGGCATAACAAGAGACCCTGCAAGAGATGCAACCGCATGAGGGGCCCAGAAGCCCCAGGGGGCCCCTGGGGGGAGAAGTTTATTTTCCCTGTCCTGAGAGACTGACAATTAAGGGCACAGAGTAAAAAATTTTCTTCTCTCTGCACAGTTGTACTAATGACTGTATCTGCTCAGGCACTGATAAGGAATCATACAAAGTTTTGCAGACAAATATTTGTAGACAGCCCCATTCAGTGTTCAGTAGGGTCTTGTGTACAACGCCCTGCCCCCAACCTCCCTACCCCTCCCCAAGTGCTCTGTACTGTACTGAGTGAGTGTAATAAGCTGAGCCTGGGAGTACACTCATCTGTCAGTTTTATGTATGTGTTTTTATGTATGTGTTTTCTGCACACCATGTGTGTCTGTGTGAAAACATGCACGTTTTATCACAGAAGCTAATGTAATTGATAGAGAAAAATCAGTACTTCACTGTTGTCTGTATTTATCTGCATGAAGAAAATACATTCAAGTGTGCACTAGCCAATTGCATTATTGCCTACAGCTGATACAGAATACTGCTGCCAGACTGCTAACCAACCAACCCCGTCACTGCCACATAACGCCAGTCCTGCACTCCCTTCACTGGCTACCTATATAATGGAGGGTCCTATTCAAGATCGGCCTACTGACATTTAAATCCCTGAATAATCTGGGCCCTGGATACATGAAAGAAATGTTGCAGCTGTGTAGCAATCCCCGCATTCTCAGATCCACAGGTTCTAATAATCTAGTCATACCCAGAGTCCACTTGGAAACTTTTGGTCCCAGAGCCTTCTGTCATGCTGCCCCTACTTTTTGGAACTCCCTACCTCAACAGATCAGGACAGCTCCATCCCTGGACGTGTTTAAATCCAGACTGAAAACCCACCTGTTCAGTTTGGCATTTGCAGAAATATAACTTTTGTTGTGGGAATACTTCATCCTACTACCAATTACTGAATCTGAGAGAGCCTAAGCACTTTGAGTCCTATGGGAAAAAAGCGCTATAGAAATGTTATTGTATTGTATTGTATTGTATTGCTGACTGAGTAATTAGCTGCACTGACAAAGAGCCCTTGTTACTTATTTTCAGCTCCTGGACTTATCCGGTAACTGGCAGTAGGCCTGAAAAATGCACACAAAGCAGGGTACACAAACTGAAATAGTGTTTTCCATTAATCCTTGGTATCCACATTGGGTAGCATAGTGCTGTAGTGGATCATATTCCTGTCTTCAGCACTGGAAGCCAAGGTTCTAATCTGGTGTAGGATACTCTCTGCACAGAGATTATTTGTCCTCCCGGTGTATACATGGGTTTCATCTGGGTACTCTGGTTTTCACCCACATCCCCAAAACATTCCTCAGAATGAACTGTTGATGACTGTTACAGAAACAGAAACATTAGGCTATTTGTGTGTATATACACACAGTTAATGTCACTCACAAGGATCGGGACTTGATCCCTCGGGTGAAAGTTCAAGGCCGAATTGTGTACAGATTTCTCTAAAAGCGCATTGGAATCGCGTGTAGTGTAAAAGTTCCCTGAAATCTATTAAAAATCTATAGAACTGCAGCATTACATTGCTTGATGCAGTGAAACGGATGCTAGTATGGTTGAGGTGAGCCAGAGAGAAATGTCCATAGGGAAATTCTGACAATGTGATTGGGTGGACAGCACCCTTTTGATAGGTTGTAGTAATAGTACACCCACACTATTCAGACAAATTAGAATGTTTCAAGTTGTAGCCATTGCTGTAATTGGAGAAATGTTCCCTATGAACTTTCAAACTGGCTCACCTCAACCATATTAGCTCCGTACAATGTTATGGGCCGTAGATCTACTGCTGACCCCCATCGATATCTCTTGTATTATTGACCAATTGAGGATGGCCACACCATAAAATGATCTGATTTTACAGCAATTCAATAAAAAGATCTGTTTTACATAAAAAATCTAAAGTTTAAAAGAAAAATTGTTAGAGAAATATGATTGAATTTCTTTTTTTTCTGATATAAATTGGATGGGAGTGGTGGATTTTTATGAAAAGTTTTTATGAAGATTGAATGGTGTATAGTAGATTGTCAATTCCTTAACCTCCCTGGCGGTGCATTTCTGTCTGGAATTATGAGTCAAAAGCGGTTCCCTGGAAGAATAGCGGGGACATGATGATCCTGGAAACAAGCCAGAAAGCCGGGGGGAGAAGTCTGGGTCCTGCTGCGCAGCGCTGATCGCGCGTGGGACCCAGTTAAGCAATGCGCGCTGTGGTTTTTTGCCAGCTCGACCTGAGCTAGGGCTTACCGCTAAAAGCTCACAAAGCGGGGCCTGAGCACAGGTCGGGATTACCACCGGGATTACAGACTAAAGCTATGTTTGCAGAGTTTTAAATCCTTTTTTTTTCTTTTATAATGGGGAAGCATTAAACACACGTGTGTGGTACATTGATCAGATTTTTCAAATGTTACAATCAGGCTGCATTCACAGTGGGACGTTGCGGAGCTGCGTAATAAAGTCTTATAACGGAGCTTACCGCACTGCAATGCTAATCCTATGCGACGTTCACAGTGCGAGGTTAGCGTTGCATTGTAACGTGTAGCGGTGTGGTAACTCACTGCTTGAGTTACCAGGTACAGGAAAGCATACTTTTCATTGCCTGTATGCTTTACTGTACCTACTTTATGCAACTTTTTTTTGCCAACTTATTTTTGCGTTGCACTGTAATGCTGCGTTGTGACTTTAACATCACGTTACAACACAAGTCCCTCTGTGAATGCAGCCTCAATGAAAAAATTGATTGTAATTTATATATTGAAAAAAAATTTGAAAAATGATATGGCGTGTGGCGACCTTGATCCTGGGGTATCGATTTTTATCAGATTCTATCAGAGTGATCTAATCTGATGGAAATCGAAAGGAAAACTCCATAGCGCTGACCATACACTTGTAGATTTCCACCCAGTTTTTTTAAACTATCGACTTCTTTCTGAACAGAACCAATTCAGAAGGAATTGATTCCTACCACAAACTGCACATCAATTTCCAATGTATTCCAGAAGTAAATCTATTGAAAATTGATCAAACTGCAGCATTACACTGTTCTGTGCAGTGGAAAGCTATGGGCCATTGATCTGTCTCCCCGCATCGGCCTAAATTTGACATCCTGTCTGATCTATACGTTTGATCGGTTTTTGGTCAAAAAGCAGGAAACCTCATAGTGAAATTAAGTTAATATGATTGGGCACCCTCTCGAACTGCTAGGTTTCCAATAGGTTGTAGTATACTACGCCCACACTTAACGCCCACTTATAACGCTTTATGCTGTAAAAGGGTACTGTGAATGGAGAACTGTTTCCTGTGAGGTTTCCTGTTGGGTCATCTAAAGTAGACTAGCGCCCAAAATTTGATCAGTCTGACATTTTGGGGTATTGATTCCCAGCAGAGCTATTAAATCTGCATGGGAACGATAACTTAAGGTGGCCACTAACAGTCCAATTTTTAGCGAAAAATAGTTTGAGTAATTGGTTGTAAAAAATCTCTGTTGATGGGCACAATCGATTACGATTATAAAAATAGTCATCCAATTGGATTTTTGTTGAACAAAATTTTCGATTTTCTTGTTGGTTGTGACAGATAGGAAGCACACATTGGTTCATTGATGATGTAGTGAATTATTTCACTTCCATTCAGAATTATCTGATCGCTCAAACGATTTTTCGCTAGGAAATGGATAGTTAGTGGCCACCTTAAGCACGCAAGGGCAGGGCTCGCCCACCCTTGTGTGTTTTGGATTTTGTTACACTTTTATTCATAACTAGTGACCTTAGCCCGTATAAAAATTGGCTAAGTCTGTCTACATGCCTGTGCGCACCCGCCCGTCTTGCACGCGCCGCACACCCGGCCGCCTTAAGTAGTCCCTCTGGCCCAAGGGCCACGATGCGGTCGCAACCTCTGCAATCCCTATTGCTACACCACCCTACTAGTGTATACCATTGTCTGTATTATTTTGTACCCCATGCTTGTTTCCAACTTTGTACAGCGCCATGGAATATGTTGGCGTTTTATAAATCAATAATTATAATAATATATGGCAACATTTCTATTTACATATAATTACACAACCCAAACTAGAAAGGCTAAACTTCCAGGGAACTGCCTCTGTGTAGCATAGTCAATAAGCATGCACTGCAAGAAGCAGAAAAATTCAAACACTCATTAGACGTCAGCATGAGACATTTGTTTAATCAGAACGCGCCATTAATAGTGACGAAAGACAAATCTATCCCTATGAGCAGCAGTGTTGAGAGTGACTTTCCCTCTTGTGTCAGGTTACCTGGCTGCACGGTCCGCCCTCCTCCTCCGGTGACTCACTTCCCTCTCCTCCACCCACCCAGGTGAGGTTGCGGGCGGCGGCTGTGTGCCTAGGTGAGCCCCTGTGTGCGCTGTCCCCCCATCTGTACACCGGGAGGGCGCAGGGTGACTGTACGGGAAGCACACTGGTAGAATGTCACCCGAGCCGTGACCGCTTATGCTGGGAGCTGCTGCTATTTCCCGGGTCTTCGTTCAGCCCTCGCAGGTATTGTCCAGCTGTCAGCGGCTTCCTGTGACTTGTAGCTACACATTGCCTGATGCTTTCGTCCGAGTTTTCTGATGTTTTGTCAAACTCGGGTGATGGCTATAGATCTTATTGCCTGTTAACAACAGATGCGAATGTAAAGCACAGTTATGTTTATATTGTGCTGCTGGGATACAAACAGCAGGGTGCAGTGAGCTCAGTAAACGTGCTGGCACTGCTGCTGGATGAGAGAAGCTTTACTTTCACTCTTGTTGAATTACTGCTGCTGTTGTGGTTTACTTTTTGTATCTATATTATTGTGGGGAGGGAGGGGGGTGTATATGTGTGTCGCATGAGCAAGCATATGTAGAAATGTATTATTTTCTGAATGTTGTTTTTTTCTTAGCACTTTTGCAACCTTGGCACTAAGCACTCTTTCCCCTGATGAAGCCCCCAATTAAAGGGGGGTGAAACGTGGTGGGGTTAAATATTTATACAGGCAGATGCCTCAACGTTTGATTTGTTTGTTGTTTTTTTTCAAGCTGCATACAATTGTCATAAAAAGTTGCATCAACTTGGATAGTGCAGTAGAATCTCGTTATAGCGTAAACTCAGATATAGTAAACCCCTGGATATAGTAAACTCAGCTCTCAGGTCCCAGCAAACGCATCTGTATAAATATACAATATATGACCAATTCTGATATAGTACATTTCTGATATAGTAAACTACTTTTCCTGGTTCCTTGGAATTTACTATACAGGGATGGTGGTGTAGTGGTTAGCTCTCTCGCTTTGCAGCGCTGGGTCCCTGGTTCAAATCCCAGCTGGGGCACTATTTGCACAGAGTTTGTATGTTCTCCCCTTGTCTGTGTGGGTTTTCTCTGTGCACTCCAGTTTTCTCCCACATCCCAAAAAACATACAGATAATTTGCTTCTCCCTATAACTGGCCCTAGATTACAATACATACACTACATTATACATATATAGACATATGACTATGGTAGTGATTAGATTGTGAGCCCCTCTGAGGGACAGTTAAGTGACAAGACAATATATACTGTGTACAACGCTTCGGAAGATGTCAGCTCTATATAAATACAAAATAACTGCTTGTCCTTACACTTTTCAGGAGGCATAAAGCACTTTTTTTTTCAGTGAGCTGTAAGGATCTGTCCACATCTCTGTGTATTTTATGAATGGCCATGCAGGCACATTC
The DNA here is from genome assembly GCF_040937935.1 of Hyperolius riggenbachi. NCBI lineage: Eukaryota > Metazoa > Chordata > Amphibia > Anura > Hyperoliidae > Hyperolius > Hyperolius riggenbachi. The sequence continues at coordinate 153,098,563 of NC_090653.1, read as the reverse complement.
TGTGGGCAATAAATCTAATAGATTCATTGTTCATTAGTCTGCCTATTTTTATAGCATGTTGCTCACAACGTTGTGAAATGATACTCAGGTGATACCTTGTCCACTTACATATATTATTATATCAAGAGTTTTTATGTGGGTTGTACCAGGTGCCTGCCCACGTGGTCATTACTCCATCAGTTGCATCACACGTGGCAGAAAGCTTTAATTTATTCTGTATATTTTTGTACACCACTCAATGTGTGTGCTAGTTAGCTGCAGAGGGTGTAGTAGTGAGATCTATTTTTAATTCCTCTCCTGTCCAGGGCTGAATGCGTCTGGTGTGTCCTGAAACCTATCCATCCCAAGGGAACACAAACTGTTTCAACACGCTGTTACCACGCAGGTATTATTGCCTTTATATCAACCAGGTTCATAAATCAGTCATCTTGTGCTTAGGAGAATGAATTTCTGAGATGCACTAAGACTGTGTACTAATATCACTGTACTCCTATTCAAAGGCTTTGTGTCAGCCATTTCAAACAGACCATCAGCTAAGCTAGGTCTTGTATGGTGACGTAGTGGATAGGGCGCCTGCTCGTATCTGACCCCGAGCACTACCTGCAGGGAGTTTGTATGTTCTCCTGGTGTTTGTGGAAATTTCCTCCAGGCACTCCAGTTTCTTCTCGCATTCCAAAACCACACAAATTTTAACTGCCTTCCCCCTAAAAATTGGCCGCAGTCTACGATAGGGATGTAAGGCTATGGTAGGGGTTAGCTCCCTGAGTGAAAGCTAAGCTAGCCACACTAGTAAACCTGAGGACAGTTTCACACTGGGACAGTGCGGTGGGGTATTTTACTGCACCAGACGGCAATGAAAGTCTATGGGGAGTTTCATACCAACGCGGTACAATGTTTTCGCTGCATCCACGACGCAAGGGCAAATTTTTGCTACCGTGCGGTTCTGCGGTGATCCAGAAGTCATGTAAGTATATGGAAACGCAGGTTTTTTAAAATGCCCACTATAGTATTTCATGTTGCACATGCGCGGATGTGGTTTTTAGCAATATGCTTTCGCGCACGCTTGCTGCGGCCACAGGGAGTGAGCGGCTCTTCCTGCTTGGCCAGCAGCCAGACGGGGATTACGCATTAGTATGCTGTTTTTGTGCGGTTCCCGGACTGCACCGCTAACGCCAATCCGCAGTCTGAAACCGGCCTGAGATGTATAGGGAGAGAAAATGTATACGTACCTGGGGTTTCCTCCAGGCTGTTCGCTCCCTTTTCCTCCGCCTGGTTCGACTTGAATCTGGCCCCCGAAAGCCCTCCAGTCTGTGGCGTTCTGCGCATGTCCAGCCGCGCACATGCCCACCCGTCACAGGAACCTTCTGCCCCTGCACGGTACTTCTGCGTAGGCACAGAATGTGGTGGGGGAGCACGTGTGGCCAGACTGCGCATGCGCCAACTGGCCTGACTGGAGAACTTCCAGACGATACAGGCGGATGAAGAGGGCTGCAAGGGAGCAATCAACCTGGAGGGGTTTGGAGGAAACCCCAGGTATGTATACATTTTTCTCCCTAGCCATCTTAGGTACACTTTAAGGGCCTGTTTCCAATAGATTGAATTCCCAGCATTTTCACGGGGAATCACAGCCTACTGAAAGCAATAGGCTGCTGTCCGATTTGCATGTGTGGGGGGAAAAAAATTAGACAGCATGCTGTATTGTTCTGCAGCACCGCTGTTTCTTGCATCACATCTTGCACGACGCATGTAGGCACACAGTGGAAACTGGTCGTAATAGATCACCACCTGGCAAAATCATTGATCCCTCTTCAACTGTAAAGTAGTCATAGATTGTAGTCATAGAGGCATCGGTGTCTACCATATACAGCACATTTTCAGTAGATTTCAGTAGGAAATTTATCAAAAATGGATCGAGCCAATATGTTGCATTGTGCAGAGCTATGGGCCGCTGATCAACTGTCGCTATTGCCCTGTCCCCGATTAGAGGATTTTTTTTTAGCCCTTCTGATTGATGGTTTTGGTTGATTATTATTTTTTTTTTTTTCTCATGAAAATCCATCGAAATTACCTCTTCTGGCAGATTCTAGATAATCTTTACCTTTACCTGGTAAAGCTGTGAGGGGGTAGCAATGTCTGTTTTTTTTTTTGTTTGTTTTGTTTTTTTGTCCAAAAAAATGTGAAAAGTGACCTCACCCGCCACCTCCCTGTGCTGTTTAACTCTTTGTAGCCAGCATTGCTACTGCTGGAAACTTTTAGAATATGTATCTGCTGAGCTGCAGTGCTGGCTACAAAGACATGTTCTCCAGCTCCTCCCCATGGTGCTGAGAGACTAAGAGCTGTTCACAAATGGAAAACTCCCACTCTGCTGCCAGCTTCATGTTTTTTTCTAAAGGGATGTCTGGGCCATATGACTGACTTTTCCAAAGAGAAATTCTCTGGAATAACTGCATCAAATATAAACATTGCATGAGATTCATGCTGGGAATACACAAGTTTTTTTTTTTTTTTTTTTTTTTTTTTGGCAGGTAGATGGCTCGATAGTTTCTGACAGGTCCATTCTGGTTTAGATTGTTTTTCTGATCGATTTACTCATGGAAGTGTATGGAAATCGACCAGAAAAATCAATCAGAAAATCGATTGGCCAGTAAATCTGCCAAAAAAACTCATTGTGTATTCCCAGCATAAGGGCTGTCCAACTCCAGTCCTCGAGTGCCATATCCATGTCCAACATGTCAGTGTTTAGGATGTATTGAGAAATGTACTCCACTTGATTGATAAGCACCTTTTCTGATTCTGTCCCATCAATTAATTATAGCTGTTCCAAAAACATGTGAGGACCTTGGCCCTCGAGGACTGGCGTTGGATAGCACTGGCTTTAGTAATGGCATAAATCCCTTTTCACCTTTTATTTTTACAAGCAGAAGATCAGAAGAATAGGGCAATCTATGGAGTGAAAGCTAGTCTTGTTTGGTGCTTTTTGAATTTCAGTAAAGCAGGTACAAAAATTATTAGCATAGTGTTTATCGATAGACCTGTCACGCTCACAGCCACGTAGACGGCAGGCCCATGGTGGTAATTATAAGGTCGGAATTTGTTTTCCTTATACTGTGAGCATCCCTTCCTGTATCAGGATACACAAGAGAGAACAGTTTGATTTGTGCTTTGGAAACATATTGAGCCACGTGCAGAAAGAATAGCTGCATGGAAATTACATGTTTAAAACCAAAGCCGCAATCATGCTAAAGAGTAAAAGGCCAGTGATTAACTCTTGTTTGGCATACAGGAATATTCAAAATGTTCAAAATGTTCTTGCTACATTTCCTTTAAAATACACTACATATTTATAAACTTCCACTTTTTACTATGTACTGTATTGTGTATAAGGCCTGTAGAAATGCTTTTTGTAATTTAATGCTGCTTAACCCTCCTGGCGGTTTGCTAAAAAATCGCCAGGGGGCAGCAAATCTTTTATTTTTTTTTTTTTTCATGTAGCGAGACAAAGTCTTGCTTCATGATAGCCGCTGCTCAGCGGCATCCCCCCAGCCCCTCCGATCGCCGTCGGCGATCAGGAGATCCTGTTCAAAGAACGGGATCTCTTGGAGGGCTTCCCCCGTCGTGACGTCAAAGGGGATTCCTATCCACCCCATAGGCACTGATTGGCCAGGCAGCGCACGGGGTCTGGGGGGGGGGGCGGCTGCGGCGCGACGGATAGCGGATCGGCGGGTAGCGGCGGCGATCGGGCACTGCACGCAGCTAGCAAAGTGCTTTATGCAAATCGGCCCAGCGGGGCCTGAGCGGTGCCTTCCGGCGGCATAGCCCGAGCTCAGCTCGGGCTTACCGCCAGGAAGGTTAAAGTTACCTTCTTCATTTTCAGCCCGCAGCTGGATGAGAATTTAGAAAACTGACTAATGCTGGGAATACACAATGAGATTTTTCAGCAGATTTGCTGTCCGATAAATTTTCAGATCGGTTTTCCGTTTCAGTTCCATTCAGGGCCCTTTTCCACTATAGGGAATCTGCATGCGTTTTCTGCATGCAGATTCGCATAGCCAATGATAGTAAATGGGCCTGTTTACACTCGTCAGGAAATCTTTGTGGTTTGCTGTGCAGGAAAAATCTGCCTAAAATCAATGTAAAAGCACACAGGCACTGACATGGTTAAAATCGCACACTTACAAAAATACGCAAAAACGTACGTGAATTTGCGCTAGACTTTGCATCCGCATGCAAATTCGTTTTCCGCAATGGATTCACATCGCACAAGTGGAAACGGGCCCTTACTTCTGTGAGAAATCGATTAGGAAAACGATCGGACTTGTCGGAAATTATCTATCAAACCATCTATCTTCCAGAAAATCTAATGGTGTATTCCCAACATAAATCCAAGTTGCATTATTTTCTAA